>NC_090931.1:344936780-345627898 GCF_040938575.1 Ambystoma mexicanum
TTTATATATTTATATAGCACCGTAGCCCGTGGGCATCAAGGCGCTAACATCAAGACAGGACGATAAAGGTAAAACAGGACAACATAGAAGCCTAGCTATGTGTTTTTTTGCTAGGTTTAGGATTTTCTGTCAAAATGGGAGATTTTTCTTATTTAAAGAGCACAGTTTTGAGTTTGTTCCTGAAACATAGATAGTTGGATTCTATTCTCAACTGGTTAGGAAGATCATTCCATCTGGTAATTACTTTGGTTGAGAATGCTCTGCCTAATCTGTTTGCTCTTTTTGACCAGCTGACCTGTAATAATCCTTGGGTGCTGGATCTAATGGTACATTTTTGCTTGTAAATAGCAACCTGTCTTTTTAAATAGGAAGGTGCATCTCTAAAGAGGCAGTGGTGGACAAGTGTCAGTGCTTTGAAGGCAATACGGTCTTCCATGTCTAACCAATAGAAGGATTTTTTCCTGTGATAGTCCTGACAGTGTTGTTTTGGATCACCTGGCATTGCTTAATACATTTTCTGCTGGCTCCTAGCATTAACAATTTCCCATAATCGAGTCTAGAGAGGATGGTTGCTCTGGCGACAATGGAGCAGTTTTGTTGGTTTAGCAGTGGTCTCATTTGTCTCAATAGTCTTTGATGGTATTGACAATTACATTTCAAGTATGCAACTAGGGCCTCCGCTCCTAATGATGCCTGCAAGTATACTCATACCTTCATTAAAGACTGTGATGCCAATGACAATCAAGGTGTGACCTAGGGTTAGACTTTTCGATTTGTGAATAGAGACAGCTTAGGCAAGAGATAGGGAGAACTGTTCTGTGCCTATGTACATGCCTTTGAAAAGAAGCGAACATGCTATTGTGCAACCTATTTATTTAACTTCTGCAAGTTTGTCAAAGTAAATATTGACAAACTGAATGTTGTTGTCATGTGGGTATGTTTGGAAGCCAACAACTGTACCAATTGCTCCGTTCATTAAACCTTGCTCTACATCAAGGTTACATTTTAGAATAACTCTGCAGTTTAGACACAGAGTTAATACTTTTTTGAATCCAGCTGTGTTGGAGATACATTTTGTTAAACTATTTAGTTGTGCTGTTGCTTGTTGACATAAAGGGAGTGTCATGATGTACACTTCTAGTTTTTCTGTGGAGATGATCTGCAGTATGGGTTGCATTTCAACATTGTATCTTGCAAGTGTTGGCATTAAGGACATGCAATTTATATTTTGTTAACTTAATTGTTCCATAACATCAGGAGCAGATATGTTTTGCCCACATACCTCATGGATTTGTCGAGGATTTAAGATGGATTTTGCATCTTTAGTAAGCAGACCAGCTGTAATGCTTTTTAAAATGTTAGCATAGGTGAGATCTGCAGACTGACGCATGTTTTGAGTAAGTTCACTGAGATTAATATTTTGCAAGAGATTTACATTTCCAAAGCCTGCAGAGTGTGTTACAGCATTGTTTGTGTCCTAATGTTTTGAAAATAGGTTGATCTTTTACTGGTGTTAACTGTTGGAGGTCTCCCAAAACAATAACGTGTTTTCCTCCAACCAGTTCTTCGTAGTCGGTTTTTAGTACTTCTTGCATCCTGAGATGAATTAAAGCCAACATGAGGTTGGAACCATGCTTGCTTCATCTATCAGGAGCACTTTAATTTGTTTCAGAATTCTGCGTACTTCAGTAGCAGCTTCTGCTGATAATTTGTAATATTCTAATTTCTTTTGGTGTTCTACAGGGAGGAGCAGTAGTCAGTGTGAATGTTCACCTCTTACGTTTTAGGCAGCCAAACCTGTGCGGGCTGTTACAACAGCTGAAAGGTTGCTGTTTGTTAAGTTCTGTAGATATGTACTAATTATTTTAATGAATAACGTTTTACCAGAACCAGCTTCACCACTTCCATACCGGAACAGTGATGTATAATTTGTACAGCTAGTTTAATATTTAACACCATGTTCAATTTCTTCAGTGACGTCTCAATAAATGGTGAGTTATTCATCATTTAGTTGTGATTTTAGCACTGACAAGACGTCTTCAGATTGTTTAGATTGATGCACAGTATGTTCTACCTCGGTAATTGCTATTTATGCTTCATTTAGAATGAGTGGTTTTTCAAGTGGTTCTTGGCTTCCTGTAAGGGAAGGCTGACTTCCCTCAGGAGTGTCTTTATCTAGTAGAGCTTCAATTTCTTCTGCTTGTTGGTATTCATTGTCCAACATGTGTTTCTATTGTTCGAAATCGACATTTGTTATACTGCTTTCATTTGCTTTGAATGCAGCTTCAAACAAGTCATGGTCACCTAATAATTCTTCTTCTTTTCTACAAGGTCCATAAAGTTGTAGTAGGGCCATTTAATAAAGTTGTCTATGTTGTGGTGATTGAAATGATAACCTTATCTGATTAATTAGGCTGTGTTTTGTAAGTTTTACTAGGCTTCCTTCACAAGTTGAGACTGAATATTTTCCAGTTATCTCATCTGGTGTGACATTGTTTTTGTAGGAGTAGTATTAGGCTATGTTCTGCAGGCACATGTTTTCCAAAGCAGTACTTCTGTTTGGGTTGTATGTGTCTGTTAAATTGTTTTTTTCAAAATGTGCTGGCTGTTGGGATCATTTGTGGCTATTGTTTCTATCTATTGGTAGGATTGTAGTACTTTTTCAGGATGAAGCTGGACCAAGGTTTAGCTGAACACTTGGCCTCATCACGAGTTGGGCGGTTTCCCAGCGGTATTACCGCCGGGTTAGCACCTGCGCTAATACAGTTACTGCCAACTGGTCCAGCGCTATTAGCGGCGGATCAAGGGTTGGGCGGTAACCGTAATTCTCCATTCCCCATTGGGTCCATTGGGCCCAATGGAGAATTTTTGGTACAATTAGTGCACGCTAATAGCACAGCACTAATTGTGCCTGAAAATGGGAGTAAACATGCCAGACCCATGTTTGGGCGGACCCTTACATAAGGCGGTTATAGTGTTCCCGGCACATTTAAGGGTTACCACCCAACTCGTGATGAGGCCCAATGTGTTCATATTTGCCATATAATTCTGTACCTGTTAAACGGTCTGCAGCGTCAAAGCACACGCATTCTCTATGGGAGAGCATTTTTATACCGAAGCGGTGCAATTTTTGTGACAGTGTTTTCTCAGATAATATGTCATCCAAGAGATCTTTTAAATCTGCTTTCTCATCTTTTTATGTTGTTGTCAGTTAGGCTGTGACATATCTTGCATTTGGAGTGGAATTGTCTGCAATGTGTTGTATGTCTGTATTTGCATTCCACAAGAGGGCAATGATTGCATTGTAATCATTGATGTACTTGGATGATTTCTCCCTTTTAATGTTGTATGTGTTTTAAGGCGATTTACCTTTTACACTGTGTCTAAGAGAAGACATCAAGCTTTTTACTTGTCCTTTTGTTCAAACTGGTCTAGTGAATCCAAAGCAACATAGGGTATACTATTTCCTTTGTTTTCATATCTACGTCAGCAGTATTTGCCACAATTATGTTTTAGGAAGCATAAGATTTGTGTCTGTACGTCACTATGTGTGGTTTCTGAAGGGATGTTGCAGGTAATGTTATTTTCAATAAACTGTAAAACAGTGGAATCACTGTCATGGCCAAATCTGGGAGCATCTTTTATCCATAAAAGCATGTGGATGTGTGGTGCTCCTCTGGATTGATACCCTTTTCTCCAAAAGAAGTGGTCCACTTCTCTGAGTGGAGGGTTAGGTTTATTGCAGACGAAGTGCAGCATGGCAATGAAGAGATGGTGAAAGTACCTTGATACATTGACGGGGCCAAGAGAACAGAGTTCTCCAGGTGTTTATATATCTATGTCTGCTTTATTTTGGTTTGCAGTGCATAAGAAGTTGTGCAAGTCCTCCCATGCATATTCTTCACAACTTAAAGGACCAAAACCATGTGGGTGGGCCTAGGTTCCTTAGCATACAACGTACATCAGCATGACATCAGAACTAGTATTCCTTTGTACCACATATGTTTGCCAAGAGATTTGTGATACTTAACTGCAAAACTGTATCTTTATCTTTTATCTTTTGCAGCAGTTGTATAGAGGATAAGTAAAAAAAATTAGATCCTGTTTTAATGTGTTTGCAAATCCATAACATTGTGTTGCAAGATCACTTTTAAACAGGAGGTGGAAAATGTATTCTACATTTTGTCTGAATTTGGGTCTTCAGAATACATTTGTAAAGAACGATATTCTGATGCAGTCATCTGTTTGGAACTTTCATACTATCTTCCTCCTTTTCCTGCAGGAAAGAGTTGAGGAAAAGAATGTGCTTCTATACTTTTTTACCCATATTCTCATTGGGGATCCTTTGGCTTGATGCATTTGATGTGTTTCTAATGCATCTGCTATGGTGCCTTTGGAGTGTAGTGGGTGAATTGTATACTTGCCTACAGTGTTGGCTGCAGTAACAGGATCTACATGTTCAAATTAGCCAGTTGGCGGTGAATCTTGAATTATTGGGAGGTTTCTCTTTATTATTTCTCTATGTTTATAACTTTGTGGTATTCATTGTTGTGTTTGACATATGATAGGGCTTGTCTAAATTGGCAAATTATGTTGTGTTTTGTTGGTAGACCATTAACTAGTACAATCAAATATTGATCTGTTGGCCATTATTCTCCATTTTAACATTTTCTTTTAGATCGAAATGCAAATATACTACTTTGCCACCAATGTGTTTTAGTAACTCAGAAGGCCGCAATTTGGCTGTTTCCGGTTCAGCAGTTTCTGAAAGGCAGCCTAATGAATGTCCTCGCAGTCCAGTGCGGCTACACACGGGAAGGAGTCCATGATTTAAAGTTTATATTCTATTTTTGTTTAGTTTCACATAGTGATTGAGCAATTGTCATAACGATTTGAAGGATTGTTGGCTTACATTACATATTGAGATGCATGTCCATTTGTAAACTGGATTTATTTTGTGGGCAAAAGTAACATTTGGTTGAAAGTTTGTTGGGGAATTATTTTATAAAAGGGATTCTTTTGCCATAATGGTGTTTCCTACCATGTCATACCCTCACCCATTACTGTCTATGGCAATTGGGTTTTGTTCTTCTTTATTTTAATTATTTATTTGAATGTATAAATTGTGCAGGGCCCTGGGGCATCGTGGTGCTGTTATAGATTTTTTTCAGATGCAGATTACAGAAGTACAGGCTGAATAGTCATCGATTGCAGTGTTTAAGTAGTACTAAGGTAGGTGTGTTCCATGATTATTGGGGAACATCTTCAAGCACACTTTAGTTGAAAAGCTTGGTTTTCAGAGCTTTTCTGAAGGCAGTGAGGGATGTTTCCTTTCTAAGTTTAAGTGGTAGTGAGTTCCAGTTTTTGAGTGCTAATTCCTGAAAGCTCGAATCACTAGCTTTGACTCTTTTGAAGGTGGGGACCAAGAGTTGGTGAGACTATTTGGCACATTTGGGTATAAGGGCCTGTGCTTGATGGATTTGATCTGCCAGATAAGGAGGTGCAGACTGCGAGAGGCATCGGTGTGTGATGGTGAGGGCCTTGAATACTATGCACTCTTTGACCAGCAGCCAGTGGCAATATTGTCTGACCTGGAAATATGCTCTATTTTGGAAATACTTAGAGCTGCCCTGAGAGCATTGTTTTGAGTGACTTCCATTTAGTTCATGTTCTTGGCAGAAGTGCCTAGGAGCAGGACATTGCAGTAATCCAACTTGGAGCCAATGGTAGCTCTCGGTATGTTAAGACAGTTGTTTGTCGAGGGGGGAGGTTTTACTGCATTAATGATTTTGTTTGTGATAGCTGCAGACGATGAAATGGCACTGACTTGTTTTTTCATTGAGAGGGTGGAGTCGAGGTAGACACCCAGGGTTTTTACTGCTGCAGAGACTGTTAGGACAGTATTCTCAATAGTGAAAGTGCTGTATTGGCTGTCTAGTTTATTCAGGATTTCCTTAGGGCCCACCAGTAGGATTTCGGTTTTGTCCCCATTGAGACAAAGGCCGTTAGCCGCCATCCAAGCCTGGATGAGTGCATAGGTCTCCTTGAGAGTGCTGAGGTCTTGCTCGTAGGAACTGCACAGTGGTAGGAGAATTTGTGTATCATCGGCATAGTTGGTGAATGCTATGCCTTGTTCTTCTAGATCATTAAAGAGAGTTAGAGTGAAGAGATTGTAGAGGGTGGGAGACGTGCATGACCCTTGTGGAACTCCACAGCCTATGAGGGATGGAGTGGCGTAAGCCAGGTCAGAGAAAACCCTCATGGCTTGGCCCTCCAGGAAGGATGTTATCCAGTTTGTGGCTTCTCGGGAGAAGTGGGCAGCCTCAGTGAGGTGTTTGCACAGGATCTTGTGGTCCACCAGATTGAAGGCAGCTGACAGATCAAGGAGAAGGAGAAGCGCAGGCTTGCCTTTATCCATTGTTTCAATTAGCTGATTCTTCAGGTCAAGCAAGGCTGACTCTTTATAAGCCTCTTCATTGAAATATGGACCTGTGCTGCTTGTGTGAATCCATTCATCTTCACAGAAGTTTAAAAAGGGATCTATATTGCCATTGTGCATGTTTAGAAGTCATTTTTGTAATTTATTGATTATTTAGTTAGTGATTTCATTCTGTTTAAACAACTTTCTGTTTAGTAGAAATGCGCTTTTAATTTGAGCTTCAAGGATTAGTATTCTGCAGTAGTTTTTAAGGGTAGATCATGACTTTGTATCTCTGTTTATAAGATTGTGAAGAATTCTAGGATAACAAAATGTCTTGCTTTCATTTTTATCTACTCTATTTTTTCTTTGTTTTCTCTGGAGTTGGTTTTTACTAGGCATTCTGTTCTGTTTGTTGGGGGAAAAAAGAAAGTTTGGGTTTGAAAGTTGTGAAATGTATATGCATGCATTATGCATGGGTGTGTGGGTGGGTTTGTAGGGATGAATAGGGTGCTCTGTGAATGTGTAGCAGGATGATAGGTGTGGTTGTGAAGGTTGGAAAAGTCAGAGTTTATACAGGTGTAATGGGCTTGGGTTAGTGAGTAAGGCAGTCGTGGTGTGATTGATTAAGTATGGACATTATGATGTTTTGAGGAAATCAATGGTTGTTATAAAGGTGATTTATTGCATAGGTGTGAGCGTTGTGTGGGTGTAATGGAAAATGGTTGAGGAAACGTGTGTATGTGTATTAATGCGTGATAGTGGTTTGGAATGCAATGAGTGTGAAACTGTTTAGGTTGGAATTAGGACCTCGTATGGATAGGGTTATGGAATAGTAACAAAGTAAAATTGTGGTATATAATTTGATGAAAGATGGATGTGTTCTTAGCCAGAAAGGAATGTGTGGTGTATTGAAAAAAGAGCAATGGGTCTCATTACGAGATGGCCGGTAAAAAAATCAAATTACCGGCATGCCGGTGCATGCCGGTAAGGCACCCCAAACCCCCGATAGTGGCATCATCGATGCCGCAGACACCGACATCGGCATCCTCTATGCCGTAATAACCGGCATCCCCTATACCGGCTATACTGGCACCAGAAACAACATAATCGCGCCGAAACAAGAAACGCAGTGCAGTCATCTTTAAAAACACAATCCATTGCAATCCTCTGCCTACAGCACCTGGACCACAGAACTGTGCAGTGTGTTAGCAAGCTGAGGACCATGGCTATGAGGAAAGGCACAGAGCAGCAGCGAAAGTCACGTTTCAGCGACGAGGAGCTGAACATGCTAGCGGACACCCTGGTGGAGCACGCCGATGTAGTTTTCTGTGCCGGGAATCTCAAATTCAAAAGAAAACTGTATGGGAGGTGGTGGCGCAGAAGGTCTCTGCGGTGGGGACAACAGCACGTACTGTACGTGACTGCCAAAAGTGGTGGGACAATATGCGGTTGCGTGTCTGCAACATCCTCTCTACGAATCGCAGCCAGGGCCTGGCCACAGGCGTAGGAGCACCATCCCCAATTAAGCTAGCACGATGGGAGGAGATATGCAGCACAGTCATGGGTATGGATTCGATAGAGGGTATTGGCCATGCAGATATGGGAGTTCCTTCATCGGCCGATGACGGTGAGTGACCCTTAGTGTAATACCAAAGTCACAACACACACCTAATACCCCAAGTACAATGGCGGAGTCCAAATGGTAAATAGATGAGAGCAAATACATGGCCCATCACCTCCCACCTTACATGAGACCACAATTGCAAACACCTGCACTATCTGTATGCGCACACACACACACACACACACACACACACACACACACACACACACACACATATACATCACTGTACAGATGCAGGCCTGACCACTGTTGCATCCCATTGCATGGGGCACACATCACCACTACCGATTGCACACTTGACGCACCCGCCATGACCACCCATGCAGTGTAAACATCAATGCAACTATGCATATAGTGCAAGCACATCTGACCCACATCTAAACGAGGCATGGCTACAACACACAAGACATCTGTAGGCCACCCAACAGACACCATGCACATCATGGCTGCACCAGAAGGATGCCCAAACACTGCACCCCCCAACTCCTGTAAGCACCATGCCTGCCCCTCCAACATGTCCACGAGAATGCACAGGACTCTGAATGTGCTAGCATTGATGTGTGTAGGATGTACTTTGACCCATGACTGATGCCCTTCCTCGCTGTCCCCCACAGGCACAGGATCAGACAGCGAGGCTAAAAACACCCCGACACCCAAGAAAGCACCTGCACGTCTGAGCCGAGGGGACGACGACGCCTCCAGCCAGAGGCCTTCTACATCAAGGTCTGCCCACAAGCGTCCCACAGCTCCCAAAAACAGCCCGCTAGCCAACAGGACTCACAGTCTTGACAGCAAGCCGAGCAGCAACAACCGACACCCAAAAAGGAGCCCCAGCTGGGTGTTTGGGGGTGTTGGAGGTGGGGGGTGTGGGTGTTTGAAGGTTTTGGGGGTTTGGGGGTAGTGAGTTGAATATTAAGTGATAGAGGTGCAAGTTGCTTCATGTTCAATGTACATAGTTCTCATTTAATTAATACACCTGATGTGTATAAGAAAAACACATGACTGGATATTGCTTTTTGAGTCTTTGTCAATTTATTTCTTTACAGTGCAGAGTGCCCAGTGTCCCCCATTCCCAGTGCCTTGTGTTACACAGTCCATCAAAAGTATTATGCAATCAAAGTTTGTTTTACAGCATATTCTTCATTCACATTGTGCCATGGGAGATATGCAGCATCTTCACCATCATCCTCCTCATCTTCAGGTGAAATCAGGAGGATATCGCGAGGATAGCTCAGAAGCAACGTTCTTGCCTTGGAAGCAAGACGACACACAGCAACACAGGTACGATTCCCGGGTCCGAGCTTAGAAACCTCTCTGTATTAAGCGCGTTATAAAGGCCATATCATATCATATCAGGGGCAGGGGTAAGTTGTGCTGGATGCACATGTTGTACAGCATGGCACATGCCAACACAATCTTGCCCACCTTCTCAGACCTGTATATGAATGACCCACCCGACCTGCTGAGGCAGCGAAAACGGGCCTTCAACAGGCCAAAAGTCTGCTCAATCGTGACATGAGTGGGTGCATGTGCACAGTTGTAGTCCTCTTCTTGCCTGTTGACTGGTTGCCTGATGGGGGCCAGGAGTCATGGCTTAAGGGGATACCCAGCATCACCTGCACAGGAGCAATGGAAAGTGTATTTCTGAGCATATTTGTCATTCCTTGTGAGCACTGCCTGTACAGTGTTCATGGTCACATGCCACTGATTCTTCATGACTGCACTTGACATTTCCTTATAGTAAGACCCAGGTAAGTGTACTTAGGGATGATCTATGGTCAGGGGTATGTGTGCCGTTCACGTCTTACAGATCTTTCCATCAGATACAGCACTCACACAAATGAGGTGAGAAAGTCCATGATGTGCTGACATCTGATGGGTGTGTTGCATTAGAAAAATGTACTATACATGTGGAGTGCATCATGACACATTTGCCTGATGTGCTTCATGACACACAGTGGTTTGCTATTCTTGCTGTTGACTACTTGATGTTACCATGTACTTGTCCATCAACGCCTTCCCCCATATGACCTAGGCACAATGGCATTGGTGGTATGGTCCGCCAGTGAAGACAAACGTTTCTGTGATGGGGCTGGGTGTGTACTGGCATGGTGGAACTGAGGTACGGTGGATGATTCCTGCACCACTCGGTCATATGTCAGTGGTGGTAACTGATTGATGATTACAATAGTTTCCATGCTTGCACCATTGCATTTGGAAGTGGCCCTTACGGTGCCTGGGCCAGTATACTCGTCTGTGGTGTACCTGTGGGGTGGGTGCAGTGACAGAGATTTCAATGTGTGGCAGTTGTATTTGGCTCACACATAGGTGCTTGCCCCGTGATGTACTTTGCTGCGCTCATGTATTTTATGCATTGTGCCTGCAGGATGGTGTTCCAGGTGCATATGCTGGGGTGGCCGCTGTGTATGTTGATTACATTTACCACAGCTGTGTAGGCATGCCACATCTGCATCCATTGGCTGTGTCCAACATTCTGTTGAGGTAATTCATGGATAGCTCAAAGACAAACGTGCAAACATTCTAATTTATTTTGTCTACAAATCAAGAAAGCAAGAGGCAATGTGGACAAAGCCGTACGTGTGTTTTTGCAGGATATTGGAATGACATATTTTCATAATGGAAATATCAAGTTAGATATTTTGAATTTTTATCGAGGACATTGAGTGCAATTAACTGGTGTCGGAAATCTGATTTTTCTTTTGAATATCCAAAATGCATTGAAACAATTTTCGTGAACTTGTGAAATATGTTGTGAAGTATTTTATTAGTAGTTGCAGTAAATAAAAAACAAAAACAGAAACAAATGACTAGAACATTTGTTAGTTTGGTATATAAAACCCACCACAATTTCAAAAAAAGTTTAATTGATTTTAATTCTGCAACGTCATGCCTGGAATTTTCCAGATGTCTGCGGATTACCACTCTGTCTGTGGACTATGGAGACTGCAAAAGGTCCTGTGATTTTTATTCTTAGTTCTATTTTTTAACTGTGAAAAGTGAGTCCTAAATTAACATTTTTTTGTATTTTTTGAATTTGTGTTTTTACAAGAGAGGCAAGGTAAGGAGGGGGGTAGGATAGGCAGCAAAGGGGCACCAACCACAGATATGGAGGGCATGTAGACAGGGGAAGATGTTAGGCGGGCCTTAAATTTAAGGTAGGTTGCAGGGTTTGTGGTGCTCCTTGACCACAGCCTCGAAAGAACTAAGAAACTGCTCCCCACTGCAATTCGGTGTGTCGCAGTACAAACATAGTACTGTGACTTTCAAAAGGTAAGGGTCAACAGCGTTCTGTATGGCCTGCGAGGTGGCCGACAGGATCATCTGCCTCACGGGAATAGCCTCTGTGGTGGCAGGAGAAGTCTAATAAGATGGCGTAGAGATCATCAACCTGCTTCTCCCTGAGAAAGGAGCAGCCTTTCTTAGAGCACCTGGGTTGCTGGATCTGGAGTGGCAGCACATGGAGGAGGTCCCATAGGAATACAGTCCAGGTTTCCATGGCGCTCAGTGTATCTCACCTTGCTGCCTTAGCCTTTGGTACACCCCCAACTGTAAAAAACTGCCACACCCATGACTCACTCCGGGTGCTGGAGGTAGGCACTTCCTCTACCTCATCTTGCTCTTCCTCATCATCCTCTTCTGCATCTCCACACCTGCTCCCCTCTCCAAGCCGTGCAAGTGGTTGTTGTGGTGGTGGTGGCTGGGGCGGTGGATGGCCATGACAGATGACATTTTAAGTCTCCTGATACAAGTAGTTCTGAAAAGATGGTCTCTCCTTGTCTGCTAGATTGATAATGAGTAAAAGTAATGGGTGGGTCCCTTCGGAGGAACCATCCACGGACTGAGAGGAGACTACTGAGTCAAAAATAGGCCTGGGAAAGTTGTAAAAAGTTGACAAATCAATTAAGTATGGGTCTAGGAGCTCTACAAAGTTAAACTGTCAACTTGAAACACCCTAGATTGGCTGAAAATGCGGTTTCAAACTGTCCATGGACACAGACACGTCCACAGACAGGGCGTCACATGGGTGCAGTCACATGATGACGTCCGGGGAACATCTGCGGCACTGACGGGTGTCCACGGACATCCATTGAGCAGGAGCCGCAGGGCGCATGTGCATAGTTGTCCGCAAATAAGTGTGCTGTGTGCAGACTAAATGAAAGAGCGTCATGCGTGAATGGACATGTTTGTACATGGCCCGATGTCCCCAGACACCCCCATTTTGTAATTGGACACCTCAGACAGTTGTATAGTCTGTGGACTATTAATTGGGGTTTTTTAAATAAAATTATTATAACAGAATAATATACAAGATATTTATAGTATAAAAATACATTTATTTGTGAATGTCACAGACTTTTTAATGTGCAAGGCATTTATCATAGACCTATTCAGGACCACTTCGACTTTCACTTCAGCTCTCCCTTAATGTTATTCACCCCAATGTCTATTGGTACTGGTAGTTCCATACCATAATCAAAAAAAAAGTTCAAAGATATCTTCCTCTAAAAGCAATCACCTTTTAATTTCCCCTTTCATTGGGGTTAATCTTGACCATTGCACCTTTCAAAGTTAGTTCACTTCACTGCTTTATAACAAGACATCAAACATTTTGCAGAACATTTTGAGTGGGCTACTTCCTTTCAGTGTACCACTCAGCTAATCTGTATCACTGGCTTCACAGTTATCAGTAACTTTAATGTTAATTACTGGTTTGATTTCTTTCGTGTCTCATCAGCATGTGCACAACCTTCAAATTGTGATATATATACTGTTGTGGTTTCAATCTTTTCTTAACACAAACCGGTTTTTCATGTCTTTCGCTAACTCACTGGTTTTGTGCATTTCTTTCTTGTCTTTGCGGTTTAGATTCACGTGTCAAGGTTGGTAACACAGGCTTGACCTTGACTCCCCAACTCTGTTATTCACCCAGGGGGGTGAGGGGTCGCTGGCATCCTTGAAACACAATGCAGGCTTTTTCTTGTCTGGGGTTTGGCTTTCTCTGTGTCTCCTTCATGGTTTCCTGGAGGCAACAATCTCCTGCAGAGAACTTCAGGGTTTCCCTACCCTTTGCTCTGGTTCTTCGATCAGTCATCCTGCTCCAGTGGGGTTGTCGTCAGCCCAAAAGTTCTGCTCCTGCATGTTCTTCACCTTGCTCAGAGTGTGTCTCTATGTCCCACCTTGTATCCATGTGCTGGGAGCTAATGTGTATCAGATGTATGTGATTAAGGTCAAGTGCCTGACTTCACCTGACCTGATTACCGGGACATGTCCAATGAGATATGCAAGTGTGCACCTCTTTACTCTCAGTCACCCTCTTCCTCTGCCCAGTGTTTGTATAGAAAGTGTGGGTTGGGACATTGGAGAATCCTATAAAATAGGATGGGGTATGGGCACGGGAAAGAGAGGGATACCACGACTCACCATCAGTTGCATCACCCCCACTCTCTGAAGAACCCCCAACCAGATGATCCTCCTGCACTGGTCACCCCCAGGGTCTGGATCCAAAGGCGATGGCTATATCCTGGCCACCTGAGATAGAGATCCCCGCGGACTAGCAAGTGATACCCCCTTTGGTTTCTCACAGTATCCATTTTTATGTCTGACAATGGGAATGTCACTTCCTTAGCCGTATGTCGACCAAAAAAGATAAGGTTCAATGCCCTATCTTCATTCCCACATGGGGTTCCTTATCCGGGTTGGTAGTTACTTATAGTACCAGGCATGCCAGAGCTCCCTGTGGGCTGTCTTATAGAGGGTGAACATTCGATACTAGGAGCGGGAAAGGATTGCCCCCTAGCAGACTTTGTCCCATGTAGTAGGGGACTGTCACCTCTGGTAAAGTGTTCTTATCCCACGGCTGAGTAGGTCAAATTTGGCGCCTGAAGCTGCACTGGTTGCTGTGCGGATTCTGGGCATAAGGGGCAAATTGGGGCTGTGGGTTAAATACAGGGCAGAATGCTTGGATGTCCTACATTGTTATTTAAAATGGCCCATCTTTCCACAAGACCAACATTGCACCCCTAGTCGGGCCCTCATACTTTGCATACTTTCCCTTCAACTCCTAAAGATACTCTCTCTTCCTCTATGAAAATCTCCAGTTTCTCTCCTAAAATCTCTGGGCACTTCTAACAACACTTTTTTGGGGCTGTGGTCAGGTTGCCCTTCCATGGATTTAATTATTACCGCTTCTTCCACACTTAGGTTTGCTAGCTTTTTCTGTACCAGCTTTGCTTCTTCCCTCTGTGTCTGTTCTACACTGTCCTTATCCTTATCCTGTTTCTGTCAACAATAATGCACTATTGTGCCTGGATCTCTGGCCATGATTACACTTCTATTCCAACCACCATATTTAAATCAGCTTGTACCTCCTGTCTCTAACCACCACATTTCTTGTATCTGCTGCATATAAAGTATAGGGTCCTCATCAACCTTCATCATGCGGGTCATGACGGAATGTGTGTCAGGTGTATCAAGGTACATGTCCCTCAAAACCTTCCATACTTGTGTTCAGCAGTTGTTAAATGGCAGCCCTCATGGCCAGTGTTGTTTAACGTTACCCCGTTATACCCAGCCTTTGTCCACCTGCTCCTCTAGCAAAGAGACAAACATGCTTTTCATTTCCCCCACTTTAACGTGATACCTATTGTATGTTTCTCAAGAGTGTAAATCCACTTGCCAGCTCCTGCTGTATAGGAAGTGCACATTAAGTATACCCGGTCCATGTGAGGCCAGAGCACATAATGGGGCCTTCCCGGTCCATTCTGTAGCACCAGAACTGTGTTACCCATCTTTTTGGATGGGAAGACCTCACTTGCCTCTTTATTTTGGCCAGGGTCATTTGGCCGAACTGGGGCATTGAAGCCTCCAGCTCCATGATATTGCCCCTCTGAGCCCTCTGGCCCATCATCGTCCTCCTCCTGGCCTCCTGGCCTCCCTCTACACATTAAATCACAGTCTGCCACACCCCTGTCTTCATCTGTATTCTGTGATCCTTCACATGCCACTCAAGGGCTACCCTTACAACCTGGAGTCATCTGAGCTACAGAGATTTGGGGATCATTGACAATTTCACTATCAATCTTAAAGAGAATGTGTCCTGTCCTCCATTGATCACTACCTATTGGTGTCTACTGCCCCTCCGCTCCCCCATGCTGCTGGTTTTTGTCCTGCATGGCTTGTGGCAGCTCCTTCTCAACATTTTGTACTGCTCCCTTCACTTGTTGGTGAGCCTTGTTCTCAATTTCTAACATCACTGAGTCTCTGGTGGTCTCCCCAGGCTTTGCTGATGTAGCCTTCCGATATTCTGTTGGAGGGGTGAACTGTGGGGTTTTGCACCCTACAGCAGGCTGTAAAGGATAGGACCCCTATGGGGGTGTTGGGACGTTAGAGTTGTTGCTCACCTGGTTGTGCCCCTCCCAGCCATAATAAGAAACACTCTTGACTTCCACAAACATGTTCCATAAATCTTGAATGCCCTGGTGCTTTTTCAATTGTATTCCACCAAAGGTTGACAGCAACTATGTATGCACATGTATGCAACAAGCTCTAAGTGTGGTGCCTTCCACTGGCCATGGTTTGGACATTTATTCACAGTTCCCTAAACCCATTCCTTATGATACTTGAAAATATTTTCTTTATATTGCGGAAGTGCCTTACACATGTGTTCCAATGGTGTATCCATACTGTCACAAAGAACTGCCCATGCTCAAAAGAAAGTCTGCTATCACCGGCCTAGTGGTCATTCCCTTAAGAAAACATCGAACCATCCTATTTCAAGAACTCACAATTCTAATAGCAGATCTGCTTATCCACACATCCACTAACAGCATTTAATGATAGACACTGTCATGTACGTAATTGCTAAAAAAATATCTGACTCCAAAAAAACTGTGTCTACACAATTGTTAACAAAACTTAGCAACAAAAACCTTTTACATACACAATTGCTACTAATACCTAAAAACAAGCACCATTACTTACACATTTCTAACAATACCTAACATGGAAAAAAACACCTTTATTTACACAATGATGTTGATCCTTCCTCTGAACCCTTACTTCAAGTTCCCTTTAATCTAGAACTGAAGAATACCCTGCCCTTTTATAATAGGGCGATCACTTCTTATATAACGTTGTCTTTCCTCGTAAGAGGAGCTTCCCCACCATAATTCATCAACTTCATCAATACATAAATAATAACAGAACAAAGGAAAACATCATATTTCATACAAAAAACGGGCATTCAACTTAGTGTGTGTCCTGATGTGGTGCCCCAACAAACTGCCTACACTGCCCAGCCCAGTGCCCTCAATCCAGGAACCAGTCAGATATTTAGGGAGACACAGGTCTGCTCATGAACTGCTTTCTGAAGTCAGGTGCCGCGGCCCGGTACATACAGTGGAGGACCAGGGTGTCTTCGGGAGGATCTGTAGATTACGTCGGGGTCACCACCTGTAGAACCTTAATACATTCATAAACAATAAAGAGATCCATGGATTGTAGAAAAACAACTTTAATGCAAATGAAATTGATGGCTGGGAGGTCAGTCAGTTTTGTGAGACTGAAACTTGGAAAACTTCTCAACACCTCCACTCCACATCAGACAGTAATATTCAAAGACGAAAATCACAAAATTATAATACATTTGTATATTTTCTAGGTGTAGCCACATTCTAACCATCCAATTGGCTCCTGACTATACAAACCTACGTCAGCATAAATGTCCCTATCCGAATTGGTTAGTACAGTGATATGTTAGATTTGATGTGCATCCTGACGCAGATTACCTAATCAAGTGCAGTTAGTAAGAAGAGCAGAATCTGCCCCCACCACAACAAACTAGATACAATGCTATTCCCGACCCTTGCAACCAGACATTTGGCACCCCAAGCTATTCTCAAAACCTGCTGCTCTCCCACGTGAAAAGCATGTCCTGGCAGTTATCATATACCCATCTGCGTATGCCAATATTTCATGGTGTGCTCGATTCTCTGAGGAAGATTTCATGAGAAAGTAGAATTGAGGCCTAATTCTTTGCAAACTACCTCATAAATATTGTGCTGCCCGGCCCCACTGCTGCATACTTGGCAGTCCAATGACTCTCTAGGATGTGGAAGAAATTAAAACCAATTCAATAAAATTACAAAAATACACATCTCACTAATATTCTCTAAGCCTGTATTCTCGTTTACGTTTCAGATGTTGGACATACATATTTAAAGTTACTTGCATTTGAAAAAGGTATAAGGCTTTGTTTTGTTAAGCAATATATATATATATATATATATAATATATATATATATATATATATATATATATATATATATATATATATATATTATATATATATATATATATATATGTATATAAATATATAGTTATGGTTAAGTTGGTGTGCCTATAGGAAGAACATTTTTTGGGTGGCTTATAACTTCGCTCCCACTGGACGAATCCTCACCAAACTTTGCAAAATGAGTATATGGCCCACTTGCAAAGTTTGGAGAGGTTTGGTCCAGGGGGGGCAAAGTTATAGGGGAGGTCCCAAAACTTTTGTTTTTTCCCACAGACATAATGGGAAAAAAAATTGCGCACGCCTACAGCCCAAACCACTGGACGGATTTATACCAAATTTGCGGCAGGAGCGGGGGCTTGGTCCCGAAAGTGTGCTTTTGCAAATTTGGTGTAAATCCGTCCAGAAGTTTTTTTTTTTTTAAATGACCAAAATGTAAGGCAAAAAAATTAGTGATATCTCTGTTCGTTCCGCGGACGGACATCCCGGTTCGCTCCGCGGACAGTGCCCTGATTGGTTGAGCGGCTTGCGCGATGTCCGCGGACATCTGACATGTTCGCGGATTGGACGGCGTGGGGCGTGGAGCGCGTCAGATTTTTGGTGGCACCCGCCATCTTGCATTTGCGGACGGCCGCAGACAGCGAGGTGAAACTTGGTTTAAAAATTGTATTTAGTGGAGTGTGTTGGTGTGTAAGAGTGTTTGGGGAGGGTGGGGGAGTATGAGATAGGTGCAATGTTGTATTTTTTTAATGTGCTAGACGCTTTTGTTGTGTTCGATTTGTCTGCGGACAACATGGCTGTTCTGAAATGTTCGTAAATAAACAGAATGGAATTGGTGTCAAGTTGAAAGTGTTCTTAGAAGACGCGTGGGGTCCTGAAATGTTCGCAGGGGGTGTCCTGAAGACGTTGTCTGTATTGTTCGTTGTCAAGCTGAAAGTGTTCTAAGAACACTCGCGGTGTCCTGAAATGTTCATACATACAAAAAATGGAGGTGTCCTGATGACGCTGTCCATATCGTCCTCTGGCAAGTTGAATGTGTTCTAGGAACTTCCTTGTGTCCGCAGACATTCAAATGGTTCAAATGCTTGAATCTATGGGTGTGATATGCTGCGGTGGTTGTGGCCAGGGTATAGAATGTTGGGTGCATGGCCATTTGGCCATGCACCCAAGACTCTATGCCCTGGCCACAACCACCACAGCATATCACACTCATATGCCATGCACCCAGGAGTCTATGCCCTGGCCACAAGCACCGCAGCATATCGCACTCATAGTGGCTTATAACTTTGGGTCAAAAACAAATTTATAAGGAACAATGTTATAAGCCAGTATGGGTGTGATATGCTGCAATGGTTGTATTTATCATGTTATACTTACTATTTGGTTTAGTAACGGGAGTCCATGTTTTTCATGTTCATTTCTGTGATAAAAGAAAATAGCATGTTAGTATTAATATTTTATAAAGACTTATTACATTGTACAATCACAATTTTTTCTTTTTTTTGACCCACATATTTAGTAGATGACAAACCAGAGTACTGTGCAATTTGCTCAGTTTCTGTGTTTGTTGCTAAAATCATTGGGTCTGTGGGAGAAAAAAATCCATGTTGGATTAAAAAAAAACCTTTTTCTGTTATGCTACAGTTTATTTGTTTGTTTGTTTTCAGTGTTTACTTGTTGTTTCTGGCTATTGCTTTATACATTGGATTGTTCCAGTTTTTGGGAGCAGTAAGATATTAGGTATTTGTTTGGATATTGTAAAATTTTGGAGCAGTTAGATACCAGTAGGCGTATTCTAACTGTTTATTTTTTTATATAATTTCGTGGTATTGCTTTATCTATTTGGATATTTCTAAATAATTTTGGGACAGTTAGATACCAATTGGCATATTCTAACTGTCTATTTTTTGCTCTTATTTGGATATTTCTAAAGTTTGGGACAGTTAGATACCAATTGGCGTATTCTAACTGTCTATTTTTTGCTCTATTTGAGTGGTATTAATGTATCTGATTAGTTGTTGTAGCATCTTTGGGCAGTTAGATAGCTTTTGGAATATTGTGACAGTTTATATTTTTTTACTACAAGTGTACTTAAGGTTTAAGTTTAGTTTAGTTATCAAATTTTGGTTTTAAGAACATTAAATAAGCGTTTGTAAGATTTGCTGGTAATCTCTGCTTTAGAGTAACGGTACTATCATTACATTCAAACCATCCACATTTCTTTTTTATATATGCAGTGTAGTGCCCTGAGTTGGTTGTGGCTCCTGCGTGGTAGATTATACCTATTGTTGTGAAGGTTTTCCTACCAAGTGATATTTGACCGTGTGTGAATCCAGTCAGCTTGCAGTTCTTTTTGGTACCATCTGCATTGTAACGTAGAAGCATTAGTATTACCTATTTACTATGTGTTTGTATTACTAACGTGGAACGATTATCTGAATTGCAGGTCAAACATAATCTACTGTGGTTTGCATTTTGTACAAGTTGCTGAAATGGAACAGATTCACAATTAGGTATTAATATATACACAAAGCTCTCATTGGGGAATTGTTCTTGTGCCACATTGTTGCAGAGATTGCATGTATGTTTCCACATGTAGGAAATATGGAAGATTTCATTTATAGGTATGTTTTTGTTTTCCAGTACTAAAAATAAGTACATTAGAAATTCTTGTGGATCTTCCTGTGAGTTTATAGTGAATTTCATCATTCCAGCACAGTAGTCCAATTGTTGTCTTACTCCATAAACACTATACGTGTTGTCAGGATTGTTTGCTGCATTTCTGTGAAGTACTAACATTTGCAAACACAATGGGTCTGTACTGTATAAGTAAATGTTCTGAACAATTGGTGGTAATTGAAATAGAATATTCATTGCTACATTTGCGTAGCAACTTACACCAACTATATTTGAGAGTTTAAATGGACCAGGTAGTTCTGTTTCTGACAGCTTTTTTTGGAGAGTGTCTTCCTTCTTTGAAGAAGTACCTGGTTTACTTTCCCTAAATTGATTCTTTTTTGCTTGTGGCACTTGATGAAGTATTACGTTCTTTTACTCTCTTTGGAGGATTTGCAGTGACATCCTGTTGCGTTTCTGTTTGATTTATTTTTCTTTTATAATGTTTTACTTTTTGTGGAACAGAATATGTGTTTAGATGGGGAGTGTATAGTGAACTAAGTCTATTGTATTCTAAAATGCAAGGAATGTCAACGTTTATTTTACTTGCATCAAAGTTCATTAGAAATAGACCCTCAAGTGTACGTAAGTGTGATAGTGCTACGTAGCTCATGCCTTCTTTAAAGACTACGTTACCAATGTCTATCATTGCTTTGTCTAGGGTAAGGCCTTGTGATTTATGAATGGTGACTGCGTATGCAAGAGTTAGAGAAAATTGTTCTCTGCGTACATACATGTCTTTGAAGAGAAGGAATTGAGCTGGTGAGCGTTCTATTCTTTTTACTTCTGAAAGTTTGTCAAAGAGAATATTGACAAATTGAATTTTGTTGTCACGTGGGTATGTTTGAAAGCCAACAACTGTACCGAGTGCTCCATTAACTAGCCCTTGGTCCACGTCAAGGTTATGTTTCAGCATTACTCTTCAATTTAAGGATCATTTTAATATCTTTTCCAAGCCTGCTGTGTTTGAGATTGATTTTTCTAAACTATTTAGTCTTGTTGTGGCTTGGTCACACATGGGTAGTGTCATTCCATATACATCTAGTTTGTCTGTGGCGCTAATTTCCATTATTGGTTACATTTATTTACTTAACATTATTTCATTGAATTTGAAACAGCTTGCAAGAGTTGGCATTAAGGCCATACAATTGACATTGTTGTGGGCTAATTGTTCCATAACATCTGTAGCACATGCATTATCACCATAAAGTGCATGAATGTGACGGGTTTTCAATATTGCTTCTGCTTGTTTAGAAAGTATTCCAACTCTGATACTTTTTAAGATGTTGGTATAAATGAGATCTGCAGATTGGTGCATGTTTTCTGTTAATTCTCTGTATTGGAAATGTTGCCAAAGGTTGACATTTCCAATGCTGCCAACAGTTTTACGGCAGAGTTTGTGTCCTAATGTTTTAAAAATAGGCTCACCTTTTACTGGTGTCAATTGAAGAAGATCTCCGAAAACAATAATGTGTTTTCCTGCAAAGAGCTCTTCATAGTTTGTTTTGAGTACTTCTTGTAATCTGAGGTGAATCAAAGCCAACATTAGGTTGGACACCATGCTCACCTAATCTATTAGTAGCATTTTCATGTGTTTCAATACTCTGCATAGTTCCATTGCAGCTTCTGGAGAAAGTTTGTAATAATCTAATTTGTTTTGGTGTTCTACTGGCAGGAGTAGTAATCGGTGTAAAGTGACACCACCTATGTTGTAGGCAGCTAAACCTGTGGGGGCAGTGACAAGAGCTGACAGTTTGTTGTTTGTCAATTGTTGAAGGAACTTACTGATGATTTTGATTAGGAATGTTTTGCCAGAACCAGCTTCACCACTGACATACAATAGTATAGGTTTGTAATTTTGACAGGTGCATTCTTTGTTTTCATGTTGTACACCATGTGCAATTTCTTTTGTTACTTCTTGAAAAATGCTACGTTGCTCATTGTTTAGCTTTGATTGTAGTATAGTTAAGTCTTCTTTTTCTTCATGCTGACACATGGTGTTTTCTACTTCTATCATAGCTATTTCTGCCTCATTTGTTATTAGTGGGTCTCCCAGTGGTTCTTGGCTTCCTGTGATAGAAGGTTGACTACTGTCAGGAGTGTCCTTATCTAGTTGAGCCTGGAGTTCTTCTTCGTGTTGCTGTTCATTCTGCAACATTGTTTTGTACTGTGCAAAGTGTACATCAGTTATACTGCTTTCATTTGCTTTGAAAGCGTCTTCATATGAGTCATAGTTATCTAGTATTTCTTCTTCTTTTCTCCATAGTTTAAAGAGTTGTAGCAGGGACATGTAATATACTTCTTTATGTTGAGGAGTCTTTAATAACAATTTGATATGATTCATTAAAATTGGTTTGGTGAGTTTTACTAAGCTGCCTTCACAGTTTGTCACTTTGTATTTACGGTTTTGTTCATCAGGTTTTATATTATTTTTGTATGTGTAGATTTGGGCTATGTGGTATAGGCTCATGGTTTCCAAAGTGGTACTCCTGTTTGGGTAGTATGTGTCCAATAAATTGTTTTTTAAAATGTATTGGCTGTTGGGATCTTGTTTGGCTATTGTTTCTATATCTTCGTATGATTTTAGAACTCTTTTTCTAGATTTAGCTGGACGAAGACTTAGCCATACTATATTTGCAGATTTACCATACAATGCAGTACTAGTTAATCAATCAGCTGCTTCGTAGGATCCACATTCTCTATGGCAGAGCATTTTTATGCCCAAGCTGTATAATTTGTGAGACACTGTTTTATCTGATGACAGGTCATTCCAGAGGTCTTGGAGCTCTGTCTTTTCTGATTTGGTTAAGTATGCTGTGACATATCCTGCAACTGCAGTAGAATTGTCTGCAATGTACTGCACGTCTATGTTTGCATTCCATAAGTAGGCAATGATTGCATTGTAATCATTGATATATTTTTCTTCTTCTTTTCTTTTTATGCAATATGTATTTTTAGGTGACTTACCTTTAACACTATGTCTAACTGGAGACATGAGGTTGTTCACTTGACCTGTATTTGTAACTGATCTAGGGAAACCAAATCGGCATTTGGTGTAGTATTTCCCTTTGTTTTTGTATTTGCGACGACAATATTTGCCACATTTGTGTCTTTGGAATTGTAAAATCTTTGCATGAAGATCATTATTTGCGGATTCTGATGGAATTTCACAAGTGATATATTTTTTAATAAACTGTAAAACAGTGGCATCACTGTCTTGACCAAATTTAGGAGCATCTTTAATCCATAAAAGCATGTGGACATGTGGTGCTCCTCTGGCTTGGTATTTTTTTCTCCAAAAGAAGTGTTGCACTTTTCCAAGGGGAGGAACAGTTTTGTTACAAAAAAAATGTAGCATAGCAATGAAGCGATGGTGAAAATATCTTGAAACATTAACAGGATCCTGTGAACAAAGTTCTCCAGGTGTTAGTATATCTATGTTTGTTTTGTTTTCGTTTGCTATGCGTAGGAAAGCATGTAAATCTTCCCATGCATATTCTGCACAACTTAATGTAACAAACCAAGTGGGTGGGCCAAGGTTTCTGATCATATAACGTAATTGAACATTTTGTAATAATTGTGTGGCTGTCATATTTTGAAAGTGTGATCCTGATTTTAATATGTGTGCAACTCCGTAACATAAAGTTGCTAGTTCACTTTCAAAGAGTAGGTCGAATATGTATTCCACATTCTGTCGAAATCTGGGATCTTCAGAATACATTCGTAATGAGCGATATTCTGATGCTGATATTTGAATAGGTCTATCATCGTATCTTCCTCCTTTCCCAGTAGGAAAGAGTAGAGGAAAAGCATGTGCTTCTATATTTTTTTCCCATATGCTGATTGGTGATCCTTTTGTTTGACGCATTTGGTACGTTTCCAGTGCATCTTCTATGGTGTCATAAGAGTGCAATGGATGAATTGTATAATGGTCTAAAGTGTTTGATATTGTTGCAGGATCTAGGATCTCAAATTGACCAGCTTTTTGTGTCTCTTGAATTATTTCAGTTGTATCTTTCAAGTTTTCTTCAATATTAATTTCTTTGTAATATTCATTACTCTCTTTAAGATATTGCAGGGCTTCTCTAACTTTATGTACATCTGCCAGTTGTTGCAATTTCTTTTGTCTTTTGTAGGTACTCCATTTACCAAGATAATTAAAGCTTGCTGCATTGGACGTTGCACTCCTAGAGTGTGCACATTTTCTTTTAGATCTAATGGTAAATACACTACTTTTCCACGAATACCTTTTACTAATTCAGAGGGAGGTAATTTTGCAGTTTTTGGTTGAAGGCGTATTATTGCTTGAAATTCGTGCACTGTTTGAATTATGATGCTCTCACATAAAATAAGTTGTTGAAGGGGTTTTGGTAGTGGATATAATTCCAAGTTATTTGTGATAGCACGTGAAGGAGTTTGGTTGTTGTCAAGTTTTTTAGTGCAGTAACTGCAAAGTATTATGGGGTCAGCTATTTCGTATTTGTTTTCTGCTATAAGGTAGAGAGCTAATTCAAACCATTTAGAATCTTCATTGTTTCTATTTTGTATGATAGGTCTACAGTTTTTGTGTTACTTTTATAAAAAGTTCTGCGGCAACATACACACACGTGGTTAGGTACTTCAGCTGAAGTACTTTCAAATGTTAGTATTTCTTTTTTGTATGTGTGTAGTGAAAGGTTGCCATGTGCAGATTTGTTTCGAAGTTGGTTTAAAGCTAATTCATCTTGTAAGTGGGTTTCACTTCCAAAATATTTTGTCTGGATATAGTCGATTTCTTCTAGTAGTTCTTTTGCTGTACCATGTAGAAGAATGTCGTTTAAATTGGCTAGTGCTAAAGCAGGACTTTTAGCATAGTACAGTTTATAAACTAGATTTCTGATACTTGCATGATGTGTAGATATCCTTTTGATATCATGGAAGGGTGTTTTGCAAGTAGGTCCTGTAATGCAGGCCAATGAATGTCCTTGTAGTCCTGTGTACTTGCGTACTGGACAAGCATCCATATTTTGCAGTAGTTTCATTTTGATTTTGTCTTTACTTTTCACATATTGATTGAGGAATTGGCGTAAAGACTTGAACATTTTTTTGGGAATGTTACACATTGACGTGCATGGCCATTTGTACACTAGATGTTCTGATTCAGTTGAATGGAGGGGTAAATCTACTAAATTTCTGATACTTGCATGATGTGTAGATATCCTTTTGATATCATGGAAGGGTGTTTTGCAAGTAGGTCCTGTAATGCAGGCCAATGAATGTCCTTGTAGTCCTGTGTACTTGCGTACTGGACAAACATCCATATTTTGCAGTAGTTTAATTTTGATTTTGTCTTTACTTTTCACATATTGATTGAGGAATTGGCATAAAGACTTGAACATTTTTTTGGGAATGTTACACATTGACGTGCATGGCCATTTGTACACTAGATGTTCTGATTCAGTTGAATGGAGGGGTAAATCTACGTTTTCAGGGCATATTTTTGTAAGGAGTACTTCTTGTTCCATTATGGTATTATTAACTTTTTCATAACCTCGACCACTGCTACGTATGGCAATTGTATTTGTTTGCTTTTGTTTGTAGGCTTCTTCATTAAAGTATGGTTCTGTGCTTGTAGTGTGACTCCATTCACCTCCACAGATATTTAAGAAGTTATTTCTGTTGACATTTCGTTTATTGAGAAGTCTTTTTGTAATTTAGTTATTAGTTTTGTTAGTGGTTTCATTCTGTTTAACACTAACATAAATAACTTTCTTTTGAGAAGAAGTGCACTGTCTATCAACGCTTCTAAGATTACTTTCCTACGATAGGTTTGAAGTGATGAACCTGGTTCCTCTCCTGTTTTTATAAGATTTTGAAGGACTTTGTGACGGAACATTTTGGCTAAAATACTTTTCTTAGTATGCTTACTTTGTACTATATCAAGATTTATAGAAGAAGTTTTATTTGTAGTGATAGTTGATTTTCTGTTAATTGTTTTTTGGGTTGTTTTACTTTTTGATAGAGGAGGCAAAGTTTTAGTACTAGAAACTTCTTCTGTTTAACTACATGACTGTATTAGCTGTTGTGTTTCAACTTTTTTTTACAAATTCTGCTGTAGATGGATTTTTATGTTGGAGACTTTTCTTTTCATGTGCTCTACTTCTTCGTTCCTTTCTACAGAGTTGCTTTTTGGTAGGCATGCTTTAGAGTCTGTGAAAAAAATACAGAAGGTATGGGTTGGGGTGTTCTGCAATGCATGTGTGCATGAGTGTTTGAGTGAGATGATAAAGATGTATGTAATGGTGTGTGATTGTGCATTGGGAAGTACAACTACTAGGGATGGGTATTCTTGAATTAATGTGTTAATAAACTGGGGTTCAGATGACAGAAAAAAGTAAGCCAGTGGTGTGGAAAAGTATAAATAGTATATCTAAAGCTATACAATTAAAACAGTTGTTTCATCTACAAAATCTAAATTCTATTGGCTAAGTTGGGTAATTTGTGTGTTGAAAAATAGGAGTTTGTGGGCCATTCTGCCAGTAAATCACTCTTTAAGACGGGAGGATTTTTGGTCAGAATGGTGCAGAATCTCTATTTTTAGGCACAGAAGTAGCATGAATTACAATTAGAGTGTGTTTGAGTAATAATTCAAATATTATGGTAACAATCTACTTACTTTTTTTCTAAAATGAGCAGTTTGCTTCTTAGTTGTTCTTTGTAATTCAAATTCGGCTGCTTATTTTCAGGAGAATGGTCTTCACTGCAATTGTGAAAGAAAGAAATTAGTAATTCGGTTTGTATATAGCACTGTTTTTAATTTTGACATAGATTTTTTAAATTGAAATGGTCAGCGCCTTCCTCAAAACCATTAAAACTATCTTATGACTAACTGTAGGAAAGAAAATATCTTTACTATGGCTTGTCAAAATCATAATGTACCACTGTATACCACTATTCCTGTAACTAAGCTTTTCCATGTAATAGTGAGTCCATGTGATAGCCTGCTTTTCCACATAAGAGGGACTCAATGTCATAGCCTGCTTGTCCTATATAAATGTAAGTAATTATATAAACTAAAAAAATTAAAACCAAGTATGTGTTTGTACAAATATTATTCTTTGAGATTTGATGATAGAGTGTGCATGTAATTTTGTTTGATCATATGTAGTCTATACATTTTATTTAAAAAATGTTAGTTTAACATTATTTGCGTGTGTGTGTGTGTGTACGAAGAAATTTAACGGTATAAAGGTTTGTAAGTCACAGTTCATTTTAGGAGAATGAACAAATGATCTTAGATTCATTTTCCAGATTATACAAGGTAAAGGTCGGTTAGAAAATGTGTTCATGTACTGTATAGAAAATATGCATACCTGTAGTTTGTGTTCATGCATATGGATATGGACGAAGCTGTAAGTAGAAATCTTGGAGACTTGTCTAGTATTTCTCGTAGATCGTGCTTGCCAATGGTATGAGACTTGTAGTCCGAGAGATTCACCGTACATTTGCAGTGCTGATCTATGATGATGCAGTTACATGTAGAGGTCTTGGATT
Organism: Ambystoma mexicanum; assembly: GCF_040938575.1. NCBI lineage: Eukaryota > Metazoa > Chordata > Amphibia > Caudata > Ambystomatidae > Ambystoma > Ambystoma mexicanum. The sequence continues at coordinate 344,964,345 of NC_090931.1, forward strand.
TGATTGGTCGATGGTCATGTGATTTCTTAGCTACATCCAATGAGGGAATGGCACAGAGAGTGAAGTGGAAATGGTAGAAGGGCTGTCCATGTTACGATATGTTCGCGGACATGGCGGTAGTTCTAGGACACCACGTATTACATCCGGGGAATTTGGGGTTGGGAGGCATGCAAATGAGATTGAATGTAGCAAGGGATTGGTCAGTAAAGTTTAGTGAGTGTGTTGTGCTAGGAGAGGTTTTCTCAGATATTCTTTTTGCTGAGAGAAGAACAGATAGCTATGGCTGAGTGTTTTAAAAAACATATTGTGTGGATTTTGGGAGATTCGTGGATACATTGGTTGAAGGTGCATGTAGAAAGATGTGGAGTATCTATAGATCTTGGATTCCCACATGTGGAAGTGCACTGGCATGGAGTCCGTGAAATGAAGTGGCGGGACTTGCTACCTCTCTGTGCAACTTTGAAGATAGAGGAACATCCAGACATAATTGTAATTCATTGTGGAGGGAACAGTTTAGGACATGTTTCAGGAATTTCTTTGCAATTTGCAATGAAAGAAGGACTTCAGAAGATCATGGACATGTTTCCAAACTCCAAAGTAATTTTTTCACGGATTGCACAGAGACAAATGTGGCTTTGTTCTTTCTCATGTGGTCCACAAATGGAGAAAGCAAGGCGTAATGTTAATAAGGCTGTTTGTGCCTTCCTAAGAGATTTTGGCATGTCCTCTTTTCACAATGAAAATATTATGTTTCGTAGTACATACATTTTTCGCAGAGATGGTGTCCATCTTACCTATGCTGACAATCAGATTTTTCTGAGAAATGTACAAAATGCATTGTGACCTTTTTTAGAAATGCAGCATGCATTTCGAAGTAGGTGTTAAGTATTTATAATTTTTGACATACAAACACCTCCCAGAGGTTCTTTTCAGAGCCACCACTTCCTCCCAGAGAAAAATGCAATGGTTACAATAGGGTAGCATCCCAATTTTTTTTATGTTCGCGAACTGTCTGCGGACTTTCAAGAAATAGAAAGGGCCCTGCGTTATTTATCTTTACTTCTGTTTTTTAACTGTGAAAGGCGGCTCTGAAAATAGCCTTATTTTTTGTTGTTGTTATTTTGTATTTTTTGTTTTTTTTTACACACGACACACTAGGAGAGGAGGGGAAAGGAGGGTAAATGGGGGGACACCAACCACAGGGATAAGAAAGGGCGAGCTGAGAGAGGAAGATGTAGAGTGGGTTTTATTTCGGTAGTGAGCAGGTCTTCTTGTGCTCTGAGACGATAGTCTCAAAAGCACTGCGAAGTCGCTCCCCCCTGAAGAGTACTGTGTCACAGTACATACATACACTGTGACCCTCGAAAGGTAAGGGTCATCAGAATTCCTTATGGCCTGTGAGGCAGCTTGAGGAAGTCGCTGTCCCAGAGAGGTGTTCCTTGTTGTGACAGGATCAGAAACGGAGGATGAAGTAGAGGCAATCAACCTACTATGCTCTTCGCAAGGTACAACCTTGCGAATGGCCCCAGTGTGGAATGAGTTCAGGTGTCGCTTCATGGTCATAGTCCCAAAGCTATACGAACCATGCCTCCCGCGACTGAGTACCATTTTGCACTTATTGCAGGTGACACAGTTTGCACGAGCCTTAGGACCATTCCCATGAATGGTAAACAACTGCCACACCCAAGAATCACGCCAAGGCGGGTAGTAGGGTTTTACTCTACCTCATTCTCGTCATCCTCTTCTTCCTCCTCTGTATCCTCACTCCTGTTCCCCTCTTCAGGCCCTTGGGAAGGTGGTGGTGGTGGAGGGGTGGGGGTGGTGCTGAGGCAGATACAGCACCAGGTGGCAGCAGTGGAGCCACAGAAGCCATCAGGTTGAAGATGGAAATCTGCAGGTTGCAGCAAAAATCTCTGTGCTCTGTAGAATAGCCAGAAACACAATGAGAATGAGCTCTAGGGCGTGGTCTTTTATAGGGGTGCTTGTGCGCGCTTCGCGGACATGCGCGCCGTCCGCAAGACAGATCGAACACCAAAAAAGGTTCAAAAAGTCACAAAAACTAAGTGGAAACTTAGGATTAGTATGTGGGATTTGTGGTATGTTGAGTTTTTAATGAGAAATATTGTGGATTACTTGGAAATGTACTTTTAAAGTGTTCGGGGACACGAACAGTGTCCGCATTCAGAACACGCGATCAGCGTGGGCGCGGTCACATGATTGTTTCGTGAGCATGTTCGCTAAGGTAGCAGCCGTCCGCAGGACACCCAATGTACGGACATTGTTTTGCGCATGCGTGTTGATGTTCTACAGACAGTGTTCGGGTCCTGAACTAATTAAAAGTGTGTCACACGTAAAACGAACAGTTACGGACAGCCGTTTGTTCTTAGCACAGTTTAATTTACGTGGTGCACAATACGGACAGACATAGAGTCTCAAGCACACCTCCATTTTCGTTTATTTACGAACAATTCAGAACACCACGAGTGTTCTTAGAACAGTTTCAACTTGCTAGCGAACACTACGAACAGGCATAGTGTTCTTAAGGACACCTCCATTTTCGTTTATTTTCGAACATTTCAGGACACTACGAGTGTTCTTAGAACATTTTCAACTTGCATGAGAACATTACGGACAGATATAGTGTCCTCAGGACAGTTATATTTTCATTTCTTTACGAACATTTCCAAACAACCGCGCTGTCCGTGGACACTTAAATTGGTTTTACCACAAAGAACTGAAAGTAATTACAACACAATATAAAAAAGTAACTTTATTTAACATATATAAACAATTTATGACTGAGAAGGTGGGGCAGAAACGGAAACAAAAAACAGGAGAATAAGGGTTTTCAATATAAGTGGGAAAACAGGTGACGACGGGATGGAAATCTCATCAAAACGTTGTGGTCCATGGAGAGAGTTTGGGGTTAAATAAATGGGATATGGCGAGGGGGGACAAGTACAGGTGGGACACTGGTATGTTGTTGGTGGTTTTAGGTGATCTTCCACAAAGTTCTTTAAATCCGTAAAATTTGCCATAAGTTGGTCCATTTTGTGGGTAATGTGTTCAAGAGTGTTATCCACCGCTTCTTTTTTTTTGGAAGTTGCAATTTTTGTAGGGTCTGTAAAAAAAAATGTATATGTTGAATGTATACAAAATAATATTTATTAATTGGTTTATATAGTAAAGTGTGTACCATTAGGAGGACTATCTGCTAACATGTCGTCTTGTGGGAAATGGTCCTCTAGCTAGTCCAGAGTACTACACATTTCTGTGAGAAAACAAAGAAGTAATATGTTTTTTTTATTTTCTAATATAGAAAGTTTATAAATATATGAGTAAAATGAAGTGAACTTACCATTTCTGGTAAGATATGTAATCAGTAGTCTATACGTCTGGTCTTGCTGTTAGTTGTGGAGTGTCTGTGAGGTAATTATGTTGGAAGCTACTTTATCTTCTTTTGGTATATTCCATTTTAGAACATATTGTATTTAAATGAATGGTTAGTGTGTTACATATATGGGTTACATTTCTTAAGTATTACTACATATACTTTGTATGTGTGCTGCTTTGTGAATTTGTTAAATGTTCCTATGTTATGATATAACAATTACACATACCCCCCCCAGAGTTTTTAGGTGCTGGTACTGTTGTCCGAACTTGTCCGCGGACTGTAAAATTCAGTAGAAAGTGTTCAGTATGTTCCATATTACATGTACATAAAGTCAAAGTTATTATTGTTAAGTTGTGCTACTAAAAAACTATGAAATTCAGTAAAAAAACTTTGTTAAGGGGACGTTATGGTTAAGTTGCGCTACTAAAAACCTATGAAATTCAGTAAAAAAACTTTGTTAAAGGGACGTTATGGTTAAGTTGCGCTACTAAAAACCTATGAAATTCAGTGAAAAAACTTTGTTAAAAGGGACGTTATGGTTAAGTTGCGCTACTAAAAACGTATCAAATTCAGTAAAAAAACTTTGTTAAAGGGACGTTATGGTTAAGTTGCGCTACTAAAAACGTATCAAATTCAGTAAAAAAACTTTGTTAAAGGGACGTTATGGTTCAAAGTAAAACCGAAAAACCACTGAAATTCGGCAGTTATGGTAAGATAAGCAACCATAACAAGCACCACCGTGCACTGCTAACACTAACACCCAGGACAACAAAGATGACATCACAAATGCCATTGATGACATCACTGATGTGCATTTTACTGAGACACATAGGAAGACAGAAGCAGTGTTTCGGGATGTTTGAGTATGTGTGACTATAGATGGTATAAATACTTCAGTACATCATGAACCTACAGGTTCCAACACTCCTCTTGTTGCTACCAGTAATCATCTGGCAACATGTATAAGTCAACATCTTCGGCGTTGAGCCATACAACTATTTCACAATAAATATAGAATGTTGCAAATAATTTTAACATTGAGCATTTCATTCATATTGCAATTAAATTATGTTGAATACAGGGTCCATATGGCTCGATTCTATTCCAGAAGGGGTTCATTTCATAACATAATGGGCTCCATTCTATTCCAGAAGGGGTTCAGGTCATGACACAATTTCTTCAATTTTGGCTGTGAAGGGGACTAGAGCATCAGTGCGCAATTTGCTGCAGGGGTTTGGGCAAGGAGGTATCACCCAGAATCCTATTCTCCAGTGGGACAGGATTTGCTCCAGAGAGCACTGGCCATTATAACATGTTTTCATGGGGGCAGAGAGTCTTTGCCCAATGAATGGGCACCAAGTTCTATTACACTATTCAATGGAGGGTGGCATCTCCTGCCAACACTCAGTATGCATCTGGCCACTCTTGACTCCCTGAAAAGAATTCTAACTGAATTGAAGTAATTCCCCTCCTGTTGGCAGATTCTGGTGCAGCTTTCAATATCTTCCTGGGTTACAAATAAGCATTACCTTACAGCCTGAGTCCAATGTATGCATTTATTTAAACGTGTTTCACTGGGTTTGTGAAAGTTTGGAGCCAATTTGAGGACCTTAGGTAGATATATTACCCCCCCCCGTAGGCCAATAATGCCTTGCTAGTGTTGGTAATCGAAATAGGTGAGGTAAATCCAGTCCTGCTCACTGTCTTGTCAGCTATGTCTTTAGCCATGGGCACACCATCAGACTTCCAATAAGACCTCTGCAAAAGTTGAGGGGGGTGAGATGATTTGGGCTCAAGGAGAGACTGTGGACACTTGGCGTTGCAGGCAATGTCCCTTTGCAACCCAGGACACTTATAGTTTTAGTACTTGCTCTGCTTCCGCTAGAATGCACCCTCCCACTCTGTGTATTTCTAGTATTGTTAGGAGTGATCTCACAAAGGGTGGGTCCAGCTGCCACTGATGTATTTGGTGCCCTTTCTCCCCTTCTACACCTTTAGGCAGTCCCTCTTGTCCAGTCCCTTCCCAATTACTTCAAACAGTGAAAATACCAGGTTCTTTAATATCAACAGTTCCGAAAGGACACCGTCACATTTGCACTCTTTGATCTCTGGACCCCTCTCATCAATCTGATTGGGGTTACACTTTGCAACTTGCTCGACATGGAGTGATGAAAAAAATGGACTATTGCCCATCGGGAGCACCCTATTTGCCCCTATTGGTGTGTACTGTATTCACTCAGTCATGTTTCCACTGTTTGATCCACCCATTGCCTGCCCATCATGAGGGTTCTGCGGGCAAAGGACATATTGGTGGGGGGAAGAGTTGCTTTGCTGCTGGTCACCTTCGGAGGAATTGTGCTGGCCATCCTATGTGTGATTATGCTCTCCCATCATTTGATCAGTCTCATAGGAATGTAAAAGTTGGTGGTCAGCCAGCTGGCAGCAACTGAAGGTCAGAGCTACGGGGGATTTAGGGGTCACAAGAGTGAGAGGGGTGCCTTGATTGTGTTGCTTGCATGGTTGCTAAAGCTCCATGTGGCTGTTCACAGCTCTGGTCCAGCAATGGTTGAGAGCAGACTACAATGTGATGCCCCGGGAGATAGTTGGTTGGCAGTATTCCCGGTCTGTTCGCCAGCAGCTCGGTAACCCAGGCTACACGAAGCATCAGTACCTTTGTTGAGTGAACGTGGGACATTGTCATCTTAAGTGCCAGCCATAGTGTTGTGTGCTGTATTTTTGCACCCCCAATGGTCCAGACTTGCAGGGATGTTGAATGAGCTGAGGAACTGGTGGATATCACTAATCAAGGTATAGGCTTTTCCAAGGGGTCTGAGAGGGCTGATGGATTTGTTTTTGGCGACACATGGCAGAATTGAAAGAGGGGATAATGGTGGGATTTTCCTTTTCACAGTGGGCATTTGTCATGTAGGTGCAGTTGCTGGTATTGCAGGTTTCACAGGTGATACCATGACAGGTAAACTGGTCAGGGGCTAGGTAAGTACAGGATCTGGCAGCCGCTATGTAAGTTTGTTTCTAAATTGGGGTTACCTGGCACATTGGTGCCTGCGCCCGTGCTGTTACTGCTTAATGCTGTTGGATGGCGTTGTACATGCCCTAACAAGGAAGCATCTTCGTGTCCATCCCAGACAGCTACCAAGATCCAGACTTTGGACATGGGCTCAGGCTAATCAGTGGTTCACTTGAACACGGCAGCAAGCAACAGCTTGCCAGGAGCAGGGGTCAGGGAAGAACAGAGAGGAATAGAGAAGAACAGAGAAATGTCCAGTTGCCACTTTCTTGGGATTTCTATTATACAGCTACAGGTCTTTCCTTGTGCCCTGGTTTTGTCCACAGGGGACACAGTAGATTGTGAAGTGAGATCATGGGTGTGCTAGCTCTCAGGGACTCTCAGAAACTCACTTGTCTCCAGCCAATGTAATGGGCATCATTAATCCAGTAAGCCAGTGTTGACAAGTACAACATTCTTGCCAGGTTGCTTCTCAGCACACCATGAATAGCTCCAAACAGCAGCAGCACCTTGACCGGCACTGGGCTTTGCAGGCACAGGCTGAGTCAGCTGCCTTTGCTCCAGCTCCGGACGGGGGGGTGTGGCCACCAGGAGAGGCGGAGAACGGCGTGGTGACCCCAAACAGCAGCAGCGCCCTTAACCAGCAAATAACAACCCCTTTGGCGATAATATTCGTCTTAGACCAAATTGTTCGGACCTTACTAAATTTGAGAAGGAATGCTCTATTACTGCTTCCAATTTTCTTTGTGCTATGTTTCACCAGATCCTGTGATAAATACCACCTACACTTTCTACTGAAATATCATATATAACACTGAGTTTGTGGTATATGTTCTTTGCTGATAAATGGTATGTTGGGAGCACTATTTGCAAGCTGTCAACTTTTCTTATCGTATTACCAAATATTTCCATGAGCACCATGCAGGCATTCTTAATGGTTTTTATTTCTTTGGAGTGAATCACGTTCCGAAGCACGCAAGGGGCGGGGATAGAACAATGAAGTTGTGCCAACTCGAGAAAAAAAATGTATAATTGACTATGAAACTAAAGCCCTGCGAAGCCACAACATTGATGAGGACCTCTACACTTTTATCAGTGATTGTGAACATTTTGAGACAGACAATTGGCTTCTCTTATTCTTCTTGTTTTTGCCTTTGAGATTGATTTGTTATTTCTACTTAATTTTTGTTTGAGATTGTGTTTTTTGGGACAAAAGGTATACAGGGGGTGCATTCTGTATCTACAATGATGCACTTTTAAATCAATGCACTTTTTTAAGGAATGCCAATAATAGCAGAAGCTATTTGGTTCTATGTTCAGAATATCATCTAACTTGTTTTCTGATGAGTAAGTACTTGTTTACAGTCCTATGTACATTGCACTTTATTTAGTGCATTCCTTATTCAACTTTGCATGAATATGCATTTTAATTACATGTGTCATTGATATGTAGCTGTATGTTGGTGTGGTGAAGTGATTAGACTTTGTTTACAGGCCTATGCACTTTGAACTTTAATCTAAGCATTTTGGAGTAATTGTGGATTTGCACAGACTTGCACTTTATTCCAAGCATGTTTTTGCACATTTGCACATTTGTACATATATGCACTTTACAATTTCTTTAGCAATTAGGGTTGGATTTAAGAGTACAAGACATCACATGTATTGTGAATTACATGCAGGGAGTTGTAGCACTTGAAATTAAGAGTAAGTATGCTTTTTTGTGCATTTTTAAATTATTGCTTAACTAGGATTCCTTGCATTGTTGCGTTTTCTATGGCATTCCATTCACATGTGCGTGTTGGGAATTTGAAAGCTACAGATACCCAATTGTATTTGGGGAGGAATTATGGAAATTGTTAAATTGAATGTATTGATTGCATTATGCAACATGTGTCCTGCATCCTTCTAAAAGTTAATCATCCGTCAGTCCTCATATCCAACCATGTTATGCTTTAGGACTGGTCAAGGATGTAATTCCATTGGAGTTCCTATATGAGGTTACTAGGCTGAGATGGGCGCCATACTTTCTAAACCGTAGAGTGGCACTTGTATATGAGAATTGCCATTTAAATGAGCTCTCGAAAGGGGGGACTGCTTGTGTGATCAAGCACCCGATTGGGTGTTATACGCATTATGAGCTCTCTCCAGTTTTGCTTGCAGGGCATTTTTATACTACAATGAAATACTCTTTCTAGTTTTTTCATAATTTGTGGACTGAGGGGCAAATATTTCTGAATACAGACGCTCCACAACCAACAGCAAGACCAGATGTATGGACTACTCATTACATATCTCACCAGACATAGTAAGTGCACTTCTTTTTACTCATATATTTATAAACTTTCTATATTAGAAAAAAAAACATATTACTTTTTTGTTTTCTCACAGAAATGTGTAGTACTCTTGACTGGCTAGAGGAGCATTTCCCACGAGAGGAAATGTTAGAAGATAGTCCACCTAATGGTACACACTTTACTATTTAAACCAATTAATAAATATTATTTTGTATACATTTAACATATACATTTTTTTATTACAGACCATACAAAAATTCCAAGCATCTCACAACAACAATCAGAGGATATCACTCTACAACAGATTAATCAAAAAATGGACGACCTTATGCAAAATTTTATGAATTTGAAAAACTTTGTGGAAAATCATGTGAAACCACCAACAGCACACCATTGTCCAACCTGCACTTGTCCCCCCTCACCCTATCCCACTCAGTTCACCCCAAACCCTGTCTATGGACCAAAGTGTTTCGATGAGCTTTCCTTCCCTTCTTCACCTGATCCCAGTTATCTAGAAATCCCTAATTCTCCTGTTTTTGTTTCCGTTTATGCCCCACCTTTCCAGTCATAATTGTATATATATATATGAAATAAAGTTACTTTTCTTATATTCTGTTGTAATTACTTTCAGTTCTTTGTGATAAAACCAATTTAGGTGTCCACGGACAGCGCGGTTGTTCGGAAATGTTCATAAAGAAACGAAAATATAACTGTCCTGAGGACAATACATCTGTCCGTAATGTTCTCATGCAAGTTGAAAATGTTCTAAGAACACTCGTAGTGTTCTGAAATGTTCGTAAATAAATGAAAATGGAGGTGTCCTTAAGAACACTATGCCTGTTCGTAGTGTTCGCTAGCAAGCAGAAACTGTTCTAAGAACACTTGTGGTGTCCTGAATTGTTCGTAAATAAACGAAAATGGTGGTGTGCTTGAAACGCTATGTCTGTCTGTATTGTTAGCAAATAAATTAAACTGTGCTAAGAACAAACGGCTGTCCGTAATTGTTTGTTTTACATGTGACGCACTTTTAATTAGTTCAGGACCGAACACTGTCCGTAGAACATCAACACGCATGCGCAAAACAATGTCCGTACATTGGGTGTCCTGCAGACGGCTGCTACCTTAGCGAACATGCTCACAAAACAATCATGTGACCGCGCCCACGCTCATCTCATGCTCTAAATGCGGACACTGTTCGTGTCCCCGAACAGTTTAAAAGTACATTTCCAAGTAATCCACAATATTTCTCATTAAAAAATCACCATACCGCACATCCCACATACTAATCCTAACGTTCCACATAGTTTTTGTGACTTTTTGAACCTTTTTTGATGTTTGATCTGTCTTGCGGATGGTGCGCATGTCCGCAACCCGTGCACAAGCACCCCTACATAAGACCACGCCCTAGAGCGCATTCTCATTGTGTTTCTGACTATTCCACAGAGCACACTGCATTTTTCTGCATACTTTGCAGATTTTGAGATTTCCATCTCCAAGCCTATGACATCCATGTCTCGACTATTACCACATGGTGCTACATCTGCCTCAGCACCACCCCCACCCCCTCCACCACCACCATTTCCCCAAGGGCCTGAAGAGAGGAACAGGAGTGAGGATACAGAGGAGGAAGAAGAGGATGACGAGAATGAGGTAGAGGAAATCCCTACTAGCCGCCATGCGGCGTGATTCTTGGGTGTGGCGGTTGTTTACCTTCATGGGAATGGTCCTAAGGCTCGTGCGAACCGTGTCACCTGCAACAAGTGCAAAATGGTACTCAGTCGCAGGAGGCATGGTTCGTATAGCTTTGGGACTACGATCATGAAGCGACACCTGAACTCATTCCACATTGGGGCCATTCGCAAGGTTGTACCTTGCGAAGAGCGTAGTAGGTTGATTGCCTCTACTTCATCCTCCGTTTCTGATCCTGTCACCACAAGGAACACCTCTGTGGGACAGCGTCTTCCTCAAGCTGCCTCACAGGCCAAACAGAATTCTGATGACCCTTACCTTTCAAGGGTCACAGTTGTATGTATGTACTGTGACACAGTACTCTATAGGGGTGAGCGACTTCGGAGTGCTTTTGAGACTATCGTCTCAGAGCACGAGAAGACCTGCTCACTACCCAAATAAAACCCACTCTACATCTTCCTCTCTCAGCTCGCCCTTTCTTATCCCTGTGGTTGGTGTCCCCCCCTTTACCCTCCTTTCCCCTCCTCTCCTAGTGTGTTGTGTGTAAAAAACCAAAAAAACACAAAATAACAAAAATCAAAAAAAAAATAAGGCTCTTTTCAGAGCCGCCTTTCACAGTTAAAAAATAGAAGTAACGATAAAGAATGCAGGGCCCTTTCTATTTTTTGAAAGTCCGCGGACAGTTCGCGAAAATAAAAAAAATTGGGGTGCTGCCCTATTGCTGCCCTGCTGCCCTACTGTGGGAGGAAGTGGTGGCTCTGAAAAGAGCCTATGGGAGGTGTTTGTATGTCAAAAAATATAAATACTTAACACCTACTTCGAAATGCATGCTGCATTTCTAAAAAAGGTCGCAATGCATTTTGTACATTTCTCAGAAAAATCTGATTGCCAGCATAAGTAAGATGGACTCCATCTCTGCAAAAAATGTATGTACTACGAAACATAATATTTTCATTGTGAAAAGAGAACATGCCAAAATCTCTTAGGAAAGCACAAACAGCCTTATTGACATTACGCCTTGCTTTCTACATTTGTGGACCACATGAGAAAGAACAAAGCCACATTTGTCTCTGTGCAATCCGTGAAATAATTACTTTGGAGTTTGGAAACATATCCATGATCTTCTGAAGTCCTTCTTTCATTGCAAATTGCAAAGAAATTCCAGACACATGTCCTAAACTGTTCCCTCCACAATGAATTACAATTATGTCTGGATGTTCCTCTATCTTCAAAGTTGCACAGAGAGGTAGCAAGTCCAGCCACTTCATTCCACGCACTGCATGCCAGTGCACTTCCACATGTGGGAATACAAGATCTATAGATACTACACAGCTTTCTGCATGCAACTTCAACCAATGTATCCACGAGTCTCCCAAAATCCACACAATCTGTTTTTTGAAACACTCAGCCATAGCTATCTGTTCTTCTCTCACCAAAAAGAATATCAGAGAAAACCTCTCCTAGCAAAACACACTCAATAAACTTTACTGACCAATCCCTTGCTACATTCAATCTCATTTGCATGCCTCCCCACCCAAAATTCCCCGGATGTAATACGCGGTGTCCTGGAACTACCGCCATGTCCACGAACGTATCATAACATGGACAGCCCTTCTACCATTTCCATTTCACTCTCTGTGCCATTCCCTCATTGGATGTAGCTAAGAAATCACATGACCATCCACCAATGAAATCCACGACCTCTACATGTAACTGCATCATCATAGATCAGCACTGCAAATGTACGGTGAATCTCTCGGACTACAAGTCTCATACCATTGGCAAGCACGATCTATGAGAAATACTAGACAAATCTCCAAGATTTCTACTTGCAGCTTCGTCCATATCCATATGCATGAACACAAACTACAGGTATGCATATTTTTTATACAGTACTTGAACACATTTTCTAACCGACTTTTACCTTGTATAATCTGTAAAATGAATCTACAATCATTTTTTCATTATCCTAAAATGAACTGTGACTTACAAACGTTTATACCGTTTAATTTCTTCATACACACACACACACACGCAAATAATGTTAAACTAATCTTTTTCAAATAAAATATATAGACTACATATAATCAAACAAAATTACATGCACACTCTATGATCAAATCTCAAAGAATAATATTTGTACAAACACATATTTGGTTTTACTTTTTTTAGTTTATATAATTACTTACATTTATATAGGACAAGCAGGCTATGACATTCACTCACTATTATGTGGAAAAGCAGGGTATGACATGGATTCACTATTACGTGGAAAAGCTTAGTTGCAGGAATAGTGGTATACAGTGGTACATTCTGAATTTAACAAGCCATAGTGAAGATATTTTCTTTCCTACAGTTAGTCATAAAATAGTTTTAATGGTTTTAAGGAAGGCGCTGAGCATTTCAATTTGAAAAATCTATGTCTAAATTAAAAAGAGTGCTAGATACAAACCAAATTACTAATTTCTTTCTTTTACAATTGCAGTGAAGACCATTGTCCTGAAAAGAAGCAGCCGAATTGGAACTACAAAGAACAAATAAGAAGCAAACTGCTCATTTTAGAAAAAAAGTAAGTAGAATGTTACCATAATATGTGAATTATTACTCACACTGTAAGCTGACTTCATGCTATTTCTGTGCCTAAAAATAGAGATTCTGCACCATTCTGACCAAAAATCCTCCTGTCTTAAACAGTGATTTACTGGAAAAATGGCCCACAAATTCCTATTTTTCGACACACAAATTATCCAACTCAGCCGCTAGAATTTAGATGTTGTAGAAAAAACAACTGTTTTAATTGTATAGCTTTAGATATACTATTTATACTTCTCCACACCACTAGCTTACTTTTTTCTGTCATATGAACCCCAGTTTAGTAACAAATTAATTCAAGAATAGCCATCCCTACTAGTAGTACTTCCCAATGCACAATCACACTAGAATTTAGATGTTGTAGAAAAAACAACTGTTTTAATTGTATAGCTTTAGATATACTATTTATACTTCTCCACACCACTAGCTTACTTTTTTCTGTCATATGAACCCCAGTTTAGTATCAAATTAATTCAAGAATAGCCATCCCTACTAGTAGTACTTCCCAATGCACAATCACACACCATTACATACATCTTTATCACCTTACTCAAACACTAATGCACACACCACACATGCATTGCAGAACAACCCAACCCATACCTTCTGTATTTTTTTCAACAGACCCTAAAGAATGCCTACCAAAAAGCAACTCCGTAGAAAGGGACGCAGAAGTAGAGCAAATGAAAATAAAAGTCTCCAACATAAACATTCATCTATAGCAGAATTTGTAAAAAAAAAGTTGAAACACAACAGCTAATACAGTCATGTTGTGAAACAGAAGAAGTTTCTAGTACAACAACTTTCCCTCCTCTATCAAAAAGTAAAACAACCCAAAAAACAATTAACAGAAAATCAACTATCACTACAAATAAAACTTCTTCTATAAATCTTGATATAGTACAAGGTAAGCATACCAAGAAAAGTATTTTAGCCAAAATGTTCTGTCACAAAGTCCTTCAAAATCTTATGAAAACAGGAGAGAAACCAGTTTCAAGACTTCAAACCTATCGTAGGAAAGTAATCTTAGAAACGTTGATAGACAGTGCACTTCTTCTCAAAACAAAGTTATTTATTTTAGTGTTAAACAGAATGAAACCACTAACAATGTGGAAACATAAAATTGATATGAGGCTGGGAAGCCCAACGAAACACACCAACACAGGTTACAAAGGACATACAAGTGCTTTATTTAAAAGCTACAACAGTTACCAAAGTCAATTGACAAACGGATAGCTATTCGGCTCTCAGAGTAACGTAACAAACTTCAACGAGGGTCCGATGCATTAGTAGAGAGACCGTACATTGGAATACTTGGGTCTTTTATATGGTTTTTCCAGCCCTTGGCCAACCCTCTCGTGGGTTAACCATTCTTGGGATCAGGCCTAGGGTTCCTTGCCAGGTCAATCCTATAATTTATGCCTTTTGATCAGTTTCGCTGATATAGTTGTTCATTTACACATAGGTCAGCAATCGGACAAGGTCTCAGTTCGCGACCCCGACAAGTGGCCTGCAGGCATATTAATTATTCGTGTGTGCGGAGGTCACAAAGGCCAGAATCTTCTCAGAACGTCATTCAGCCTCCATTTTGATGTTCAGGGTGACTTCCACATTTACAAGAGAACCTAAAATGGCGGCTAAATCCAAGATGGTGACTTACATTACTTTCTTTAAGGTCAAGACCTTGCCGCAGAGTCTATTCGCATGATATTTTAGACAACTTGGCGTAGGCCAATACACATTCAATTACTGCGATAGGAGGCATAATATCATTTCGATTCCGACAACAAAACTAATAACTAAATTACAAAAAAGACTTCTCAATAAACGAAATGTCAACAGAAATAACTTCTTAAATATCTGTGGAGGTGAATGGAGTCACACTACAACCACAGAACCATACTTTAATGAAGAAGCCTACAAACAAAAGCAAACAAATACAATTGCCATACACAGCAGTGGTCGAGGTTATGAAAAAGTTAATAATACCATAATGGAACAAGAAGAACTCCTTACATAAATATGCCCTGAAAACGTAGATTTACCCCTCCATTCAACTGAATCAGAACATCTAGTGTACAAATGACCTTGCACGTCAATGTGTAACATTCCCAAAAAAATGTTCAAGTCTTTATGCCAATTCCTCAATCAATATGTGAAAAGCAAAGACAAAATCAAAATTAAACCTCTGCAAAATATGGATGCTTGTCCAATAGGCAAGTACACAGGACTACAAGGACATTCCTTGGCCTGCATTACAAGACCTACTTGCAAAACACCCTTCCATGATATCAAAAGGATATCAACACGTCATGCAAGTATAAGAAATCTAGTTTATAAACTGTACTATGCTAAAAGTCCTGCTTTAGTACTAGCCAATTTAAATAACATTCTTCTACATGGTACAGCAAAAAACCTCCTAGAAGAAATCGACTATATCCAGACAAAATATTTTGAAAGTGAAACCCACTTACAAGATGAATTAGCTGTCAACCAACTTCGTAACAATTCTGCACATGGCAAACTTTCACTACAGACATACAAAAAAGAAATACTAAAATTTGAAAGTACTTCAGCTGAAGTACCAAACCATGTGTGTGTATGTTGCCGCAGGACTTTATATAAAAGTAGCACAAAAACTATAGACCTATCATACAAAATAGAAGACAATGAAGATTCTAAATGGTTTGAATTAGCTCTCTACCTTATAGCAGAAAACAAATACGAAATAACTGACCCCATAATACTTTGCAGTTACTGCACTACAAAACTTGACAACAACCAAACTCCTTCCAAAACACCTTCAACAACTTAATTTATATGAGAGCACCATAATTAAAACAGTGCACCTATTTCAAGCAATAATACGCCTTCAACCAAAAACTGCAAAATTACCTCCCTCTGAATTAGTGAAAGGTATTTGTGGAAAAGTAGTGTATTTACCATTAGATCTAAAAGAAAATGTGCACACTCTCGGAGTGCAACGTCCAATGCAACAATCTTTAATTATCTTGGTAAATGCAGTACCTACAAAAGACAAAAAAAATTGGCAACAACTGGTAGATTTACATAAAGTTAGAGAAGCCCTACAATATCTTAAAGATAACAATGAATATTACAAAGAAGTTAATATTGAAGAAAACTTGCAAGATGCAAGTGAAATAATTGAACAGACACAAGAAGCTGGTCAATTTGAGCTCCTAGATCCTGCTACAATATCAAACACTTTAGACCATTATACAATTCATCCATTGCACTCTAATGACACCACAGAAGATGCACTGGAAACGTACCAAATGCGTCAAACAAAAGGATCACCAATCAGCATATGGGAAAAAAGTATAGAAGAACGTGCTTTTCCTCTACTCTTTCCTACAGGCGAAGGAGGAAGATACGATGATAGACCTATTCAAATATCAGCATCAGAATATCGCTCATCACAAATGTATTCTGAAGATCCCAGATTTCGACAAAATGTGGAATACATATTCCACCTACTCTTTGAAAGTGAACTAGCAACTTTATGTTACGGAGTTGCACACATATTAAAATCAGGATCACACTTTCAAAATATGACAGCTACACAATTATTACAAAAAGTTCAACAAAAAGATGAGGTTTTACAAGCAAATCTTGCAAATCTATTAGCAAATATGCGTGGTACAAAAGAGTACTGGTTTCGACGTCATGGAGATGTACGTTGTATGATCAGAAACCTTGGCCCAACCACTTGATTTGTTACATTAAGTTGCGCAGAATATGCATGGGAAGATTTACATGCTTTCCTACGCACATCAAACGAAAACAAAACAAACATAGATATACTAACACCTGGAGAACTTTGTTCACAGGATCCTGTTAATGTTTCACAATATTTTCACCATCGCTTCATTGCTATGCTAGATTTTATTTGTAACAAAACTGTTCCTCCCTTTGGAGAAGTGCAACACTTCTTTTGGAGAAAAGAATACCAAGCCAGAGGAGCACCACATATCCACATGCTTTTATGGATTAATGATGCTCCTAAATTTGGTCAAGACAGTGATGCCACTGTTTTACAGTTTATTGAAAAATATGTCACTTGTGAAATTCCATCAGAATCCACAAGTAGTGATCTTCGTGCAAAAACTTTACAATTCCAAAGACACAAATGTGGCAAATATTGTCGTCGCAAATACAAAAACAAAGGGAAATACTACACCAAATGGCGATTTGGTTTCCCTAGACCAGTCACAAATACAGGTCAAGTGAACAACCTCATGTCTTCAGTTAGACATAGTGTTAAAGGTAAGTCACCTAAAAATACATATTGCATAAAAAGAAAAGAAGAAGAAAAATATATCAATGATTACAATGCAATCATTGCCTACTTATGGAATACAAACATAGACGTGCAGTACATTGCAGACAATTCTACTGCCGTTGCACGATATGTCACAGGATACTTAACCAAATCAGAAAAGACAGAGCTCCAAGACCTCTGGAATGACCTGTCATCAGATAAAACAGTGTCTCACAAATTATACAGCTTGTGCATAAAAATGCTGTCCCATAGAGAATGTGGATCCTATGAAGCAGCTGATCGATTAACTGGTACTGCATTGTATGGTAAATCTGCAAATATAGTATGGCTAAGTCTTGGTCCAGCTAAATCTAGAAAAAGAGTTCTAAAATCATACGAAGATATAGAAACAATAGCCAAACATGATCCCAACAGCCAAGACATTTTAAAAAACAATTTATTGGACACATACTACTCAAACAGGAGTAACACTTTGGAAACCATGAGTCTATACCACATAGCCCAAAACTACACATACAAAAATAATATAAAACCTGATGAACAAAACCGTAAATACAAAGTGACAAACTGTGAAGGCAGCTTAGTAAAACTCACCAAACCAAATTTAATTAATCATATCAAATTGTCATTAAAGACTCCTTAACATAAAGAAGTATATTACATGTCCCTGCTACAACTCTTTAAATCATGGAGAAAAGAATAAGAAATACTAGATAACTATGACTCATATGAAGACGCTTTCAAAGCAAATGAAAGCAGTATAACTGATGTAAACTTTGCACCGTACAAAACAATGTTGCACAATGAACAGCAACACGAAAAAGAACTCCAGGCCCAACTAGATAAGGACACTCCTGACAGTAGTCAACCATCTGTCACAGGAATCCAAGAACCACTGGGAGACCCACTAATAACAAATGAGGCAACATTAGCTATGATAGAAGTACAAAACACCATGTGTCAGTATGAAGATAAAGAAGACTTAACTATGCTAGAATCAAAGCTAAACAATGAGCAACATAGCATTTTTCAAGAAGTAACAAAAGAAATTGCACATGGTGTACAACATGAAAACAAAGAATCCACCTGTCCAAATTACAAACCTATACTATTGTATGTCAGTGGTGAAGCTGGTTCTGGCAAAACATTCCTAATCAAAATCATCAGTAAGTTCCTTCAACAATTCACAAACAACAAACTGTCAGCTATTGTCACTGCCCCCACAGGTTTAGCTGCCTTCAACATAGGTGGTGTCACTTTACACCGATTAGTACTCCTGCCAGTAGAACACCAAAACAAATGAGATTATTACAAACTTTCTGCAGAATCTGCAATGGAACTACGCAGAGTATTAAAACAAATGAAAATGCTACTAATAGATGAAGTGAGGATGGTGTCCAACCTAATGTTGGCTTTGATTCACCTCCGATTACAGGAAGTACTCAAAATAAACTATGAAGAGCTCTTTGCAGGAAAACACATTATTGTTTTCGGAGATATTCTTCAATTGACTCCTGTAAAAGGTGAGCCTATTTTTAAAACATTAGGACACAAACTCTGTCGTAAAACTGTTGGCAGCATTGGAAATGTCAACCTTTGGCAGCATTTCCAATGCAGAGAATTATCACAAAACATGCGCCAATCTGCAGATCTCACTTATGCCAACATCTTAAAAAGTATTAGAGTTGGTATACTTTCTAGAGAAGCAGAAGCAATATTGAAAACCCGGCACATTCATGCACTTTATGGTGATAATACATGTGCTACAGATGTTATGGAACAATTAGCCCACAACAATGTCAATTGTATGGCCTTAATGCCAACTCTTGCAAACTGTTTCAAATTCAATGAAATCATGTTAAGTAAAGAAATGCAACCAATAATGGAAATTAGCGCCATAGACAAACTAGATGTACATGGAAGGACACTACCCATGTGTGACCAAGCCACAGCAAGACTAAACAGTTTAGAAAAATCAATCTCAAACACAGCAGGCTTGGAAAAGATATTAAAATTATCCTTAAACTGCTGAGTAATGCTGAAACGTAACCTTGACGTAGACCTAGGACTAGTTAATGGAGCACTGGGTACAGTTGTTGGCTTTCAAACATACCCACGTGACAACAAAATTCAGTTTGTCAATATTCTCTTTGACAAACTTTCAGAAGTAAAAAGAATAGGACGCTCAACTGCTCGATTCCTTCTCTTCAAAGACATGTATGTACGCAGAGAACAATTTTCTCTAACTCTTGCATACGCAGTCACCATTCATAAATCACAAGGTCTACCTTAGACAAAGCAATGATAGACATTGGTAACACAGTCTTTAAAGAAGGCATGAGCTACGTAGCACTATCACGCTTACGTACACTTGACGGTCTATTTCTAATCAACTTTGATGCAAGTAAAATGAACGCTGATATTCCTTGCATTTTAGAATACAATAGACTTCGTTCACTATACACCCCCTATCTACAAACATATCCTGTTCCACAAAAATGAAAATGTTTTAAAAGAAAACTAAATCAAACAGAAATGCAACAGGGTGTCACTGCAAATCCTCCAAAAAGAGTAAAAGAAACGAAAACTTCATCAAGTACCACAATCAAAAAAGAATCAATTAGGGAAAGTAAACCAGGTACTTCTTCAAAGAAGGAAGACACACTCCATAAAAAGCAGTCAGATACAGAACTACATGGTCCATTTAAACTCTCGAATATAGTTGGTGTAAGTTGCTACGCAAATGTAGCAATGAATATTCTATTTCAATTAACCACCAATTGTTGAGAACATTTACTTACACAGTGCAGACCCATTGTGTTTGCAAATGTTAGTACTTCACAGAAATGCAGCAATCAATCCTGACAACACGTATAGTGTTTTTGGAATAAGACAACAATTGGACTACTGTTCTGGAATGGTGAAATTCACTATAAACTCACAGGAAGATCCACAAGAATGTCTAATGTACTTACTACAAGTACTGGAAAACAAAAACATACCTATAAATTAAATCTTCCAGATTTCATACATGTGGAAACATATATGCACTCTCTGCAACAATGTGACACAAGAACAAATCCCCAATGAGCGCTTTGTGTATATATCAATAGTGAATCCGTTCCATTTCAGCAACTTCTAAAAAATGCAAACCACGGTAGATTATGTTCCACCTGCAATTCAGATAATCGCTCCACGTTAGTAATACAAACACATAGTAAATACGTAATACTAATGCTTCTACGTTACAATGAAGATGGTACCAAAAACAACTGTAAGCTGCCTGGATTCACACATGGTCAAATATCACTTGGTAGGAAAACCTTCACAACATTAGGTATCATCTACCATGCAGGAGCCACAACCAACTCAGGACACTACACTGCATATATAAAAAAGAAATCTCGATGGTTTGAATGTAATGATAGTACCATTACTCTAAAGCAGAGATTACCAGCAAATCTTACAAACGCTTATTTAATGTTCTTAAAACCAAAATTTGATAACTAAACTGTACTTAAACCTTAAGTACACTTGTAGTAAAAAAATATAAACTGTCACAATATTCCAAAAGCTATCTAACTGCCCAAAGATGCTACAACAACTACTAAACAGATAAATTAGGACTACTCAAATAAATAAAAAAATAGACAGTTAGAATACGCCAATTGGTATCTAACTGTCCCAAAATCTAGAAATATTCAAACAGATAAATCAATACCACGAAATTATATAAAAACATAAACAGTTAGAATACGCCTACTGGTATCTAACTGCTCCAAAACTGTACAATAACCAAACAAATACCTAATATCTTACTGCTCCCGTAAAATGGAACAATCCAATGTATAAAGCATTAGCCAGAAACAACAAGTAAACACTGAAAACAAACACACAAATAAACTGTAGCATAACAGAAAAAGTTTTTTTTTAATCCAACATGGATTTTTTTCTCCCACAGATCCAATGATTTTAGCAACAAACACAGAAACTGAGCAAATTGCACAGTACTCTCGTTTGTCATCGACTAAATATGAGGGTAAAAAAAAAGAAAAAATGTTGATTGTACAATGTAATAACTCTTTATAAAATACTAATACTAACATGCTATTTTCTTTTATCACAGAAATGAACAAGAAAAACATGGACTCCCGTTACTAAACCAAATAGTAAGTATAACATCATAAATACAACCATCGCAGCATATCACACCCATGCTGGCTTATAACATTGTTACTTATAAATTTGCTTTTGACCCAAAGTTATAAGCCACTCTGAGTGTGATATGCTGCGGTGCTTCTGGCCAGGGCATACACTCTTGGGTGCATGGCATATGACTGTGATATGCTGTAGAGCTTCTGGCCAGGGCATAGACTCTTGGGTGCATGGCATATGACTATGTCACACCCATAGATTCAAGCATTGCAATCATTTTAATGTCCGCGGACACAAGGAAGGTCCAAGAACACATTCAACTTGCCAGAGGACAATACGGACAGCGTCCTCAAGACACCCCCATTTTCTTTGTGTAAGAACATTTCAGGACACCGCGAGTGTTCTTAGAACACTTTCAGCTTGCCAACGACCAATACACACAAGGTCTCCAGGACACCCCCTGCTAACATTCCAAGACCCCACAAGTGTTCTTAGAACACTTTCAACTTCACACCGAATCCATTCTGTTTATTTACGAACATTCCAGAACAGCCGTGTTGTCCGCAGACAAATCGAACACAACAAAAGCGTCTAGCACATAAGAAAAAATACAACATTGAACCTATCTCATACTCCCCCACCCTCCCCAAACACTCTTACACACCAACACACGCCACTAAATACAATTTTTAATTCAAGTTTCACTGCGCTGTCCGCGGTCGTCGGCGAATGCAAGATGGCGGGCGCGACAGAAAATCTGACACGCATCACGCACCACGCCGCCCAATCAGTGAACACGTCGCATGTCCGTGGACATGACGCAAGCCCATGGGTCAATCGGGGTGCTGTCCGCGGAGCGAACAGGAAAGTCCGTCCGCAAAGCGAACACCGATATCACTAATTTTTTTGCCTTACATTTTGGTCATTTAAAAAAAAACTACATGACGGATTTACACCAAATTTGCAAAAGCACACTTTCTGGACCAAACTGCCGCCCCTGCCGCAAATTTGGTGTAAATCCGTCCAGCGGTTCAGGCTGTAGCCGTGCACAAAGTTTTTTCCCATTATGTCTATGGGAAAAAACATAAGTTTTGGGACCCTCCCTATAACTTTGCCCCCCCTGGACCAAACCTCTCCAAACTTTGCAAAGAAATTCCAAGTGGGCCATATACTTTTTTTGCCAGAGGGAGCGAAGTTATAAGCCACCCAAAAAATGCTCTTCCTATGGAAACACCAACTTAACCATAACTACATGGACGCTACCGCGTCCATGTAATGTATATTACACGGCCCGCGGTAACCGTGTAGTTATGGTTAAGTCGGTTAAGTTGCTCAACCTGTAGGAAGACCACTATTTGGCAGGCTTATTACTTCGCTCCTCCTGGACAAATTCTCATAAGACTTTGCAAAAAAAGTATATGGCCCACCGTGAATTTTTTGGGAATGTTGGGTGAGGTTACATACGGGGGGGGTCAAAGTTATAGGGGTCCCAAATTAATTTTTTCATAGGCTGATTTGACAAAAACATTGCGGTCGCACACAGCCCAAACGGCTGAACATATTTTAACCAAATTGCGGCATGAGCGGGGGCTTGGTTTCTGAAAGCATGGTTTTGTATGTTTGGTGGAAATCTGACCAGTACTTTTATTGCAATGAACTGAAATGTACATCTCAAAAAATGTGTGATATCTGGCTCCTCTCCACAGACCCATTTCCCTGTTCGCTCCGCGGTCATAAGTCGCATGGCTTGGATTATGTTGTGATGTTGGCGAACATTAGATGCAGCCGCTGGTTGGCTGGAGGGAAGCATGCTGTGTGTCAAATTTTTGGGTTATGCCGCCATGTTCTATTCGAGGACAGTGCGGCACCAAAAGGGCCTGGGAAACATACTTTACGCCATGTGGTGGTGGGAAGAAGGGATGAAAGGGTGGGGGAGTGAGAAGTGGTTCATCTGATATTTCTCATTAGGTGGAAGAAGACGGTGGTGTGCACGCAGTATCCGTGCGCACTGCGGTAATACGCGGTTACCTCCACAGGCGACTACCTTGTGTGGTGAATGCAGGCAGCCTTTGTTACAGCAAAATAGCTCTTGCAGCAAGTTCTTTCCGTGGTGACTGGTGGCAGGTCAATCGCAGAAGGGGAGTGCATTGCACAAGACATGAACATTTTAGCATAGCATGTACTATGGTGTGTTGTGTGTGGTAAGCCCGTAGCCCCTTCTATGCATAGCTGGAGCCCTTGCACCGACAACTATGTGCCCTGGTTGCAAGTAGGTTTGACATTGTTGCCTTGTGTGTGTCGTTTGTCAGCACTGCATATATTGTTAGTTCCATGGATGTGGTGATTGTTAGCATATCCTACAGTGTTTAGTCCATGGCTGGAGCTGATGGGGTAGACACTCCTACAGTGTGTCAACTGGCTGCAATAGAAGTGGATAGGGTTCGACTGCATATTTTATCAGCTTGGGTAGTGTCCATTGCGCAGAGTGCTGACTACTCTACTGCATTTTGACGTATTGGTTTTGTGCACTTAAAATAGTGCTGGGAGCAGGGCCACTGTTGTGAAGATTTTGTAGTTCAGTTAGCAGTAACACCATAGTATGTGAATGAAAGTGGGTAGGGGTGCCGGAGGCTGTGTTATGTTTGTAGAATCTGCTAACTGTTGCATGTTTCCATGCATAGCTGTATTACGGTGCGGAGGTTGGGTAGGAGTGCCAGTGGCTATGCTATATTTGTGGATTGTTCTACTTGGTCACATGTTTGCATGCATGCCTGCATTACCTCGCGGTGGGTGTGGCCAAGGGCTAGAGAAATAATTGCTGTGTTTCAGGGTTGCTTCTTCGCCTATGCATATGTATCAAATGATGTGATTGAACCGTAAGGAAAGTAGTGTAAGACTATGAGAAGGGTAAGCTCTACAAATGTATTACATTTTGACTATTTAGATGCTGACTATCAGTGAAGATGACCACCTGGCCTAGATATGTCAGTGAACAAGAAAGAAGGGAGCCAGGCATTTGATGTCATCAGAGATGTGATCAATGACATTTGTGATGTCATCTTCCATGTCATGGGTGTGAGTCTTAGGAGTGCGCAGGGGTGGCGCGAGATATGGTTGCTACAGAGTAACTGCAATGTCCCTTTAAAAAAACTTTTTTCACCACAAAACTTGATAGGTTTTTCTTAGGGCAACTGAACCATACCGTCCCTTTTACAACGTTTTTTCACTGATATTAATATATATATATATATTACATGGCCACGGTAGTGGCCATGTAGTTATGGTTAAGTTGGTGTTTCGATAGGAAGAGCACTTTTTGGGCGTCTTATCACTTCGCTCTCCCTGGACGAATCCTCACCAAACTTTGCAAAAAAAAATATTTGGGTCACTCTGAATTTTTTTGCAAAGCTTGGTGAGGATTCGTCCAGGGGGGGCAAAGTTATAGGGGGGTCCCAAAACTTCTTTTTTTCCCATAGACTGAATGGGAACATTTTTTTGCTTGCGCCTACAGCCCAAACCGCTGGACGGATTTTCACCAAATTTGGACCAGGAGCAGCCGCTTCGTCCCGAAAGCGTGCTTTTGCAAATTTGGTGAAAATCCGTCCAGTAGATTTTTTAAAAATGACCAAAAAGTAGGTAAAAAAAAATTAGTGATATCTGTGTCCGCTTCGCAGACACACTTCCCTGGTCGGTCCGCGGACAAGACGGTGATTGGGCAAGCAGCTTGCGTGATGTCCGTGGACATCTGACGTGCTCTCTCATTGGATGCAGTGAAAGCGTGCAGTGCGTCGTGTCTTCAGAGACGCCCGCCATCTTTGTTCCTCGCATGAGAGGCTTTGTCAGGTCAGCAGGAGCGGGATCTGCCACCTGAACTGTAAGTACCCAACCCCCGCTCATGCCCGTGTCTGTCTCCTGTTCCTCCCACCCCCGCTCATGCCCCGTGTGTCCTTCTTGTCCTCCCGACCCCCACTCATGCTCCGTGTCTGTCTCCTGTTGCCCCCCACCCATGCCCCATGTCTGTCTCCTGTACCCCCCACTGCCCGCTCATGCCCCGTGTCTCTCTCCTGTTGCCCCCCACCCCCCACTCATGACCCGTGTTTGTCTCCTGTTGCCCCCACCCCCCTGCTCATGCCCCGTGTCTGTCTCCTGTTCTCCCCACCCTCCACTCATGCCCCGTATCTGTCTCCTGTTCCCCCCACCCCCCGCTCATGCCCAGTGTCTGTCTCCTGTTCTCCCCACCCCCCCGCTCATGCCCCGTGTCGTCTCCTGTTCTCTCCACCCCCCCGCTCATGCCCCGTGTCTCTCTCCTGTTGGCCCCACCCCCCACTCATGCCCCGTGTCTGTCTCCTGTTGCCCCCCACCCCCGCTCATGCCCTGTGTCTCTCTGTTGTTCCCCCCACCCCCCGCTCATGCCCGTGTCTGTCTCCTGTTCCCCCCACCCTCCGCTCATGCTCCGTGTCTGTCTTCTGTGCCCCCCACCCCCTGCTCATGCCCCGTGTCTCTCTCCTGTTGTCCCCACACCCCGCTCATGCCCCGTGTCTGTCTTCTGTACCCGCCCACCCCCGCTCATGCCCCGTGTCTATCTCCTGTTGCCCCCCTTCACTGCTCATGCCTCGTGTCTTCCTCTTGTACCCCCCTCCTATGATGCCCCTTGTTGACCTCTTGTTCCCCCCACCCCTGCTCATGCCGCGTGTCTTCCTCCTGTCCCCCCCACTCCTCGCTGATGCCCTGTGTCTTCCTCCTGTTCCCTCCCACCCCCTGCTCATGGCCCGTGTCTTCCTCTTGTCCCCCCTCCTATGATGCCCCTTGTTGACCTCTTGTTCCACCCACCCCCCGCTCATGCCCCATGTCTCCCTTCTTTCCCCGCCACCCACCGCTTATGCCCCGTGTCTGCACTGTTGGAACAGGGCAGACACGGGGCATGGGGGCCCCACCTTGCCCTACCCCTGCTCATGCCCCGTGTCTCTCCTGCTCACCCCCACCCCCACTCATGCTCTGTGTCTGTCTCCCTCCTTTTCCCCCCGCTCATGGCCCGTGTCTCCCCTGTTCACCCCCACCCCCCGCTCATGCCCCGTGTCTCCCTTCTTCCCCACCCCACCCCCCGCTCATGCCCCATGTCTCCCTTCTTTCCCGCTCATGCCCCGTGTCTCCCTTCTTCCCCCCAACCCTGCTCATGCCCCGTGTCTCCCTTCTTTCCCACTCATGCCCCGTTTCTCCCTTCTTTCCACCCCCTGCTCATGCCCCGTCACTCTCTCCTGGTCTTCCTGACCCCCCCGCCGATGGCCTGTGGTGTTCTCTTTATACACCCTGCCTTCCCTTTCCCTGCTGTCCATCTTGGTTAAAGATTTTCCTTCCTACACCAGGACGCCTGCCTGCGGCGTCACGGTTTGGGAAGAAAAATCTTTTTTTTACCACCCCAGGTTCCCACTTTGAGAACCTAGGATGCTAGTGGTCTTCCCCCATTGAAAAGGACGTTATGGTTACGTTGCACTAATAAACTATGAAATTCAGTAAAAAAAATGTGTTAAAGTGATTTTATGGTTAAGTAGCACTAATAAAAACCTATGAAATTCAGTAAAAAAACTTAGTTAAAGGGACGTTATGGATAAGTTGCGCTACTAAAAACCTATGAAATTCAATAAAAAAACTTTGTTAAAGGGACATTATGGTTACGTTTTTCTACTAAAAACCTATGAAATTCAGTAAAAAAACTTCGCTAAAGGGACGTTATTGTTAAGTTGCGCTACTAAAAACCTATGAAATTCAGTAAAAAAACGTTGTTAATGGGACGTTATGGTTAAGTTGCGCTACTAAAAACCTATGAAATTCAGTGAAAAAACTTTGTTAAAGGGACGTTATGGTTCCAAGTAAAACCGAAAAACCCTTTAAATTCGCCAGTTATGGTAAGCTAAGCAACCATAACTCGCGCCACCACCGTGCACTGCTAAGACTAACACCCACGACATCAAAGATGACATCACAATTTTTTTGTAATTTGACTCCAACATCATGTAACTCCACTGGACATAGAGAAACCTGACAGTCTTAAGAGCTGGTACAAAATTGGTTTGTAATGTAATGCAAAGTGATGTAACCGTTTCTTGTACAGCCAATGTATACCATTTGGACAGCCTCTCAGCGGAACCAATTTATTTATTTCTCACAAGGATTCAGCTGCACAATTCTGATTTTGTTTTTTGTCTCATGTTCTTTCTTTTATTTCGAAGCAAATATTTGAGTTCTTGTCATGCAGCAACATTTATCATTGTTGTAATACAACATTTTTCCTTTTATAGCCTACCTTGCTTGTAAATTGTACTGAGAACCATGCAGTTAGATTTATCATGTCTTTAATATTTTAATACTAGTTTTCCAATCATTGACTATGGATCACATAACAATGAATTCATGTCTTCAGTTATATGTGATTTTAACACAAGCATTACATCTAAATGCTTTTATAACGAAACCTTAATATCGTAAAAAAAAAATAACAATGTACCTTTTACATCGAGTATAATATCTACATACAGTCCAATTATATAGTCTGTTACTGCCATCCAGTGGACCTTTCAAAAATTTGAATCTTGGTTTTGTGTCTTTTAAATGTCTTTTTTCGCTAACCCATATTTATTTCTATCTACGTTTGCCTTGCAAATACCCTTTACGGGAGGGACACCCCCAAACCACATGACCACTTATACCTGTGAACCCACTTTTCCGTCCTCCCTTTTATACAATTTTTTACTGAAGTCTAATTGTACTTTTTCCCACTTAAACTCTAACCTGCAATACTATATTATTGCCTATATTTCATAATTTTTGCATCATGTTGTTT
Source organism: Ambystoma mexicanum (assembly GCF_040938575.1). Classification (NCBI taxonomy): domain Eukaryota; kingdom Metazoa; phylum Chordata; class Amphibia; order Caudata; family Ambystomatidae; genus Ambystoma; species Ambystoma mexicanum. The sequence continues at coordinate 344,992,641 of NC_090931.1, forward strand.
TTTACCCTCATTATTTTTTTAATTCCTTATTTTACCCCTACATTTATTGTCTCTTTATTTTTTCCTGCAATGTGATCACTGGTTACTGTTTCTTCTATTACAGAAGTTTGCTCAAATTAGCTTTTGCAATCAGTTCTTATTCATAAATCATTACAGCAAGGAAGCCTCCTCTTTGTGCCAGATGCATGAAAACATTTGAGGTACTAGGCCACTGCTTCCTACAGGTTTTTGATTCAAATGAATAAAGAGACTCAATGCATTCAAGTAATCGATATGACAAAAAGTAGAAGAAATTGCATGGTAACACACATTTCCATGCTTTTTCATTTCATATTGAATCAAAAATAATGAATATTTGCTTTTTCTGCAAATGTATTCTAATTCCATTTTTGGTAGAACACTGGTATTAATTGTAGTGTTGGGATCACAGTGACGATTATTGTTATTGACATCAAGGAATCCCAGCATGGTACTGAGCAGGACAACGTATGTCACTGAAGGCTTGGAGGTGACTGATTAACCCACTTGTTGTCAGCTGAAAAAGAATAATAACCAGCGTATCTGAATAGCTATGACAGAAAGAAAACCATTATGTTCTCACTGAACTATAATAATAATCTGTGTTCTTATATAGTTCTTCATCCCAGATGTCTTCTATTGCTGTAGTAAAAGTTGATTTTATAACCAATTTAAGGGAAATCAATATATCATCCTTGCATGGATGTAAGGCTGAATCAACCCTACAAAGAATAGGCAATGGACAATTAAGTCATATGATATTCTATTGGACAGGACTACCATCTATCATTTTTCTTGAAGACCGGTATATATTATGAGATTTATATTTATTGTTCCAATGTAGTTGTACTTTGTAGTTGGTTGTAATACAGTAGCCCCTTTTATCACAGCACTTATTTATGAGTTGAGCAGATGCAGCACATCCAGGAGGTCCACATTCTGGTACCACTTATACATTGGGCCACCTAAAAGCCACGAATACCGTTTCTAAGGCAATTTCTGCTTCCACTGGGGAGGTGATCTGCATCACCAAGAAAGCATAGTCCTGTGTTGCTCTTCATCCTCCCTCCTCTGGTACAATGCAAAACTGAAGGATTCCCTCCACCTATTTGCTGATGGTTGGCCATATTGGCGCAACAACTGGACTCAGAAAATGGTCTGTGGAGAAGATTGTCAACAGATGTGAGAGGGCAGGTTGTTTTGCTACTTACATCCACCTGTTCATACTGGTTTCCTCCCCTTAGTTTAGAAGTGGTGTGAGCAGGCAGCAGTGGGGCAGAGACAGAACTACCATCCGCCTATAAAACATGGCCTTCATGACTTACATGTTTAAATGCTTAAAAAAAAATACACTTAGAGGCTTAGGTTCAATGAGGTGTAATGAAATAAATAAGGGTAAAAACTATAGATTTTAATGCATGCTTCTTACGTCATGCCTCATTTTCAAGTGTTTGTATCATGTAGACGAGGGGTGGAATGTACCTTACACTTCCTCTCTGCCATACAAATACTCTAACATTTGTGCCGAAATGGATTTTCATGCTGGTGCAAATTATATGGATTTTACAAGCAAAAAGAAGATGTATTCCATATAAATCCATTGCAAATGCCACCTGCCATGCACATATAGCGGTTACCAGACATTTGGTCGAAAAAATTTGGTCGACTGGACAAATGGTCGAACCAATTTGGTCGAAAGTCAAATGGTCAAATTTTATTTTTTTTATTTTCACCCCTTTTTTTGGGGGGGGTGCGGTCCCCCCTCCAACCCCCTTTTTTTCTAAAAAAACCTTTTTTTCCCTAAACGAAAACCTAAAAAATACATATATAAATAAAATAAAAAAATCGACCATTTGGTTTTCCAACAAATTATGTCGACCATTTGGTGGCTTTTACTCATTTTGCCCTCTCATTTTGCACAGAGACAATCAAATGGGGGACAATTTTGTGGCAGGGACCCATGTACGTGAAAGTTAACAGGTAACATGTTCCCTCCATCAAATTATGGGGACTTCCAAAATCAGCCCCTTATTGTTTAAGCTTAAAAACAATGTTTCGCAGATGCACAGAAAGAAAGTTAAGAGCATGAATGTTGCTTAGTTTTGTGACAGTGTTCACATAAAATAGCTAATAACTTCTCCACAGTCCTTCCATGTGTGCATTGTATATGCAACGGCAGATGGCCTGTCTTTTACAGATTGCTTCATGCATTGTGCTTCTATAGATGCATTTGCACAGAAGAGAAGTTGCATCCAAATTGACAGTCTGATGTACGCCCTACTCATATTATTTTCACCGTCTCCTTTTCTCGGCATCCCTCTTATTACTGATGCATTTTTGCAACAGTAAATCATACAGTTTCTGCTACATCTGTGCCCAGAAAAGATATACACGCATCCCACACTTTACACTTGGAAAGAACCATCAGCCAACAATGCTCTCCTAATTATACGTACTGATTGAGAACAAAATTAGTGATCCAAACTGGGATCTTTTTTTTTTTTTGCCTTTCAAAAAAGATTTAACTATGCTTACTGGTGTAAAGGTTTTGGAAACAAGTGATATGCGCCATAAAATCCCTGCACAAAGAGGTGTGATGGAGGCCCAGATGTCATTCATTAGGCCATGTTCAAGAAATATCGGCAGTGAGACCCAATGCCTGTTCTTTTAGATTCCATTAGCAGGGGTTCTGCAACCAGAGGCTCTCCAGATGTTCTGATTGACTATACCAGCTGGGGTTGACAGGTAGTCTGGAACATCTGGAAAGTTGAAGGTTGAATACCCCTGCAAACCCCTGCACTCGAGCATCCTTATTCACAGTGATTACTTTCATGATAGACATGGGCAGGACTCAGTCAGCCCTGCCATGCACATCAAACTGTCATGCATGTGCCACCATGACAAGTTATGAAGAGTGAGATAGTCAGATAGAGCGTGGCACCAATCTTAGAGCAAATCCTTGACCAAGAAATTAGCATACAGTTGATAATCATGGAGAAATGCAAGAAGGAAAGGATAGAAACAGAAGAGTTTTGATGCACCTTTCATGTCCACTACTACCTCTTAAATATAATGTAAGAGCCATATAACTGTGACTATGTTGGAGAGCACCATACAGACTGTGTAATCTCCCAAAACCCATGCAACAGAGGCAAAGTTAGAAATAATGTAACACATCTTGAAAAGCCTTAACCTCTCACCTACACATGGGCGTAGCATACAAGGTAGTAGCCAACCTCCAACAAATGTGAAACCCTCTGCATACCCAAACTCACACAAAGATCCACACAACCATCTTCTCGCTCAGCAAACCGCACGCACTTCACCAGACTGCAATAACAAAACAAACAACACATAAACCGCATCAACAGCACTCGAGGTCTTGCATCGATCCAATATTCACACCAAAGCTCAGCACATGGTGAAAAACGAACTGAAGCTGCCAACAGCACACCACCCTCTCACTCTCTTACTCCCTCTTCACCTGACTAACCCACCCCGCCTTCCTGTTTGCAGATCTACCTGAACGCCTGGGGACCAATTCCGATTAGTAACAGGGCATGGTACAAATACCTTTAACATGTAACATTTAACATTGTGCTGCTGAGCTGCAAACCACACTGCAAACTGAGCCGCAATGCACAATGCCCTTCACCAAGGACCAGATAAAACTCAACGCCAAGCAGCCCAAGACCCAGAAGCCCACCAAGATAATAGAAACTCATACCAAATGGAACCTGGATTTGTTATCTGTGTGTGATTTCTATGAAAGGGCAATCCTGAATGTAAAAGCAAGTAGTAGCTGGGATTGGCTATAATGGTTACTTCAATTTCAATGGGTGTCCCTTTGCAAAAAATGAGAATTGTCACATGAAGTAGTTATTTATTTATTTTTTTTACAGTTTTTTTTTTACAGTGGAGCAGGCAAGTGGGATAAAACAAGAGCTAAAAAAAAAAATAACAACATAACATAATTAAGATGAAATATGTCATATTTTCTATTTAAGTTTGCACTTGGGGTGCAAATCTGACAATGTAGCAAAACGGAATATCTGTATGCTTTGATTCTCCAAGTAGGATTTGTTATTACATGCCTAAGAGGTGACATTGGTTAGTGCACCCAACCAATTAACACAAGAGAATACTTATCACTAGCTGTACCCACGGATGAAGTCTGCCATAAACAACCATCCTATGTCTTTAATACCATGCATAGTCTTTACACCACTCTCCTTGCTCATTTACAGTACCTTTGCTTTGTCCTATAAAGGTGTTGACCCTCGGAACTGATCACAGACCCCACTCTGCCGTGGGTGGCTGCCACAGGTTACTAACACTGCTGTCCTTCATGGGCAGGACATTGTTGAGATAGGTGCCAATCTTTCCTCCTTAGGACTGTTCTTTTCGTTTCTAGGGCTACAGGAGCCCATCTTTCCTCTGTGGTGGTGCATGAGCAGTGTGTTCCCATTACACATAGCCCTGTGTGGGTGTGACCCATCAATCAAGTCCTCTATTTGGCCCGGTTCAGGGATGCCAATGTGCCACCGCACATCCCTGACGGTCCCCGGCTGCATATGTTGCTGGTTCGGAGCTTTATGTAAATCCTTAATTAGGCGCCATCCCAGTATCATCGCTGTAGGTCAGAGACCTTGCAGGCCCTTTGTCAGTGCAGCCCTGGTCATGCTACCTGAGCCCTCGATGTTCACAACCATCTTTACCTAGACTGCCACAGACACACACACAGCCCAGGGATTCGATGGACTTTGGTCCACTTGTTCTAGCCCCCAGGTGAGCCGTAAAGCTTCTAGGTCCTGCCCGCAGATATCCCACTCACACAGTCCCATATCAGAGTGCGTCTCTTCGAGGTGCAGACCGGTCCTTCATTCTTCTCTGGCCCTCCTAGTCTGGCCTCTGGGTGGGTCGTATGGATCTCAAGTCATGCCCCTCGGTCTGGGGCCATCCACTGTTCATGCGTCCCCAGATCAGAGCTAATCCTTCACCCGGCCGCCATTCAGTTTGGCCAGGAATTGCTAATTTCATTGGAGACACTTGGTCCAACAGCTCCCCAGGCCATGAGGAGCCCAAGCTGCTCCTGACATTCAGCCCTGGCTCTGGATACCACCAGGCTGCACAGGGCATACACCGCCCAGCTGGCAGCATCCCTCGATCCCTGGGGGTGGGGAGGTGCTCAATGCCTCATCCCCCCAGGGGGCCCATAAGCTGCCTTGCCTTCCTTCTCCTTTTTCCAACCGTTCTCTCTCTAACGATTCACTTTTAGTGTCCCTTCTTAAATCTTCAGAAAGTTGAGTCTATTGCTCCTGGCCGGGGAGACCTACATATCGTCATCAGTCTGAAGGTTCCAGGTTCCCCCCAGAGTGAAGACACCTTGGCACAGTCAGGTAAGTCATTACATTGCTCAAAGTAAAACCGCATACACTCTAATAAAGAACGTTTTTAGAACCCTTCATTATGTCTGTGTGGTATGTTATCTTCCATGCTCTTCCTACTCTCCCACTGCCCTTCGTCGTCATCCCAATAATACCTGTGCCTGCCAGTCTCCCCATACCTGACCGGGCACCATTGGGAACGAGGTTGACATACAGTACCCATTTCTAATGTCAGCCTTCCTTCAATATGTTTGGAAAAAAAAGAGGAAACCACGCTTGCTTTTTTGGGCCATGAAACTGTAGTAAAGAGGAGCTGTAAAAAGTGAATAAAACAGTCCTTGATAATATTAAGCTAGTGTTCTTTGTAGCCCCAAACGTCTCAAGGATGCCGCAATGAAAGGAAACGTGTCACAATTAAAATAAAAAATACAATGTGAACGGTACTGTGATAAAATTGAGCTTCATTTAATCTCAAAAAATCTTGAAAGCAATTCAATTACTTGTATATATTACTGCCTATTATTTAGGGACGCTGGAGCAGCGCTGCTGTGAGAGACAAGGTCAACTTTCCCATCCCGGCACCAACCAGTCCACTATTCTGTATACCGGAAGTGACTCGCGTCCTCCTGAGAGTTCATTTGAAACACGCAAGCTGTAAATTGTGCTGGGGGCTGAGTGAGGCAGCCGGTGGCTCACCAGTGAACGACACAGCTGAATATTATGCAGGATCACGGGGATTATCACAGAAGGTCAGACTAATTAAATCTGAAGAAGCCACCAGAGAGCCCTGAGCTTCCTCACAGAATCTCTTCAAAGTGTGCGCACGTGCAGGATGTGATAAGGTAACAGGGTCAGCTCCCAGCTTTCATCTGCTGGCAAAAGGACGCCAGTTAAATGAACAGATTGCCTTTTGAAGAGCTTTTCATTTAAGTGCATGCATTCTTCAGCCTGAAAAGCCTCTGACGGGTGCCTTGTATTTGGCTCACTTAAATACAGGAGCTGTAAAAACGTTCATTTGTATTTCAATGACCTCTTCTCATCAGCATAAAGGGGTGCAAATGATCATCAGAGATCTGTGTGGGCATGAGGGACAGATACAGATGCTGAAGCAGTTAAACGTTGCATAAGTTTGTTTCGTAGCCTCTCGTGTGAAAACGCGGAGAGAGTATGCAGCCAGTCTCATTGACTGTATTTGCCTTTGTAAAGGACACTCACACCCTAAGCAAGAGCTTTCAATGTTTGCCCCTCCCGATGTTTTTGAATATAAATCCCATTGGTCCTGGCCAGCAAAGTGAGTGGTGAACATTATTGGGAGTGGTAGCCCTCAATAACTGCAGGGCCACACATCGAGTTCCCATGCCCTGAAGCAGTCATGCCAAAATGCTCCATTCCATTTGGGAAAGGATAGACCAGACTACCTTCTCTTGAATGGCATGGGCCATTTTGGCATGCATGCTAAAGTGTGATGTTGTGCCAAAGGAAAGAACATCTGATATGATGATATGTCATGTATAACGCCCCTATACACAAGTTTTCAAGACGCGACAAGGCACGGGCGGTGCGGGGGGGGCAGACAACGTTCCTACTAGGCCAGGTATCATTCACTGCCATTATCACCTCATGGCTGACCAAACAGTCAGGTCCTTTGCGTATTTGCAGCACAAATACTGACATGCCACATTCCATTCGAGAAATGCTACTTCAATGCTGTTTCATTGAATTTGATTTCTGGGAGTTGTCCAGGATTTTCCCATTTAAAATTCAGGATCTACAATGGATAGGAAAAACAGGAACAGGTCAGCATCTCCGAGCTAGAATGGGGCATATTGGCAGGTATGTTACAGGATTAAAAATCATTTGATTGCAATTTAGAACACCCTTCTGTTGTTTGCAGTAACCTGATTGGTTCATCTGCGGGCCATACAAACTGGTATAGCCCGCAGATTAAATACAGCCCGGAAAATAATTGAATCTCATACCTTCACCGACCTTTTCAGCCGGAAAAGAAGTTGCCAGAGAGAAAAAAGTTGCTGCCACCTTTCTGATCCACCCAAGACCCATTCCACAGCTGCAATAGTTAATCTACTACATTGCAGTACGAGCATGAGTGACGGGGCCCGCTCACGGAAGCCAGGGAAATGAAAGCGTACTGTTTAAGCTGCAGCAATAATGTATGTGCTGCATTGCCGTGTGAGCAGACATAACATAGCTCAGTCCCCTCACGAAAGCTAACAAAATGAAAGCTTACTTTTCAACCCCAGTAACCCTAGCTACCGCATTGCTGTCCGAGCATATCTAACGTGTACTCTCAACGGAACTAAGTAAAGTAAATACCCTATCATATCATATCATATCAAAGGAAAGCTTTCTTTTTGGCTCTATAACAGTGCAGTACAAGTGCTGCAAACAAGGAAACAAATATCTGCAAACCAATGTATCTATTCATTATGTAGTGGCAACCTAATGAATGATAATTATACACTCGTTTTTGGGTTATATATCTTTCAATGTTATATTTATATTTAAAACAACTAACTTTGCCCCTGCCTTGACCCGCCTGTTTTTAAAAAAAAAAAAACTACTCACACCTGCATTTACTTTCCACAACTAAGCACTCCACCCCAATACTAATTACCTCCCACTACCCTATGAAAAAGTCACAACCAAAAATAAAATGCATGTCAAATAGCAGCTTCCACCTTCTACTCCTGCACTGTGTGTATGTTTAATACATTGACACAAACTAATATAAAACATTTTCTTTACAAAACTACCCTTTCCACCCTCTAACCCTTTTCCCAATAAAAGTTAATTTCTGACGCATTCATTAGTCATTTATAATTTTTCGAATTTAATAAAATGCTGAGGGTGTTCTAATAGCTTCATAAGCCTGTAGCGCAGGTCATACGAGGCGTTATCGTGCCGCCCATAACGCCCAGTAAGGCCTTTGCTACAGGTCTATAAAGCTATAGTAATTTTGAGGAAAAGCTATGCCAGCACCTCATGGCCTGGTCTAAGAATCCCTGCCCCTCCACGTTAATTTTTTAGGTTTCAGAAACATCAGCATGTCAGGGGTTTTCTAATTTAAGGACGTTGAGTTATGAGTGTTTTTTGCTGAACACGTAAGATTCTTGTTTATATTTTTTATGCTCTATAAACTAAACACACATTTTCGTATTCTTTTTGCCGATTTGGGGTATATGAAGAGGTAAGAATGAGCAGGAAGAGGGTAATCTGAGAGATCAATACCAAAAAAGGTCAACCACCGCCAATTCACCAGGCAATGCGTTTAACGAGAAGGCCTTGAAAGATGCCAATTCTGTAGGCAAGTAGCAACCTATAGGGATAGGTAACGTTCAACTACATGATTTGATAAAAGGTTTGTCTTTTTTCTGCTTCCCTATCTCTTTCATTTGACTTTCCAGGATATCTGCTGACAGTTTTTGTGATCCCAAACAGAATGATGTGATTTAGGTATTTTTAGCCTCACTCATTTGTGTAACTCCTTTTGTTTTGATGGCACTTATGAGTCCTTAAGGCTACTCGTGAAGGGGGACTGGGGTAAAGGGCATCCAGGAATCCAGGCAAGGTTCCAACAAATATTTCCAATAATGAAGGCCCTCTTGACTCAAATGAATCTCCCTCTGTACAGGTGAGCAGCCATATTACATGGCCTGCGGTAGCGGCCATGTGGTTATGGTTAAGTTGCTAAACCCATAGGAAGAGCATTTTTTGGGTGGTTTATAACTTCTCTCCCCCTGGACGAATCCTCACCAAACTCTGCAAAAAAAGTATATGGCCCACTCTGAATTATTATAGTTTGGTGAGGTTTGGTCAAGGGGGGGCAAAGTTATAGGGGGGTCCCAACATTTCTTTTTTCACATAGATATAATGGGAAAAAACTTTGCTCACGTCTACAGCCCAAACCGCTGGACGGATTTCCACCAAATGTGTGGAAGGAGTGGCGGCTTGGTCACGAAAGCGTGTTTTTGTTAATTTGGTGTAAATCCATCCAGTAGTTGATTTTTTAAACAACCAAAATGTAATGCAAAAAAAATAGTGATATCTATGTCCGCTCCGCAGACTTACTTCCCTGTTCTGTCCACGGACTGGCCTCTGATTGGCTGTTCTGTCCACAGACTGGCTTCTGATTGGCCAGAAAATGTGCAGACTTTTGCGTGTTCCGCATACATTGGGACGCGCTCACTGATTGGCTGGTGGGAAAACGTGAAATGCGTAGGTTTTACTGAAATGACCGCCATCTTGGATACGCAGACTATTTTGGGGTCCGCGGACAGCGCAGTGAAGACATTTTTTAAAACAGCATTTCACTTGTCACACTCAACAAAAAATCTCTGGGGATGTGAGGGGGATGAGGATATGATTGGATATGGCCATAAGAAGCCAGAAAATGGGTTGTTTTACCCCCCCCCCCAAAAGACCATGAACACTCCAGATGTCCTGGGGCAGTCCTGTGGTGTTTGTGGACACATCAGATGTCCTATGACATCTGTACCTATTTCTGCATTACAGGGTTGGGGAAAAGCAGTTTTTGGATGGCTTATAACTTTTGCGCCACTCAGTGAAACTGCATGTCATTTTTCAGTTTTATTCTAGGACTAATCCTGAATGGTTTTGCAAAGCTTTGTGGGATTCTGTCAAGAGGGGGCAAAATTAGAGGGGGGGTCCCAAAATATTGTAAAGGCATATACATGTGGTGTCATTTGACGAATCTGCACAACATTTGACAAAAACGATTTTGGATCTAGATATAAGTTTGGTGGAATTTTGTCAAGAGGGGGTGAAATTAGAGTTGGGGTCTCAACATTTATAGATGGCTTATAACTTTGTTGCTATTTGACGAATGTGGACAAAAGTTTTGAGAAAGATTATAGACCCAACCTTCAATGTTTGTGTAAAGACTGAATGGATTTTGTCAAGTGGGGGCTAAGTTACATGACTTTGTATGTACATACATTTTGACAATTTTATAAAAATAAAAAATGGGTGGATTTCGAGCAAACTCGTGAGGAGCACTGGCAAGCACATTAAAGCATGGTTTTGCAAATGTGCCGTGTTTTATTTTTTGACAAGTGTAATAATGTAGGTACAAAAAATTGTCATATACCTTTGGTGACTGGTGATGCGAACAATCTGGCTACTGGCCATGACTGCTAGGGACAAAAAATGGTGTTAAATTGGCTATGTCTACCTGGGACCAGCTATGTGGTAAAGTTATTCAAAGGTAGGATAGGTTTGAAAGGGAAAAAAGTGCTTGTGGTAATATGTTCATAGGGTTTTGCAGGCGGCCTTGGCAAGGGAAGAGGGGCTGTGTATGGAGCCCCGCCTTCTCTTTCCATGTTGGCTGTCTTGGAAAAGGATTTTCCTTCCTACAGCGGGATGTCGTAGGTGTCCCGCTGTAGGAAGAATAATCCTTCCTTCTTACATCGGGATGCCACAGGCGTCCCGCTATAGGAAGACAAATCTATGTTTTAGCACCCTGGATTCCCGCTTTGCTGAGAAAGGAGCAACCTTTCTGAGAGCATTGCGGTCATTGGATTTGGTGTGGCGGCGCATGGAGGTGGTCCCGTCGGAGTACTGTCCAGGTAGTCTGCGACTGAGTACAAAATTGCAATCAGTGCATTTCACTTTGGTACACACCCAACAGTAGCAAAGAACTTCCATCCTCTTCTACTACCTTCCTACTCCCCCTTCTTTCTCCCTCCTCTCAGACTTTCCCCTCCTAGCACTTACTCCTATCATCTGTTCCGTGACTCTTGATAGGAGCTTGTCTGTCCCCATCCTCCCCCCTTGTTCTGTTCCTCCCCCCCTCCCCTACTTTTCAAATTTGTCACCAACATTTTTGCTCAGTAGCGTGCCTTGTTCTCCTTCCCCCTCTGTACCCTTGAACCCCCTCCCACCCCTCCTCTTGTTACCACCTGCACTGCGTAAATTGTCATCAGACATAGTAATGTTACTGCTTGCTTTGTTCTCCTTCTATCCATTACCTCTTGCCTTACTTGTTCTATGCACTTGCACTATCAGAAATGTCGGCAGGCCTATTATGATAGTTATTTTCACATTCTGTACTGTTTCAAGGAACTTTGCTGAATGTAACTGTATTTTCCTTTGTTCCCCTCCCTCCTTGAAGCGCTTTGAAACACATTGTGTATAGGCGCTATATAAATAAACTATCATATCATATCATAACTGGCACACCCATGATTCGATCTTGGTGCTAGAAGTAGGCACTTCCTCTATCTCATCTTCTTGGTCCTCCTCATTATCTTTGAAAGTACTGTGCTTTTTTTTGTTGTGAAGGTCCTCCAGCTGGTGGTGGTGGTGGCTCTTGGGGAGGAGGGAAGGCAATAACTGATGCTATTTTTAAGATAAATAGCAGTTTTGATAACATTCTACCAAGTATGTACTGTGTACTAGATTGGTAATGGATAATGAGTATGAAAAGGTGTAGGAGGTGTGCAAGGGAAATTTCCTAGATCAGTAGAAAATGCAATTCCGAACTGTTTGCGAAGGGCGGAACTTGTGAAGTGCGGACGGGTTCTCGGACACGTCATCATGCCGCGCGCCAGCGTCTGGTCATGTGCCACTGTCCGGAATTCAGATGTTCTTATAGATCTACGGATGCAAAACTAGTTGAAATAGTTGCAAAAAGTGTATAGAAGTGTTAAAAATGATGCTAAAAGGTGGGAAATGGCAGAGTTTTAAGGTGACACTTGTAAAATGGACACACATATTATAATTGGTAAGGTTGATATTAGTAAGTTGTAGGAAAATAGCATGCACTGGTAAAAACCCATGAAATTCACTGAAAAAACGTTGTTAAAGGGATGTTATGGTTAAGTTGCACTAATAAATAGGTTAAGTTGGACTAATAAAAACCTATCAAATTCAATGAAAAAACTTTGTTAAAGGGACGTTATGGTTAAGTTGCACTAATATAAAACCTATGAAATTCAACGAACAAACTTTGTTAAGGGGACATCATGGTTAAGTTGCACTAATAAAAACCTATGAAATTCACTGAAAAAACCTTTGTTAAAGGTACGCTATGGTTAAGTTGGACTAATAAAAACCTATGAAATTCAATGAAAAAACGTTGTTAAAGGGACGTTATGGTTAAGTTGCACTAATAGAAAACCTATGAAATTCAATGAACAAACTTTGTGAAGGGGACGTAATTGTTAAGTTGCACTAATAACAACCTATGAAATTCAATGAAAAAACGTTGTTAAAGGGACGTTATGGTTAAGTTGCAATAATAAAAACCTATGAAATTCAGTAAAAAACATTGTTAAAAGAACGTTATGGTTACAAGTAAAATCGAAAAAACCGTGAAATTTGCCAGTTATGGTAAGCTAAGCAACCATAACTCACTCCACCACTGTGGACTGCTAAATCTAACACACAGAACACCAAAGATGACATCACAAATGTCATTGTTGACATCACTGATGACATCAGAAAGTGCATTTAATTTTCATACAAGGGGTTGTGAATGTAATGTTGGCAAAAAAGTATCAGGGATTATCAGGAGATGTGTAATAAACAACATACTTCATTATGCAATGTAGTGTTCTAAAGAACATTCCATTGCAGTGTTCTTTCTAGTACAGGAACCTACTCATACAGAAATGTAGCAATTGGCTGCAGCATACACCACAGAGATGCTATATTTGTAATGTTTCAAAGTTATATAAATAAACAGTGAATGCTTCTGTATAAGACTTTTCCGTACTGAGAAACCTATGCCACTCTGATGGCGCTTACCATCTCTATTTTTTCTAACTCCTACACTATCACCTACCCTCCCTCTCTTGAGCGGTTTGGAAGACAAAAGCACAAAAAAGGCATCCTGAGTGCCAACCCTGGCCTACCCATCGCAGACACCTATGTCAGCACAACTTCCAGACAGGGCTTCATCGATATGAATCATCACTCTTCATCATCCACAAGGCTGTATGTGGCTGGGGACCACACTATCTGCAACTTGATATCACTAAATATGCTCCCTGCAGACCTCTACGTTCCTCTGTGTGTGAAGCATTTCGATTAACCGAGGGCCAGGGGCCGATCTCTTGCTTTAGCAGGTTTTTTTCCTGTGGAACAGCATCCCTCTTCATCTTCATTTTGAGCTGGACCTCCTCAAATTCCAGAAGCTCCTCGAGACTTTCCTTTTAACTCCCAATATCCCTTCTTCGCTCCTCTGCTAACCTCGGAGTCGCCACTATTGGTAACCAGGGTCCTTATGTACCCTCGGGCCCTGGTCTCCCACACCCAATTGCCTCAGCTTCTGCCAAAGCACAGCACTTACCTCCGGTCTCCCCCTAGCACTTACTATACTTGGCACTTACATCTGCTGTTCATCCATGAGCACAGACATTCCAGTATTTACCCACACTCCCTCCTCCCCTCTTCTTTCTCTGCATTTGCACGTTCGGAATACTAACAAGGCATAGTAGGTGTGTCTTTATCCTCCATTGTATTTGACCATTTGGGGATTAAAAAGGTTGCTTCAAGCTCAAGAGCGGTTGGCACTGTAAAGAATCTGTGTTCATTTAATAGGAGAGATAGGGAATTAGTAGTGGAGAGTTGAAGAGGTAAGGGGAGAGGTGTTGTACAGAGAAGTGATCAAAGTCATTAACAGAAACAGAGGAGAAGATGCATATTGGCTTAGAAACAAAACAGATTTGTTCTCAAGAGATGTGCTGCCCTAAATTGTTAAGTATGTGAAACAGCTACGAGCTTCAAATGATACAGTCAGTACACGAGTCACAATTTGGCCCAATCTTTGCCAACACATGTTTTGACCAACTTCGGTCTTTCTCAAGTAGGTTCCTATTACAGTATACTACTGAATCAATATGGATTACACTCAACAAATAACATAATTTGAATAGGAATAAGATAATTAAAAAATATATATATAATGAACAATTGATAGTAATGTGGAGGAAGAAAAGGGTATAAGGAAAAGACACATGTTCCAAACACATCAAAATAACCATATGGAATTTATCAATGCCATGCATGAGCAGAGAAATCATATGGTGTAATGAAAACGGGCATACAAAACAACAAAAATATATAATGTTTAACTTTTAACATTTGACATAAGAGCAATGGGACATGGGGAAGAAAAAGACAAAATACATAGCCCGGTTAGTTTAACAAAATAGTATGATCATTGTAACAAAGCTCTATTTATCCTGAATAGAAATCCAATTCAAAGACCAATCAATATCAAAAAATAAATTCATACTATTCTTTGTAAGTGAGGTTTTGAGAAAAGTTAGCAATGACTAAAAGGAAGGAGGAAAGTTACCAAATGACAAATATAGTTGCCTCGACCTCTGTCTCATGTGTCAGGGTTGATTTATCAAATAAGGTGATTAGGAACACATTAAGTACTAAACAGGCAATCCCAAGTGTAGTATACATTACCATGATGTTGTTAACGAGGGCCTAATAGAAGGTTAGTGTCAGTCCCTAATGCAGTACCATTGCAGTACCATAGAAAAACAAACCACATTTTGTTATCTAAAATGTGGTTTCTAGATAGTATGTGCTCATGCATGCCGTAGGTGACCCATAGTTCAGACCACTCCCAAAGTAGGAAAATTAACATGCATTATGTGAGTCTAATATCGTGCTCCGGTAAATAGTAGGTAATCACCTGTTTTCGTATGACAATACGTTCACTAACTCCTTGGGTGATAGATTACACTTTGTGGGATTGCGCAGCCTACATGGAGGATATTAGATGAAAACACATTGTAATCAGAGGTATACAAAAACAATGTATTCTCACTTTTATTGGGCCGTGCCCTAAGATTGTATATAATTGGATATGAAAGTTCATCCGCTTGTTATCTTAAGCTGTTAGATTCTCTTCTAGTAGGTCAACTCACGCGTTCCATGTAAAAGTGCCATATATCGCTGTCCCATGACTATTCTGCAACGTTGCAACCATGAAAGAAACCAAAAGCATCCCATGAGTATCCTAATAGCATCGGTGGTATTATAGACAGATACCAATTAGGAAATATGAGTTACCGTGATCAATAATAATGTTTCTCACATGGTCCGAACCATCATTTCGGGTGGTCCTGATGATCACATTAGTATGCACTGTGTAGTGTGTGTGCTCAGCATTATTAGCGTACCGGTATCATAAGTCACTATGGACAGTCACAGGTTATATCCAAACTCGATTCCCTAAAATAAATGAATGTATATATATAGGATTCCATTTCCAAAAGTTAGTTTTCAACAAAATAATGTCACAGCCAATTATTTATTTGCCTTACCTGTCCTTCGTGTAGCAACCTTCTAATACTCCAAGATAATGTGTGCTTTCGCACTGAAACTAAATCTTGCATCCTGAGTTGCCAAGTTGCTTATGTGTATTACGGAGCCTTGTCATGTGATTAGGTTAAATCACATGACTGTGTTCAGCTTCACAAAGTCTGTGAGGGCTCAAGTAAGCCATTACCGTGTACACTGTATACGTATGGCACGAAATTATGTGCTTGTGTTGAGTTCAGTTAAAGAGACTGTGCTCTTGTTGGTGTATTGGCCTGTGACTACTCTCCAACACATATGGCCTGCAGCTGGGTGGCCTCGGCTGATCAGTAATCCAGGTTTCCTGGAGTAGGATGATTTCATGTGGATCTAGGATCATAGCTTTCGAGGAGAGGAAATGTGAGAATCCTCTCGTGTTCCATACTGCCATGGAACATGATGAGAGCAGAGGTTCTTGATTGCTCTAGTAAGGATTGGCTTGGTTGGAGGACTGCATGGCTTTAGAGAGCCATGACAACTTAGATTTAGGATAGGGGTCAGATGGCTGTGTTGGTAGAGATACTGGTAATTGTTTTTTTTTTTTTTTTTGGAGTAGTTGCATTTGCAGCATTCGTTCATGGGGCGGGTCACGTCAACATGGGGTTCTTTCCAATATTGGGGTGGGTTTGTTTGTGATTTTGGTTGCCATGCTTAATTTAATTGGAGAGAGGATTCAGGCAGTTGCTTCTGGTCCAGTTCATTTGTTGCTGTTTCAATATTTGTAAATCAAAATCACACATTTTTAGTTCTTCTCTGGTTTGCAAGATTAGGTTTTTTACAATCTTGGAGGGAATAGTTAGGTGGACTGAAGATGAATTAGTGAGGCTAATTGTTTTGATATCCTCTGTGCTAATGTGCTCCAGCTGGGTAATAGAGGGGAACGCTGTTAATAAGGTGGTTCTGTTGGGATGAGGCTCTGTATGGATCCTGTCACGCATTGTTAGGATTAGACTGTCTGAGTCCAGTATGACTATTTCATTAGTGTGACAACATTTAGCAGAGTTCAATAGTGATGGGGGGACATTGTTTGTCATGTTGAGACATTTGGGACTGAATGGTAGGATCTGATGCTGGTTGACACGTGGGTATAGATGCAGCTGACATTATTTGTTCAGCAACAGCTCTCTTTTGATCTTGGGTTTTGAAATGCGTGTAGTCGACATCTAGGCCAACACAGATCGTTTATTGGGGCTTGGCTTTCAAGGATTGTGGACAATGTAGGCTCTAGTGGACTATGTCTACAATGGGCAAGGAAGAAACAGAGTAAATCATGATTTCTTCATTAGTATCAACAGGACCAGTCAATTCAGCATTCAAGGGAAGAGAAGTTGCAATTTCAACATTAGTAGTTACCTTGAGTGTGTTCCAGATGGCTTGATGATGGAGTGTCAATAGGCCGGGCCTGCGTTGAGGATTGGGGTAATGTTCTTCTTGAGGGTCTAATTGACTAGTAGGACACTCTTTTCTGTTTTTATGACCAGAGAGACTCTCAATGAATGTCTTAGATTTTTCCATGCAGTTTTTTGGGTTTTGGCAGATGTATTTATTTTTTATTTTTTTGTGGCTGAATGGTGACTGAGCAGTTTCTCTTTTGGACTTTCTTTTTGCCATTGTCTGCTTTTTGAAATAGATCGAAGACTGATGTTTGGGAGCCACTCATTTCTGTAATCTCCTGGCTGGTGCTGAGTGTCCGAGGAGATTTAGATTGCATTTGCGGAAAGCTAAGGACTATGGAAGCATCAAGTGGTACTGCGTTAGGAGGAATTATGTCCTCTGCATCGGCCATTGGAAAACTCAAGGTAACTTGGGGAGGCTCTTGATCAATTGGAAAGGAGTTGCTTTCAGATGGAAAGGTACCATTCAAAACATTCCAAGCGAGCCAGTCAAATTTGGTTCCTATCAACTGAAGCATGGAGCTATGGTAGTTTTTTCTAGTTTCAATGTTATCGTACAATTTTGACAAGAAGAGGATGCTTGTGATAATCGCAGTCAGAGCAGCATCGATAGATGAAGTAATACAAGAGGGGAAGCCAAATGAGGGTCTTGGTGTGGGTTTAGAAAATGAAGCATCCAGAGAAAAATCAGAAAAAAGAGGAGGTGATCGTTTCAGGAATGTAGAGGTTGGGTGAGTTAGGCAACCTCGTAGACGGAAGAATTGTATTGTCAGTTACTTGTGGGAACTTGCCGGCGGCCAAAGGCAATTGGGCGGAGTGATCCAAAGGGTTAGGGTCAGGAGAGGCTAGAGGGTGGAGAAGATTAGCAGAAGAATCGCCATGAGTGGCCCGTTGAAGAATCTGGGAGTAGAGGGAGGATTTGGGAGGAGTCAGCTGTGTGTATGGTTGCAAGCGTTTGAGGGTGATGAGGTGGAAACAAATTAGCACTTGGCGTGGCACAAAGCTCTGTAGCGTATTCGGGAGATGACAAGGTGAGACAAGTCTGGATTCTGGCATCAGAGAGAGAGGCCGATGGAGTTATGCCTTGAAGCTGCAATGTAAGCAAAATAGGGAGTCGAGGTCTGTGAGGATGCTGTTGTTGACCGGATGCAGCATTGGCAGCGATGGTACCAACAGGACTGTCTTTGGTTTCTGAACAGAATTGTCTGATGTTGGAGCTTGCCAGACAGACTCTCTTCTGTTGGAGAGAGCGGGGGTAAGAAGGGTTTGCACCTGGGGCTACAGGTGGAACTGGGGAAGCCGGCTGGTTATTAAACAGAACAACGGCTTGAAGCGGCAAAGTGCTCATTAGGCGATAGGAAGTCATTGCTCCAGCTAGCAATTGAAAGTGGGGTAATGCTGAGTACTTGTGAAGCAAGGTGAATGAGAGTAAGGGAGGGGGGAGTAAGGGAGGGGTGAAAGCATGCAACGGACCAGCGGTTAGCAGTCAGCACTCGACTGATGCACTCAAGCTGATGCACATACGCTGATGGGCGCAGAGGATCCAATAAGTAGCCGGTCACAAGTAGTGGCCATGGCCAGTGATAAAGTCCAAGTTCGTAGTAGTAATCTTGAGGATTACAGGGAATACGATGTCCTGAAAGGCAGTGAGCAGCACAGGGAGCAGGTACAGTAGTCAGCACTCGACAGGCGCACTCAAGATGATGCACGCGTTTTCCCGTTTCCAACTCACAGTTTTGAGGGAGCAGTTGGAGACACCGAATTTCCTCTCATCAACTTCAGATCAAGCAATGACACACAGTGCTGCACTTTGACTGGGAAACAGAATGTTTCCACAACACATGCTGTTACAGGAACAACAGCTTTTTCTACATCAATTGAGCACTTGAGGTACTTTTCATTCTTGAAGAAGGATTTTATCAGATTCTTACTTGAAAATATCTCCTCAAACTGGCACCAGATGTTTTAAAACATTAAATAAGTGACATTTACCTGCATAATCAATTATATCCAGGAACTCTTATAGCACAATTGATTTTATGTGATAATGAATATCCAATGAATAAATAATTATTGTATACAAAACTCTCCCAGTGTTCTCATATAAAGGAGGTTGCTAACTGGTCTTCTGGGATGAACGTTGCACAGTGTGCTTTTTTGTCCTTTAAACATCCTCTTTCGAAGTGGAGTTAATGGTGGTCCTTGTTAGGGAGAATTCTCTGTTTAGGCTGAATTTCCTAACCTAGTGAGTCCCCCAGCAGCTTTGCTAGATTTCTGGAGTTCGTTTTTTTTTCCATCCTGCCAAGAGTGAGACTCTTTTTCTCCCACTCTTGGACATGAATGTGGTTAATTCCTTTGAATGTGTTCTATGGGCTTTGGGGTCTTTTACTCCATAGGGTCTCATATGTTTTGCTATGTGTGTTACAACGCACCCCCCGTGCCGTAACACCGGGGCATCCTAGAGGATCCCCACCATAGACTCCAGACCCGGGGACTGACTACTGTCTCCCCGGGCATGTAAAGTCACCATTGGCTTTACTAGACCTAAATTTACTAACAGAACTAGTACAAACCATCCTATTGTGGACGTACTAGTAGGGGTAATTCGATTACCCCTGGGTCTGTTATTCGAGGGGGCACTGTCTCGTCCCCCCTCATCGAGTTTTGGCTGGTGGCAGTGGAAACTACTTGTTATATTCGACCCCGAATATAACCATATGGGATTCTTCCCATTGTTGGAGGTTAATACTTTTTCTCGTTAATCTCTAAAATACCATTGGTTTATTTATCTTAAATAAATCTATCGGTTGGTATTTTCTGCCAGTACTCGGTTTTTAAAATGGCGTCTGTGTTCGTCTCTGTGACTCCTAAACCAAAGGTTGAGCCCTTTGTTCCACTTTTGGCAGGCTTCTACACAGAAGTCCTCCAAAGTGGTGCCATTCTGTCTGGGTACCACAGGGGGTGTGGGAGGGGGTTTAGGCACCCTGGACTGAGTTGCCTTGCCAACTCAAGTCACACTCTGGTGTGATTGGCCCAAGTGGTGAGCCACCCCGCTCACCACTTAGCGTGTTTTGATTGACAGCTAGGCTGAATGAATGGGGGTTTTCTGCATAAAAGCAGGGCTTTTGGGACTGGATCTTCAGAAGTCGCCACAGGACCTAAGAATCCGACGAGGGTAAAGCTGAGCCGACCTGCAACGACGACACCTCCGGTGGAGCCCTGCTGAACCGACTCACCACTTCCCGACGACAGAGGAGATCTCCCCGCCGGAGAGTCTCTTCCCCTGACTGGTGGGAACAACCAGTCCCCTTTGCTTTTTCTTCGTTCCAGGATGCAGTGGTCGAATTGCCCGTGCATAGCACCCCGGCAACCGGATAGCCACTAACCACTGTACTGCGACCAAAAGGTGGTGCCTTGTGACGGAGCACTCCGCGGCTGGTCTCTTCCCTGGTGGTGCAACGATCTTCAACTTTCCTTCGACGACGAGATCATCTCTTCTCTTGACAAAGCTCCGACGTGCATCCACCACCAGGAACAACTGCCCCGCCGGATCTGTCTCTCCACAAACAAGGTACCGTGTTCGCCTGGCTTCCCTTGTGTCTGTTAGCGTGAGGTGTCTGAATCCTCGCCTCTCCATTGGGTCGCCTCCAAGCCTTCTTAACTTTCTGTTCTGAACTGGTCCAATCTTTCTATAACAATTTGCGACAAAGACTCCAAGTGCATTTCCACTGTGATACTTTTTGGGACATATCGCCTTGCCTCTCTCCGAGTGGGCCTGGCCTCTGAACTTTGCGATCTACAGTAGACCCTGCCTTATTTGCCTTGCATTTGTTCGTAAAAGTGTTGGTATCGAGTTGATTTCATACCCTGCCTTTTCTCTCCCGTCCTAATGAATACTAGAGTGCCATCTAGGTTAAAGCATTCACCTCTGTCTGCAAATAAGTGGTGCCGTTGAACCTAGACTTGTCGAACTATTGTTAGGGGGAGTGATTTACTTACAGTAATTGTGATTGAAGTTGTTTGCCGTATTAGTGCCAGAGTGTTTTCCGTAGATGTGTTTTTATAAATAAATAACTATATATCTTTACACCGAAGCCTTGTTCTGTGTTTGCTTGTTCTACTGTGTAAATTGCGCTATTTTGTATACTCCACATACTGCCTAACTGTTCTTGAGGGAAGTCTGACTGCTCAGCCACAGCTACCAAGTGAATCTGTGTGGTACAGACTGCTACCAAGTGGGTTTACTGCTAAAAACCTGTAGTCCTAAATCTTTTGCAGTGGTCCCAGAGGGAACTTCACAGGTTTTCGCCTAACAGTCCTCTGCAAATTACTTCACCCCCAAACCCGGTATGAGAAGCTGTGGTGACCTAAGCACTAGGCTGAGCAGAAGCAAGCTGAGTTAAGACTCAGAGAAATAGAACTTAATCACGAGTTAGAGATGAAAAAGTTGTCTGTGGAAAATGCTTCTCTCTCCTCTGGTTCCTCTAGAAGCTCCAGTCCCAAAAGACCCCGGATGCCGAAGGAATTAGTGGGTATGTATGAACCGAGATTGGATGTTTTGGATTGGTTAAAACTGTTTGAGTACAATCATGGGCTCCAGGACATCACCGGGAATGATTTACCTCCCTGGTTGTTCTCTAGGCTCCACCCTGTTGAGACTGATGTGGTAATGGAGTTGGGGGAGGTGGATAAAAAGGATTACAAAAGTGTGAAACTAGCTTTGATAGCTAGATTCGGGAAGACCCCTTCCCAGTATCCTAAGAGGTTTAGAACCCTCAAAAAGCATGATGGTACCCCTTGGGCTACCTGGGTGAGTGAAGGGTTGAAAAACTTAGAGGGATGGATTAAGGGTTACAAAGTGAACACTTATGAGGGTATGAAGAATCTTTTTATGTTGGAGTCTATTTATGATGCCTGTTCTCCTGAGCTCAGACAGCACTTGGCTGATTCGAAGGAATTGGATTCCAGGGAGCTAGCTAAGGCTGCTGACTTGTGGGTTGCCAACAGGGCTACTCATAAGGATTCTGGGGCAAATCAGAAAAAGGATGAGGGAAAACAGCCTAAGAAAGACTCAAAAGAGAATTCGAATAACTCAAATTCCAAAGAGGGCCCCAAACAAAACCAGAAGGGTAAGCCACAAGGAAAACCGCAGCAGAATAGTGTGTCTTCTGGTGCCAAACCGGAAGGAGGCCAGAACAAGCCACCATTCCAGAAAGCATTCGGTAAATGCTTTGTTTGTGGCTCGACTGACCACGCGAAAGGAGATCCCAGATGTAAGGGTAAACCTTCAGGGGTCCAGCTTGTCTCCTTAGCCTTCGCTCCAGAGGAGGAAGTCCAAATGGCAAGTGGAAACTTTCTACTGCTGGCTGATGAACCCATTGGAGTCTCAGCCAGCGTTTCCGTTTCTTTAGTATCTCTGGGGTTGTGGGAACAACAGAATTTAGACGTCTATTATTCTATCCCCGATAATACTAAAGAGTATTATAAGGACAGTGTCCAGATGAATGGTCAGGAGACTCCTGTCATTAGGGACACTGGGGCCAGCATAACTGTGGTGGATAAATAGTTTTTTCAGGCTGAGGATGTTGCTAAGGCACCCAAACGCCTCATCAAGTTAGCTGGAGGGCCTGTGCGGATGCTTCCCCAATTACCATTTCTCATCCAGTGTAACAACATTACTGTGAAGATACCTGTAAGCATACAGAGTGAGGTACCAAGACGCGTTCTGTTGGGTAACGATTTGAAAACTCTCAGAGTTGTATCGCATACCCCCAGACCTCCTAGTAAACGGTTACAGGAGCTAACCAGACCTGCAAGGGGGAGAACCATGTGCGGTACTCCCCAGGTGATGATGAAGAAAGAAATCACTCCTTCTCCACTGGAATTGTCAGCTGCTGTATCCAAGAAATCAGAAGCGAAAGGGAAACCTAAGACTTCTACCCCGAAACCAGCAGCCGGCATTTCAGTGCAGCCAACAAGGACTTCCCCGCGGTTGTCCAAAGTTACACCCGTAATTCCACCTCCAGCTGAGGCTGAGAGGGAGGTACAACCCTGTGTGGTAGAATTAGACTCTGAAGAAGAGCTAATGGAAGGCCAGGAACTCATTGGAGATCTGGATCCTGTTGACCATCCTGAGCTGCAGTCTTTACTGGCAGAAGGTGGACCCAGCAGGGCAGACTTCAGTAAGGGACAGAGAGAATGTCCAACTCTGGAAGGTCTTCGCCACCAGGCAGAAGCTCAGGCTGAAGGGCAAGAGCCTGGGAAATACAGATTGCACTGGGAAGATGGCCTCTTCTACAGTGAACCGACCGAGTCTGCACCTGGAGACCACAAACGACTTGTAGTACCCCAAGAGAACAAAAAAACACAGTTCTTGCAGTTAGCCCACGAGATTCCTTTGGCTGGTCACTTGAGTTTCAAGAAGACTAAGGAAAGGCTCTCTCTCAACTTTTATTGACCAAAGATGGGGGCCGAAGTAGAAAAACACTGCAGGAGCTGCCACACCTGCCAGACCTCTGGTAAGGTTGGCTCCAAGAATGTGGCACCTTTAGTGCCTCTCCCAGTTGTGGGAGTCCCATTTGAGAGAGTAGGGATTGACATTGTTGGTCCCCTTTATCCTCCAACCTCCTCAGGCAACAGGTTTATACTTGTTGTAGTAGACCATGCTACTAGGTATCCTGAGGCAATTCCTATGAGGACTGTTACAGCTCCGGCTGTGGCTAAGGCCCTCCTTGGTATTTTTACCAGGGTTGGGTTTCCTAAGGAAGTAATCTCTGACAGGGGGTCAAACTTTATGTCCCACTACATGAAAGCCATGTGGAAAACCTGTGGAGTTACTTACAAGTTCTCAACGGCGTACCACCCACAAACCAATGGGTTGGTAGAACGGTTCAACCGAACCATGAAGAGGATGATAGGTGCTTTAGAGGAACCTCTTAAGCGTAAGTGGGACCTTCTACTGCCATGCCTTCTATTTGCTTATAGAGAAGTCCTCAGGAGGGAGTAGGTTATTCTCCCTTTGAGCTTCTCTATGGTAATCCCGTCAGAGGTCCATTGGCCCTGATCAAGGAGGAGTTGGAGAGTGCTCCTTCCCCCAAGCCAGTCAGAGTGACTGACTACGTGATAGGTCTCCGGAGGAGAATGTCGCACATGATGACAGAAGCAAGCGATAACTTGAAAACTGGACAAGCATTGGTCAAGCACTGGCATGATCAAAACGCTAACATGATTGAGTTCGCTCAAGACCAGCTCATTATCGTTATGATCCCAACAAGGCAGAGGGCCTTGCAAGACAAATGGATGGGAACCTTCCGAGTTGTGGGTAAACTCGGAGAGGTCAACTATCTGGTGGACTTGGGCAATCCCAAGGAGGCTCCGACAGTCTTCCACACCAACCGACTCAAAGCGTATGTCTCAAGACCTGATGTAGGAGCGTTGCTTCTAGCATCATCCGAGGAAGAAGAAGAGAGTGAAGCTCTTCCGGATCTCCTCAGAGGCTTACCTTTAGACGAAAAAATTGAAGGAGTAAATCTCTCTTCAAACCTCACACCCGAGCAACAAGAAGAGTGCAAATCTATGTTGAATCAGTTTGCCTCTCTGTTCTTGCTTTCACCAGGCTTGACCCCTTGGGGCCAGCATGACATACTCAACGGTGACTGTCTGCCAGTCAAAAGCAGAGGATACCGAATGTCAGAAAACGTACGAACCCACATCAAAGGTGAGGTCAGCAAGATGCTTGATCTCGGGGTAATAGAGCCCTCTACTAGTCCATGGTCTAGCCCAGTTGTGTTAGTACCAAAGGCCGGATCTAAAGAACTTAGATTCTGCGTGGATTATAGAGCTCTTAATGCAGTCACCAAGACTGATGCCCACCCTTCGCCAAGAACAGATGAGTTGGTGGACAAACTTGCCGCAGCCAAGTTCCTCAGCACATTTGACTTGACGTCAGGCTATTGGCAAATAGCCTTGACAGACCATGCCAAGGAGAAAACTGCATTTTCTACCCCCGTTGGCTTATACTAGTTTAAGGTAATGCCTTTCAGATTGAAGAATGCACCTGCTACATTTCAACGGATGGTAAACCAGGTTCTGAATGGGATGTAGGACTTCTGCATGGCATACTTGGATGACATAGCAGTGTTCAGCAATTCCTGGGAAGAACATGTAACCCACCTGAGAGATGTTTTGCAGGCTCTTGGACGAGCCAATCTGACCATATAGGCGAGTAAATGCCAAATTGGACAGAGTAAGGTAGTCTATCTTGGACATGAGGTAGGAGGTGGAGAAATAAGGCCTTTGCTCAGTAAGATTGAAGCTGTGCAAAATTGGACAACACCTACTACTCAGACCCAAGTGAGAGCCTTCCTAGGCCTCACTGGGTATTACAGGAATTTCATCGTGAACTATGGGACCATAGCTTCTCCCCTGAATGTCATCTCCTCGCCCAAATTTCCTAAAAAGGTTAGATGGAACGAGGAGTGCAATCAGGCTTTTGAAAACCTGAAAAGGCTCTTTGCCAAGCCCCAGTACTCAGAGCTCCTGACTACCGCCAAACTTTCATTGTGCAGACAGATGCTTCAAATGTAGGAATAGGTGCCGTGCTCAGTCAACTGGATGGGAAAGGTAGGGAGCACCCCGTTTGCTTCATCAGCCGCAAGCTGAAGGATCCTGAAACACGGTGGGCAACAATCAAAAGAGAATGCTTTGCTATCGTGTGGGCTCTGAAGAAGTTTAGGCCATACTTGTATGGTTCTACTTTTGTCATTCAGACTGACCACCAACCCTTGAGATGGTTAATGCAAATGAAAGGGGAAAACCCAAAACTACTGAGATGGTCGATCTGCCTGCAAGGGTTTGATTTCACCATTGAGCACAGGTCAGGGTGTCACCACCAAAATGCTGATGGTCTCTCTAGGATGTATGTCATCGACTAGAGGTATGAGATTCATCCAGGAGTGGATTAAATCCTCCTGTCCCGTAGTCTGGGGGGGGGGGCAGTGTTAGGGAGAATTCTCTGTTTAGGCTGAATTTCCTAACCTAGTGAGTCCCCCAGCAGCTTTGCTGGATTTCTGGAGTTTGTTTTATTTTCCATCCTGCCAAGAGTGAGACTCTTTTTCTCCCACTCTTGGACATGAATGTGGTTAATTTCTTCGAATGTCAATGTGTTTTATGGGGTATGGGGTCTTTTACTCCATAGGCTCTCATATGTTTTGCTATGTGTGTTACAACGCACCCTCCGTGCCGTAACACCGGGGCGTCCTAGAGGATCCCCACATAGACTCCATACCTGGGGACTGACTACTGTCTCCCCGGGCATGTAAAGTCACCATTGGCTTTACTAGACCTAAATTTACTAACAGAACTAGCACAAACCATCCTATTGTGAACGTACTAGTAGGGGTAATTCAATTACCCCTGGGTCTGTTATTCGAGGGGGCTCTGTCCCGTCCCCCCTCGTCGAGTTTTGGCTGGTGGCAGTGGAAACTACTTGTTTTATTCGACCCCGAATATAACCCTACGGGATTCTTCCCATTGTTGGAGGTTAATACTTTTTCTCGTTAATCTCTAACATACCACCTGTTTATTTATCTTAAATAAATCTATCGGTTGGTATTTTCTGTCAGAACTCGGTTTTTAAAATGGCGTCGGTGTTCATCTCTGTGACTCCTAAACCAAAGGTTGAGCCCTTTGTTCCACTTTTGGCGGGCTTTTACACAGAAGTCCTCCAAAGTGGTGGCATTCTGTCTGGGTACCACAGGGGGTGTGGGAGGGGGTTTAGGCACCCTGGACTGAGTTGCCTTGCCAACTCAAGTCGCACTCTGGTGTGATTGGCCCAAGTGGTGAGCCACCCCGCTCACCACTTAGCGTGTTTTGATTGACAGCTAGGCTGAATGAATGGGGGTTTTCTGCATAAAAGCAGGGCTTTTGGGACTGGATCTTCAGAAGTCGCCACAGGACCTAAGAATCCGACGAGGGTAAAGCTGAGCCGACCTGCAACGACGACACCTCCGGTGGAGCCCTGCTGAACCGACTCACCACTTCCCGACGACAAAGGAGATCTCCCCGCCGGAGAGTCTCTTCCCCTGACTGGTGGGAACAACCAGTCCCCTTTGCTTTTTCTTCGTTCCAGGATGCAATGGTCGAATTGCCCGTGCAGAGCACCCCGGCAACCGGATAGCCACTAACCCCTGTACTGCGACCAAAAGGTGATGCCTTGTGACGGAGCACTCTGCGGCTGGTCTCTTCCCTGGTGTTGCAACGATCTTCAACTTTCCTTCCACGACGAGATCATCTCTTCTCTTGGCAAAGCCCCGACGTGCATCCACCACCAGGAACAACTGCCCCCGCCGGATCTGTCTCTCCGCAAACAAGGTACCGTGTTCGCCTGGCTTCCCTTGTGTGGGTTAGCGTGAGGTGTCTGAATCCTAGCCTCTCCATTGGGTCGCCTCCAAGCCTTCTTAACTTTCTGTTCTGAACTGGTCCAATCTTTCTATAACAAGTTGCGACAAAGACTCAAAGTGCATTTCCACTGTGATACTTTTTGGGACATATCGCCTTGCCTCTCTCCGAGTGGGCCTGGCCTCTGAACTTTGTGATCTACAGTAGACCCTGCCTTACTTGCCTTGCATTTGTTCGTAAAAGTGTTGGTACCGAGTTGATTTCATACGCTGCCTTTTCTCTCCCGTCCTAACGAATACTAGAGTGCCATCTAGGTTAAAGCATTCACCTCTGTCTGCAAATAAGTGGTGCCGTTGAACCTAGACTTGTCGAAATATTTGTTAGGGGGAGTGATTTACTTACAGTAATTGTGATTGAAGTTGTTTGCCGTTTTAGTGCCAGAGTGTTTTCCGTAGATGTGTTTTTATAAATAAATAACTATATATCTTTACACCGAAGCCTTGTTCTGTGTTTGCTTGTTCTACTGTGTAAATTGCCCTATTTTGTATTCTCCACATACTGCCTAACTCTTCTTGAGGGAAGTCTGACTGCTCAGCCACAGCTACCAAGTGAATCTGTGTGGTACAGACTGCTACCAAGTGGGTTTACTGCTAAACACCTGTAGTCCTAAATCTTTTGCAGTGGTCCCAGAGGGAACTGCACAGGTTTTCGCCTAACAGTCCTCTGCAAATTACTTCACCCCCAAACCCGGTATGAGAAGCTGTGGTGACCTAAGCACTTAATACATACTGGAGACAAGCAAACCTTGACATTTCTGGTGCAGTTTTAACACCCCCTTGCTGCCCTGAACTATATTTGAAGGTGTCCTCACAAGAAAAGTCAAAAAAAGGCTCTGCTAATAAAGAAACTGCAACAGCCACCTTGAAAAGGCCCAGAGGTGACTCCCTTCCTCCTGCTCAACCAATTTTGGTATCAAATATGGAAACTATTTTACTTGAAATCAGAGCTCTCAAGCCCTCTATCGAGACCACTAACACTGAACGCCGACAATAAGATAATAGATGGCCGAGCTTTGAGAGCAGAATTGAAGAAGTAGAAAAAAGAATAAGCGTAGCTGAAGATGTTACTACTAGAGTTGCCCATATGGAACAATCCATCCTTACCCTTCAGAAATAAAATGAAGACTTGAAGAATAGACATTGTAGGAATAACCTGTGTGTCTTTGGCTTTCCAGAATTAGACTCCACTATTGAACGCTCACTAACATCAGATCATTCTCCTGTAGTCACTAATATAGAATTGGGATATGTTAAAAATCATATAAGCAGATGGAGATTAAACAACTCACTAATTCAGGATGACAACTTTCAAAAGTCTTTTCTCGAATATCACCACCTCTTCTTTCATACTAACAGGGATAATGACTCCTCTCTTGCCAATAATAGGGGTGCCTATAAGGCTGTCCTAAGGAGACATATCATCTAATTTGAGCCAAAAAGAAGAAGGATGCCAGGAAAGATGTATATGCCCTTTAAAATGAATTATCAACTCTAGTGAAACGATATAATACTACAGTTAGTGATGCTTTACTTAAACACATCCAAACTCTTCATTTCTCTATTAATACAAAATGCACTGAACAAGCTTATGGTATGGCGCTGAAATGTAAGTCTAAAGTATATCAATCATCCAATAAAGCTGGTAAAGCATTTGCTTTGTATCTCAAGATCAAAAAGAAATATACAGGATATCCGCTATTAAAAATAACTCTGGCAAAATAGTAACCTCTGATGCAAATAGCATGGGTGTTTTTACTAAGTTCAATGAAAATCTATATGCTTCTAACATACTAATTATAATATCAATTAATATGGATTTAAGCATCCAAGATGGCCCAACTCATATCAATTTAATCACTTCCACTAGATGCTGAAAAGGCTTTTGACCACGTTGAATGGGATTTCTTATTTCAAGGCCTAAAATGGCACTGCATTGGGGATGGTTATATCAAGTTAGTTAAACATTTATTCTGACACCCAAAAACCTCAATTTTTATTAATAATCTATTCTCCCTTATATTTTCCCTCCATAGGGGTACTAGACAAGGATGTCCCCTTTTACCTATTCTGTTTGTACTGGCCCTGGAACCGCTATTAGAATTAATCAGAACCAATAGAGATATTGCTGGTATTAGATGTGGGGGATCTGAATTTAAGTAAGCTGTGTATGCGGATGACACATTGATCTTCCTCGATAATCCAACCACGACACTTCATTTACTAGATTACATTCATTTCTTCTCTCAATTCTCAAGGTGCAGGTTGAAAAAGGCTAATTCAGAAATGCTTCCACTTAATGCCTATTGTGTTAAAGACAATCTAGTCTAGTTGGTTTTAGCTGGAATCCTATCTCGATTGATTATTTAGGTATTTCAATTTCCTCTTCACTTCCTCAAATAATTAAAATTAACCTACAAAAACTACAGTCAAAGATAAATGAAGTTGTAACTATGTGGTCCCCCTTATACATGTCTTGGTATGGTAGATTAGAGGTCATGGAAATGATGTTCACACCTGTGATTTTAAACTACCTACAAATACTTCACATTCCCTTGCCAGGCTTTTTTTTTTAAAAAATCTATTGGTAAAATACATATACATTTTTATGGGGATCTAAGAAAAGGAAAAGAATTGCTGTTATCAAACTGAGATATCCAATTGTCAATATTGGTGTCAACTTTCAGAATTTTAAAAACTATCATAGAGCCTTCTTTCTTAAACAAGCCAGAAATTGGTTCCACATCAATGAAGTTATAAACCCACCTACTTGGTTAATAGTTGAAAAATATCTTGTTTTACAATTTGATATCAAAGATACAATGGGCCTCATTACGGGTCCGGTGGTAACCGTGCCAGTGATACCAGTGGGGTTCTGTCAAACCCGTAATGATTTAGCATCGCCTGAGTTCCCGGTAACACTCGGGGATTATAACCCTGGTGGACTGGAAAGTCATCCCCCCGTAAATTGTAAATCCCCATTCCCATTAATAACGGTGCCGGTGCTTCTGTGCAAACTCTGCACGTGGCTGCCGTTCCACCCAGCAGGTCTGTCTTGCCGGGTGGTAATGGCACCTGCCCACAGATCTGTAATATGCCGATCCAGAAACAACAGTGCCAGTAAGATTACCGGCACCGTTGTTTCCGCACCGGCACGCTCACAATGAGCCCCAATATATCTTTTCAATGGATCTAAATTGGGCTTCTCTAAAATTATCTGTCTTACTAATTCTTATTCGAAGGACTTTATGTTTCATCAAATCAATAAGCCGGCCAACGCCCTCTCTCCCTTTATTTGGTGCAAGAAGTCCATAACCATAAATTATAGACCTATTTTCTGCAAAATCTGGATTAGCAAAGGAATCAAACTCATTGATCAAATAATGTAGTTGGTAATATCCTCTCTGCAGAAGAATTTAAAAACAAATTCTTATTTCCAACATTTCCTTTGTGTCAATATTTTAATTTCATTAATGCATGTTTAGATGCTAGCAGTAGAAATGATTCTCAGCAATTACTTGCAGGCCCTGCTAAAATATGCATCACATAATCCCTTGATGCAGTCAAAGCATTCAATATGTACAAGGTTATATGGTCAGAAAGAATTCCCAATAATGTATGGTCATCTCATCTGCAATGGGAAGAAGACTGTGGTATTCACTCTGGGGATGAATTGTGGTCCATGATTTGGTACAATACTAAAATGATATCTACATCAGTGAACCTAACTTAGATCCTTTACATGTTCATCCAAAGAGCATTTATCACCTCCAAAAAAATATTTTTATCAAAATTGGCAATGATTTATGCTGGTCTTATCATCCGGTTGTATACTAATTGACCTTTTCACAATTGGCCTAGGGAGAATTGACCTAATTTAGAAGGTCGATTAGGACATATTTGCGGGGGTACACCCCCGCAACCCTCTACCCAATCCAAAACCCCCACAATACCCCACCCAATCCCCTTACATTATTTTTATCCAAAACCAACCCAATACATATATAAAATAACTAAAATAATATAAACGTCAATTGTGCAGAAGGTCAATTAGGACCACTATAATTAGGTCAATTGTACAAAAGGTCAATTTTAAAAGGTCAATTTGGGTAATACCTGTCATTCAACCTCTGGGTCCTTTAGACATTTTTTCTTTGAATACCTGTTGGCAAATAGGTTTTGGAACCAAGTTTGGAATTTTCTTCGACGGATCTTTAAAATCTCATTTACCTTAAATTTAACTAATATACTACTTGGTAGACTAGTTCGCAATGAGGGCAAGTTTAGGGCATCCTCTGCTATTCTTGACCTGTTTATACTTCTGCCAATACACGTAATTTCATGAAACTGGAAAGATTTCACTAAAATATCCATAAATGGTTAGTGGAACAATATGTGTGATGTCCACAGACTGGAGAAGTGTATCGCTAACTCAGCCTCTCGCTCCTCCAAACGTGATAGAAGATGGCACTTTTTTGTTGATTATTTAAACAATAAAAATGTTTAAGCTTACCTGTATTTCTAATTCTATCTACAGTTATATGGCCGTTTCACTTTATCCTATCACCTATCTGAGATAAAACACTTTACGCCCCTTTTTTGTTGTTCTTCCCCATCCCCCCTATGATCCCTCTTCTCCTCTCAATCAATCTGGGTAACTTACGCACATGTAAATAAATTCATGACAATTCTGTTTTTAGTTATTACGTTACAAAATATCTGCAAAGTCAATGAATTTAGTGCTCTATTTCTTTCTAGTTATTAAATTACATAATGTGTTTCAATGATCTGAGATGTTATGTCATACAATTGATAGCTCATATATACTCAGACTGTAATTGTTTATCCTGGTACCAAATAAACTAAAACCTTTAAACGCAAAAATAAAAATGTACTGTAGCTTATGAAGTTTCTAGTTGGGTTTCTTTTTCTTTTTCTAAAGGCAATAATATAATATGCTTACCTCTGAAGAGACAGGATTGCATGCTGACCAGAAGAGCACCTCGAGTATTAGCAGTGGCAGGCAAGAGGGATCTCTAAGGCACAGGTATATAAAGGCAAAAACAGCCTTTAATAATTGGAGATGGCAAATTTGATATCGAAGACTTTCATTTATATAAATAAGTAATTGTTACTATTATTGATTATAATAGCAGAGTTTAGGGTGTGATAACCTACCCAAGGTGGGGCACCAATCTGTAAGCCAAGCAGTGTCCGGCCTGGTCAGTACTTTGATGGGAGGTCACATGAGAATGCCATGGCAGTGTGTATTTGGTGGGACGTTAGGGGATGTTTATTACCCAATGGTACAGAGGTGGAAGAAGGACTGGCCCAATAGCAAGATTGCAGATTGAATTGCAGAATTAACAGTTGATATGGAGTGTATTAAGGGAACAGCAGAGCTGAAGGATTGCAACTACTGCAACAGTACTAAGGTTGAAGGACCGATGCCCCAGTGGCCATGGGTACTGTAAGGAGTACAATGCAACACACATGCTCATGGAAAAGGAAACATGTTTGCAATTCACAGCAAAAGTACTGCATGCTTCAGGCATAAGCAAGGATAATTAGTTATTATGGAAGGAGAGCGTGTATTGTGCAGGTATTACTTAAGGATGTTAATTTAGAATGGAGCAGAGTTGTTTCACAGTGCAACGCCAAAGGCCTGGGGTGTCCTACAGGGTTTGGCATTAAATGGATCTGTGAGCAAGTTAGCCCCTGATTGTAGCCTAGGAGAGCCTGATTAGCTTGCTGCCAGCAGCTACCAGGAACGACCATTGACTCCCCAGGGCAACTGATGCCAAACCTGCACACCTGGGCATATTTGACGGTATGTATGGAGAAAATTAATTTTAAACATTGGGCTGCATCTCTACAACATTTAAATTGGGAATGATAATGAAGGGGGCATATCGATACATTTGCACCTTAGGTGAAAGTTAGATTTGTGGAGCGCTAGGTACTAACTCCTTGTTACCCAGAGGTAGTGACTGTTTACTTGTTAATGCTGGATACCTAGGAGCTGCCTTTAGCTCTCACCTATCCAATTTCAATTTCGAGCCCTCACATAGAAAAGCAACCATGAGGGTAAAGGGTATGTCAGGGCACTATTTAGCAGAGCACAGTGCTGGCGCACAGTGCATCAGGATGGGGCTTCGATTTCTATGAGAACTGTTGTGTTTTGTATGGTGATAGTTTCTAATGTTTTGCAGGTCATATATCAAGTGGCTCCAGATGTCAGGGATACGTTACTAAACTTTTGAGGAGTTGTATTAAGGGAATCACTATTTTTTTTGTCTGGTCACAGGAGAATGGACTGGCTAGATGTTCAGCAGGCAAATGGTTTGTATCAGGTAATGACCAGGGCACAGACGGGATGTACGTATTACATTTCTTTTAAAAACACCTCAGGACACTAAAGGCTGAAGTGGGGCAAAGTGTGTTAGTGTGTGGGTTGCTGCTACATCAATGTATGCTGTAAAAGCAGGATGCATTAGGAAATCTGCATGGTCCAGGTGAACCATGCATATTGCAAAGGAGGGTGTATTTGCAGTTTCAAGGTAAGACAAGTTTTGGATATTCTTAGAGAGGCAGAGCTTCACCCTACTTATGAGGTTCAACCAGACCAAAACATGTGTCTGGGGTTGCTGTTAGTACTCCCTTTCAGAGGAGAATTGCCTAGCATGTCGGTGCTGTACTGCCCCAGGGCAGGACAAATACTGCTATGTTTTGGATATTTCACCTCTGTGAAAGATAGTTAGCTAAAGAATCTGAATAAGGCTCTCATAACCAGGTCTGACGTCTGGCAGAGAGACTCCCAGGACCCCCCTTGTTAATTTGGATAGGTCTTGGATTTTATTAGGCACAGGTTGCAGGGTGAGAGAGAATTTACCAATCTCTCTAGCGATGGGTTGTGACTGTCTGGATGTTTTTGCAGCTATGAAGGTGGCGTGAGGAGCAAAAGGGGCTAAGGTGAGTATGCAAAAATAATTTGGGGCATTGGGGGTCCATGGAGGGGCCACCCCCAAAGTGTGGCATAGTTACAGAGGTGGTCCTAGAGAAAGAGTCACGCTGTGGATGTTGCCGCTGCACAAGCAAGGATGGGGTTCAATGGGCACAGATACCTTTAGGGACAGTTGGGACTGATTGCATTGGCCTGGGGTTTTTTGCTCCATAAAAGGATATGTGAGTTGACTGGCCTGGAAGTCTTTCAACAAGAGGTGGGCGTACTCTGTAGAACTAAGACCAGAAGTCACAACGTCACCTGGAAATATGCCAAACCGAAGTGAAGGCTCACTGGTTTGTGAAACCCTGGGGCCTCCTGGGGAGGTGTTTTGTATGCCATGTACACTTGTGGCCTGAGTAAGACTAGGACCGATCGTTAGATTGACTCTAATAAAGGGATCATGTTTCTTCCAATCTAAGAATTGTTTTCTGTGTAAATTATTTTAGCAGTAAAACAAGCGATATATGTGAACGAATTTGGGTGTACGCACTTGGAATACCCCCAACTTTGAAGGACCAGACCTAGTAGAGGGTTCACGCCCACTGCAGTGAAACCTGAATGGAGAAGAGCCTGGCTGCATCTGAATGACGTAAAGCTGTATAAAAGAGAGACCCTGAACCCCCCTGCACCAATTGACAGTGAAGCAAAAGAAAAAGCTCCATGAATGATGACGAGATCGGCTACCAAGAGCCAAAACAAAGACTTATCGAAATAAAGACACTTTGAACTTTTAAAATTCCCAATTCTAAGGAGTAATAAGAATAACTTTTACAGCAGTTCCAAAGCTATTTTAGATAGGTAAAAGAGACAATGTGATGGTGATTGAATACAAAAAAGAAGTACCCACAACACTTTATGTTGCCTATAACAATAACGTTGCACACATTCTTGTATGCGGTTATCACTTACATACTGTAGTCTTACCCAGCTTTAGTAAGATGACACGTTGATGTTTTTACATTCTTTTGAAATCCTAAAAACAGTCCTAATATTTTCAGGATCATCATTGTGACCATTTTGCAATTTCTATTATAAAAAAAGTGTGATTTATAAAAGTGTCAAAGATTCCACGTTCAATTAAAAAGAATGGGAATTTTATGAGAGATATACTGTCAGCAAGAACATTGATACATCTTGTAACCTCATTCTGTACAATGATTTGTGTTGTCTTCCTTAGTATGGCATTTAGTCAAATGATGATCAATAATGCAGATGAAGTATTAAACAGTGAGACATCTATTGTTATCACTAACAAAAGCACAAGTAATATTTTCCCTGATATCTCTAAACAAATGATCCAATTTAAGAGAGACGCTGAAGAAAATCATGAGGATATAAATGCACCTCTTGATTATTCGCCGCATTTAAAGAATACAATGTGGTATCAGCACATGAAGGAGGTGAGAAAGACACAATCTAATGAGAGCTGCTATGTGTGTTCTCTCATTCATTGTGCCATGAACACAGCCCGAACACTCATTGCAAGAGAAATCCCTGTACATGATGCAAGGTGTCTCAGCCATCTAGCAGTGTGCACAACAAGAGGACAATTTGAAGGAAGATTGGCAATCCTATG
This sequence comes from Ambystoma mexicanum, assembly GCF_040938575.1. Classification (NCBI taxonomy): domain Eukaryota; kingdom Metazoa; phylum Chordata; class Amphibia; order Caudata; family Ambystomatidae; genus Ambystoma; species Ambystoma mexicanum. Next base: position 345,028,838 of record NC_090931.1, read on the forward strand.
ATGGAGGTTGGGGAAGACATTTCCACATGAAGATGAGTAAGTAAAAACACAGCAACTGGAAAATGACCCAGACTGGAAAATCAGAATGCTCATATATGCCCTCAGTGGTATGACCCCTCAGTGGTATGAGGATTGTGGAACAAAAGATACTGAGTTGTACAGACACATGGGAAACACCAGGATTGCCAGGGTGCTGGAAAATACCTCAACTATTAGTATATGGACAAGTAGCAACCAGCACAGGATGGGAAGACATAATTCTAACCTGCAGTGCACATCTAATGATGACAGCACCAGTACAGATAGTGCAAGTAGTGAATGATGAATGTCTGAACGCATTGTGCAAAGTATTCAACATTATTAACATGGGTCCAAAATTAAGCAGGTCCCATATCCATGCTACCAATGAAGAATGCCACATTGTACTTCAGGACCAGTGGTTTGACTGACGTTGGAGAAATCAAAGAATGCAAGCAGATAATTGACATACCACGAATGACTAGAGGAACTTCCGTGCTGATGGACCATTATTGTGTCTGTGGATCCAGAGCTTATATGCAGCTGCCTGTAAATTGTGGAGGAATATGCTCTTTAATGATCATACATGTTTCTGTATTCGTGATTCCCCAAAGTGATCTCCATAGAGATGAATTTCAGAAGATGGATGCACACCAAAGAAAGAAGAGGTTGCTTAACTTCATTTGACTGAAGAGAGAGAGCTATGTCTCAGCAAAGTCAATAGAAGCTTACCATGACATTCCAGCTGAGCATACACTGTTCAGGGAAACAGCAGTAATATTTACAGCTATATTCATGCCAGGAATTCAGACTGCAGGGAACGTTAAGTGATTACAAATAGCCATGTGGGAGCTGTTACAAATAATAAACATGACAATAAAAGATTGGAGAAGAATTGAGGGCCATTCCACTCATGACCTTACAGAACAGGTATGTGCTGGACTTGATTACAGCAATGGAAGGCAGCATGTGCACCAAGATTGGGCCTTCCTGTTGCACATACCCACCTGTCCATGATGAAGAAAATTGAACCCTGACAGAGGCAGTAACAATGCTGTCAACCCTGTATACAAAGGTGGAGGAAGAAATAGACGAGAGCGATGATGATGACTGGTTCTCGTCCCTGTTCTCGTGTGTTCCAATTTGGCTGGTTTAATGCATTCAAGTTGCTTAGAACAATACTAGTGTTATTATTGCTAGGATTATGTCTTATAAGAATACACATAGAACAGTGCAAGAAGACAGCAAAGAAAGATATTGGGATGAAGATAATGATCAATATCAATTATGAGACTAGCAAGCACATACAGACTGAAAGTACCACCTGTGAGCACCTGAAATTAAGTCTCCATTGTCACCCCCATGAATGAAGTTTTATTACCCTTAGGATCATCAGAACTATGTAGGACCTTGGGTATTTTTTCAACCGACTGGGGTATGGTGCCATATGACCTGGAGTGTGGAGGAGCACAAAATCTGCAGGTGACTTGAGGGGGGTGACGAAGATATGGATTCTGAAGAAACCACAGCGTGGAGAAAAGAAGTATGAGGAGGCTGTCAAGGACTCGACCAGAGTCGGGAATGTAGAGAGGCAGATGTACATGTCCTCTCTAGTGCCCGCCCCCTCACCTCCATCATAATGGAAGAATAACAGGAAGACACTTTCATGACACCAGGTATCATCCCAATACCGCATCGAAGTTACAAGAGACGTTATGCACTCAGACAACTGTATCAAGTGTACCCTCACACTGATGTGGTGATATCTCTATACACCAGTTGACAGAAAAGAGCTGTAAGTGAAATTAGACAAGAGTAAAGTGACATCATGAAGAGAAGACACACAGACCCACTGAAACAATATGCAAATACTAAAAGATGGAAGATGTAACTGAAATAACAAGGTAACAAAGTAAACATTTATGCCAGTATGAAGAATCATGTGCAATAGGAAGATAATTAGAAGAGAATTAGTTGATGTATATACGCAGAAACACAAGGTAGATGAGACATATAGAAGCTTGCTGCAGTAGAAAATGTAACACGAGTAAAGCATCAAAGATGAACAAATAATAAGCAAGAAAACTCAAAGAGAGAGACCATTGCTATAGAGCTGACAGGTGCTGGAAAAACAGCTTTGTGCGAGGAACAAAGAATATCTGTTTCGCCTAGGATCAAGAATGCTGCATCAGGAGGTAACTGCAAGAAACAAGGGGAGTGAAAGAGGATAAGCTACATATGCACAACATATTTCTCTTAGATTAATCAAAGCAGTGTACTGTTGCAGATGCCAAGCATTGAACAATCAAGGATGCAGAAAGCATAAGCAAGATGGAGCAACCAATTCTCCAGAGGCCAAGAGGAGGAATAGCACCAGGTATAATTGAATTAAATAGCACTAAATAAAAGGTCAACATGGACCAAATTGTGGTCTCCTCACATGTGATTTTGAACTGGAAAAAAAGGCTTATTCATTAAGCTCCAACTGAAGATAGCAATGTACCTACACATCCCTCAATAGTCCCATGGAAGAGAACAGTCAGCAAGGTCAACTACAGACAGGAGGTCTTGGCTTAGGGCCTAACTGATGAGACATGGTAGGCTAATTGGCCAAGTGGGCAGTTTTCTGGCGTTATTCCCCGCACCTGGGTTTCTTTTTGCTTATGTGCTGCTAATGAGCCGAATGTCCAAGGCTGGGAGAGAATGCCAACAAATCATGAGGGTCTATTTAGCAGTGTGTTATACATTGTTGCAGAAGCCAATCCACTGCTGTTATTCTGCTATTAATCTGTATAATACATAATTAAGAGGTAGTTCAAGGTGTGCCTGCCAGATAAGGGCCAGCCAATTATGTTACTAACACGTAAATAAAGTATAGGTATACATGTTCCCTTGACCAATCCCTCCCTTCAATAGGTTTTTACTGTTTTTCATGTAGGATGACATCATAGCTGGCATACATCATGTTTTAAAGCTTTTGTGTAATTGAAATGCAACTGAGAGTGAGTGAGCTCCAATTTGTTTGTTCAACAGGATTCCCTATTTTATTTTAGCTGTTAATAAAATAGCCTTTTGCCATATTCTTTGAGTCTGTTTGGTTATTTGGGTCTGAGATCATTTATTGGTAATTCCATCTGGCACTTGTAACACTCCAGGTGCTACTGCACAACATCCCCCCAAAAAGACTTGATTTTAGAACATAACCAAAACATTTGTAGAAACGTCCCCACATTCAATTTCCAATTTCAACATGTAGCGCCCTGAACAAGTTTACATGGTTTCATTCTCCAGGGGACCAATAAATACAGTGCAAAATCTGCTGTTGAGTATACCTCAGATCCAGGTCAAGCTTAAACCTATACGTACCAGAACACATACTGTTCCACTCAAGTCCCAAATCAGAGCACCATACAGCGGTCCCATGTTCAGAAGCACTGTTAAGACCTAATAGAGCAAGATGTTTCTACAGAAGCGAAGCTGAAAGAGGTGCATGCTTGGACACATTTATAACAGAGGGGACATCATGTAAAGAGGCATTCAGGTGCGAAAACAGTTTCAAAAATGGCATAAAGCACACGATAACGATGATCTTCCATATTTTGTAACTTATTTAAACCTCAGGAATTGAAAGGTAAGCAGAGAAACACTGTCATGAACTTGCTCCAATTTCAAAATACCACTAGATTTCTATGAAGACCAGGAGAGGGTATGATTTTCAAACCGTATAGCCAGATTTGTCCATATGGAAGAATCCAAACTCAAAAGTTATTTCACGCCATCTTTCTTGACAATACAAATCATTGTACAGAATGAAATTACAAGACGTATCTCATGTGTAATAAAGGGTGGGGTCTGATCAACAAAAAGCTTTATATCCGTACTAATGGGAAGGCTAACTCCCCGACTTACACATGTATATTCATAAACTATAATACACCACAGTGTGGAATGAGACTAGGAGAACAGGTTACAAGATTAGATACATTTATATAAAGTTGGCATCCAGAGAACTCTGCTGCCTCGAGAGCTCTCTGACAAACATTACAATTACAGAGAGTTATAAAGAAAAACAGTGTCATAGATGACGCAACTAACATAGGGTGCTACAACAGTGCGGGATTTGCTGGACAGCATCGATACCTATATCAGTGTAGGCACTGCTTCTTCTGGATTGGTTCCCCAGATGGCAGGAGGGTGAGCGTCACAAAGTCCAGCTGCATGTGTCCAGGAGGGGTGAGGTCATGGCGAGATACAGTTGACACTAACTAAGCTGGCATGAAAAATTACGATTCAATTCATAATAAACTACAATCATTAGGATAACTTTGAATAAATCTAGAAAACCTATAAATTGCATGCATGTGATTACACCATCTTTCATTGGGACTTTTATGGGGTACAAGGCATAGAGGGCTTGTCCTCTGTAATAACCTGGACGACTGGGTGGTTCTTAGCACATCAATGCAAGTGGGGAGTTGTATGACATGTGTTAGTTTTAGGGCACCATATCCTCAGACAGAGGTCTGGGTTTATTGGGGGCACTGTGGGGTGGGCTGCACAGCAGGGTCACACTTCTGGTACATCAAGAGAATACCTTAGGAGGGCACAGGGTTACACTGGCAGTAATTTTCCAACAATGGGGCCAAGGGGGCAGGGGCAGGTTTGTGTAGATGGATGAGCTACAAGGCATGGTTCGGGCCGGTTCACACACGGGACAGTGATCACAGAAGAAGGGTGAGATGATAGATTATGTTATTTCTTTCAATTATCTCCAGCGCATCCGTGAGAAAGGGAGTTGGGAAGCTTTCAGACAGGGAGGAAAAGATGGGTGGCATGAACGCGCTGTGTGTGGCGCTTCAGAAGGGAGAGAAGCCTTTTCATACTATCAAAGTGAGGCCTAGTCTAAAGATGGAGTCTAGGGCACATAAAATGCAAGCCAAGTGTGTCCCGCAATAGCCCCACTTATGCTAATGTTAGCATATGGGCAATGGAGGCGTACCCTGCTATTGCACGAGCAAGTGGTCCATAACGTGCAGAATGTGCGAGGGGGGCCAAAATTACCCCCCACTTCCACACACTAAGTAGGCAATCCAGTGGGACAGGGCAAAATGAAGCTTTCTTGATAGCAACCCAGTTAGGACAATTCACAAAATCATACCTTAACCAAACTTGTAAGGTACGTAATGTGAAAGATCTATGATATCAAAGAATTCAGGAATATCAGGAAACCAAAGCCACCCAAGCGCACAGGCTTCATGGGAAGGTTTTTAGGGATCCTGGATCTACCACCATCTCCATGTAACATTTTATGCATTTGCTAAAGGAAACCTTGTAACTTAATAAAGCAACTATAAAGACATACCTGAGTGATGGGAGAGTTTGCCTTACAACACCTTGCTTTTACACCTGCATTCCCCTTACCACCGATTTCAAAATCACTCACTACATATTTTATTTACTTTCTGTTTCTTGGAGAGCTCAACTTCTCCACCTTTCAGTCACGTTAGAACACTCTGGCCCAACACAGAACGTAAATCATTAAAAGATGGCACTAAAGTTAGGTAGCAAACATATAAATGCACAATGTGTGATAGATGTCTGACTAATGGATGGGGAAGATCTGGGGCCTTCTGCCTATTCCTTTGAACATGTTTTATCATGTGCTAGGGCCTGTTTCAACAAAACTGTTTCAGTTGTTTCATACATTAGCTGATGGTTTGCTCAGGGTCCTCTCTTATAAGGTGGACTCCACCACCCCATTTTCTTTGTTTGTATGAGGTCTGGCATTTGGCTGGGACTTGAGTCATCTGAGATGTCTAGACTGCTGGAGCACTAGGCCAGCATTAGTGGGAATACAAGATGGTGACCAAGAAAAACGTACGCATCACATCTAATAAATTACACTAAAATAGTGCTGGATGGGATGGTAGTGAGCGGTAAAGTGATGCCTACAGCGGGGACAATATTTTCCTTAGTCGTGTTGCAACGCTCGAAGGTGAATTCATCCTAGAAGAAGTATTTTAAGTGAAGGTTAACATGTTACAGTTAGGAGCAGCATGGCATGATTAACAAGAAAAACGTGGTTGATATTGAACACCTGTATAAGACACTGGGCCTCATTACACGGAAGGCGGTGAGCCATGGCGCTATTAGCGCCATGGCTCATGCCGGTAAAATACCGGCACCGCCTTGGCGGAAAGGGGATTTACCGCCCCATTCCAAGGTTGGTGGGGCGGTAAATCCCCCTTTCGCCATTGCCCTTCCCCATTCCCATTTCTGCCCCATAGGGCTATCTGGGAATGGGGAAGGCACTAATTACGGCACCGCAATTTTGCGGTGCCGTAATTAGCTCCGAGGTCCCTTAGCGGGTTGGTTTTTAACGCCTGCAAAAAGCAGGCGTTAAAGCACCAACCCGCTAAGGGACCTCGTAGTAAGGCGGTACTGGTTAACGGTCACCGTTACCATTAACGGTGGCCGTTAACCATTACCGCCTTCCGTGTAATGAGGCCCACTGACTAAAGTCACATGTGTTGCCTTATGCATTGTTATTATTCTGGATACATCATAAATGCATATTTAGGGCCTCATTACGAGATTGTCGGTAGCCATGGTGCTATGCCTCCCATACTGTGTCCGAGTCCGGTCTTGTTCAATGGGGACTTACCGGTGCATTCCGACCCTGGCGGGACCGGTAAGTCCCCATTGAAAAACCATTCCCCATTCCCATTTGAGCCTCCATAGGGCTCAATGGGAATGGGGAGGGCGCTAATAACGGGCTCGCGAATGGCAAGCCCGTTATTAGCGTCCTGGTCCCTTAGCAGGACCCGTAAGGGACGTGTGGCCAGACCACACGTTCCTTACGGTTCCCTCCAAGGGACCTTGGAATCGGGCGGTAAGGGATTACCGGCACCGGTCTCCTTACCGGTGCCCGGTATTCCTTACCGCCGACTCGTAATGACCCCCTTAGTCATAACTGATGAGTTTAATGTTTTCCTGACATTAGCAATATAACATGTTATTATGATTGACAGTATTGTTCTTTTTCAGCGTTTACAAATATGTTCAGTGTTGGGGATTCATTTTACTTATAGCCAACTAGCTGTTGCACATGAACAATATTTCCTGCTGGCAGATGGCTCTCAGAAACTAAATGGATGTAGCTGGGAATTACAGTGCGTCTCTGTCCTCGTGTTAGCACATAACACACTGCATGGGTGTGAAATTGTTTTGCTGGATCCCAAGAATAACTTTCTGACATGACACGGACTTTTTAATGTGTAATGATGACTCTGTAGCTGAAGATATCGGTCATGACATAAATGAGGGCATTTTGTATTTACTTTAAGCTCACAGTGCAGTCAGCAAGTCTACGTTAGGAATTAGCATCTCTCGTTTTGCTCGGTTTGTCAGCTGCCTTGTGAGAAGCTGAAGGTAAGCCTTCTTTGCACCAAGCACATACGGTTTGTGATCCGCACACCCACAGGTGCTCTGTAATCCTCTCGTGCTTGTATTTCAGGCCTTTTATTTCTGTAAAGATGGAAGTTGACATGTACTGTCATTTCTCAACCTCCGACTAGAGCGCATGAGCTGAGAATTTTTGAGTTGCTGGAGCGCATGCAGATTTCTTCAGCCCACAACAATTGTGAAAGGTTTGCAATAAACCAGATACACTCAATAAAACATTTTTTAAAACATTTAAAAAATCAGCCAATGACAGCACTACCCTCTTCTACTTCCCCACATAGGCTTGCATCTGGGAGACCTGATTATCTCCTTCAAAGGCGATGCAGAAAACTCCTGCTGCCAAAAATATGCAATGTCTTAGCGATGTTAATAACAGGATATATTCCTCAATGACACATTTTTGTTAAGCACATAGTGTAAAATGTATGTATGTATGTATATACTGCAATCTATCATCTGCCCTCGAGAACAGTACATCTGCACCACCACTTCCCGTCCCCATCACTGCTACCTGCACCGTTGACTGGTAAATGCAACATTGGCAGCTTAATTCGCTGCACCCTCTTCCTTTCCTCATCGTTTTGCCCATCTGTGTTTTCCCATGCTTGAACACATAAATGCACACACAGTTTTTTCTCATCCAAAATAGCCATTGTCACATACTTTGGTGATAATATTGTTATCAGGCCATACTGGGCAATAATGGCCTACCAACCCAACTTAAAATATCAGGCGGTGTATTATTAGCACAAAAGCCTTCCCACCATTGTCACCTTTAGCATCCAGATGATTTGACATCTTTTCTTTGGTAAAACGGGTTCGCAACGCTGTTTTCCAAAAAGAAAAGAAAAACTACAAAATATGAGTGCTGTGTGGCAAAACCAAAAGAGCCCTTTCAAAATTGGTGCTCATTACAAGTCCCCGATATCCTGCCCTTAATTCTAGTGGGATACCAGGGGACTACCTACTGCCTCTGCCGCCTGACATCCTGGTATTACCAGGATATTATGGGTGATGGAGATGCTAGTAAATCCCCATTCCTATAGCGTGGTGGGGATGCCGCAATCACAGGTTCTCATTTTAGTTCCATGGTGTCCAAGAAGAGGCGAAAGATCAGGTGCAGCCTATGATTGATGGATAAACAAACATGGTGGAAGGTCGGATTATTATTATTATTATTTTTTTAAAGAGAAGCTGTTTATAAGGTGGTAGGGATAGGAGCAACCATCACAAAGTGGCATTAGCCTGTGATCATTCTGTCTCGGGATGATAGCTCAGGGGCAACATGCTCCCTTTGGGAGCAGGATGATCTGGAGCAACACAGGCTCGATCCCCGGGTCCACACTTAGAAACGTTTGGTTATTAAGCGTGTTATAAATAACCAATAACAAAATTTGGATTGGCTATGGCACAACAGTAAGGTTTGAATGGATCATCATTTCTGAATGTCACTCTTTTTTCCCAACTGTTTGTATTCTCTCATTTGTTCTAAGAAAGCACTCTTGATTTCTAAAGATGTTCAAATATAGCTACGTTAGTTTCCTTTTGTTTGGCATCAATGCTTTCTACATCGGTTTACTTTCACTTCTCTCTTCCTGAAATTGCTTTTTCCTGAAGCAATAAGCGACAACGGAATGAGATTGTGTTCTATTCTTATCACTTTGTCATCCCTAAAATGTATTCTTCCAGGTCAACAAAGTAAAGAGTACAAGCTAGGAAGTCATTGAAATGTGCAAGCTGGTACTTCATTATTTCACGATGGGGAAGGCTTAAGAAGAATTTGAATGTAAAATCATTGTACACTTACAGTTCTTATTCCGTTTAGAAATTCACTTGAAAAAGGTACATGCAAATAGATGTGTCATTTTGGAAGTTATATGCAAATATGTCAGTTTTCTTGAGCTATGTATGTATAAGCTAATGTGACTAAGGCAAATATATGGAAATGTATTGGCTTATCTGAAAGGTGCATGCTAATGTGTTGGTTATCGGGCACCATTGAGAACCCAATGGCCCCAGATAATTAAATATGTCAGATAACCAAATGTTTGTAGGTTGAAAAGTTGGCACCAAAGTGGAAAAAGGCCAAATAGCATAGCTTCCTGGCCTTCTGCTCAATTTACCAGCACTCTGTTATCTGAAACATTGGTTATCAGACGTAAAAACTATGCAATCCTGCATTTTCTTAACCAGAACACTCCAAGCGTTTTTTTAGAAGCTGTGGCTGGTACCGTTTGTTAAGAAGATATATGCTAACATATTAATCTTATTGGGGTGCATACGCTAATGTTCTTTTTTTGTGGAAGGTGTATGCTAGTATACAGGTTTGTAAGGAAGGTGAATGCTAATATATTAGTTTGCGTAGATAATATTTGCTGATATATTGGTTTGTTCAAAAGGCTCACGTTAAGTCTTTTGTTAGATTGGAAGGTGTATGACAATATATTTCTTTAGAAAACATTTATTTTACTCTGTCAACATTGATTGAGTCGTGTTCACATGTCATGAGCTAGTTTCTTGAAATGTCCCACTTGTATACAGCGTCACCACCTGTCCAATAGCGACTCGACATTCTAGAGTAGCAAGAGTGCTGCATCAGCTAAATTCAATCAATCAATCACGTACTTTATTTCAGCATTCAGCTTTAAAAGGTCAAACGCACCTAAACCTACTGTACATAAATACAGGTACATATATATACATTGCCAATGAAACGGATTAATAAAATAAAGGTGGTTCAGTTCTCTTTTTAAGTGACAACTACACATGCCTAAACTCTGACCTATGAACCAACATGATCTCACTTGTAAAACTGCAGAATACATGACCTGAGCATTTTAGAGAGTCGAGAGAGCATTTGCACTTTCATTAGACAGGGGTTTATGATCAGATCATGTTGTTTCATAGGTCAGAGTTTAGGCATGTGCAGTTGTCACTTAAAGAGAGTATGTTGTATTGTTCTCTCAGTTACAACCACTGAATATACTCTCCTTCCTTCAAAGGGTCTAAGACATTTACTTCACAGCTACAATTTTGTTTCCTCAAAGACTGTTGGTGTTTGCATTTACAGAAACTCAATGTATTCACCTGTGTGATGAATCCCGTGATATTCTCACTACTTCCCCTGAGGCTGCTTCCTCATATTGGGCCAGGAGATGGCAGCTGCTACCTGATTCTATATATGAGGGAGGACTACCCTGAGGGAAATGGAGAGGTACGGTTAACGGAAATATACCTCGAGAAAATGGTGAGGTATGGTTAGAGGAGACCACATACACCATTTTCCTTTTAGGGATCTTCCCACGATTCCCCAAACTCTAAAGGCATATTGCCATACCCCTCCCATACCCTTTACTGGATCTACTTACATTTTTACACCAGTATACCAGTAGGAACCACATGGTAGTCACTGACATGAGGAACAGAACAGGATTAGGGAAGGTGTCTCATAGTGAAACTGAGTATTTGTTTCCCCAATACCATTTCAGAGGTAGACCCATAGTCATTGACATAAGGAAGAGATCAGGAATGGTAAAGACTACCGCAAAAAAGTCAGCCTTTAATTCCTCAATACCATGCAAGAGGGAAATCCATGGCCACTGAAACGAGAAAGAATCACAAAGTAGTGATGATTACTGGGACTTAGTATGAAGTGCAACAGTCTAGTTGTTGGAGAAGATATAGACAAGTCAGGAAGTTTAAATACGACCCAAACTCAGCTAAAGGAGGTCAAGGCAGTCACAGGAAGGAGAAGGAGCAGTGAGAGCTGCATATGTCGATCTGCCTGCCAGTCTGGATGCTGCTGAAACCACAAAGAGGAAATACATGCTGTGGCAAATAGCAGAGAAGCCGGCCCGACCCCAGGAAGGTGGGAAGGAAGTGCTGCCAGTTTACTGCAGAGAAATGAACTGCTGTGGGAATCGTGCACCAAAGAAGTAAGTACGGCGCAAGAGTGTGCTTGTCCGGGTGCACAAAAAGCCAATTCGGCAGAGCCAATGAAGAAGAAACATCGCCTAAGAGAGCCGGTAAGGCCAAAGTAAGTGAACAGGTCACCAGACTGAAGATGTATTGATACCATTGCTTAGAGCTGAAGCAAAGGAAAAGTAACAAGAACCAAGGGAAGCTTGTAGTTATTCTAGAATGCAATATAAATAAATAGGAGGGCAGATGGTGTAAAAAACTATACCGCTAACGCTACATGAAAACAAAGAAAAAAAGCAATTGGGAATCCATTAAACATGTATTTTATCATGCAAATTGTAAATGGAGCAATAAAGTCATACTTGAAGGAATAGGTAATTGTGTAATAAAGTTGTGGCAGGCGAGAATACAAGGTGAAGATAAGTTAAAGTGTTTCATATGCAAAGTCCAGGCAGGGGAGTATACCAGGTGATGATAAGTTATCATGTTTCAGTTGCAAAGTCCTGACATAAAAGTATACCAGGTGAAAATAAGTTAAAGTGCTTCATATATAAAATCCTGACAGGAGAGTATACCAGGTGAAGATAAGGTGAAATAGTGTATAAACTGTTAAAAGTAAAAGCATTATATGAACTGTGAAGTGATGAGAGAAGAAGTTAAAGAAAAGCAATAACATTTTGAAGTTTGAATTGTGTGTACAGCCGCATTATAGATGCCACATCATATCATATCATTGTGAACTGTGACCGAAGTGCTGAAAGGAAAGGCCCTGAGAGAAAGGTGTCTTTGGAATTGGAAGTAAAGAGGAACCCTGGGGAAGGGAGTAAGTCCTGCATGCAACGTGAAAGGTCTAATGGGAGAGAAAAGTAATCTTGGAAACTCGGTGGTTCCTATTGAAAATGGATGTTAAATTTGAATGAACTCAGTAAAGGGGGTTCTTTCTAGAACAGTGAACTTTGTCCATGAAGAAAACCTTTTGTTGGATTTTGAACTTTTGTGTTGAACTTTGTCCACTTTGAATACTTTTGGAAGACAAGGAATATTGCCCTTTACACCTTGCAGTTGATTTAAAGTGTGAGGGTCGGAATAGAATTAGAGACACAGGACTTAATTTATTTGGACATCTTGACATTGACAGACTCATTAGCATTTGGTTGAGGTTGGGGCATTCCTCCTATATTAGGGAAAGTGAGGCATTTTCAACCCCTTTTTCATTTAAATAAATGTTTGGAGCTACAAACATGTCTCCTCTGTGTCTGTGTCTCAATCCTTGCTCCTTCGTCCTGTATAAAAATAATTCTTAGATTCTTACCTTCCTTACACTTAGAATTTTGTCTCATTATAAATCTTGGCATCTCATATCCTCTCATGGCCATGACAATAATATGGCAAATACAGTACTGTTAGGCGGAAACCTGTGCAGTTCCCTCTGGGACCACTGCAAAAGATTTAGGACTACAGGTGTTTGGCAGTAAACCCACTTGGTAGCAGTCTGTACCACACAGATTCACTTGGTAGCTGTGACTGAGCAGTCAGACTTCCCTCAAGAAGAGTTAGGCAGTATGTGGAGTATACAGAATAGGGCAATTTACACAGCAGAACAAGCAAACATGGACCAAGGCTTCGGTGTAAAGATATATAGTTATTTATTTATAAAAACACATCTATGAAAACACACTGGCACTAATACGGCAAACACTTCAAGCACAATTACTATAAGAAAAATCAATCCCCCCTAACAATAGTTCGACAAGTCTAGGTTCAACGGCACCACTTATTTGCAGACAGAGGTGAATGCTTTAACCTAGATGGCACTCTAGTATTCGTTAGGACGGGAGAGAAAAGGCAGGGTATGAAATCAACTCAGTACCAACACTTTTACGAACAAATGCAAGGCAAGTAAGGCAGGGTCTACTGTAGATCGAAAAGTTCAGAGGCCAGGCCCACTCGGAGAGAGGCAAGGCGATGTGTCCCAAAAAGTATCAAAGTGGAAATGTACTTCGAGTCTTTGTCGCAAATTGTTATAGAAAGATTGGACCAGTTCAGAACAGAGAGGTGAGAAAGTTTGGAGGCAACCCAATGGAGAGGCGAGGATTCAGACACCTCACACTAACCGACACAAGGGAAGCCAGGCGGACACGGTACCTTGTTTGTGGAGAGACAGCTCAGGCGGGGGCAGTTGTTCCTGGTGGTGGATGCACGTCGGGTCTTTGCCAAGAGAAGAGATGATCTCGTCGTCGAAGGAAAGTTGAAGATCGTTGCACCACCATGGAATAGACCAGCTGCGGAGTGCTCCGTCACAAGGCACCAACTTTTGGTCGCGGTACAGGGGTAGTGGCTATCCGGTTGCCGGGGTGCTCTGCACAGGCAATTTGACCACTGTGTCCTGGAACGAAGAAAAAGCAAAGGGGACTGGTTGTTCCCACCAGTCAGGGGAAGAGACTCTCCGGCGGGGAGATCTCCTCTGTCGTCGGGAAGTGGTGAGTCGGTTCAGCAGGGCTCCACCGGAGGTGTCGTCGTTGCAGGTCAGCTCAGTTTTACCCTCGTCGGATTATTAGGTCCTGTGGCGACTTCTGAGGATCCAGTCCCAAAAGCCCTGCTTTTATGCAGAAAACCCCCATTCATTCAGCCTAGCTGTCACTCAAAACACGCTAAGTGGTGAGCGGGGTGGCTCACCACTTGGGCCAATCACACCAGAGTGCGACTTGAGTTGGCAAGGCAACTCAGTCCAGGGTGCCTAAACCCCCTCCCGCACCCCCTGTGGTACCCAGACAGAATGGCACCACTTTTGAGGGCCTCTGTGTAGAGGCCCGCCAAAAGTGGAACAAAGGGCTCAACCTTTGGTTTAGGAGTCACAGAGACGAACACAGACGCCATTTTAAAAACCTGGCAGAAAATACCAACCGATAGATTTATTTAAGATAAATAAACCGGTGGTATGTTAGAGATTAACGAGAAAAAGTATTAACCTCCAACAATGGGAAGAATCCCATAGGGTTATATTCGGGGTCGAATATAACAAGTAGTTTCCACTGCCACCAGCCAAAACTCGGCGAGGGGGGACGGGACAGTGCCCACTCGAATAACAGACCCAGGAGTAATCGAATTACCCCTACTAGTACGTCCACAATAGGATGGTTTGTACTAGTTCTGTTAGTAAATTTAGGTCTAGTAAAGCCAATGGTGACTTTACATGCCCGGGGAGATAGTAGTCAGTCCCCGGGTATGGAGTCTATGGTGGAGGTCCACTAGGACACCTCAGTGCTACGGCACGGAGGGTGCGGTGTAACACACATAGAAAAACATATGAGACCCTATGGGGTAAAAGACCCCATAGCCCATCAAACACATTGACATTCAAAGGAATTACACACATTCATGTCCAAGAGTGGGAGAAAAAGAGTCTCACTCTTGGCAGGATGGTAAAAAACAAACTCCAGAAATCCAGCAAAGCTGCTGGGGGACTCACTAGGTTAGGAAATTCAGCCTAAACAGAGAATTCTCCCTAACACTCGCCCCCCAAGACTAAGGGACAGGAGGATTTAATCCACTCCTGGATGCATCTCATACCTCTAGTCGATGACATACATCCGAGAGACCATCAGCATTTTGGTGGTGACACCCTGACCTGTGCTCAATGGTGAAATCAAACCCTTGCAGGCAGATCGACCTTCTCAGTAGTTTTGGGTTTTCCCCTTTCATTTGAATTAACGATCTCAAGGGTTGGTGGTCAGTCTGAATGACAAAAGTAGAACCATACAAGTATGGCCTAAACTTCTTCAGAGCCCACACAATAGCAAAACACTCTCTTTAGATTGTTGCCCACCTTGTTTCAGGATCCTTCAGCTTGCGGCTGATGAAGCAAACAGGGTGCTCCCTACCTTTCCCATCCAGTTGACTGAGTACAGCACCTATTCCTACATTTGAAGCATCTGTCTGCACAATGAAAGTTTGGCGGTAATCAGGAGCTCTGAGTACTGGGGCTTGGCAAAGAGCCTTTTTCAGGTTTTCAAAAGCCTGATTGCACTCCTCGTTCCATCTAACCTTTTTAGGAAATTTGGGCGAGGAGATGACATTCAGTGGAGAAGCTATGGTCCCATAGTTCTCAATGAAATTCCTGTAATACCCAGTGAGGCCTAGGAAGGCTCTCACCTGGGTCTGAGTAGTAGGTGTTGTCCAATTTTGCACAGCTTCAATCTTACTGAGCAAAGGCCTTATTTCTCCACCTCCTACCTCATGTCCAAGATAGACTACCTTACTCTGTCCAATTTGGCATTTACTCGCCTTTATTGTCAGATTGGCTCATCCAAGAGCCTGCAAAACATCTCTCAGGTGGGTTACATGCTCTTCCCAGGAATTGCTGAACACTGCTATGTCATCCAAGTATGCCATGCAGAAGTCCTCCATCCCATTCAGAACCTGGTTTACCATCCGTTGAAATGTAGCAGGTGCATTCTTCAATCCGAAAGGCATTACCTTAAACTGGTATAAGCCAACGAGGGTAGAAAATGTAGTTTTCTCCTTGAGATGGTCTGTCATGGCTATTTGCCAATAGCCTGACGTCAAGTCAAATGTGCTGAGGAACTTGGCTGCGCCAAGTTTGTCCACCAACTCATCTGTTCTTGGCAAAGGGTGGGCATCAGTCTTGGTGACTGCATTAAAAGCTCTATAATCCACGCAGAATCTAAGTTCTTTAGATCCGGCCTTTGGTACTAACACAACTGGGCTAGACCATGGACTAGTAGAGGGCTCTATTACCCCGAGATCGAGCATCTTGCTGACCTCACCTTTGATGTGGGTTCGTACGTTTTCTGACATTCGGTATCCTCTGCTTTTGACTGGCAGACAGTCACCAGTAAATATGTCATGCTGGCCCTAAAGGGTCAAGCCTGGTGAAAGCGAGAACAGGGAGGCAAACTGATCCAACATAGATTTGCACTCTTCTCGTTGCTCGGGTGTCAGATTTGAAGAGAGATTTACTCCTTCAATTTTTTAGTCTAAAGGTAAGCCTATGAGGAGATCCGGAAGAGCTTCACTCTGTTCTTCTTCCTCGGATGATGCTAGAAGCAACGCTCCCACATCAGGTCGTGAGACATATGCTTTGAGTCGGTTGGTGACGAAGACTGTCGGAGCCTCCTTGGGATTGCCCAAGTCCACTAGATAGTTGACCTCTCTGAGTTTACCCACAACTCTGAAGGGTCCCATCCATTTGTCTTGCAAGGCCCTCTGCCTTGTTGGGATCATAACGAGAACAAGCTGGTCTTGAGCGAACTCAACCATGTTAGCCTTTTGATCGTGCCAGTTCTTGACCAATGCTTGTCCAGCTTTCAAGTTATCACTTGCTTCTGTCATCATGTGCGACATTCTCCTCCAGAGACCTATCACATAGTCAGTCACTCTGACTGGCTTGGGGGAAGGAGCACTCTCCAACCCCTCCTTGATCAGGGCCAATGGACCTCTGACGGGATAACCATAGAGAAGCTCAAAGGGAGAATAACCTACTCCCTCCTGAGGGACTCCTCTATAAGCAAATAGAAGGCATGGCAGTAGAAGGTCCCAATTACACTTAAGGGGTTCCTCTAAAGCAACTATCATGCTCTTCATGGTTCGGTTGAACCGTTCTACCAACCCATTTGTTTGTGGGTGGTAAGCTGTTGAGAACTTGTAAGTAACTCCACAGGTTTTCCACATGGCTTTCATGTAGTGGGACATAAAGTTTGACCCCCTGTCAGAGATTACTTCCTTAGGAAACCCGACCCTAGTAAAAATACCAAGGAGGGCCTTAGCCACAGCCTGAGCTGTAGCAGTCCTCATAGGAATTGCCTCAGGATACCTAGTAGCATGGTCTACTACAACAAGTATAAACCTGTTGCCTGAGGAGGTTGGAGGATCAAGGGGACCAACAATGTCAATCCCTACTCTCTCAAATGGGACTCCCACACGGGGAGAGGCACTAAAGGTGCCACATTCTTGGAGCCAACCTTACCAGAGGTCTGGCAGGTGTGACAGCTCCTGCAGTGTTTTTCTACTTCGGCCCCCATCTTGGGCCAATAAAAGTAGAGTGGGAGCCTTTCCTTAGTCTTCTTGAAACTCAAGTGACCAGCCACAGGAATCTCGTGGGCTAACTGCAAGAACTGTGGTCTGTTCTCTTGGGGTACTACAAGTCGTTTGTAGTCTCCAGCTGCAGACTCGGTCGCTTCACTGTAGAAGAGGCCATCTTCCCAGTGCAACCTGTATTTCCCAGGCTCTTGCCCTTCAGCCTGAGCTTCTGCCTGGTGGCGAAGACCTTCCAGAGTTGGACATTCTCTCTGTCCCGTACTGAAGTCTGCCCTGTTGGGTCCACCTTCTGCAAGTAAAGACTGCAGCTCAGGATGGTCAACAGGATCCAGATCTCCAATTAGTTCCTGGCCTTCCATTAGCTCTTCGTCAGAGTCTAATTCTACCACACAGGGTTGTACCTCCCTCTCAGCCTCAGCTGGAGGTGGCGTTACGGGTGTAACTTTGGACAACAGCGGGGATGTCCTTGTTGGCTGCACTGGACTGCTGGCAGCAGGTTTCGGGTAGAAGTCTTAGGTTTCCCTTTCGCTTCTGATTTCTTCGAGACAGCGGCCGACAATTCCAGTGGAGCAGGAGTGATTTCTTTCTTCATCATCTCCTGGAGAGTACCGCGCATGGTCTTCTCACTTGCAGGTCTGGTTAGCTCCTGTAACCGTTTACTAGGAGGTCTGGGGGTATACGATACAACTCCGAGATTTTTCAAATCGTTACCCAACAGAACGCGTCCTGGTATCTCACTCTGTATGCTGACAGGGATCTTCACAGTCATGTTGTTACACTGGATGAGAACTGGTAATTGAGGAAGCATCTGCACAGGCACTCCAGCTAACTTGGTGAGGCATTTGGGTGCCTTAGCAACATCCTCAGCCTGACAAAACGATTTATCCACCACAGTTATGCTGGCCCAGTGTCCCTAATGGCAGGAGTCTCCTGACCATTCACCTGGACACTGTCCTTATAATACTCTTCAGTATTATCGGGGATAGAATTATAGACGTCTAAATTCTGTTGTTCCCAGAACCCCAGAGACACTAAGGAAACACTGGCTGGGACTCCAATGTGTTCATCAGCTAGCAGTAGACAGTTTCCACTTGCCATTTGGACTTCCTCCTCTGGAGCAAAGGCTAAGGAGACAAGCTGGACCCCTGAAGGTTTACCCTTACATCTGGGATCTCCTTTCACGTGGTCAGTCGAGCCACAAACAAAGCATTTACCGAATGCTTTCTGGAATGGTGGCTTGTTCTGGCCTCCTTTCAGTTTGGCACCAGAAGACACACTATTCTGCTGCGGTTTTCCTTGTGGCTTACCCTTCTGGTTTTGTTTGGGGCCCTCTTTGGAATTTGAGTTATTTGAATTCTCTTTTGACTCTTTCTTAGGCTGTTTTCCCTCATCCTTTTTCTGAGTTCCCCCAGAATTCTTATGAGTAGCCCTGTTGGCAACCCACAAGTCAGCAGCCTTAGCTAGCCTCCTGGAATCCAATTCTTTCGAGTCAGCCAAGTGCTGTCTGAGCTCAGGAGAACAGGCATCATAAATAGACTCCAACATAAAAAGATTCTTCATACCCTCATAAGTGTTCACTTTGTAACCCTTAATCCATCCCTCCAAGTTTTTCAACCCTTCACTCTCCCAGGTAGCCCAAGGGGTACCATCATGCTTTTTGAGGGTTCTAAACCTCTTAAGATACTGGGAAGGGGTATTCCCGAATCTAGCTATCAAAGCTAGTTTCACACTTTCGTAATCCTTCTTATCCGCCTCCCCCAACTCCATTATCACATCAGTCGCAACAGGGGGGAGCCTAGAGAACAACCAGGGAAGTAGATCATTCCCGGTGAGGTCCTGGAGCCCATGATTGTACTCAAACAGTTTTAACCAATCCAAAACATCCAATCTCGGTTCATACATACCCACTAATTCCTTTGGCATCCGGGGTATTTTGGGACTGGAGCTTCTAGAGGAACCAGAGGAGAGAGAAGCATTTTCCACAGAAAACATTTTCATCTCTAACTCGTGATTAAGTTCTATTTCTCTGAGTCTTAACTCAGCTTGCTTCTGCTCAGCCTGGGCGTTCATCCGTCTGAATTCGAGCTCTTGGTTTCTTTCAGATTGAGCCAAGAACCGTTTATATTCTAATTCGAGCTTCATTTTTTCAAGTTCGAAATAAGCAGGGTTACATGTGGGACCTGATATGGGCCCCGTAGGTACAGTAGGTAAGGCAGACAGAGGCTCAGAGTGGCTAACTTCATTAGGTTCACTTTCCTCTTCTGACTCATTATCAAGACTTTGATTCAGATCAATACCATTACTGTTTTCTACATTCGCTGGAGAAGTTGGTTCCTCTGAACCAGTACCCAGACTTTGGTTTTCCAGCAATCTCGCTATCAGTTCCACTTTCTTGTCTTTTACAGAAAGATTTTCTTGTCTACAGAGGGCTCGGTACCAACACTTTTACGAACAAATGCAAGGCAAGTAAGGCAGGGTCTACTGTAGATCGCAAAGTTCAGAGGCCAGGCCCACTCGGAGAGAGGCAAGGCGATGTGTCAAAAAAAGTATCACAGTGGAAATGCACTTCAAGTTTTGTCGCAAATTATTATAGAAAAATTGGACCAGTTCAGAACAGAGAGGTGAGAAAGTTTGGAGGTGACCCAATGGAGAGGCGAGGATTCAGACACCTCACACTAACCGACACAATGGAAACCAGGCGGACACGGTACCTTGTTTGTGGAGAGACAGCTCCGGTGGGGGCAGTTGTTCCTGGTGGTGGATGCACGTTGGGTCTTTGCCAAGAGAAGAGATGATCTCGTCGTCGAAGGAAAGTTGAAGATCGTTGCACCACCAGGTAAGAGACCAGCCGCGGAGTGCTCCGTCACAAGGCACCACCTTTTGGTCGCGGTACAGGGGTAGTGGCTATCCGGTTGCCGGGGTGCTCTGCACGGGCAATTCGACCACTATGTCCTGGAACGAAGAAAAAGCAAAGGGGACTGGTTGTTCCCACCAGTCAGGGGAAGAGACTCTCCGGTGGGGAGATCTCCTCTGTCGTCGGGAAGTGGTGAGTCGGTTCAGCAGGGCTCCACCGGAGCTGTTGTCGTTGCAGGTCGGCTCAGCTTTACCCTCGTCGGATTCTTAGGTCCTGTGGCGACTTCTGAGGATCCAGTCCCAAAAGCCCTGCTTTTATGCAGAAAACCCCCATTCATTCAGCCTAGCTGTCACTCAAAACACGCTAAGTGGTGAGCGGGGTGGCTCACCACTTGGGCCAATCACACCAGAGTGCGACTTGAGTTGGCAAGGCAACTCAGTCCAGGGTGCCTAAACCCCCTCCCACACCCCCTGTGGTACCCAGACAGAATGGCACCACTTTGGAGGGCCTATGTGTAGAGGCCCACCAAAAGTGGAACAAAGGGTTCAATCTTTGGTTTAGGAGTCACAGAGACGAACACAGACGCCATTTTAAAAACAGAAAATACCAACCGATAGATTTATTTAAGATAAATAAACCGGTGGTATGTTAGAGATTAACGAGAAAAAGTATTAACCTCCAACAATGGTAAGAATCCCATAGGGTTATATTCGGGGTCGAATATAACAAGTAGTTTCCACTGCCACCAGCCAAAACTCGACGAGGGGGGACGGGACAGTGCCCCCTCGAATAACAGACTCAGGAGTAATTGAATTACCCCTACTAGTACGTCCACAATAGGATGGTTTGTACTAGTTCTGTTAGTAAATTTAGGTCTAGTAAAGCCAATGGTGACATTCCATGCCCGGGGAGACAGTAGTCAGTCCCCGGGTATGGAGTCTATGGTGGGGGTCCGCTAGGACACCCCAGTGCTACGGTACGGAGGGTGCGGTGTAACACACATAGAAAAACATATGAGACCCTATGGGGTAAAAGACCCCATAGAACACATTGACATTCAAAGGAATTACACACATTCATGTCCAAGAGTGGGAGAAAAAGAGTCTCACTCTTGGCAGGATGGAAAAAAACAAACTCCAGAAATACAGCAAAGCTGCTGGGGGACTCTCTAGGTTAGGAAATTCAGCCTAAACAGAGAATTCTCCCTAACAAGTACAACCACCATTGGGTTATCATGCTGTGAATGCTGTACGAGGGAGAAAACCTACAGGAATCACATTTGACCACTGAGGATTACAACCAATACGGCATCCAATTGCACAGTCTAACTATCAGAAATAAAACAAAGTAGATGTATACAACAACAAATAAAAATAAGTCCAAACAATGACTCTAACCCTCCTGAAGAACCACTGAAACTTATAAGTGGGGAAACACGTGTCGAGGGACAACACAACTTTATATTTAAAAAACAGTTTTGGGGGGAAAAACCTCTATTGTATACAAACAGAGGAAAATATTTAAAAGTAATGTGCATATGTGAGGTAGAGAGAGAGTTGGGCTCTAGATATGAACACTCCTGTGCTGAGCTCACTTATTTAGTCTTACGATCTGGATATACTTATGCAAGGTCACAGGTGGGTAGAGGTGAACCCACATCTCTATAGGGTATATGTAGACAGTCCTGGTTACCTCGCAGTTTAATATTTTCAGCGAGTCTTATGTATAAATTGACTCTCATACTCAATGGGTTTTTTTTCGTGGGAAATTCTTTTGAGTGTAGACACATGGTCTATTGGTTGTCAGCAGACACGTGTTTCGACCCAGAGGGGTCCTTATCAGGGCAAGGACTGAAATGTAGAGAGGGGGAAAGATATTTAACTCACAATTTATTTCGGTCTCACTACAAATCATTACAACTCATCCACTCATTCCAAGATCACCTCTATAGCCCTTCATTTCCACACTTTCCTTTTTTAACTTCTTCACTGACCCCTCTATCCAACTACTCTTCAGTATCACATTCTTGGATGTATTCTGTCCCTTCTCTACCTTCTAAAAGCACAAAATTAAACATGTTAAAATGCTCGCCACCTGCATCAAGTCAGGTCTGCCCCTTCTTTCCTTTCCCATCCACAGGCTTTCTTCATTGAACAGGCCTTCTGTTACTTCCTCCATGCTGTATGCTCCCCTTGTATCATCATTAGTCCTCTCATACCATCACTGCTTCCCCCAACAACAACCCTAGATCAACCTTCACATCTGCCTCCTTAAGAAGGAAATGCAATGACTACCCCTAGTGATGCTTACTAATTTCATTTTGTTCATTTATATAATACTTCTCTTTTGTTTGAATCACTTCCCCCTTAGGTTAATGTTACCTTTGTAAGTCACATGATTTCTAATGTACATGTTTTTTCAGTTTGTTATGTTTTGTCCCTCTTTTTTCAGCCCTGATAAACTGTCTCTCCACCTGTTCTTATCTTAGTGCTATTGGATTGGCACCCTTCGTGAACATGCCTGAGCCATCTGTACATGTGTTATTGTAAGTCACTTCTGTTCAAAATTGGCATCCCTATTCTTCAAACAAATACAAATGTCATCTTTCAAAATGGCAGAAGGGTAATACCCTCTTGTCCTCGCTTACAAAGAGGTCCTTCACAATGTCCCTTGACACTTCTAGGACTTTGCACATCACCAATCTAATTACTATTCCCCACTCAATAACCTGATAAATGTACCTCTACTTAACAAGTCATGCTGCCCCATCTGAACCCTCAAGAAATCTCTTCACTATCTGCAAATAACTTTGCCCAAAACATCTCATCAAAAATTGTTAAAAATCTCAGACACTCTCACCACACTATTCACTCTCCCTGCACAAGCATTTGTCTCCCCCCAACTACATCCACCATCTCTATCAATCACTCTTTCCTCCCTACTTCCCTCTCTGAACTAACATGATCTTCAAGACTGCCAATCTGTGCTATTAAGCACAGGAATGGCCAAGGAGCTTGTACATTTTTCTTGCTCAAACGTCTTATTGCTCTTAAACCTTTCTCGTTCCCTTGCTTCAAAGTAGCAAATGTCCTACCAATCCTCAAGAAGCCCTCAGATGATCCCAAAGGTCCTGCCAACTATCGTCCTGTTTCTCTCCTATGTCATTACTCTATAAATTGCCTTCAACAGAATCACCATATACCTAGAGAGAAACAGCTCCATGAGCCTCTGTAATCGTGTTTCTGCAGTCCCCATTCCACTGAAACAACCCTAACCCAGGTCTACAATTTTCAGACCTCTGCACACTCTGTAACAAACCACCCTCTATCCAAATTCGACTAGATCTCTTGGACACCATTGATACAGTGCCACTCTTTTTCATATCCTTGTCAAACCTGGAATCTGAACACAGCCCTACCTCTCCCAACTCTCCTCCCTGTTAACAGACTACGGCTGTTAGTTCTTAGCCTGCTACATTTCACTTCTCACTCCAACAACTGACCTGCTCCTTTGATTCTCTTACTACATCTTTGCAGAAGACACTCAAATCACCTTCTCTTCCCCTAGTTGCACCTCTAAAGTATCTCTGTGATTCATCATTGTATGCCACTTCATTGTTTTATGCTCAATTCTTCCAAGACTAAAGCGATCTTCCTTCCTAGATTTGTGGCCCCGCCTCGTCTTGCCTTCCCCAGCACCTTTCCACCTAAGTTATTCTCTCCCTAGTTAAAGCCATGCAGGCACTGTGGCCCTTTTGAGGTTCCATGTCTTTATAACGACACACTAAATAACGACATACATTTTAAATGACACCTGAATAAAGAAAAATGTCAAATGTATTCATTTTCTTAAATTTATGGGGTGCCTAGCTCCCCATTTCTACAACCTTTTTACCCTTCCCCAACTACCCCATCCCTTTTATTACCTTATTCCACCGCCATATATACTTTTACTAAATAATTTGACTTTTTGTTGTTATTTAGGTGTTGTTTAAAATGTGTGTTGTTTTATTTTCTTCATTAATAACACTGCACATCCCTTTTGACAGTGACGTCAACCTCCATTACTATATCACTGCCACTTCAATTTCTGACACATATTACCTCTTTAATATCAAAAAGATGCATCCCTCCTCACCTTCAAATCCGCCAAAACCCTATAAAAATCCTATCACTTAATTTTCTTGACTGGAGGACTGGTGCCCCCCTGGGTACCACCCTACGTATTGTCAGACCTCAAAAAATCCTTAAATCACACCAATTCCTTTCATCTATAAACTCCCCCACTGGTATACCACCTCCAATTGCCACCTCCATGCTGTTTGGTGTTCCATGACAAACCTATCCTGCTTCAAAATCCTGCTTCTCATTTTCAAATGTATACATTAAGGAAAGACACCTCAACCTAGCTGACACAATCTCTGGATGCTCTCTTTCCACTACTCGCATTAATTTATTTGTTACCCATTGCATTGACCCTGTGCTTCCTCTTGTTTTTGATCCATTTCCCGCACCACGTTGTTCAAGAGGAACTCCCTATCACCTAATTAAAAAAAAACTCCTTTATATACGTGTTTAAATCTTCAAATTGCGGTACCGTAATTAGCTCCCTGGGTCCCTTTATGGGTTGGTTTGTAACGCCTGCAAAAAGCAGGCGTTAAATCCCCCAACCCGCAAAGGGACCTTGTAGTAAGGCGGTTAGGATTTACCGGTACCGGTAAAATACCGGTTCCGGTAAATCCTTACCGCCATCCGTGTAATGAGGCCCAAAATTGGTCACATTCTAAAAAATATTCATCCAGTTACAGAGGCTGAAAGCACTATCCTGCAAACAATTCATACTAAAACCTTTAATTTGCAAGTAATATTTTGTCTCGTTGCAAATCCTTGCAATGTTTTCTTTCTCTCACCTATTACAATAACTTTGCAAACTCACATGAAGCCAAGGAAGGTCCCTTGTATACTACAAACAACTTTATGAAGTTCTCTTTCCATCTAATATCATGTCAAATAACACAATGGTTGCACACTTAGGTACAGTCCCTTAATGTACTGGCTTCCCTTCAAACAGTTCTAAGAATTTCTCTTTGCAACTATTCTGATCGAGTTTAATTCTTCTCAAATAACATGTTCTCCTATCCATGAAAGAAAGCTTGGATACTCAATACAACCTTTAAATATACACTCTTCTCTCCAAATAATTCCACGATTTCTCTTGTCATAAGAAGATGCACATTAGGTTTATAGCCACTGAATGTACTCTCCTACCAATAATGAATTTTAATACCTTAATTGCACAACCAGTATTTAGTCTCATTGAAAAATGTGAATACACTCCATTGCACCATTGAATGCACTTCTCTTCCTCCAAACAATTAAAGGTTCTTTACTTCACAATTAGAATTTTGTCTCATAACAAATCATTGCAGTTATTTTCTCCTGTGTATTCGAACATGATTGAATGATGGTGCACCTTGCAGTAAAACCACAGAGCATACTGTTTATAAAGTATGTGTTTTAGGATTCTGCACTAAAGGTATTGGAATGATGTTCTCAAGTTTATTACATGTGCAGAATCCTGGAAGCTTACTGATGGACAGATTGTTCTGCATAGGATCAGTTGGCAGGTGGCTGCCGAGGAGATGGAGTTGGAGGAGCTGAGCTAAAAAATCTATACAATATATTTCTGAGGGTTTCTATGGGGGGGGGGACCAGTTTACCCTTAGAATTATTCACAAACCCCTAGTACATGTACTAAAAGGGAGCAGGGCTAATAGTTTCTACATCATAAGCAGAATAGCTTCAAGACTCACACAATTGTAGTTACACAAGTCAGTGAGGTCATTGTTATATAGTAGACTGTGGAAACTTCCGCAGAGTGATGTACATGACAATGGCAGGACATATTGGGAACTCCTGGCTTGTAAAACCCAAGAGAGTGCCCTCCTAGGCAATGTCATATCCAAGGAAGAATGGGTGAGGATGGAAAGCAAGGACCATATCTGAGCAACGTCCCAGGCCATGATCTTATATGGAAGGCATGTAAAAAGGAAGCCTAACAACCAACTAACACTGTGGGCCTCATTACACGGTAGGCGGTAAGGGTTTACCGGTACCGGTAAGGGCACTGGTATCGGTAAACCCTTACTGCCTTACTACGAGGTCCCTTTGCGGGACCCGACCTTAATGGCTGATGTAGACCAGCCGTTAAAGTTGGGACCCACAAAGGGACCTTGGTGCTAATTACGGTACCGCAATTTGCGGTACCGTAATTAGCTCCTTCCCCATTCCCATTGAGCCCTATGGAGCAAAAATGGGAATGGGGAAGGGCCATGGAGAAATGGGGAATTACCACCCCGCCAACCTTGGAATGGGGTGGTAATTCCCCTTTTCTCCATGGTGGTACCGGTATGGTACCGGCGGCAACCATGGTGCTAATAGCACCATGGTTTACTGCATAACGTGTAATGAGGCCCTGTATGTTGTCAGTCTTGATCGAAATCAGCAACAAGGGAGATATCTATTGGAAGGGTGAGCAAACCATTCTTCCAGAGGTTGTGGGACTTGTCTCTGATGAAAGAACAGTATTCGTGGCAATATAGAGATGGATGTTGACCATTTTTGTCAGAGGCTGTTGTAATACCAGAGCAGGGACAAACATGGCACACATCTGCCACTCCTTACATGATTGCAAAAGTGCCTGAAGGGCCATGGGAGAAAATATCCTTTTACATAATTGGGCTGTTCGATATTCTTCCTGAGGATATTATATTTTGCTTAGTGGTAATTCATGACTTCTCACACTAAACATGGATGGAAACACATATTAAAACATCATGTTCTTTGAGGAACTGTTCTCAAGAGAATGCTCTCCAACTACATTAATAACAGACAATGGCATGCGGTTGATTTTGAAGGAGATTAATGGATTCTGAGATAAGCATGCCATTGCTCAGCTGACCATTGCACTGTATGACCCACATGTCAATATGCTTTTGCAAAGGTTGAATAGGATGATCAATGACCATAGACAGAATTCAATTGTAACAAGATTTTGTAATCTCGTCTGGCAAGCAAACTAGGAAATGTTGGAAGTGTGAGTGCTGGAGTTCCTTCTCTGTACAGAGTGCAGAGACAAACATCCACAGAGTAAGTATTGTTAAGGCTCGTAAGGAGCAGATAATGTTTGGCTGCAAAGTGCTCATTATGCTTGAGTAAGAACTTTAGGCATACGTTTATGCCACAACCAGAATTGGAAGAGTACAACATTGAGAGTTGCCAGCAACTAAATGAGAGTGGTCTATGAAGCCAGAACCACAACCAAAGTATTTTTGGTATATCTGGGTGAGTAGGTGCAAATCAAATTTCCCAATCCAGTACCCACGGGGGCCTCCTGATCAGTCAACCCCTCAAGATTGTGGGTATATATCCTACTCTATAGTGATAAAGTATGGAAGAGTGTGAAACCTGGGACTAGTGGCAAGGAGCACCAGCAAAGTGGTTGTGAAAGGGGCGGTACCTATTGAAGGACCACAAGATCCTACTAAAGCCAGTATGGCCAGGGACAGACAACAGGTATGTGTAAGGCCTCAACTTTATGATCCTTGTCCAACTATCATCCTGGGCTTATTGTATTCTCATGAGTTTTATTTGGCCCTGTCTGCATACTAGTATTACACTTGTATTCTTCCAATTTCGTTTGTATGGTAGACGGCAGAGGTAGGCCCCTAAGAAGGGAGATGTGTTGCATCATGAGTTGTTTTACACATGATCACTATAGATGGTGGAATGATGGCCTGCAAACTATGTCATATGTGGAATTCTTCCAGATCACATTGGGACAGAGTGTTCTGTACTGGGTTAGTTGACTGGGTCTGGAAGGGAGATGCAGTTGGACGAGATGAGCAAATAAGTCTACACTAAACACACTAACATTGTAGAGAGGTGTCATCACAACAGTACCTTTCTGCCTACACACATTTCTAAGCTTTTATTTCAAAACTAGTATTTTTTAGCATCACAAAAAGTTTCCAAAAGCCATTACAGCAACTAATTACACTCCCCTGTATCCAAACAATTTGGATACTTAATTATTGCAGAACGTATTTGTTCTTGCCATCAAATGTTGGCAAACACAGTTCCAGACACAACATGGTGTCTCCTTCTTGCCACTGAACATTGTTTTGTTTTTCTCCCCACTCTCCACCTTGTCATTAACTCTAGAAATGTAATTTGTGTTTCTGTCATGGAAGGTGGTCACAGAGATTCTCTTCTACTCACAACAAGATGTCCTATCCTTTTTTCAGTTTTTGTTCTCTACCTCAACCAGAGTTTATTTTAAAAGTCTACCTTTCTCCTGATTAAATCCTATTTTAATTCCCTACCTCTTCCTCAACTAAAGCCTATTTCAGTAATCTACTCCTCTCTACTTAATCATTTTTAATGTTCTACCTTTCCATCAAGAAATGCCTATTTTAAATTTCAAACTTTCCCACAACTACATTCTATTTCAATATTCTCCCACTGTCTCAACTAAAACCTATTGTAATGGTCTACTGCTCCGTCAACTGCTTTAGCAACATACTGCCATAGAATTGTGCTTCACTGAGTCCCAGTTTAATTTGACCACTCTGTGTTTTTTCTCCTGGTTGTCCCAATGCTACTTGTAACCTCTAGTGCAGGATTGGCCAACTGCAGGCCCAGAGGGCCAGGATCCTGGCAGGTTTTCAGGATATCCTTCATTAATATCCATGAAAATTCATAAATGTGCAAGCATTTAGAGTCATTGTATGAAAATGTATCTCATGAATATTAATCAGAGGTATCCTGAAAACCTGATATGGATCGGACCTCAAGGCCTGGCATTGACAACCCTGCTTGAGTGTCTCTTCTCCCTCCATTTTCGCCCCCAACACTCAATGGAATCCACACAAAATCACAAATGTAACCTTTTACACTCCAAGTTCTATGCTAAATGACACTGCCCTCTCAAGAATCCTTACATTGAATTTTCCTCAATCCATTTATACCTACTATATTTTTGGAACACAGTGCTTCGCTGCTCCAATATATTTCAGTTCCTCTGTGTTCCCCCACTCGCCTCTGTGGCCAGTTGGTTTAAACGGTCCACGGTCAGATATACCATCCCACACCAGGGTTACTGAGTACATCACCTAATAGGTACCTTTTTTGAAGGGCTGAAGGGTACCATTAACCAATGTTGCCCACGAGGCAACCTTAGTGAGGGTTCACCGTGGACACAAACAGGTTGGATGCTCCAAGTTGCCCCCAGATCCCCTACTAGCTCAGTGTGCTAACCTTTTCAACCTCTACAGTCAAACACACAGCATGCATTCTAACTAAACCACTCACACCTGGCAAATTAATAATGCTCCAAACAAGCATCAGACAACAGAATGCCACCCTGCTAAAATCAATTTACATATCATGGTAACAGCAATTCATCCTAGCACAGACTCATGAGGCTCCCCTCTGGACACCAATGCATCTATGCACTAGACAGAGAACAACTAGTAACAGACCCACAGGCAGGTAACACGGAACGTAAAATCTGCATGGATCAGCACAACAGCAAAGCTATTTTACATTTTCTTTCTCTTCCAGCTAACCTAACCCACCGACCGTCTATGTTAGATACACCTGAGCGCCGCTAGACCAAGAAAAGGGTGGTGCAGTGTGCTATGAAACCCAGAACAATAACATGTCATAACATATATGTACATAGAGCACTAAGTGGTACGATTCGAATAGCTTTGTCACTATTTGGTGGCAGAGACTAGGATGGGAAAACAAATATGTTGACTTTATGATTTCTCAAGAGCTGCCATAATTTACAGCCACTTGGGGACAATATTCTCTGTGGAATGAAGAAAACATCAGTCGAAAATAATCCATATTGTAAGATTCAATACACATTTCGTCAAAGGACCTGCAATGTAAAAAAAAAAAAAAATGTTATCCTCTTATTTAATTTATTTTTGCCTGGAGCAGAAGGTTAAAATATTGAATAAAGCAAACCCGAGTCGAAGCCTCGGAGACTGCTGTGATCAAACAATTCCCTCTTTTCAGATCTGTTGAAAAACGAGATCTTAGACTCTCACATTTCTTGCCTTTTTTTATTGACAACAAACAAAACAAACCCCAGGGCAGATTTCTCACCTACCGCTGATTCAGGCGAACAAGGCAGGAATGCATGTTGCAGTATAGTTCATTTGTTTTAACTTAAAAGCAAACTCTACCGTAACAGAGCAATTGTGTCGTTGCTTTATTTTTCCGCTGAACCCTGGCTTAGCTCCATTTTCAGGCACAGTGGTGGCACTCTCAACGGGTTAGAAATTGCATCAACTTTTAAACCCTGCAGTGTTAGCTTCCCTGAGATGACTACAGCCTTGCACGACCCAACAGGCCTCATCAATCAAGCACTTCCTGGTTGGAAGAGAGCTATTTTTGTTAACCAGCATGAATGTTCAAACAAGCGGGAAAAATGTTTTGACAGGTCGGTTCATTATGTTACTAATTAGGAGTGAACGTGTCTATCGGCTAAGGGACTACAGGAAATAAGACACATTTGACAGCCTATGGTGAGCATATGTTGATTTCCTGAGGTGTCCAACCAGATGGTCGGCCTGCCCCTTTGCTTCTGTTCAGCCTATCCTTTACCCCTAACCCCTGCGAACATTGACCAATCTGAGGACAATTGGAAACGCCTATCAATCAGCTAATGAGAGAAGGCATCACACATGGTGTGTCCTAATACAGAGAGAGAGTGCATGTATGGGTGCATGTGTGTGTTCGGGGGTACTTTATTAAAGGTACTGCACCATGTAACATCAATGAGGTTATTTGATAGGGAAATAGAAGCTTAAATGATTCAAGGATGAGGACCATGAAAAGGAAAGCAAACACCCAACTACCCCCACACACTAACTGATTTATTAGAAGATGCAACACATAGAGGCTCAGTCCTCCAATAAATATGTGTATGTATGTTTAGAAGACAGGGTGAAAGGCAATTTCATCGTCGAGCTGTGTGTTGGACATATGAACATGGTTACAATGTTGCCAGCTGGTTGCTAGATTAGAGATGTTTATATCAGCTTGTTGAGGATCTCTGCCAGTGATGGTAATAGTGGAAGCAAATGGTTGCAACAATGTAACCAATATGCTTCGGTGCGCATGTATGGCTAACATGATTGTCTAAAAAAATTAAAAACAACCTTGTGAGAAGAAGGGCTGGAAAAGACTGCTTCATTATTGGAGGGAAAGCTGAGAAGGGAGCTTCTATTAGTCCTAACCAAGAATATAGCGAATGATAGGGCTACCAGAGACTGCACTCCTGCGAAAATTGATTGTGATGCCAACAATAATCACATAAACATAATTAGGGATCTTTTCCCAAAGTTTGTTTCTCTTTAATCCTTTGAAATATAGGACATCTAGCATCTGTTGTCTAAACCACATCAACAGGTTTTCAACATGGTTAGTTTCTGTGTCACATTATGTCATGTCTCAATGCAATTGTGTTTGCTTGATATATGCAATAACTACTGGACAGTGCATGCCAGAGGGGAGCCTAAGAGAGAGGCAAGCCCTGCTTCAATCACTGGCACTTCATGTACAGATATTAAGCATAGGCAAATACCTTGTGTGGCCGCTTTCTGTTTGGTCGGAGTGCCCACTCTCATTTCTTTTAGGCATCTAGTAGTTGGAGAGGAAGTGAGATTAAAAATGGTCTTGCTATATCTTTCTGTCATTTAGACACATATCATGATGATGATCATGTTGCAATTGCTTCCACACACAACTACATGCCAAAATGCATTTGAAAAATGGCATTGCCTTGCTGTGTAGCGGTACATCGAATCTAGGAAACTCTCCCCTTTGTCCTTGCTCATAAGCAGGCACTACACCCCTGTCCAAGATCACAAAGATGGCATAACTAAAACGGAAATTTAACTGCAGCCCTGTTACAGGATTAAGCCGGTAAATCAGAGAATGCAACCTAACTGGGTCCTAGACTTCAACATGTCATTTTAAGTAAAGTTGTATTATATGGTGCCTTTTGCAAATAATGTGGGACCCGCTGTGCATGGGTCTCTTAGGAAGGGGGGCAGGGTGTGTTAGTCGGATAGCGAAAGGCAGGTTTGGAAACCTGCGATGTTGATGCATGCATTACATTTGTGTAGATATGCAAATCATTGTTGTTTGTGGTAGGTGTGGTCTATGGAAGATTATCCGTATGGGCATCGCCCTGGTTGTGGAGTGCATTATTGACCAAATGGTGTTGATAGAAGATGGATAGGTATGAGTTTGTTAAGTACACTGGAACTGTTTGGTCATCAGAAGGGGTTTCGGAAGTGTTAGGATTAAAATGTTTTGGTAGTGAGGAGTTAGTTGAGGTATGAGAGCGGATGGTTGAGTGGGACCGGGGAGTAAGGACATTTTTGCTTAATGGTTGTAGATTTCACTGAGATTCAGGTGCTGACCAGTATCACACAGCAGAGGACCCATATATCAAATTGATTTCCTACTTATGGTCATGCAAAGAGTTCTACGTTTCTTTTCATGAAGTAGCAGAGTTCTGTGGGAGTGTGTGATGTGTTGGTATCAGACTTTTCAGACTCGTTGGTCTGTCTTCACTTGCCACTAATATTCTGAGAGGAGGTACTTGCTGCTTTACAACTACACCCCACAAACGGAGCAGTACACTGTGCTGTGGTGTGTTTGGTGTGTTGTTGTCAGACTTTTCACAGACTTGTTGGTTTGTCTGAGGAGTGACTTGCTGCTTTAAAACTAGATCCCACAAACAGAGAGCTGCAGAGTGCTGTGGGAGTATTTGGCATGTTGGTGTCAAAACATTTCACAGACTCATTGGTCTGTCTTCACTTGACAGTGATATTCTGGGAGGAGTGACTTGCTGCTTAAAAATGACACCCCACAAGTGGTGCGCTGCAGAGTGCTGTGGTATTGTTTGGCATGTTGGTGTCGGACTATACACAGACCCATTGTTGTGTCTTCACTTGACACTGATATTCTGGGAGGAGTTACTTGCTGTTTTAAAACTAGATCCCACAAACAGAGAGCTGCATAGTGCTGTGGGAATGTTTGGTGTGTTGGTGTCAGATTTTTCACAGACTCACTGGTCCGTCTTCACTTGCCACTGATATTCTGGCCGGAGTGACTTGCTGCTTTAAAACTATACCCCACAAGCGGAGCGCTGCATATTTCTGTGGGAGAGTTTGGCATGCTCGGCGTTGTCAGGCATCTCCTACAGTGGAGCGGAGGTCAGTTTGCCGTGAGGAATCAGAGAAAGTGGACTTGCATCCCGGGAGGACGCTGCTGCTTGTTGGAACGTTAGCAACTCAGTGCTGGTGAGTGCGTGCTGGTGACCTGTGCACAGCGGGGGGGTTGTGTGCTGTATACATCTTTCTGAAGATCTGACTGAGTGCTGGAAGCTGGGGACATAACATTGCACCCTCAGGAACAGAAGTGTACAGTATACCCATCTTGCAGATGGGTGATCATAGTTATATTGACTACGTTGGACAGGGAGTTGGCGTATGGCATCTATTCACTTTCTAAGAAGTGGTGCCTTGGTAGATGTTTTGCAACTGTTTATTAAACAGCCACACACAAGTCAGGGAGCTCCTTCTCCTACAATGAATGTGGTGCACAATAAAAACGCTTTCATTTATATAATTCCGGTCCTTTTTGATAGGCTGCTACCTGTCTCGCACACAACCCCAACAAATACCTGTTGCCACAATGGACTAAGAACCAGGCCGGTGTGTATTAAGAATATTAATTAATTAATTTATTTAAGTCAAATAAGAACAAACATATTACATCAGCCACCAATGTTGTGGGTACAAAAAGACAAAATATCCTTTTTGGTAAAGTACCAACACAGAGATGACACTAGAATATGCAGTTACAATAGCTACCTTTTACATCACCCCCCAATACAAGCAAAGAACAGTTCAAAGCGCACAATGAAAATGAATGCAAACATGAGTATACTGCTGTACCAGCAATCCTCACCCTCCAAACATCCACTAGGCTTGACTATTTTGAATGGAAGGCAGTGGCAGGGAGTAGGAATCCAATGGGAAAATCAGATTTGGAGTATGGTTCACAGAAACAATATGACAGGAAGAAAGGTATGAGGAAAATATGTTTTGCTACGCCTGACAATAACACACAGGGCTTTAGAATTATGTTTGGAACAGAATGGGAAAATCAGTTTTCAATTACCTAGCACAGTTGGAATGGCAACAAATAGAAAGGAATGGGGCATTTGTTTTTGTTAAACCAGAAAGGAAGGCAAGGCTTTGAGGAATATCAGTCAGCACACAATGGAAAAAAACGTTTTTGCATTAGGATGACAGATGAAATGTGAGAAAGAACATGCAAATAGAAATGTGTCTTTCAGAGCATAATTAAAACACAGGGACAATGTTTTTACCTTGCACAATGGGAACACACGTGAACGCAATTTCGCTTTGCAGATCACAATGCCAAAATTATTTTTTAATGATTTAGCACGACTGCTATGAGAAAGAATAGAAAGAAAATGGCAATTTTTTCACCCTGCGCACACTCGTGGAAGCAGTGCTTTTTAGGATTGATTCTTTGGAAAATCTTTATGACTATACTGACTCACAACACAAAAGGAAAAGATTGTTGGTTTTGAATGCCAGCAATACAAATCCTGTGAATTGAATGGGGGAATTATTTGATTTACTTTGGTAAATCTGCTAAGGATTTAAACTCTCAAACAGGGGATTTTTCAATGTTGAAATAACTAAAACAATGCTGAAAATATAGGGCATACACAATCTATGGATTGGGGTATTTCTACGTACTGGAGAGGTCTGAACTGGGCATCAGGAGTGTCAGAGCACACCCATGAGATAGCTTGGGGTCAGTCAAGGATTTCCTCCGAGTCCTCCAAGGGTCCCAATCAATCCCTATGTCTCCTGGCCCCACTGTTAGGTTTGGCCTCTTTCTGCTCTGATGTTCACACCAGATTTCGGCAGCAGGTCGTCTCTTGGAATTAGTGGGAAAGGTCCAGCTCTGAGGCAAGCTGGCTTAGTTACACGGCAGATGACAACACTAACGTGTCATAATTCTCGTGAAAGGGATTGGTGGAGTGTCACTACCCTAGTCCCACCGGTGTGCTGTTAGGTCAAGGGACTAGGGGAGTGCTTTGAGACAACTAGGTAAGGAGAGAACTTCATCATCCCACTTTGAAAGGTGGGCTCGGCATGCTTCGGGGACATAGTAATCTCACTACATGTCAAGTGCCCTTAATCTCCAAAACTTTACATGTATGTATCCATTTTTGACAACTATATGTTAACGCAATTCAGATGAGACTAGTTCGAAGTCTGTATGTCATTCCTGTGCAGAGATACAGTTTATCTTCAATAACTCAGGAACTATATCAGTGAAAAATATGGCACTTTACGGGCATCATACTACACATAATTGCCATGCTTTATCACATTTTTGCATCGCTCAAAATTACGTGGAGACCCAAATCACATTGTCATTAATCACTTTAGTTCAGTTTATCACACCAAAATTGTTTTTGCATGGTTAGTAGGGGTTAACTTTCATCTTTAATAAAAAACCTGGAATGACGGTTGTGCGATGTATAGTGTCAATTTTAAGCAATGGGCAGCTTCACTCCTCATCTGCTGGGCCCCCACCCTCCTTGAGCACAAGACATCGGCATCGGGATCTGTGTTTACATTAGCCTATCCCTTCAAGGGCTAATGACTAAGCTAATGCATTTTTTATGGGGCCTGTGACCAGTGTTGCAGAGCAGACCTACCTTGTCTGGTCTTTCACCATAATTACCATCTCAAAAGTATTTAAGATTGCATTTTTAACGAAAGGGCCCGATGTTTGAAGACAACCAGGGCTGAATCTCCAAGGCAACGAAGGGAGGCCCTGAAGTTGAATTGTTTATCTTGAAGAAATGGCCTGTAGCACAAGGCCTTTCAAGCTCACAGCCTGTAACTCATACATAAATGCATTTTAAATGACCTTAAGGTACACAATTTACAAAGTATGCATGCACGCTTCTTTACAATTGTCCATGGGGATGAACGTATGATAGGCAGGAACCAAATTCACATTTTGACAGTCTGGTGAATATGTTGCTGATCATAATATTAGTTTAGAGGGAAACATTAATTGACATTTTATTTAATTTAAACATTAAATGAACTCCATTTCACTGCAGCTGCTTGAACACACAATTCAGGTGTTTCATTTAAAATAATGTACCCTGCGTTTTTTTTTAGATATCAGTGCAGCTTTCCATGGATAAGTTAAAAAGTTATTTCCACGTGTCTCTCGCTTCCTTCATGAAAGGCTGTTCGCTTCTCTCCATATTTTGCAATTTAGCACATTTTCTTTACTTTTGATTTGAATGTACAAGGCCTTATTTCGGGCCTCATTTCTGTGTAGGCCTTGAATTTAGGTGAGTCCTCTTAACTGACTCTGGCCTCTTTAATTCTCACATCCATGGGCTATATTTCACCCCACAGATCTCAGGGCCCCGGCATAGGTTGGCCAGCCTCGGGCATAGTATCAGTGTCCATCTGCAGCGAAACAGCCGTTTAATGTGAGCTCTCGACTGGTCCAGGTACAAGTTCATGACAACGTCCCTACAGATACAAGCAAGTGAGCAGAGGGATCCATCGAAGGAGGGAATAAATGAGATTACTAATCAGGATATATTGGGTACAGGGGGGTGATTCCACCACCGAGACAAGGACCATGGTCATCCCTTCTGCACGATCTAGATTGACTGAGACAGCAACAACTATGAAGAGAAAAATTCAGGATTTCTTTCCAAAAGAAGAAGTCGGAGTCTGGGGGATACGGCTGATTTAAGAATAATTAATGAAAAAGCTTAATTGATTTTGAAGATTGGGGGGGATGATCTGACCCTGACTAAGCTGAGGGGGAAACAGGAGGGAAGAGCCCTCCCCCATCCATTGGAGTTGTCAAATCAAGCATTACGCTTGAGTCCGATTTTGCCATCGGCCCCTCTTCAGGTCTCGCACCCAGAGCTGGACTCTGACTAATGGCAAAGAATCACAGATAATCAGAATAGTCCCGGCTTTAAAGGAGTTTCTCTGCAGGCCCTGAACTTTGTACTAAATTCCTAAGTAAATGTATTCAAACAGCTAAAAGAAGACGTCCAGGTTCATTCTGGGATCCTCATGGAATTGACAAAGGAGGTGGGGGCTTTTGACTCATCCATGGTGGTCCACGAAATACACTAAACACCACAGTGATGACAAATAAACAGGGGCTGAAATCCGACATGAAAAATCAATCACTTGAAGTGGTGGTGATACTGGCCCAGCTAACAGAGGTGCTTTCAAAACTCAGGAACATTCCAGAAAATTGGTGTGAATCATTGAGTAATATGCCAAACCAGAATGGCTGAGTAGACCTGGCAGTTGACCCTTTGATAGAAACTACAGCCATTACAATCTTCAGTGACACCCCCCTATCAGACTTAGTACTGGAAGAATTCAGGCAGCTGGAGCATATGGTGTTGGGTGATGGGGAGATCCCTAAGTGCAATGATAGTGCGGTCAGTGGAGTGTCACCTATGTTAGAGATGAATACTACGATACCATCAGATCAAGGTTGACAGGGTAGGGCCAAATTTAGGAAAAAGAAGTTGAAATGTAAACAAGGGGATGTTGTACCCAAAGTGGTAGCCCCAAAGACAAAGAACCAAAAACCAGGGAAAAGGAAACCTGTGACTCAGGGGCATTGGCAAGTATCAGCGTACAGACAGATGGGATCTTGGGAGGGTGAATTTACAACCAAGACTATGAAGTTTCAGCTACACAGACAGGGACAGTAAAAAAGAGTGCACAGGGGAGACTGAGTAGAGTGGCAGCTTCACCGACTGGGCCTGTTGTTGTCGTCACGTTTAGGTCCTCTCCTCCATTAATTTCAATGAAGGGCAGTCAACCACCGAATTAAACTAAGTCGAAGTGTGGTCTATGTTGCCTGGAATTACAAATCAAATATTTGAGAAATTGGGAGTTGGGGAGAAATCTCTCTAGCTCTGGGGGAAATGGAGATTCGTAACCTGGAACACTCGGGCCCCAAATCCTTTAGAACAAAGGCCATGAAAAATATAATCTTTGGCCAGCATGACTTAATAATGCTTCAGGAAACATGGTTGGTTGACACTTTTCAAATAGAAGGCTTCACGATGTTCCATCAATTGGCCACATCAAAAAGGGTGGACGTCCATCAGGTGGCTTGGTTAAAGTAGTGTGCAACTCCTGTTTATTACATATGGTTGAGATTCCTACTAATATGAAGGGTCTGCAGGCAGTTGTGTTAAACCTACATCACAAAGCTGAACTGAAACTAATAATAGTGGTGAACATTTACTGGAACCCGGCCTGGGTTGATCTGGGCCTATTTCTGGAAAGTCTGTCAGACCTATTATTGAAAATCAACACTCTCATTGGATCGCCGGAGATCATACTGGCTGGAGACTTAAAGGCTCAGTGTATTGCTCCACATAACCAGCAGGGGAAAAGAGATCAGAAAAGTGGTTCTGCAAAAGGAAACCAGTAGCTAACTTGTCGTTTGGAACATGATCATGTCAAATGGTGGTATTAAAGGTGATGTGCTGCCTGCTTTTACCTC
Source organism: Ambystoma mexicanum (assembly GCF_040938575.1). NCBI lineage: Eukaryota > Metazoa > Chordata > Amphibia > Caudata > Ambystomatidae > Ambystoma > Ambystoma mexicanum. Next base: position 345,067,874 of record NC_090931.1, read on the forward strand.
GATTTGCGGTACTTCTAGTTCAAATTTTGACTATGTTTTCATGTCCCCGTTTCTATTTGATCAATGTGGAAGCCTCCAGGTATGGTAAGGTGGCAACAGCGATCATAATAGAATTTCACGGTCACTAAAGTGGTGGCACCCAAAGGTGCAACTAGGTGGTCCACACAGGTGGTCATAAATGAGGACAGGAATAGACTAGTAAGGTTTAAGAATGGGGGGAACCTTTTGAATAGGAATCTATCTAGGAAATGTGTTGACATGAATGATGAAAAGTAGACCGAGGAGTGTACATCTAGCCTTTCTCTGGTCTGTGGAGTCGCCTGGGGAGCTCGCTGCCCATGGGCATTTGAAACATCTTCACTCATTTGATGAAGAGGTTCTTCTTAGAAAGAGACTCCTTTGCCAAGCTCTTAGGGAATTGAAAATAACCCCTTGGAACCAATGGTGTATATATCCAAGAAGACATTCCTGCAGAAAGGGTATAGAAATTGGCCACAGGTCAAAAATACCAGCGGTTTCAGAATGAGGGTGAGTCTATGATGAAAACATTCAGGAAGGGTGATGTAATTTTTGGAACCTAGTCAACCAGTCCGAAACCACCCAATCAATCGTTCAAAGTAATGTGGTGGGAGAGAGGGAATGGTGTAACCACTTAACCTCTGTATATAGAAGATCCTTGGATGACCATTTTAATAAAGAGTGGGACTCCCTGTGGTCAATTGAAATAACTGAGGAGTTTATATCAGAGCTCATTGTCAAGTCCTCACCCTCTAGGTACTTGGGTCCCAAGGGTCTGACCAATGCAATCTTGAATAGCAATGTGTTGACATGGACTAGAGCATTGAGAGTGTTTTTTGATGAGATCCTAAAGGAGAGACACTTTCCTGCTTCCTCGAAATTGTCTATAATTATTCCGATCTATAAGGAAGGCGATTGGGTGGATCCAGGGAATTATCACCCGATCTCCTTCCTGGATGCTGAGAGTAATATTTTAGCGGGCTTGCTATTAAGAGAACTGGAGGGCTCGGCCACAAAAAATAGGATCTTGTCAAAATCTCAAATTGGTTTCAGGAAAGGGCAATTGACCTCCCTGAATGGATTGGTGTTGAACCTGGTTAGTGAAAAACATTGGGTGTGGGGTGTGCCGGTTCTGTATGGATCCTAGATTGATTTATCAAAGGCATTTGATACAGTTAGTAGGGAGCGCCTCTGGTCAAAGCTAGACGCCTAGGGGATCCCAAGGCAGCTCCTCTCAATATCAGTAAGCCTTCACAAAGACATTTTCCTTAGGATTGGACCAAATGCAGCAGGACAGTTGTCAGCACGTGTGGGGGTGGAGAGAGGGGTAAGGTTGAGTTGTCTCTTAGCCCCCATTCTCTTCAACCTCTACCTGGCAGATCTAGAGAGGTACCTAACTTCTTCTGTAATGGCCAGTACTGCGATTGGTGATACTACCATCAGGTTGCTGGCCTATCCTGATGAGATAGGGCCTCATTCCTAGTCCGGTGTTAACCCTGCCGGTGCTAACGGTGGGTTATCCCTGACTCAGAAAAATGTACCAGCACCTGGGGTGACTGACTTCCCGGAGCCACTGGGCGATTACAACCCTGGAGGCCCGGAAAAAAGTGAGGCGCTGGTAAATTGTAAGTCACCACTCCCATAGAGTCCAAAAGGACTCTATGGGAGTGGGGACCACAGAAGCACCGGCACTGTTGCTAATGGTGCCGGTGCTTCTATGACAGTTTGCCTACTGTGGCTGTAGTCTGGAAACAAGCTGACCGGCACCGTTGTTTCAAGACTAGCATACTTGTAATGAGCCCCATAGTCTTGCCGGACTACTCGCTGGTGGGCCTGCAACAGCTTTTGAAGGCCTTGGGTAATTACGCAGAGGAAAATGAATTTCAGATCAACACAAAGAAATCAAAGATAATGTTCTGCAAAAGGCCTGGCAAGCAGACCCATTGTCTAAAGTGGGCTTTGGGGGAGGATGAGATGCCCATAGACAAGAGGGTGATGTATCTGGGTTTCAGATTATACTAATTTCCCACATTAACCCAATTGAATCTGAGCCTGTCAGAGAAGACTAGCATACTGGCATACCAGATGAAAAAAGTGCTAACAATGTACGGTACGTTTTCATTGGAACCGCTTATGAAATTTTATGTGACACAGGTTCTCTCGGCTTTGTTATATGGGATAGATACCAAATCCTTAATATCGGAGATATATTGGTCTATAGTTCAGGGCTGACTGTAGAAAAGGGTGTTTGGACTGCCTATGTCCCTGCCAGCGTCCAGTTTAAGTTTGAATTTGGCCTTGGCTGAATGAAAATGCATGTAGAATGGTGCCTCATCTCGCTAGATAGTCTAATTCTAGTTCCTCAATGGAACTCCCTATATGAAAAGATTGCCAGTGCTATAAAATGAAATCCTTCTGTGTTTTTGTCAAAGCTAAAACAGCTTGTCAAGGGATTCTCTTAGAATGTGACAGTGATATTGAGTCGCTAATTTCCAATCCTTTACATGCAAAGAGATTGCTGAGGAGACTGGATTGAATGTGCACTATATATAATATGCGCTTATTGGTATTGGCTAAATCATGTCTTCCAATCAACAAAAAATTGGGACCTATACCCATATACCTGAGGCGGTTTCCGATCTCTAAGGTGAGACAAGAATTTTTAATGGTACGTCTCAATCTTGTCCCCACTGGGGAAGTCCTATTGCGTCGTAAAAAGCTTGGACCAACCGTGGGAGGATGCCATCTTTGTAAAGAAAATACAATCCAGTCTCTAAATCATGTCTTGTTGGAATGTAGAGGGATGTTAGGAGACAACTATTCCTGCAATCAGTGGAGAGGGAAGATATATTACACTCTGAGATGTTCTGGGACAGATTGCTAGTGAAGCAGTCTGTTTACGTATACAGGTAATTTTGGTACTTCAGGCCCTGGGCTTTGTTCCCAAATAGTGACCTGGACACTGGTGCCTGAGTGTAGGAGATAAGTAAACAATAACATGATGTTTTGGTATATGTTTGTGTGCATAATATACATGATTATGAGGTTTAATATGTTGCAGGTTGGTTGATGTAACATGTTTGTATCGTGTCTATTTTTTCATTGATTGTGAAAAGTCGAAATATTCGGCTAAACACAAATAAAATGTTTTTAAAAAGAAGTAGCTAGGGCTGTAGGAAGCCTGGGCTACTAAGGGTGGGTTGCAGTGTTGTGCACCGTAGGAGTTTGATTGCAAAGAAAGGCGGACGGGTTTCTGAAGGATACACAGAAGAATGTGCTTCCTAGCAGTAGTAGGAATTGGAACTGGAAATGGAACTGGAGTAAAATGGACATTGGCGGAACCAGAGCTTTCAGGAGCCTGATGCTGTTGGCCTTACTGCTGCCCAGTAGCCCAGACATTTCCCAAGACATCTGATACATTAAATTATTAATTCAGACTTGGAGCTGTGTGTGATTTAAGAAGGCAAGCTACAGCAATCTGCACATAAAGTAAGTAAAGTAAAAAGACTGTTTTTTTCTCAGTTTTCCTCCTGGTTGCCCACCCCTGTTTCACCATTACTTCCATTTTGAAATTTTACCTCTGTAGGTCCTAGAGCACAAAGGGTAGAAGGGGGAGACAGAATACGGCTAGCCACCAAGCCAGTTGGGCATGCCCTGCCCATGTTGCCAATTGATTTGTTTTTGCTATGTTTTTGCTAAAGCCCACATTTTTTAAGGATTTTAAGATTTTAAAATGTTAAGATTTTGAGATACTTATTCAATAGTGCTCTTATCTGATTTTATTTCTATCCTTGGTGTATTTTGTTTGCTATCTATTATATTGTATTTGTATGGATTGTTTCCCCCTGCTCTCTAAAATGCTGAAGGGAAAAGCACTTACGTCTATCTCCCCCAAATATAGGCAACATAAACTAGATCAATTCTTTGAGCACATCAAGGAAGTTAATGTGCCTATGTCTGAGATGATATTATATGATATGATATGGCATTAATAACGGCCTGTACACAAGTGTTTTTAGGCGCAATGAAGGCGAGATCAAAGGGCTATTAGATGATACTGGCTTTGAACCTTGTGGGGGTGGGTGGGAGGCGTATAAAGGGCCTGTAGCTAAATGTGTAGGGTCCAATTTGGTAGCTGATGAATGGGTGCTTGAATTAGTCAAGGACACCCAAATGGACCCTGCAGTAACCATATATAATACAACTACCCAGTTCGTAGGTAAGCAGAGGATATACAAGAACCCGTTATTGCCTTTTGAACCAAAGAAAAAAGAGGGCCAGGAAGGATGGAGACATTATATCCAACCAGTTAATATGATGGGCTCTAGTAATGAGGGCACACCTGATCTTGTGGAGTTAGATCATTCAACTAGGCCAGGGGTCTGCAAGCTTTGGCTCTCTAGAGGTTTTGGACTACAACTCCCATCATCCCTAACCAGCATATTGAATTTCCACATATCATGGGAATTGTAGTCCCAAACATCTGGAGAGCCAAAGGTTGCAGACACCTGAACTAGGCCAATAGAAATTACTAAATCATCTCCTAATCCAGCTCTGATTGCTAGTGCCAGTACATGTGTGGGGGAAAGTGATATTGGGACAACACAAGAAGAGATGATAGTGATTGCCCATTTTTTGCTTTGGCTAACAGGTTCCAGGTTCTACCCCTTGGGCAGTAAGACTATTGTGATGTGTAAAGAGAGAGACAATTCAGAAGAACAGCCCAAAAGTGGCAAAAGCAATGGGAGCATAGGGAAGGATGGAAGCTGTAAATGCAATGAAAACAAACACAGACCTTTAAGTGTATCTAAAAGGGTCTGGAAGGAAGGTATGACCCAGTTGGCAAGTTGCAGACAATCTGCTATTATGATACAGGAGATGGTTATGGGGGCGGGGGGTGATACCAGGTTTGGATGGTATCAGGTAATAATGTCCCCATAAATAATGTCCCCATACATAATATCACCGGGAAAAGCCATTGGCAACATTATGTATGGTGACATTATGTATGGGGACGGGCTGTGGGGATGTCCCCTGCTCACATTGTAAAAAAGGTTGCAAGAATGTCCCCCGCATTTTCAATGTAATAATGTCTCAGCAATACACTGAATCTTTTTTGTCAGCAGAAATGTTTGCAGGGACATTATTTCATGGAGCCATGATATCATAGTTTATTATATGATAATTTATTTGTATAGAGCCTACACAAAATGTGTTTCAAAGCGCTTCAAGGCAAGGGAAAATACAATTACAATCTTACAGGCCATGCACAGTAAGGATGTGAAATCAACTATGGTACTCGGCCTGATGACATTTCAGATAGTGCAAGAGATAAGACATAGATAAGGAAGGGAAGGGGTGAGTGGGAAGGAAATAGAAACAGACAGGTGACTACCCTACTAGGCCTGACAACATTTCTGGTAGAGCCGGAGAAAACAATAGGTGGTGAGAGGGGTGCAGAAAGAGAGGGGTGGTACAAAACAAGTTACTATCGTACTAGGCCTGACGACATTTCAGATAGTGCTGGAGTGGGGGGAAGAAGTAAAGGGGGGGGAGACAGACGAGGTTGCTATCATACTAGGTCCAGGTACAATTCTGATAGAGTAAGTGCATAGAAGAAAGTAAGGGGAGGAGATAGGAAAATGGAGAAAGGGGGAGGAGGAGAGAACATAGAGTAAGCACTCAAAAAGAGTGGAGAAGCAAGAGAGGAGAGGTAATACAATTGCAGAAGTCAGTAGTAACACATAATGTTGCAAGCATGGATACAAGATGAATGTGGGAACAGCATGATTCAGGGCCAGCATGAGAAAGAGTGACATACCGTGAATCAATGAAGTCCATAAAAGCCAAATCCAGCGTTGGCCACAAGATCATGATGGTGAAACCAGAATGTATCAGGACAGACCCCTGCAGAATTAGGCTGGAGGGGGAGCGGGAGCAGGGTAGAAGAATCAAGCAAAACAGGCAACACCTGTGTGCGAGAAGGGGGGCACAAGGGACCATCATGGGGGGAACAGAGGGGTGGGGATGGCCCGTGGGGACAGAGGGAGTAAACACATGTTGATGCATGCTTACCTGCTATCTGAGCAGGGATTCGGGCCCTTGATCCTCCTGGTCCAAATAGGTCCAAACAGAAATTGCCATTTTCTTCGACTGCTCTTCTCTTCAGACACCCGGGCGAGAGATGCCCTTGATCTAAGAGTTAACAGCAGGAAGGAAGAGGCAGGGCTAAGCAGGTGGGTGGGGGCTTAGGCCAGGTGAACTAGATCCACTTGCACCTGCTCCCCATCTGCATGTGGATAACAGTGGAAAAGAATCAATGAAGAACCTGGGTACCATCCACCAGAGTAGCCCTGATGGTGATTCCCTGCCTTGCACATTGGGTGGTGCTAATATTAACCACAATGATAAGGGACACCACCCATCTTTTCGGTCAAAGCATATCTTTGCCTCTAGCCACTAACATCAGATTAATAATCCCCCTAATCTAATCTAATCTAATCTAACTAGGAACTGCCCTATGAGGAAAGGTGCAATGCAATGGAGAAGCAGAGTGTCAGCCAATGTTCAGACTGCTCAAATGATAGGTAGCAGGGTCATTGCATCAGTGGTTATGCTTAATGTTCTCAGGCTAACATCTGGAGCTTTTGAACGCAAAGACCATTTGACCAATACATGTGTTCACTGGATTAGAACAGTAAAGGGGTGTATATCCATTATCAGAGCGGGCATGGCAAGATATGTGAGAGTTAAAAATCTATATGGCAGTGAAGACTGCATCCAGAACTTCTTCCATTCAAGGGAAATTGCAGAGGGACTGCTGGCTATTGATTTTTGGAAATACCCTTCACCCGGGTCTATAATTATTATTAGAGCCCAGCTCCCAGATGCCAGCTGTGGCACAGGATTTGGAGATAAAGGACATGGTTTTGCAAGCAGATCTTATTCAACAGCTCAAAATAACACTTTGACTCTCCCCGGGGTCCGAAGGAAGAATGCATGCCAACTTGGGGATTGATTTGTAAGGGGTTGACTAACTAAACCAAAATCTGGAAAGAGATGATATTTCTAGACCATGTTACTTGGTCTCATGGAATATAGGTGGGGAAGCAAATCACTTTGAAAATCCTGGTGGGTATGAATGTATTAGAGAGTCCCAGATAATATTAATTCAAGAAATTTGGGCTATAAGACATTTCAGATCCCTGCCCTGAATGGCTCCAGGGGCAGTCCGAGTGGTGGTCTGCTTATCTGGCTTGATTCAAGGCTGAATTGGCTGGCTTTGGCTCAGACTATTGGTTTAGCAGATTTGCAGCATCTGGTTTTACGCACCACTGAAGGGGAATGTGTCCTTTTGTTTAATATTTATAAGATGCCAAATGCAGCATCCATAATGTCCATTATTATCAAAGTCCAGAACCTAATTTACACATGGGAGGAGCCTAATGTTGGTGATATCCATGTTTTAGTAGCCAGTGATCTGAATTTACAATTTGAGCCATTAAGAGAGCTAGAAATGAGAAGATGTGGATCAGGCCTGAGACATACCGCCCCATGAGACGATTTTTCCCCAGGAAGACACATAGCCAAGCAATAGACACGCCAGAGTATTGTATGGGTTGGAAGTGAGGGCCTGCAATGAACCAAATTGTAGGTCCAATATTAGTATATCTTGGTTTCAGCAAAGGACTGGGCAATGGTTACTAAGTTTGAAGTAGTAGATGTATTGCATAGCTCTAAATACATTTGGGGATCACATTCAAGCTTGCCAAGGGTGGCTATGTGCCTATTAGGATTCCTAAATATGAACAGCCTTTAACTGTCATGGTTAATGCACGAAGAACACACTGTGTGAATATGCAAAATTGGTCAGCATACCCTGTTCACATTTCCCACATGCCAAAAAATGATAAACACCCCACCCTAAAAAGGAAAGCTGGTATGATGAAGACTGCAGGGCTGCAAGGCAGCAGCTCCTTGACAGCATAACCTTAGGGTTATCAGTAGACAAGTCCCTAATACATGAACGCAGAGCTAGGTACAAGAAGGTCACAAACGAGAAGGAGTGATTTGTTAAGTGCAAATGGGATGGGTTCTTCACTGCTTATGAAGAAGGTGATAGCAGCACTTTTTGGAATTTGATATCTGGCCCGAGGGAAATGGCTCAACTCAAGCACATTGTGCAACCATTTCTCTGTCTTATATGAAGGGACAAGTGATATCTTGGCTGAGGAAACCATACAGAGACGACCTGGTCTGAGAAAACTGATATGGGAGAGGTGCCTCCAGATAGGGCTAGAAGAGATCCTTGAAACCATTAAATAACTGAAAGGGGCTTTAAGGACAGGATCCCTATCGACTTATATAAAGAAGAATCATCAATTTGGGTTCTGGTCTTGTAGAAATAGTTTAAAGCAGTAATTGTCTCAAATTTGGTACCACCAACATGACAACAAGCCGTGATTGTGCCAATTTTCAAAAAAGGAGATAGGGATCAACCTACAATTTATCGCCCAATCTCTCTTTCAGATTATGCTGCCAACATTTTTGCCAAGGTCATATTAGTTCAGTCTCAATCATGGATCGATGACAATGGCAACATTTGTGATCTTCAAGCTGGATTTCAGAGAGGGAAAAACACCACAGAAGTTTCTCCCACTTTCTATTGGTCCAAAAATATATTACCCTAAAAAAGGGAAAACTGTCTTAATTTTTTGTGGATCTCAGAACAGCTTTTGACATGGTATCTAAAGAAATACTGTGGCTGGTTCTGGAAAAGAGAAATCTGCCAGCCGCTAACCTGATCTCAGTTATTCAGGCCCTTTTTCTCAATAATACAGTGGTGGTCGATTATGGACTAGCCGGGGAAACAACTAATTCTTTTGGAATAACTAAAGGAGTAAGAGATGGATGTGTACTTGCCCCGCACCTTTTTTGTACATATATATATTGAAGAGATTTTTGGGGCATTATTGACTCAGTGCTAAGATCCTTCAATAATGATCAAAACCAAATACTGGCCATGTTTTGTAGAGATGATGCTGCCCTTTTGTTAACCTCCTCCCAGGCTTTGAAGGCAACGCTGGTGATATTTATGGAGAAATGTGAGGAATTTAAATTAAATCTCAATATTGGGAAAACAAAAGCAATGGTTTTTAGACCCAGGTTCTCCAAGCACTGTAATATTATTATTGGTGTGGTTAGTCAGAACATCAGACTAGTGACTTTTTACAATTACTTGGGGACTAGGTCCAAGAGAGAGGACTTTGGGCAGACCAACTAGACAGATCACATATTGGACTGGAAAAGTATAGTGATGGGATCAGGCACTTTTTTGCTAGACATGGGAGGCGATACATTTCCCTAGCTATTGAGCTATATTAGAAGCAAGCTGTTATATCTGCCCAGATTGGCACAGAACTATGGGGCTATGCCAATATCACTAGCCTATCCAGGGTGGAAATACACTTTTTGAAAAACTTTTAATGATACCACAAAGTCTTCCCAATGTATTGGTGCAATTTGGTGTACAGAGGGTTTCCCTAGTTATCACTTGTTACCACTTGTAATCGGTAGTTATCGAGAAGAGGCTCTGATACATCTACTGAGCCTGGCAAGAGCATTCCATGGACAAAGCATTTTATTAAATCCTCAGCTGCATTCAATGAATCTGTATTGCGGGATAATCCCACTACTATCAATAAAAATTGCCTTGGATATAGTTAAGAAGGTCGCAATAATTAGGCCTAGGAGGAATATGTAAGATTCTAAAAATTAACTCAAATTAGGCCAGAGTATCTCTTGAGGAAATTGGATTATGGTTATGAAAAATACCTGTACTATATTAAACCTTATATGTGCACACACTAGACTGGGTACCCTTAGGACTGCCTTCTTTACCAAGTCATGGCCTAATGACAACTCATGAATTTGTCCATTGTGCAATACAGGTGAAGAAACATGTTATGTTTATTTGCATTGAGGAAAGGCTCTGAAGCCACACTATTTGAAACCTTTGTCCAGGGCAGCAGGTATTCGTATGGTGATGGATGCACTGAACTTTTGTACAAGGTGCTCTGACCAACGGGCTGCGCCAATAGTGGTTAATTATATGCATCAAGCCTGGTTTTGTAGAGCTAAAGCCCAACTGTCAAATTCTTGAGATGTTTTGAGAAGTTATTTTCACTATTTTGTGCCCTAGGGGCTGCAAGATTACTCCCACCTCCTTTGACTTGTTGTTTTGTTAATATCCAGTCTATGTCTGGAGGGCTGCGAGATTACTCTCCCCAAATGACAATGATGTGTACTTGTATATTGATTTTATCATGTCATTGCTCTATTTGCTATGTCTTTTAATTGTTGTTTGTACCTGTATTACGAACTTTATGGCTTTGTGCCGAATTAAGTACTATTTAATTGAACACATAGCTTTTGGTGCACACTTCAGAGTCGTTTTCTTTTATCTTTCATTTCTCTCAAAGTGGCTGATTGAAGAGCCTTGTCTTGAGCTGTTTACTGTAAGTCAGGTGGTTCACTTACCAGCAGAGATTTTGGGGTAGGGTGTTCCAGGAATTCCTGGCAGAAATTAAAAAGTGGGTCCTCCTTGTCATGTTTTCATTGAAGTTGGGGACTCGTAATAGTGCAGCATTGCTGCACCTAAGTGTTCCGAAGGGGTGTAGTTTTGAAACTTACTTCTGAAGGAGAAAGTGCCCCTTCCATTGTGTGAACAATGGGTGATCCACAAAGTTTTGAAATAACCTTATTTGGGGGGCATCCAGCGGAGTGAATGTAGCGGTATTATATGTTTAAATTGCTTCATTCTGAGAAGAAGTATTGCCGCTGTATTTTTAACTCTATAGTTTCCTCATTAGTCGAAAATAGAGGCTGCTACGATAGATCATGTTAGAGAAATTATGTCCCTGGCCTTGTGGGTGAATGTTAAGTAAGGTAAGATATAACGTAGCATGCACAACAGGTTGAAACAGATTCTGACAATGGCTCTGATCTGCAGATCTAGAGTGAGTGTGTTGTCCATTGTGGTTCCCAGACTCCTTGCTTTTGTGGAAGGACTTCAGCAAGAGCCCATTTCATCAGGCCAAGGGGCTGTGGTGGTTTTATAACCTGTAGGATTGCAGAGCATCAGTTCTGTTTGACTAGAATTGATTTTTAATCTATTTGCTGTCATCTATATGTCCGCCTGTGCAGGGCTATTTTTAATGTCTGAAATATTTGGCAATGGGTATTTCGCAAATGTGTAGATTATTCCTACATCAACCGCTCACTATAATAATCTCCATAAAGTCCTAGCAGGCCTCAAAAACGTCCAGGCAGTTCACTCAAGCACATTGCCTCCAAAGCACCACAGTTCAAAGCCAACCCTCATTTAAAGAATGGCTTAACTTCAAATATTCTGCATTCCATATCAAACCTGGCCGTTTGTTGCCTAGCGAATGAGTAGAAAGGAAGTTACACTCCTCTGCAATATTTCAAAACATCAACACATGCACACGCACTGTCAACAACGTCAAAACCTGACGCCCTTCAGCCAAAGGTATACTCACACCTTACCCTGAGGTGACAGTGATGACACACAGCACGTCACACTGCCCTGAGGTCAGCCTACATTGCTTGATAGCTGTTGATAGCTATTAGCACAAAGACACCATGAAGTCAAACTTTGTACTTAACATATCCTCCTTAGCATAACATAGGATGTGTGCACACGTGGGTCTTAATGTCACAATGCACGTGTCCACACAAGCTATCTTTTAGTAATGCAAACATGATTTGTCACTTTTGCCTTTTGCGTCACCAGGTAGAAAACAGCTCGTTTTGAGGAGCTGCACCACTGGATTCACATGGTTGAAACTATATAAACAAAATAACGCTGGACCCAGATATGGAAAACACGTGGCTATGATTAAGACGTTACTAATAAAAGGTCACTGTGGTCCGGAGAAGATTTCCAAATGGCGTAGGAGTATTTCCCAAACAAGTTAGTTAGGCATGGCAGGGTTACCAGAGACTAAACCTCTGTGCAAACATGATCATGCCCACGAATTGAGAACCATCCAGGAGAACAGTTTTAAGGGTATTTTCCACAAGCTATTGTTTCTTTCCCCTACTCAAATCTAGAAACGGTGGCGGTCTTTTGTAAAGCAAAGCCATAGTTTTAGAATGTTTGTTCTCTTTTTCAAGATATAGTGCATGTGTTGTGTATGACATTTGACATGTTCAAAGCCGCCCTCGCCACACATCAAAGAGTGTTAGGGTCCACACGCTATGTTTACTGTTTGTGGTGCAACCTTATCACACAGTACAGGCTTACTGAGTTCGAGTGCTGCCCTGATAATAATATCTTTAGACACTCGTAATTGGCTTAAATTAATGGACTCGTCACAGGAAATGGCTTCAAATCGGTGATAGCATAAAGGACCTTCTTTCCCAATCAACAAGTCGAAAAGTAATAACATGGGTCTAGGGTATTTGTGTGACTGCATGCCCATTTTATACGAATACTTTATTGAAATAAGTTACCTTTACACTTTGAATGACAATCATTTTTACACTAATTAACCTTTTCAGTGCCCCCTCTATCCGGACCCAGAGGCATGTTATGAAGCAAATCACTTTGGGACACCCGAAGCAAGTGAGCAGAGTGTCACATTGCATAGGAACACCGCCAAATAGTATGTCTGCCATCCCCTCCAGGGGCTGTCTCCACCTTTGCACTTACCTATTGTTTTACGCAATAGGCTCTATGGCATTTCCCCACTTGAAGACCCCCAGCACTTACCCCCCTCCCCTTAACCCACCTTCTTCTTTGTGCTTGCACGCTGCGAATGTCACAAGGCCTAGTAGGACCGTTCTCTTTTTCTATGTTGTCTTTCCATATTGTCATGATTGTTCCCTTGTTCCCTTCAATTCTTGCCTTGTGGCACTTCGAAACACTATTTTCTATATGTATAAGCGCCTTATAAATGACCAATAAAATAAAAATAAATAAAAAATACAATATATTCTCACTCTGAATCTATGCGATTACTGTGCAGACCAAAATCCTGCATACGATTATTCTGAATGCGAAAACAGAGCCATGCAATAATCACATACATCGTACATCTATGTGGTTCTGCCCCAATCCCTTCCTTCTGTCTGCGGGGGGGGAGCCCGCAACCTCCAACCCCATTTTACGATACAAGAGGAGCAGGGGACAACCCCGCAGCCCCTGCTCCCCTTGATTTGATTTGGATATTTCGAGCCTGGCACAAAAAAATCAGGGCGCATAAATAATTTTTGATTTAACAAAAGCTTAAACAGCTTTCTTTAAACCAACCAGGAGTTTTCATTTAAACAGCTAGGTTTTTAAAAGCTTAAGAAAGCTAGAAAGGGGTTGAGTTTCACATAGAAATTGCGGGAGAGAGTTCCAGGTGCGAGGGCCCCAGTGAGAAAATCGTCGATCTCCCCATGTAAATGTTCTAGAGGAGGGAACTATTAATAATCCCTGTACTCCAGATCGTGGAGTGTGACTTGGTTGCTAAGGTATACCCTTGTCCGGTATAATGGCATTTAGCATTTTTTTTGTTACTGCCGAATGTGCAGTAAATGTGCATTCAGCATTAATTTCGCTACTATGGAGCGATACCCTCACTCCAAGAATTCTGCTGCATCTATTTTGCATCTCATGTAAACACCAGGGAAAAGGGAAACATGGTGAAACATGAAAGACATAGTTGTGCAACCTTCGGTTCTCCAGATGTTTTGTACTAGAATTCCAATCAGCCATACTCAGCATAGTCAATGATGACGCTCATGTGAGTTGCAGTCCAACACAACTGCGGAGCCACATGTTGCAGATCCAAGGACTAAGGACTGTTCCCTTCCGACAATTGACAATCTGAAAAAGTAAGGTCCTAGATATATACCAACGCCCAATATGGTGTACAATGGGGATACTCTGCTAAGTAAATGACATATAGACGAACTGTGCATACTTACGATCTTATTGTGATACAGATTGTGTATGCGCTTTCTCTTATTAAGTAGCAGCCATGTTGGGTGCAACAGCGAGTGGAAAAGATCAGATTGCGGGCTGCACGGATTGGTAGAAGCCGGCAATCAGATTGTTACCATACCTAAAACACCCTTACTTGCCTTTGATGTGCTCTCTCTTGCGACTCTACTCAATCAACTTCTCCAGACACATGCATAAGCTGCCAAGGAAAGAAGAAAAGGGCTTCATATTTTTTCACGGTGGCCATCTTGATATGGGTTTGGTTTTCTTTCAAGAAAAGGCACTTGCCTGTAAGCAGTTTTTCACAAAATAAGAAGACATTCTGGCTAGCCCACAACTTAGCTCAGGTGCTAGAAACAATAACATCTTCATCAGTGGGCTGTTCCAGAAAACAACAATGCCACAGCCCCAGTTAAAAGGCATGACTTCACTTGGGCCTTCAACTTGGGCTGGCTGCCCATTACTAACCAGTGCAGCCAGCGCCCCGGGTATTATTGTTTAAATGTATAATTAGTTTTGATCTGAGTTATGACATATTGGGGGCATATATTAAAGATATCAATAATTTAGAATGCTGCAATATTCTTTCTAGCAATGGAAAAGGGCATTCAATAAGCACCACGCCAAAACCTGTAGACAATTGATTCATTGTAAAACTCTCACTCCCATTGCAAAAGTCACAGTCTCGCTTTATAGGAAATATGAATCTTAACATGTCATTGCGTTACAAAATACTTCCACTTTATGGGGCTCACCTGTACTAGTTGGGGAGCCCGACAGAGCCCACTTCCTGTGCAACTCATACCAAACCTTCAAAACGGTTTATAGTGATTTTTTCGACAGTTAAAGTTTCTACATACAAAGGTTTCGACACAAAAGCATTGAAAAAAAAGTTTCAAATGCATTTTTTAAATTATTTTTTTAAGGCGGGGGTTACCCCCAATCCCCGCGTTTTTGTTTTAAAACAAACTTTTTCTCTATAGGAAACTAAAATAAAACCTGTAACATGAAAAAAAATGCATTCAACATTTTGTTTTTCCAAACTTTACATTTGAAACTTTTGTATGTAGAAACTATTGATTTCGAAAATATGACTGGACACCCTTCAAAACAACACCATCATGCCATGGGCAGTGATGTTGACAAATGCATTTCTGTCAAAGGCAGCAAATAGCAAATAGTGGCTGTGCAGCCTATAATGTACCAGGTACTTGAAAAAGTAAAAGAAAAGGGCACGCACTAAACACAATTAATTTCACACACTTGAGGAGCTAGATTTAAAACAAGAGCTATACTTACTGGTCTCCTAGTACTTCAAATCATATTGTTATCAAAGGCATATTCATTCGAGCAGTTCTCCCTTAAATTCATTCTTGGAATTAAATACTTCATAAAATATATACAGGTTGTTAACTGATACAACAATGCATATTCAAACAAAGTGATGTGTGTTTCAATATATTCAGATTTTGACCAATTGCAAATCAACATCAGTTTCTAAATGCTCTCAAAATCCTATCTACAATAATAATACATGAGAGATATTGTCCTTCAGAATAGAAGAATAGAATTATTCAAAGAACGATAGTTTAACTATTGTGTGCTTAAGAGCACCATTTCAACATATTTTCTTCTATAAACATGTAGGTGCAAAGTCACAAACGTAGGAGGAGATATAAAATACGTGAACAATATTAAAGTGGATTTAGGCTTTATGGTCATCAAATATAATTGAGGCCTAGTTGCAGCCTAGTGCACAACACTGTCTTGCCCTTTTACTGAATTCAGTTTTATTCCTGCAGCAATCCAAGATAACTTTTATTGGTTGCAATGTCCACGGCTCGATGCGAGCAGAGTAAATATGGGTTACAGTCCAAAGAATTAGTTCACGCTGTGTTTATCCATGTAAAACTTCTTCACTGAAACTCACACATATATAGGAATAATAGCAGGGTGCAATGGGCTGGTTGTTTATGTCCTTGGCATGGACAGATGAAGTACGAGCGAGCTGGGATTGCTGGTTGGAACGTGAAGGCAGTGACACGAGAAGCCTAGCAGGACCGGAGGAGAACGGGATGCAGAGAGGCTGCCCCGGTTTGCCAGAGGGATCACAGTGAGATGAAATAGCTGGTTCTCCGTGAAGCTGGATGAAGGCGAGTGGCTGCTTATTGGCCTTGTCCAGGACAGTGCTCGTTCCCCTGGGGCATGTGTCGGTTTCAGGGGTATCTAAGGGGTAGGTAATAAGACCCTAAACCTCTCCCGGGGAGCTTCTCACAGGTGCTGCACTATCTGGGTGAGTCTCACTATGTGAATGAGAGGAACCCAGGCATGTGAGGATGGTTGGAATGGGAGCGAGGGCTTGAAAGTAGAAAGTAAAGGAAAGCAAGGAAAAAGCAGAGTGTGCAAGGGGCGTGAAACGAAAAGACAGTAAAGTGTCACGCTCACCTGGTCTCCACGGGGGCGTAGCACGTAGCCGCACAAATGATGTCTGCACTGAAATTGCACAGCTTGAGTGATGATGCCTGCGTGCGTCTTCTCCCTCGTTATCACCCCAGGAGGCATTTGCCTGCAATGTCGAAACAAGATATTAGCTAACTGAGTGGAGCCGGATTGGTTCCACCTCCTTTAACCTTCTGATGCCCTTCTCTTCTGTCTCACCTTGGAGTTTTTAATGGTAGGCTCTCCGTCCTGCAATCTCAAGGAGGGACGCGGTATTCACAGTCTTTCCCAGGACCAAGGTACTTCACTGATCCTGCGGGGCTGTTGTGGAGTTTTGAATAGCTAGATTAAGCAGGCCAATGGGTGCTTGGTATAGGTGCTTAATGTCCTTATTGCCCAAGTTTTAACCTGTGTTTTTCTTTTCTTTCAGGTGCGGTCTTGAGTGGTTTTCAGATGAAGATTTGACTCTTCCTAAAATGCTGAGCATATTTCCTGCAGGTGAGTATTAGCGCGAGTGAGTGGGGCTAAATGTCTGTATAGCTGTTTATTTTCCGTGTGCGACTAACCTGCTGTTTCTTTTCCTTTTCTGCAGGCGCGGCACGGCTCCAGGACGGCGATGGGAAGAACCACTTCAACGAAATTCCTGAAGAATACAGACCCCGGGTGTGTATTGGGTGTCTGTGCAGATACCTTCTACTCTGCAGGTGCGGCGGCCCGGAGAGCAGCCGAAGGCGTGGCCGATTGGATGGAATACAGCAGGTAAGGCCTTCGTTGCTGTACTAACTCCTGTTCTCTTCTTTTCCTTCTCTCCGGTGCCACTGGATCGGGATCTCAGGATCGGCGTGGCTGTAGAAGTTCAACTACTGAGCAGACACAGTGAGCGTTACACTGCAGGAGTGCAGAATAACGCGAAGCGTGTTCTGCCTGTAGGGTGTGGCTTAAATAGCCTTGTAAGTAGTTCCAGGTAAAATAGTCCCTCAGCCACACCCTGCAATCTCAGGTAAAGTAGTCCCTCAGCCACACCCAGGGTATACAGAAAGGCTCAGCCCTATTAGGCTGTGAATGTGGTCCCATGCAATTAGCACGTGTTATGAGCCTGGCGCCAATGGCGCCAGGACTAAGTCCAGGAAATCCTAGGACAAACATTTGGGGCTTGATAAGCCCCTAAGGGTGCCAGTGACTGGGGTAGGCCCATAAACTCCAGAGGTTTGGGAGTTTGTACCATGACATAAAGTTAGGGTGCAAGCAACCTGAAGCAGGAAAAGGTGGTGCAAGATACCCAACATACTGAAAATAAGTGAAAGATTGAAAACGAGTGAAAAGAAAGCAAAGCAAGGGTACGAGCAACGCAAAACAGGAGAGAGTCCCACTGATAGAGTCAGGCATGGTCAGGCAATCAACCCAAACCATTTACACTTGACAATTACTTCAGGTATGAAAGGTGTGATTCTGCCAGGAAGTACGAGGAAGCTGGGATTGCTGGTTGGAACATGAAGGACCGGAGAACTGGAAGAGAACGGGACACTGAGATGCTGACCTGGTGTACCCAAGGGGTCACAGTGAGGTGAAGTAGCCAGGTTTCCATGAAGCCGGAGGAAGGTGAGGTGCTACTTATTGGCTGTTTCCAGGCCAGTGTTTGTTCCACTGTACGTTGTGTCGGTCACAAGTGTTTCTGCGGGGCAGGTAGTAAGACCCTGACCTCACATCCCGGGAAGCTGCTAGCCAGCACTGCGCTGCCAGGTGAGTCTCACTATACAAATGAGAGGAACCCAGGCGTGTGAGGTTGGCTGGGAACGGCAGCTTGAAAGCAGAAAGTAAAGTGGTAAGCGGAAAGGAAAGCAAGGAAAAAGCAGAGGCCACAAGGGGCGCGAAGCAAAAGACATTAAAGTGCTGGTGCAAGCAACCTGAAGCAGGAAAAGGGGTGCAAGCAACACGTCAGATTGAGAATAAGTGAAAGGTAGAAAACGAGTGAAGAGTAAGCTAAACGAGTGTACGAGCGACACGAAACAGGGATGAAGGGTGTGAGTGACCCGACAGATTGAGAAAGTGAATTACAAAATGAGGGAAAGTAAAGAAAAAGTAGCGAACAATCCGGAAGCAGGGAAAAGGGGTACAAAAGACCTGCAGGTTGAAAAGGGAAAGTGCATGAGGCACGAGACGAAGCAAGAAAGGTGAAAGAGTGCACAACCAAAGAACAGAATATGCCAGGAGCACGATAAACTCAAGAACATGGTGCAAAAGGCATAGCAAAGAAGAGAGAAGGGTGCAGATGTGCACCATTGAAGGAAAGAAAGAAAGGTGAAAGAAGGTGAGCGGACGGGAACGAACGCAGGGTCCTCGACTATTCCCACAAGGGATTGATAGATTGATATAATCAGTTACAGACAAGAGTGGCAAGCACCAGAAGATGGATTGCATGCAGGTGCAGCCAGCCAATCTTTAATCAGGACCCCAGAAAAGTGAATTCTCACTCGATACCAAAGAACCACAGAAGTCTGTTCATTCAGGAACTACAAGAAACAGAACTGCTAACTTTTGAAACCAACAAAATTCATATGTGTGTTATATCAAAGACATTTATGCATGAATTGTAAATCTGAATGACATTGACGCACCAAACCATGTATTAAGTGCTTTGACAAAGCTCAAGGAAGGGCAAAACAATAGCTCGTTTGGAGAAATGTTGGCACAAGTTGTTTTAAGAATGACATAATTTCTCCTGATAAGTCACTATAGGCACAAGTTCAATAATGAATTACACTATGTGAAGAATTTCTCTTTTTTATAATGAATGTGGAATAAATTGAATTAAAATATAACATTGTACACATACCAACAAGTGCGCACCTCAAAATTATTATAGGATTCGGATTCTGTGAGGACTACTAATCTGAATGCGCATAGGCTCACATAGGATAACCCCTTGCTCACATAACCCACATAACATGCTGACAGGTCAATATCGGTCTCTATGGAGCTATGCAGCCACTGACCTCCAATTAATATGGACCAGTCAGGTATTAAGTGAACACTAGAATATAAACAGATCAACAGTGGTAGAGCGCACAGACTGATAATATTCACCAGAAACAAAAAACATTGTGAACCATATTGGCTTACGTCACAAGACCTACGTGGAAGGTTCCAAGGGCAACCCTTTTGAGTTTAACTATTTTTGAACTGCCAGAACAACACCTATGGGTAAGACTACCTGAAACCAGCTGTGGGTTCTATTTTCTTTTTAACCACCATGTTTGTCTTTTTCCAAAGAGTGAAGGCAAGCATAGGTTTAGACACAGACAGTGTTTGGTTCTGAAGCATCAGTTGAGCGAACCACCCCTTTAGAGTTAGGACCAGTTAGGAATTTCACTAACACAGCAAAGCTTGTAAATAAAGATTTTCAAACTGTTACCTTTGAGTCTGTGTCTCTCTTGATACCATGCCTGTCTCACACCATGCAGCAGACAGCACAACTTTTGAGGTTGATAGATGCATAGATGCCGATGATACTCAGGTCGTTCTTCAGCTCAGTTGGCAGTATGAGCAAGATCTTTGTGCTATGAATATCATCTACAATGACTGGATGCCTTGTAACTGATTAGGACTTAACTGTAAATAGACTGAACTTCTGATGGTTACTTCTAAAGCAGGTCTGAGTAAGTTGGCCCCCGAGAATTCCAACTTTCGAATTGCAGGCAATACTATTTCCATCTTCAAGAAGGTTTAAATGCTGGGAGTAGTTCTTGATGAGGAACTATCTATGAAACTTCATGCATCCTACATCCTCTCCACATGTGGTCTCATCACTAAATGTATACATTACATTTGTCCCTTCATCAGTGCTGAAAATGGTGCCTTGCTATCCACCGCTCTCGTTAATTCGAGACTTGACTACTACAACAGTTTGTTGGCAGGCACCACTGCTCTTAACAGCCAGGCTCTGCAAGTTACCCAAAATAATGCGGTCCGAGCGACTTTAGGTTTCTCTCGTCACGCACATGTTTCTGTTTCCAGGAAAGCTTGCATTGGCTTCTTATTAAGAAAAGGATTACTCACAAAATTCTGACACTGGCTATTAAATGCCTCTTTCATTCATGCCCGGTTTATTTGTCAGATCATGTTAAGCCTCATCTCCACACTAGGAGCCTTCGTTCCTCCATGGCACCTACTTTTTTCCAACCTAGATTCTAACTGGCTCGCCTTGGTGGGACCAGTTTTGGCGTTCAGGCACCTCTTTTGGGGAATTCTCTTCTTGCCTCTATGCATCTAGCCAGCAATCTCATTTCCTTCAAGAAAGCAACTAAAACTCATCTCTTGAACCTTAGCTCGGACTAATCTCATCATTCTCTACTGTTGACCACTCTGGTTACGCTTTTTATTGTCTTGTCTTGTCTTGTTATGTTCTTTGTGTGCTCTGAGGCCTATGGGCATGTGGCACTCTACAAAAATGTAAAAATGTAGATAAATAAAATAAATAAATAAAATTAGAGCTCCCCACAGTAGTATCGGTAGTAAAATGCCCATCTCATACAAACAACACAGACCCAATTGTTTATGGCAACCGTACAGCAGAAGTAGAAGCAAAGGAAGCAGCATACTTAGATGACCCCAGAAACATAAAAGACTCTGCAGATATAACAGCAAAAGAAGCAACATACTTAGCAGATCTCAATGATGTAAAATCCACTAAATTCTGTGTACAGCTAGTAGTAATTGCAGCTCCCTACAACACCCTTTCCCTGACCCAGATTATTCAACTACAGGCACAATCTCGCCAGCAAGAAAAATAATTATGGACAATAATAGACTGCTCATACGGAGGCAACACTTTTCAGGAAAACAAGTTATGCCCCAAGAGCTGCTCACAATTGCCCTTGGACAGTTGCACTTTCCCTCAAACATCGCAAAGGAATATATTGCCACTGAAATGCAGAAAGATTGCTTCATTCCAAACATCCAAGAGCTCATTAGTGATTTCATATCAAGTTGCAACACCTGCCAAATGTATACTACTGGTTGAATTGTTAAGACCCAAAAAGAAACCTTGCTCGGCCCCTGGGCTATTTTGACATTTGCACTTCAACTACGTGCATGGACATGATTAAAAGGTGCAGTAATTAACGTTACCTTATTGTTGTTGTTTGCCCTTTTTCACGAGGGATAAAGGCGGTACCCTGTGTCAGCCCTGGTGCTAAATGTGGGGCTAGATTTTTGGTACATGAAGTATTTCCCCGTTCAGGGATTTGTGACATCATCATGTCCAAAAATGGAACCCACTTCTTTAATAAAACCTTTAAAGAAATGTGCATTTTGTTAGATATTAAACACAAACGGTGTTTGATATATCACTGTAGCCCAAAATGATGGCTATGCAAATGTACGGCCTTTTCAAGCAGAGGCTTGCTAAAATGAATGACACCCTTAAAAAGAGTTGGCTTCACTGTTTGCTGCTTGGTTTATTCCTGCAGCGCAACCAGCCAGGGTCACATAATCACCTCACTCCACAAGAAATTACAACACATAGTAGACTGCACACACCCCTCACACCCCCACGCACAGCCTCCGATACACATGATTCTGTACACATTTTAGGAGAAGAGTTTCTGGGATATCTTAGGTAAGTATCAGAATCTGTCAGGTTTATATCTCACCAGATTGGCCCCCACACCAAAAGAGAGCTCCACCACTACCTGGCACCTTACCACAACAAGAGTAATTGCAAGCACATCTACAACAGCATTTTCTTAATTTCAAAGTATACATGCGTAACGTCATGGACAAGTGGACACAACCACGTTTCGACTGGCCTTTTTGACGTGGTCTTTGCTACTCCCACCACTGTCAAAGTGTCTGGAAGATGGAGCATGGATCCACCTCAGTGACGTTTGAAAATACAGGAGTTCCATCATCCCCCTCCAACAGCAAGAAGAATAAGAGGGGGAAGTGCAAAGGAGACTATTATCTGAACCTTTTCAAACACTGTGACTTTTTTCTTGTCTCCTTTGCATCAATTTGGGTGCATAGACATTTCACCACAAAACCAGACAAACACACTGATTCTCAGGCAGTACGTGCTGATGTTGTCCTTTTTTGCATAGCCGGTTTTCCATTGTTATGTTTTATGTGTTTAGCTATTCAGAAGGGTGGGTCCCTTAATGGTACTAGCGATGAAAATCCATCTGCAAACATGAATGTGTCTATGACAAGGATGAGAAAGGGATATTTCAAGCCTAGGTGTTACCCAAGACAAATCAAACGATGTGCATCACCACGTAGAAGAAAACATGTGCTTTCACCACATGCAGGCAGTGGGGAAAGAGAAATCAAGTGACCCCTGTTTGTTTGTTCACTGATCCCCTATGCAACAGCCACTCCTAGGTTGTTCTTACCCCAAGAGTTCACACAACAGGGTTTCAAACGCTGTAAAAACTAAATTTAGAAAGCTATAGTTTCAATTCACCTGGTATCCAACACGGGATATCCTAATAATTCTTACTTAAAGCAGCCCAAGATAGCCATGAGAAGCATAGAGCAATGTAAAGCCACACTGAAAACTTCTTTTTCTAAGAGTTTTTCTCACAAATTTTTATTTTCGCAAAGGTGAGTACATTTAACAAATACATGAAATCCATTGCTTTTAACAAATACATGGGCCCTCATTACGACCTTGGCGGAGGACCATGGCGCTATTTGCACCATGGTCCATGGCGCAAAGCTGCCAACTCCGCCATGGGGGTTGGCGGACTTACCGCCCCATTCCGAGGTTGGCGGGCGGTAAGTCCCCAATCCCCATTTACCCTTCCCCATTCCTGGCCCCATAGGGCATAATGGGAGTGGGGAAGGCGTTAATTACGCCACCGTAAATTACGGTGGCGTAATTAACAACAAGGTCCCTTAGCGCCATGGATTTTAACACCTGCTAAAAGCAGGCGTTAAAATCACCATGGCGCTATGGGAACTCGTACTCAGGCGGTAAGGTGCGCCATGGTTTACGCCGGCGTAAACCCCTTACCGCCTGGGTCCTAATGAGGCCCATGGAAATAACAAAATTCAATTTCTTTAGTGAATGTCCTGGTTGACTGAATGAAAACCAAAAATGTTGTAAGAGACAAAGAGAACTGTTCAGTTCAGTTAATTAAGAAAAGATATAAATACGTTTGTACAGGTCTGCCAACGTAAACTTCTCACATTATTCAGGTTTGAAAAGGAGGGGTCTCAGAGAGAAGAGATGTAATTGGAAACAAAATGAGTTCCAGCAAAAAGAGACCACATTTATGTTTGGGCGGGCCACCTGTAGGGCCACTGATGTTAAAGAACCGCCTTCCTCGGGGCTTAGTAAGTAATGATAATCCCTGCAGGGAAGCAGACAAAACAATCCATCACACAATGAATATGTACATACAAATAAAATGTGACTTGCTACATACTTCTCAAGTACAAATCTTGGGTTGCCAAGTATTCACGGCCATTACTATTTTGGGCAAAACATTTTTTATTTGGTAAGGACTACTCATTAATGCTACCTAGAAGGGGAACCTTACCCAAAATAAATGTGGGGGGAATCCTTCAAAGGCAAGGTGTCAGGATGTCAATTAGACCTCGGTATAGAGCGTGGGCAGCAGTAACTGGAGAGAATCACTGAGTATAAAGGAATGCAGTGTAATCATCTCCAAGCGCAGCAAAAGTCCTAAATTAATCAAGTCCATTAATCATAACCATCTTCAAAAGAAAAGGTGGATGCCACAAGTTGTAAGTGGAAATTACAGAAGATATCCAATGGGCGAACGCTGGTGCGGTAATAAATACCTGCCGAAAAAGACAGAAAGAAGACAGGAAAGGTACGGTTATAATCCGTTTCAAATTGGAAGTGGAGTATGTGTGTGAGAGGAAAGAATGCACTGAAGAGTGTGCATCTAAGCCACGTTTAAAATTCACAACCCCTTTCTAAAATGTCATGCACCATTTCTGGAAGTGGGTAAATCTACACTTCAAAACTATTAAGAATTAAGAATGATGTGTGGCAAGTTTAAGTGCGTGAACTGGACGGTAGCTCAGCCAGTTGAAATGCGCTAGATGAGTAAAAAGCTAGTCTGCAGGGGCAGATGTGCTTACCCAAAGCCTAGCAGTCGACGGAGCGATGCTCGAACTGATGCAATCAGTACCGGTGCCTGCGAAAGTCTGACAGCAGAGGGTGTGCTGCAGGTTTCCTTGATGTATAACGGCCGACGTAATGACGTTGTGTCCGTAAGCCGCGTTCATTGTGAGAATCTTCACTCGGCTATGACGCATTGGTGTGGGGCTGACACGCCTCCCTGTGGATTGGCTTGCGAAGTGAATCCAATCCCGGAGGGGCTATCGGAAACACACCCTGTGAGAGGGGGAGTGTCAGAAACCTGGACCGTTCAGTCGCGAAAAAGGGGAAACAAAAACCCCTAGATGTACTGCCCACCAGAACCGGCTGGACTAAAACAAAACCTACGGTATCAAAACCGCGGGCGGGGAAAGCATCAACTGGTATGTGCAACATAGTGTGTAACCACTCGGTTTCGAGACATGAGCGGGCATGTAAGTGGGTGCCTAAGGAAATGTTAACACAAATCCTGCTTCTGCAAGGTCTGAATATTGGCTTCTCGACAGAGGGAGTGTGATTAAGGAATGTGGCAGAGTTAAAGAGGTGGAATGAATTCCTCATTCAATCCGTGGGTGTGGGTAGCTAATCGAAAGATCCACCGTGCCTCTCTGTCCAACAGACTTTTATGTGTGTTAGTAGAGTTTTTAACTGTCTCCAAGACCCACCATAGTATGTTGTTAGGTGAGTGTTTCAAAGTCAAATAGTGATTAACTAGAGGTGCCGTCACAATTTTGCATCTTATGCGTGATCGATGTTCCGCAATTCTAACATGTGCTGCTCTACTGGTTTGTCTGACGTATCTTAGTCCACACGGACAGTCAATACAGTAAACCACGTTTTTGGTTTTAAAATTAGTAAGGTTGGACCGAGTCCATATTCGTTCATTTATTTTGAAATCTTTCATTTTTCTGGTAAAAGTACAAGCACTGCAGGAACCACATGGGTAGTGACCCTTGGTTGAACGCAGGTCCCATAAACCAATTTTTGGTGAATTTTTGCGGAAGCTTGAATGAATCAGTTTATCTTGAATGTTGGGAGCCCTTTTGAAGGCAAAACGAGGTAAAGGCTCCTCAGGTAGATCCAGTCTAATAATGTCCCAATGTTTCAGGATAATTTTCTTAATTTGAAAAACTTTGATGCCATGTGTGAGAACACACGTCATGTTGTTATTCTCTGATTGTTGGGTTTTCGTGGTAAGTAAAAGAGCACGGTCCGTAAAGTGTACCCGTTTGCGAGACCTTTTGATGAGTGTTTTTGGATAACCTCTCTCTCGTAGTCTAATATCTAACTCACCCGCTTGTTGATTAAAGTCATGAATGTCAGTGCCGTTTCTTCTAATACGTAAATATTGCCCGTATGGGAATTGTCCTTAAGATTCCAAGGATGGTCACTCGTGTAATGTAACAATGTGTTCCTTGCACTGGATTTTCTGTGAAGGCAACATGTAAGCTCTCCATCTTGATGCTTGATGATAAGATCCATGAAAATGACTTGATTTTTAGAGTATTCAAGTGTGAATTGAATATTGGTATCAATCCGATTCAGCCAAGAAAAGAACTCAAGGATTTCATTTTCTGGTCCTTACCAAATGAAAATAATGTCGTCTATGTAACGCTTCCAATGTGAAACCGATTTTTGGAAGGGGTTGGATTCACAAAGAATATGTTCAGTTTCAAAATTGGCCATGAAAAGAATAGCCAAACTTGGTGCGAAAGCGGCACCCATCGCGGTGCCTCTTGTCTGTAAGAAGAAGTTCCCATTGAACTCAAAGTAGTTTTTGCATGATGCCAATTCCATCAATTCCATGATGAAATTGATTGCCACCCTCTGTTGTGTGTTCGATTCTGTCAAAAGTTCCAGCATGCATTCTAGGGCTTGTGCCTGAGGAATACTGGTATATAGAAAGGTTATATCCATTGTAACTAGGATTTGTTTACTGGGATCAAATTCTAGATGTTCAAAAATTTGAATAGTATTCATGGTGTCCCGCAGATAGGTCCTTGTTTTCATACTCAGAGGTTTTAGAAATGTATCAATAAATTTGCATAATAGTACCGCAACCTGAAACTATGGGACGACCAGGTGGGTGTTATGTTTTTATGCACCTTAGGTAACGCGTATAGGGTCGGAATGCGACCCTGGCTGGTGTTAAGAAATCATGTTCATTCTCTGTGACCCAGTTACGGTCAAATGCATATTTCACTACTTGGTCAATTTCCGCTTTGATATCTTTCGTAGGGTCCTTTTTCAGTTTTTTGTAACTTGCTGAATCAGTCAGTAAATTATTTACCATCTCCAGGTACTGGGTATTAGTCATCACGACTATCCCCCCGCCCTTGTCTGTGGGTTTAATCTCAATGCCCTCATTAGATGCCAGTTCTGAAAGCGCTTTGTTCTCTTCTGCAGTCAGATTGTGCTTTATGTGTAATCTGGTGTTTCTGGTCTTTAGATTGTGTAGATCCTTGAGTACGCTCTTCTCAAAGGTTAAAACTTCTTTAGACATTTGATTGTCCTGAGGAGTAAATGTGGGGGGATAGCGGAGCCCAGAGTCCTGCTCCTGTGCTCTCTCCTGAACGTCTTGAAAGAAAGATTTAAGCCTTATGGTTCTTAGAAATCTCCGAACTTGCATTTCCGTAGAGAACCAATCAATTCCTCTTGTGGGGACAAATGATAGGCCTCTAGATAAAACAGAAATTTGTGATGGAGTGAGACACAAGTTTGCTAAATTGAAGATGGGTATTTGTGGTTCTATCTGATTCAACGAGCGCGACGACGCCTGCCCCCCAAGAGTTGTCACTAAATGAGTGACTGTGCTTAGTTCACTTAGTTTTATGCAGAGTGCTGGGCACTGCTCAGGCAAATGAGGCAAATGAGGCTCACATTCGGTGGTACGAAGTTAACACAAAAGTATATGATAACAATTATGTACAGGAGGAAATGAGTACAGAAGAAAATGGATTAAGTAATCATATACATTTCCATCGATAGAGGGGGCAGAGGCAGATAACTGAGGAATGGTAAAGGTTTGTCAGGAAGAGTGGGTTCTTTCTAACAATGTCCCTTGACTCAAAATGCTTGAATGACACATTGGGCCTCATTACGACCCAGGCGGTAAGTTACCGCCTGGGCCGTGACTTTACCACCATGGCGTAAACTACGTTTACGCCATGGTGGTTGGCGGACTTACCGCCCCATTCCGAGGTCGGCGGGGCGGTAAGTCCCCAATCCCCATTTACCCTTCCCCATTCCCATTTTTGCCCCATAGGGCATAATGGGAGTGGGGAAGGCGTTAATTACGCCACCGTAAATTACGGTGGCGTAATTAACATCAAGTTCCCTTACCGCCATGGTTTTTTACACCCGCTAGAAGCAGGTGTAAAATCCGCCATGGCGGAAAGGGAACTCGTGATTGGCGGTAAGGGGTCGGCGCAGCTAACGCTGGCGCTAACCCCTTACCGCCAGGGTCGTAATGAGGCCCATTGCCTGAAAGTAGAGGATGCCATATACTACAAGGGCAAATATGTTGCAGGAACAGCCAGCTGCAGAGAAGGAGGGTTGTTGGGATTAAGCAATGATGTGCTATAAAAGATAAATATGACTTGTTCCTCTACCTGGGGCACTTATGCCAAAGGTCTAACGTGGATGAATCAACATGAAATTCTGATAAGAATCATGAAACTTACACAGTTTTCCTTGTGTTTCAGAAACAATGGAAGTCATTATCTGCAAGCAAACATGAATTGCAACAAGACTACACACCTTCCCAACATCAGAGGAGGCACTGCAGCACTCATGGACATTTACTGGGTTTGCAACGACCTTGCCTTCTCCCAACTGCCACAGACTTGGGAGGGCTGTGTTCAATGGCGATGATACAAGCTCCCATATTGGTAGTAGCTCTTATCAACATTGCTCCCCTCTGCAAGCATCCCATGTTCAACCATATGCATCTGCTGCAACAATGGGTCGGCATATCTCTGGGCCTATATCATCACATCTGCAGCAATTACATGTCCCAAGATTTGAAGGACAAGCTGAATGTGATGACGCAAGAGTACTGGCTATTTAGCAAAGCTGAAAAATGTTCTGCCTCTCTTCTCACTCCTGGCATGCAAGCAACAGCTTAGTGATGTCATCAATGACATTTGTGATGTCATCTTTGATGTCCTGGGTGTTAGTTTTAGCAGTGCACGCTGGTGGCGCGAGTTACGGTTGCTTAGCTTACCATAACTGGCGAATTTCAAGGGTTTTTTGGTTTTACTTGGAACCATAATGTCCCTTTGACAAAGTTTATTCACTGAATTTCATAGTTCTTTAGTAGCACAACTTAACCATAACGTTCCTTTAACACATTTTTTCACTGAATTTCATAGGTTTTTAGTAGCGCAACTTAACCACAACGTCCCTTTAACAAAGTTTTTTCATTGAATTTCATAGGTTTTTATTAGTGCAACTTAACCATAACATCCCTGTAACATTTTTTTTTAACTAAATTTTAAAGGTTTTTATTAGTGCAACGTCACCATAACATCCTTTTCAATAGATGAAGACCACTAACATCTTATGTCCTCAAAGTGGGAACGCCGGGTGGTAAAAAAACAAAAAGATTTTCCTTCCTACACCGGGACGCCTGTGGCGTCCAGGTGTAGGAAGGAAAATCTTTTACCAAGATGGCCACCATGGAAAGGGAAGGCGGGGTGTATAAAGAACACAACAGGGCATGAGAGGGGGGTGGGGGGAACAGGGGAGACACATGAGCATGAGCGGGGGGTGAGAGGGAACAGGGTACAAACGGGGCATGAGCAGGGGTGGGGGGGAAAGGAAGGAAACACGGGGCATGAGCGGTGGTGGGGGGAACACGAGAGAGACACGGGGCATGAGCAGCGGGTGAGGAGGAACATGATGGAAACACGGGGTATGAGCGGGGGGTGGGGAGGAACACGAGGGTGACACGAGGCATGAGCGGGGGGGTACAGGGCACACACGAGACATGAGCGGGGGTGGGGGGGAAAGGAGAGAGACAAGGGGCATGAGCAGGGGGTGGGGGGAACACGAGAGAGACACGGGGCATGAGCGGGGGTGGGGGTAACACGAGGGAAACACAGGGCATGAGCAGGGGGTGGGGGGAACATGAGGGAGACACGGGGCATGAGCAGGGGGTGGGGGGCAACAGGAGACAGACACGGGGCATGAGCGTGGGGTGGGGCCAACAGGAGAGAGACACGGGGCATGAGCGGGGGCTGGGGACAACAGGAGACAGACATGGGGCATGAGTGGGGGGGTGGGGAGAACAGGAGACAGACACGGGGCATGAGCAGGGGATGGGGGGGAACAGGAGACAGACATGGGGCATGAGGGGCAACAGGAGACAAACACGGGGCATGAGCGGGGGGTGGGGAGCAACAGGAGAGGCATGGGGCATGAGCGGGGGTGGGGGATCAGGAGACAGACACGGGACATGAGCGAGGGGTTAGGGGGGAACAGGAGACAGACACTGGGCATGAGCGGGGGGTGGGGGGAGGGGGAGAGACACACGG
The DNA here is from genome assembly GCF_040938575.1 of Ambystoma mexicanum. Classification (NCBI taxonomy): domain Eukaryota; kingdom Metazoa; phylum Chordata; class Amphibia; order Caudata; family Ambystomatidae; genus Ambystoma; species Ambystoma mexicanum. The sequence goes on from NC_090931.1 coordinate 345,098,013, forward strand.
GGCATGAGCGGGGTGTGGGCGGGAGGGAGAGAGACACACGGGGCATGAGCGGGGGGTGGGCGGGAGGGGGAGAGACACACGGGGCATGAGCGGGGGTGGAGGGGAGGGAGAGAGACACACGGGGCATGAGCGGGGGGTGGGGGGAAGGGGAGAGAGACACACGGGGCATGAGTGGGGGGTGGGGGGAGGGAGAGAGACACACGGGGCATGAGCGGGGGGTGGGGGTGAGGGAGAGAGACACACGGTGCATGAGCGGTGGGTGGTGAGGAGGGGGGCAGACACACAAGGGGCATGAGCGGGGGGTGGGCGGGAGGGAGTGAGACACACAGGGCAGGAGCGGGGGTGGGGGGGAGGGAGAGACACACACGGGGCATGAGCGGGGGTGGGGTGGAGGGAGAGAGACACATGAGGCATGAGCGGGGGTGGGGGAAGGGGAGAGACACGGAGCAAGAGCGGGAGTGGGGGGTAGGGAGAGAGACACACGGGGCATGAGCGGGGGTGAGGGGAAGGGGAGAGACACACGGGGCATGAGCGGGGGTGGAGGGGAGGGAGAGAGACACACGGGGCATGAGCGGGGGTGGGGGGAGGTAGAGAGACACACGGGCATGAGCGGGTGGTGGGCGGGAGGGGGAGAGACACACGGGGCATGAGCGGGGGGTGGGCGGGAGGGGGAGAGACACATGGGGCATGAGCGGGGGTGGGGGGGAGAGAGACACAGGGCATGAGCGGGGGGTGGGGGGAAGGGGAGAGAGACACATGGGTCATGAGCAGGGGGTGGGGGGTTGGGGAGAGAGACACACGGGGCATGAGCGGGGGGTGGGCGGAGGGGGAGAGACACACAGGGCATGAGCAGGGGTGGAGGGGAGGGAGAGAGACACACGGGGCATGAGCGGGGGTGGGGGGAGGGAGAGAGACACACGGGGCATGAGCGGGGGGTGGGGGGAAGGGGAGAGAGACACAGGGCATGAGCAGGGGTGGAGGGGAGGGAGAGAGACACACGGGGGATGAGCGGGGGTGGGGGGAGGGAGAGAGACACACGGGGCATGAGCGGGGGGTGGGGGAAGGGGAGAGAGACACAGGGCATGAGCGGGGGTTGGGTGGGAGGGGGAGAGACACACGGGGCATGAACGGGGGTGGGGGGAGGGAGAGAGACACACGGGGCATGAGCAATGGGTGGGGGGGAGGGAGAGAGACACACAGGGCATGAGCGGGGGGTAGGGGGAAGGGGAGAGAGACACGGGGCATGAGCAGGGGTGGAGGGGAGGGAGACAGACACACGGGCCATGAGCGGGGGTGGGTGGAGGGAGAGAGACACACGGGGCATGAGCAGGGGGTGGGGGGAAGGGGAGAGAGACATGGGTCATGAGCGGGGGGTGGGCGGGAGGGGGAGAGACACACAGGGCATGAACGGGGGAGGGAGAGAGACACACGGGGCATGAGCAGGGGGGAGGGAGAGAGACACACGGGGCATGAGCGGGGGGTGGGGGGAAGGGGAGAGAGACACACGGGGCATGAGCGGGGGCTGGGGGGAGTGAGAGCGACACACGGGGCATGAGCGAGGGTGGGAGGGAGAGAGACACACAGGGCATGAGCGGGGCTGGGGGGGAGGGAGAGAGACACACAGGGCATGAGCGGGGGGTGGGGGAAGGGGAGAGAGACACACGGGGCATGAGCGGGGGGTGGGGGGAGGGAGAGAGACACATGGGGCATGAGCGGGGGGTGGGGGGCAGGGAGAGAGACACACGGCGTTCGTGTGCAGGCGGCAGATCCCGCTCCTCGGCCCTCCGCTGCCACCGTGTGCTGATTGCGTGAGCGGGGGGCTGGAGGAACAGGGGAGACACGGAGCATGAGTGGGGGTGGGGTGGACAAGTAGGACACAAGGGTGTATGAGCGGGGGGGGAGGAACAGGAGACAGACACAAGACTTACTTTGCAGGCGGCTAGGGACAAAGATGGCGGGCGTCTCTGAAGCCAGACGCACTGCACGCTTTCACCGCATCCAATGAGAGAGCACGTCAGATGTCCGCGGACATCACGCAAGCTGCTTGCCCAATCACCGTCCTGTTCGCAGAGCGAACACAGATATCACTAATTTTTTTCACTTACATTTTTGTCATTTGTTTTAAAACTACTGGACGGATTTACACCAAATAAAGCAAAGCACGCTTTCAGGACCAAGCCGCCGCTCCTGCCACAAATTTGTGGTGTAAATCCGTACAGCAGTTTGGGCTGTAGGCGTGAGCAAAGTTTTTTCCCATTATGTCTATGGGAAAAAAAAGTTTTGGGACCCCCTATAACTTTGCCCCCTCAGGACGAATCCTCACCAAACTTTGCAAAAAAATTCAGAGTGACCCAAATACTTTTTTTGCAAAGTGTGGTGAGGATTCTTCCAGGGAGAGCGAAGTTATAAGCCGCCCAAAAAGTGCTCTTCCTATGGAAACACCAACTTAACCATAACTACATGGCCACTACCGTGGCCATGTAATATATATATATATATATATATATATATATATATATATATATATATATATATATATATATATATATATATATATATTATATATATATATACTATAAAGAACTCTCACTTGCTAAGAAAAAACTGAAGGCTGAAGGAACAACACAGTCACTTAAGAGATGGCCTCATGCTCTCTGCTCCCTTGCATCCTCCCTCCACCTCTACTGCTTGCTCCTCCTCTCTCCTCGCCTCTCCCCTCCATCCACCTTTACTGCTTCCTCCTCCTCTCTCCTAGCCTCTCCTCTTATCACCCCTACTTCCTCCCTCCACCTTCCCTGCTTCCTCCTCCGTATATATATATATATATATATATATATATATATATATATATATATATATATATATATATATATATATTTTATTGATTCAGTTGTAGAAACAAAAAAAAACATCCTATACACATTAAAAGTGGGTTATACCAATTTCAAACTTAAATTAAAACAATCACATATATCAAATCATCACCTTCTAGTATTAAAATCACCTTCATATCATCTTCTATAAAAATCCTAAAAACACTAATTCATTTGCTAATTTCACCCATTTCATACCACACAATTATTAAGAAATATTCTTAAAATTCATTTCATTATTATGAAATTAAACTGTTATTATCACTGTTAATAACTTTGTAAGAAGGAAGGCCAGTTCCGATTATAGATCACCAGTCATTTTAAGCTAGTCTTGTGTCATAAAAATTTGATTGCACTCTCACACTGTATATCATCCACTTCATCCAAGTGTAAAGCTAATAAAAAGTTCACAATCACCATTCTCATTGCGGTAGACTGAGCAATATACAAACTATCCCAGAATAATCCATGCGTCACATATTGATATCCAGTAAAGAATCAAACAAAATACTTCCTACTCAAATCCACCAACTGGGAACAATTAGTGATCAAGTGAAGCAGTGTCTCAGTTTAATTTGTATTTTTACAAAACCGGCAGGGGTTTGCACTCATTTCAATTAGATTCCATTTAGTAAAAACCTCTATTGAGTGCCAAATGTTTAGTCTGAATCGGATAAACAAATCCCAATATTGTGCTGAGGGGAGTTGTATAATGTAGGACTCAGGGGTTTGTGTTTTTTTTTTCTTCTCCAGTGTTGTATACACCTTTCAATGTTTTTTTTCCAAACATTCTTTTCTCATGTTAATCCAATCCCATTCCCAGATTTTCTTTTTGGCCTTATTGGTATTGTACAACAGAACATCATTGTCTACATCAGCTGTCACCAAATACTCTTGGACCTTTATTTTCCATATAATCATTTGTATGTGGTCAATCGTGCTCTTATATAGGGCCAATGCCTCCAGCAATGAACCATTTATGTTGTTCATTTGGCACTTTCTGTACGAAGAGCACAGCTTCCACATATACATTGTATACATAGAAACCAAACCCAACTCAAATCTTAGGATGCACATGGACACGCATTTAGGCAATCTCAAGAGTTTCTTCCAATAGGAACCTTCAATAGTGATCCAAAACAGAGGGCCTCTCCAATTACGAGTCTCTGCACCATATGAAGTAATAGGTACAGCTTTTTGAATATAAAATGCTATGGCTGGAATTAAAGAGAAGCTACCATATTGTTGATTGAATATAGCTGCTTGTGCTGCAGCAGTTTTCATTTCTTTAATAATATGGCAGTAATATGGCACTTATGAATATTGATCATAAACAATCATTCCAAGATATTTACATTGACATACAATGTCTAAAGGTTTGCCTTGTAGCTTCCATTTATATTTATTTTGTTTTCTCTTCTGGGAATTTACAAACATAATAATATTAGAATGATTAATGATAAAATAATTTGCACATACATATCTATCGAGTTCATTCAGCAACGTCTGCAGACCCCGTGGCGTCTTCGACAGAAGCACAAGATCGTCTGTGTAGAAGAGCCAGGGGACTGCATGTTGCCTCACTCACGGAGGATCTGCCTATGCTGTCTCTCATGGTTGAACCCATTGATGACACTCCTCCCCTGAAGAATGCCCACACCCAAACTGCCCCAGAGACTCACAAGGACATGCCTTGCACGGTTTGCATTTAAAACCCAATAGGCGCAGAAGGAACTCTTTTCAAATTCCCTAATGACTCTTACAATAACTTCAAATGTTATGTTGATCCTGATGGGGACAGAGACTGCTGTTTATTAGTGCATAGCCCAGAATAATATACAGCAGATTGAACAAACGTTTTTAAAGTGTGGGCTCAGAACACTCCATTTGATAAAATGAAGGAGAAATGCGGAGCAGTTAAAATATCAACTAGAGGGGGAATGTAAACACGCAGGTGCAACGTCACAGATACATCAATAGATAATATGAAATTACTCCCTCCTTTCCGTCTAGAATTTGAATGGTTGGAAATCTTAAACCTCATTAAATCTGCAAGCAATTCAAGAGCTAGTGGTCCTGACGGGTTGTCCAATTTCCAGCTAAAAGAGAATCCGGATATTTGGACATCAATTCTGTTTAAGATCTTTTCCACAGTGAATTCGACTCAGTCCCTACCCGAGACTTGGACTCAAGCAATTATAGTCCCGATATATAAAAAGGGAGAGAGAGTGTCACCTTCGAGCTATAGACCCATCTCCCTTTTAGACATCCCAGGGAAACTATTTGCTAAGATCATCCTTAAGCAGTTACAGACTTGGGTAAGAGAAAAAGGGCTGATTGACCCTTTTCAAGCAGGTTTTATGGCTGGGTTAGGTACTATCCCGAATATTATTGCGATAAATATGACCCAAGCCCAACAATTGAATCAAAAGAAACCACTATACCTGGGGTTTATTGACTTTCGAGCTACATTTGATTCAGTGGATAGAAATTTGCTGTACAAAAAATTGAAGAAACATGATTGCCCAGACTCCCTCCTCTCATTGGTAATCTTACTTCATTCAAACACATCAGTGAGAGTCAGGATTTCCCTCGATGGCAAATTAACTCCTGTAATTAAAACAGAGCGAGGCTTAAAGCAAGGGCGTTCCCTTGCGGCTTTTCTATTCAACTTTTTTATTTTAGACCTGGGGCTCGAATTCAATAATTGCATTGGTGACCCGCCAAAACTAGGAGGCCAAAAAATGGCTTATTTGCTATATGCCGACAATCTTGTATTATTGTCGCAAACACCACAAGGCCTTCAAAATATGTTAACAAAGCTGGGCCTCTATGTACAAGCAAATAGGTTGGAAATTAACATCGCAAAGACCCAAATTCTAAAGTGTGGAAAACAGCAAACCACCACCAGTAATATCTTTTCCTGGAAAATTCAGAATGAAAGCGTCCAAACTACAACCCAATATAAATACCTTGGGGTGTTAATCAACAATGTTGTATGCAAACAAGCTGAAGACCTAGTAAGGAAGCAAACATTGCAACAGCTTGTTTCACAATCACGATTGTTGATCAGGAAGTATGGGAAGTTTTCCATGAAACATGTTGTGTTATTTTATGAAATGAAAGTTCTCCCGATATTGCTGTATATCATGGAAACAGTGCGCCTTGTTACGCAAATGCCTCCTGGAAAAGGGAACTAACAATATACTGAAAGTGATTTGCCATCATTTGCTGAAATCTGTAAATCCCTTCGCTGTTAAATGGAGGAAACATGTATATAATGAATTAGCCCATGCTGATATCACAATAGAGTTATTACTATCAAATCCTGTTAGAGCGAAGGAAAAAGTACATCTGGCTGATTGGGTAGCAAATATGACAAGGTGCTCCCAATACAAGGACTTTGATATCTTCTTATTTGGCATTAAAAAATATGGGTTGATGTCAGATTACTTGCTGAAAAGCCCTTCTCCTAAAGTAAGAATGGGACATTTAAGATTCTGGTTGAACCTATGGTACACAAGGGATGTCCTTTGTAAAAGGAAAAAGCTGGCAAAAGAACAAAACTACTGCAGATATTGTATTGTGCCTGAACAAAGAGAGACACTACAACATCTGCTCGTAAAATGTGTAGCACTCTGCGATGTACGAACCAGATGTTTTGCACACACCCAGGTAGTCCAAAGACCAATGGAGAGTGACGAAAGATGGCAATAGCTGTTCTCCAGTAACCGCCCGAAAATTCAGATTGTCATAGTACAATTTTTTCAAATTGTGCTCCCCGGGTTAGAGGTGTATAACGGGTAATGCATTATCTATAAGGCTATTAGGTAACCGGTTGGTTGAAAGAGGTAAGCTTAGTCAAGTACCCATCTAAGTGGAACCTTTGTAAATAGTATGAATTGGCATGATCATGCGTATAAAATGAACTGTTAATAATTATGTGATAATATGGGTATTGTAAGAATGTATTATCTTTTAGCCTTGTAAGATGGAAAATTATTGTAAGATTGAAAATTATTGTGTTTTGTATATAAATGTTATTTATATGTTAATGAAATTTGAAAAGTTTTAATACAACTATAACAAATAAAAAAAAAAATAATATTGTTTATTTAAAACGGTAATTTTGTCCTCATAGCTTTGGGTGTAACATTGCATGTTTTTTTGGTATTCTTTGAAATGAGAAGTATTTTTTTTTTAAATTATCCTTTATAATTAATTTCATAAACGATTTATCATCTTCCTGTGTAGTTGGTATTTTTTTTACTCTTACGGGTAGGGTGGCCATCTGTCCCGGATTTCGGGGGATTGTCCCGCAATTAGGTGCTCCATCCTGCGGTTTGCAGAGTGGCTGTGCGGGACACAGGTTGTCCCGAGGTGCATCGGAAGAGCCTGCCTCCAGCACAGCCACTCTCCAAACTGAAGGGGTCATGTACACAGCACGGCGCTGCATCCTGCTGCTTTTTTTGTCCGCCGGCTCTGCAGCCCTAGCTCCTTTTGAGCCTACAGTTGAAACTGTAACGCTCTGACACCTGGCTTCATTGAAATGCTAATGCTTTGTTCCTGGGGTCGTGATGGGCATTTTTGTAGTTAAAAAACGTGACCATCCCCTCCCAAGGACAAACCATTTGCATTTCAATTAAGCCAGGAATGAAGAGCCATTGAAAAAAAATTACATTTACAAATTGGCGGGCCAAGTGAATGACGTGACGTCATGACCGCCTTGTGGGCAAGTGTCCCATGACAGACTATCAAAGAGTTGGCGACCCTAATTACGGCGCATGCAAAATGTCGCCATTTGTAGCCTGCTACTATAGGTTCTCATGGAAATTAGTAACATTTTGCTAACATTTCATGTTTGAACACATTGTACATTTGTGTTGTACTTTGCACATTTTCTGTGTCTTTTTTGAATTTTTTTGGTAGAGGTTGGTTATTGACACGTACTTTCTGTAACTTTTCCCGCCTAGATATATCATGCCATACTGTGTCTGCCATGGTTTTCAAATGCCGAGTGAGGGCTTCTTCGGACGGCAAATGCAACTGCTGGTGAGCAGTTGCCTGTCCATAATAATTATGTGGAATGAGACTGTAAGCCCGATTTGTCGTATGCTGAACTCGCTATTCGGAGCAACGTCACTTCATTTATGGTGCTGTAGGCTCCAGGTCATGACGACTTCTGGGAAATAACTGTGGAAACAAAGGGACTGCTTCAACGAAGAGTTAAAAAATGTTGTATGGCAAAAAAACAACGTGCTCCTCTTCTTCACCATTTCCTATGCCACCCTTACAAGCATTGTTATGATCCTATTGAAAATGGGCTTACTCCAATGGACTCTGCCAGTTTGTTGTTAAGAAAACCTACTTTGCAGTTCTTAGGTTGTACGTCGCTGTATGTTTATTTACAAGTGTTGCGCCACGTCACGTACTTGTGCTTTGAGCAGCCTACCATGGAAAGGGAAGAGGGCATATGTATGCAATAACCGCCTTCACTTTCTATGGCGGCCATCTTCAAAGAGGATTTGGTTTTGTAATCCAAACTGCCAAAGCCGCCCAGGATTACAACAAGTAGGCATACTTTTCAGTAGCACACGTTACTGCTTTCCTAATTTAGACTTTTATTGGCAAAGATGATTTAGCCTATGTACTTTACTGAGAAATATGCAGTACTTGGAGTGTATGCCAATTTTTTTTTTCTTACACTGTGAAAGGCCGTTATTAAAGCATTATTTCCTTTGTTTACGGGCGCCTTTCTTTTTTGACACGGCAGGCAATAAAGCAATTTGCGAACGGCAATGAGCAAAAAGGCAACAAACGGTAATATAGGTCGGTAGATGTATGGCGAAAAATGTTATCCGTTTGTTATGTGCAAGGTAGCGCCACTGTTTCTTCTGCTTTCACATTACACCACTGCTGCTGTTTCTTAGGGAGGAAAGATGCCTTTAGCTGATGTGTTTTTCAGATAACTACAACTTTTGCTACCGATATATAATGTGTAGTGCATTGCTAATCGCTGCATACCAATACATGTTGGCATTGTGTACGGCAAATGTTGGAGGTGGACATTGGTACATGATTATAAAATGTATTTCCACACTGCCCACGAGGCATAGATCGTACAATTAAGTGTGTACTGATTCTGGGACATGTCACGGTGTAGTATGCCAGCATACCTTCATGTGGCATTTTTCGCAAGGTGTATACTGTTTACCAAATGACCCTTGCTAAAGGGTCGTTATGGTTACGTTCCTCTCCTGAAAATCTGTGACATGCAGTACACAATTTTTTTCTTAACAAGACCTTATACTTACATTGTCCTACTAAAAACCAGTCCAATTCACAAAAAAAAAAATGTGTTAAGGGGACGTTATGGTTAAGTTGCGCTACTGAAAACCTGTGAAATTCACTAAACAAACTTTATAAACGTGCCATAATACACACGTGCCATTATGGTTCCAAATAAAACCGAAAACCCCCTGAAATTCCCCAGTTATGGTAAGATAAGCAACCATAACTAGCGCCACCACCGTGCACTGCTAAGACTAACACCCAGGACATCAAAGATGACATCAGATCACAAATGTCATTGAGGACATCACTGATGACATCACATGAATGGCTCACTCTTTTTTCCTTTGCTGATATATCTAGCTCAGTAACAGTGAGGAACAAAAAATTCCAAAAAGTAGTATATGTGTACACTTATACTTCAAATATGTTCTTAAAGTAATTAACTTAATGTCCACTTACAGCATATGAAACATATACAAAGGGGAAAACAGTCTTGGACAACAGCAATGCTTTCTATGTATGAAGATGATTAGTAAGGTTATCAACACTGTCTTATATTACTGTTGTTTTTTTACAACTGTACTTTCCCTGGATATGCTCATATTTGTACACATTGCACTTACACTGCTTTCCTTAGGGCCTAGTCACAATATGCGATAGAGAAGTAGTAGCTTTGAAGCAGAGAATAATTTCTGTGCATGAAGATAATTATTTAGGTTACTTCACTTTCCTTATATATGCTCATATTTGTATGTGTTGTTGTCTATGTTTTGTGTGCAGTAATGCAATAATGTAGTAAGTGGGTTTATTAGATACTTATTAAATGTTTCGCAGTGTGCAAAACTCTAATAAGAAAGCATTTATAATTTTAGTACTTAACATGGCACGATTATTAACATTGCATCTTCATCATATCTGCTGCACACTAACAGGCCGATTCATGGAATCAAAGTGCGCCGAAAAAACGGCGCACGCGTGCGAAAACGTGCGATTCGCAGAGAAACAGCGAAAATCGCACAGAAAACATCGCACATCAATTCATGGAAGCCCGTGCACGCGCGAAATGTGGGATGTGCGCCGTGCGATAAGGCCACAGGGAATTCGCACATAGCGCGGTGCACATAACAAAAGTAGGCGTAACACGGGGCGTCACACGCAGAATGGGGAACAACTCGTGAAAATGTGGGCATCACGGGGGAAGTACAGGAGGCAAGTGCGCAGAACGCCCACACGCTCGCCTACAACACGTATTCATGGAATCGAATAGGGAAAAACAGCGCACGGCCAAAGACGCGCACAGGCCCATACATGTCCGCCACACGAAAGCAGGCGGTAGCGTCCCTGCGCAGGAAAAAAATGTGCGCCAAAGTACAACACGCGCGAGAAGGCCCACACGCGATCGGGCCTGGGGGAGCGTGTGCGTGTATTACAGGGATGCGCGTGAAGTTCCACACGCAATTGGCCTGGGCGCGTGTATTTCAGGGGTGCGCGAGAAGTAACTCACACGCGATTGGCCTGTGCGCGTGTATTTCAGGGGTGCGCGCGAAGTTTTACACGCGATCTGGCCTGGGGGAGCGTGTGCGTGTATTACAGGGGTGCGCGTGAAGTTCCACACGCGATTGGCCTGGGCGCGTGTATTTCAGGGGTGCGCAAGAAGTTACTCACACGCGATTGGCCTGTGCGCGTGTATTTCAGGGGTGCGCGCGCAGTTTTACACGCGATCTGGCCTGGGGGAGTGTGTGCGTGTATTACAGGGGTGCGCGTGAAGTTCCACACGCGATTGGCCTGTGCGCGTGTATTGCAGGGGCTCGCGGGTGGTTTCACATGCGATCGGGCCTGGGGGAGCGTGTGCGTGTATTTCAGGGGTGCGCGAGAAGTTCCACATGCGATTGGCCTGGGCGCGTGTATTGCAGGGGCTCGCGGGTGGTTTCACACGCGATCGGGCCTGGGGGAGCGTGTGCGTGTATTTCAGGGGCTCGCGGGCGTTTTCACACGCGATCGGGCCTGGGGGAGCGGGGTACGTGTATTCCAGGGGCTCGCAGGTGTTTTCACACGCGAACGGGCCTGGGGGAGCAGGGTACCACTCACCGTCTGCCTTGCGTGTAGAAGAACGCGTAGCCAACACCCACCCGCTGTGAAGTAATAGCGTGTGAACCCCAACGCCTGCAAGACACACGCACCGCACCCCACGAAAAGCAACGCCCGTGCGCGATACGTCACAGACACGCATACGCGCTAAGGGCCTTTGGTCCAATGGAATCGCGTATGCGTGCTGACGCGCTTACGCGCTAAGGGCCTTTCCTCGATTCACACGCTGACGTGCAGAATTTTCACGTGCCAAATCACTCCGTATCAAGCTGGCCACGTGTAAGCACACGGAAGACCATGCTCCTGCCCAGAAGGCCGAACTACTGCCCCCCAGAGTCCCGAGCACGCTCCCACCTGCCATCTGCTGCTGCCTGACTGCCTGCTGCCCACGTGCCCTGCCATTTGCTGCCTGCACATCAGCCAGGGGTGCTGTTGCTGTGACCACCCCTGCTGGAACCGAAGACTCCCGACTGGGATTCCATCGCTCCACAGCCCAGCCCCAGGACCCAGTTGCCCACCCACTCCTGCCTCTGGGGTTGTCATGTCGGGGCAAACACCATCTGAGACCACTGAAACCCCCCGGCCAGAGAGGCAGAGGGGCACCAGCTTCAGTGCCACCGAAGCTGGTGTCCTGGTGGAGCAAGTCCTGGGGCAGTATGATGCCCTCTTCGGAAGTTCCCGCGCCGACAAGGAAGGATGGACTCGGATCTGGACTGACATCGTGACTGCCATCAACGCGGAGGGGTGGCAGTCCGCGACTTACAACATGTCAAGAAGCGCTGGGAGGTCTTCAGGTCCAGGACCCTCAACAAGGCCGGCGCCTCTTGAAGGCAGCGGATGCCAAGGGGCGCCGGGGCCACTTGTCGGAAGAACAGATGAGGGTCCTGGAACGCATATCCCCAGCGCTCCACGTCCAGGTCCTTGAGAGGCAGACCCGTCTGGAGTCGAGCGGTGAGTGTACATGCATCCTGATTGTGAGCAGTGCGTGTGGTGATTATTCAGTAGTGTGCAGGTTGCACATCTGTTTGTATGGGGTCGAGTATGGGTGGGGGTGTACAGGGCCGTGGGGCTGACACATGCAAGGGCTGGAATGAGTGAGACATGGATGGTGCTTGTGTGTGTAGGCTTGCATGCGAAATGCAGTTGTGTGGGCACACATGTTTGGATGAATGTGTATGTAAGTAGACATGTTCATGATGCCACGCATGTATGTTGTTTTTGGCTGCATGTATCAGCACTGTGTACATGTGCATGTGTGTGTATTTGACAAGGGTGCAACAGTGATGCAACATGGATGCATGTGACAGCGGTATGTGGAAGCCTGATTGGCAGATGTGACATGGATGCCCGTCTGAACACTGCGACACTTGGCAGAGGTGTACACATGCATGCAAGTGTGGTGGTGTGTGTACATGTGTGGTGCACTTCCTGTGTTGCATGTGATGTCTGGCTCACGTTTGGCTGATCATGCTGTTGTATGTGTATGGATGGTGGTGGCAGTTGCGATATGGCTGTGGTATGGCTCATGTGTGCGAGTTGTAATGACATGTGTGTTGGGGATTGTGATGACATGTCTGAGGTTTGCCAATGCCACTCATGTACAACTGTCATGTGTGCATGTGTCCATTGTACAGTGCCCTGATGCCTGTGTTATGTTTCTCCCTGTCTGCAGCGTCAACTGATGAAGAGGGCGGAGAAGGTGCTGTGGAGCACAGCGGCGGGGATCCCACCGCCAGCCGGAAACGCAAGGCCCGGCTCCCCTCCCATGTTGTGATCTCGTCGGGGAGTGAGGAGTCCGGTGCCGCGTCCCAGGCCGCAGCTGCCGGGGGGAGGTCCAAGAGGCGGAGGTTGGAGTTGGACTCCTCGGCAGCAGAAGGGGCAGCTGGGACCACACAGGGCCCAACGGGGGAAGATGGCACAGAGTCATCCAGGTTGGTGGGTGGTTTGGTGGAGGAGGCCGTGCAAGCACCAGAGACGGGGTCTGGAGGTGGGGATCCCACTGGTTCTAGTGGTGCAGTGCAGGACCAGGGACAGGAGGCAGCACAGGCCGCCACGGAGGTGCCTGTGTGCAATCCGGTCCCTGATCCTGTCCCTGCATCATATTGCACCAGCAGGGATGCCTACGTCCAGACCCGTTTACAGGCAGGGGATGAGCTCACGTCAACTGGCCTTCCTCTGCCTGCGGACGTGGCTATCCGGGTCCGGGTTGAGCCTGTCCTGGCTGGTGTGGCGTTGCGTCAACGGGCCATGCGAGGTGACCTGCAGTCTTTTCATGAAGAGACTGCACGTCATCTCGAATGGCTCGTTGACCACGTCAGCCTGCTGGGACAGGTCACCCAGGCCGGATTCCTCCGTCTGATGGGGCTTGCTACGACCCCCTCCTCAACTGGACCCCCTACGCGCCAGTCGTCCTCTGTGCCATCTTCCCACCCATCAGTCACCTGGGTGCCCTGTGGAGCTGCCTTTGACGGTGCGGCCAGGCTGGTGGAGGAGGCATCCCTGCCGCAGTCGGGAGTCGGACGTCCAGCAGGGGTGGCCACATCTACGACTGCACCCCAGCCGGCGGAGGATGTGCAGGCAGCAGGATGCAGTGCACGGGCAGAGGCACAGCAGCAGCAGCAACGTGGTGGGAGCCATGAATGCTCGGGGCCTTCAACATCGGAGGGGCAGGCATCGGCCGGAGGGCAGGAGGACCCAGGACAGAGAGTGTCTTCCGTGTGGCAGCGGTTGGGCCACGCCATAGATGCGGAGCGGCAGCGGGCGGAAGAGGCACGGCTCACAATGGTCAGGGCGGAGAACTCCATGCGGAGGGCCCTGAGGCGGGCCAAGTGCCTCGAGGCAATCCGCAGGGGTTTGGAGGTGGAGACGTCGACGGCCCTGCGGACCCTCGGGGACTTGGAGGAGGACCGCCTCCGGGACATTGAGGAGGAGTTTGATGATGCCCTGGCCCGGGACATCCACAAGTGAGCCTTGAAACTAGCCCACTGCCAGTGTACATAGTTATGTAGGTAGTGTTAGGTTTCATTTTTGTTTTGATTTTATTTGGACCTTTCGGACATTGGCCACATTTTTGTATATAGTTTATTTTATTAGTTAGTGTAGTTAGATAGGTTTCCTTTCTTTTGTTGGGATAATGGACCCTGGCTTGTTCCCATGTACATAGTTCACTGTTAGATTGTATTTCTTTTTCACTTTTTAACCATAGAGCAATGGCTTTCTTTTTTATTTCCCATTGGATTTTGTTTTGTGGACATTGACTTTGGACAACATTACTTTGGGATTTTATTTTTGGTTTTGCTTTTTTTCACGGACATGCTTCTTTTAATTTTTGTACATTCACATTTCTGTTTCTTCATTTTTTATTCTATTTATGTTTCCTTTAATACATATTTTTTTTGGTGAACTTCAATGTGTGGTATCTCATTGGTTTCATGCATTTCATGATATGTGTTTTGAGATTCACTGACACCCATTGGGTGTATGTGAGGGAGATGTGTTTGTTTCGGAACTTGCAATTGGTGTTCTGTGATGTAATTGCAAATTATGAGTGGGTGGATGCAATACTCGGGTGGGTGTTTTGCATTTGGAGGCTGACCATAGGGACCAGGGATCTAGATTGTGATGACATGTTGGTTGGGGAACATGAGTTGTACATGGGTGAGGGCCTGCTGGCAGGTGCCCCACAGTGCTGGGGGGTGGGGGTGGTGGGGAACATGAGTTGGACATGGGTGGGGGCCTGCTGGCAGGTGCCCCACAGTGCTGGGGGGTGGGGGTGGTGGGGAACATGAGTTGCACATGGGTGAGGGCCTGCTGGCAGGTGCCCCACAGTGCTGGGGGGTGGGGGTGGTGGGGAACATGAGTTGGACATGGGTGGGGGCCTGCTGGCAGGTGCCCCACAGTGCTGGGGGCTGGGGGTGGTGGGGAACATGAGTTGGACATGGGAGGGGGCCTGCTGGGAGGTGCCCCACAGTGCTGGGGGGTGGAGGTGGTGGGGAACATGAGTTGCACATGGGTGAGGGCCTGCTGGCAGGTGCCCCACAGTGCTGGGGGGTGGGGGTGGTGGGGAACATGAGTTGGACATGGGTGGGGGCCTGCTGGCGGGTGCCCCACAGTGCTGGGGGGTGGGGGTGCTGGGGAACATGAGTTGGACATGGGTGGGGGCCTGGTGGTGGGTGCCCCACAGTGCTGGGGGGTGGGGGTGGTGGGAGACATGGGTGGGGGCCTGGTGGAGGGTGCCCCTGCACTGCTGGGGGGTGGGGGTGGTGGGGAACATGAGTTGGTGATCATTAGTGCAAGGAGACATGTGCCTTTGCTGGGGGGCATGCCCATGTTGGGTGGGCTGCCTGCGGGACATGACCAGGGATGCAGGGTAGTCCCCTTTGGTGTGGGCTGCCTGCAGGGGCTGTGGAGGGTGTACAGGGAACACCTGGGAGGACCCACACTGGCAAATCACATGTAGGACTCCCCGGCACCCCTGAAATACACGTACCCTGCTGAAATTGCGTGTAAAACTTTCCGCGCACCCCTGGTATACATGCACACGGTCCCCCAGGCCAGATCGCGTGTAAAACCACCCGCGCACCCCTGAAATACACGCGCCCAGGCCAATCGCATGTGGAACTTCTCGCGCACCCCTGAAATACACGCACACGCTCCCCCAGGCCTGATCGCGTGTGAAACCACCCGCGAGACCCTGTAATACACGCGCCCAGCCCAATCGTGTGTGGAACTTCCCACGCACCCCTGAAATACACGCACGCAGCCCAATCGCATGTGGAACTTCCCACGCACCCCTGAAATACATGCACGCAGCCCAATCGCGTGTGGAACTTCCCACACACCCCTGAAATACACGCGCCCAGGGCAATCGCGTGTGAAACTTCCCGCGCACCCCTGAAATACACGCACGCAGCCCAATCGCGTGTGAAACTTCCCGCGCACGCCTGAAATACACGCACGCAGCCCAATCGCGTGTGGAACTTCCCGCGCACCCCTGAAATACACGCATGCAGCCCAATCGCATGTGGAACTTCCCGCGCACCCCTGAAATACACGCGCCCAGGCCAATCGCGTGTGGAACTTCCCGCGTACCCCTGAAATACACGCACGCAGCCCAATCGTGTGTGGTACTTCCCGCGCACCCCTGAAATACACGCCCCCAGGCCAATCGCGTGTGAAACTTCCCGCGCACCCCTGAAATTCACGCACGCAGCCCAATCGCGTGTCGAACTTCCCGCGCAACCCTGAAATACACGCACGCAGCCCAATCGCATGTGGAACTTCCCGCGCACCCCTGAAATACACGCGCCCAGGCCAATCGCGTGTGGAACTTCCCGCGCACCCCTGAAATACACGCGCCCAGGGCAATCGCGTGTGGAACTTCCCGCGCACCCCTGAAATACACGCACCCAGGCCATTCGCGTGTAGAACGTCCCGCGCACCCCTGAAATACACGCACGCAGCCCAATCGCGTGTGGAACTTCCCGCGCACCCCTGAAATTCACGCGCCCAGGCCAATCGCGTGTGGAACTTCCTGCGCACCCCTGAAATACACGCGCCCAGGGCAACCGCGTGTGGAACTTCCCGCGCACCCCTGAAATACACGCACCCAGGCCATTCCCGTGTAGGACTTCATGCGTACCCCTGGAATACACGCACCCAGGCCATTCGCGTGTAGGACTTCTCGCGCACCCCTGAAATACACGCACACGCTCCCCCTGGCCCGATCGCGTGTGAATCTTCTCGCGCACGCGTGTTCCCGACACCCGTAATACGCGTTCCCCGCTTTTGCCAGTCCGATAAACTGGTACAGTGTTGGCGCAGCCCTTTGCGATGGTTTTGCGATCTTGATGGCTTTTACTTGCACGAGGGCGTTCTTGGGGGCGTAACTGGCGCTGCTGCAGGGTCGCTATGCCACTCTGCGCCACGTCTGCTTTTGGAGGCGAGAATCCATGAATACGCTGTGCGCGGGAATTGGTTTTATCGCACGCGGCTGGCGCAGACATTCGCACGGGCACGCTGTGTGCCAGCCGCATGCTACACTTTTGAGGGGAATTACATGAATCGGCCTGTAAGTCTATGTTACTACATGTGTACATTGGAATATTGCAAAAAACGTCATAATGCAATGCTAAATGGATTAGTGCATTGCTTAAATCACTACATACCTCATGATATTTATTCCAATGATCCTTGACACTTTTTTTTATTAATATTACAATAAGAATCCCTTGTACAGACTTTTCATGAAAGGTACATACACACGTGATGTCATCAGTGATGTCATCAATGACATTTGTGATGTCATCTTTGGTTGCTTAGCTTACCATAACTGGCGAATTTCAGGGGGTTTTTGGTTTTACTTGGAACCATAATGGCACGTGTGTATTATGGCACGTTTGTAAAGTTTGTTTAGTGAATTTCACAGGTTTTCAGTAGCGCAACTTAACCATAACGTCCCCTTAACAAAGATTTTTTTTTGTGTATATATATATGTTTGTTTGTTTGTTTATTTATAAGGGCACACCAAACCCGTAAAGATAGCCGGGCGCAACAGGTAAAAAGGATACTCTCAGCTTAGTCCAACATAGTAAAGGTACATTACAGTAGCAAAAAAAAAAAAGAATATTTACAACATAGTAAAGGTACAGTACAGTAGCAAACAATATTTACAGTATAGGTAGAGAAAAAAAAAGATAAGGCTAAATACAATAGTAGTTACAGGTGAGTGAGAAATAGGATGAAGGAAATAGCAAGGGATACAAGAATTAAAATAAAAGAAAGAACATCAGGGGGTTTCTCTAGCTAGAAGGTTGTCATAGTGGGTAAGTAGGTCTTAAGTAATCCAGGCTGAAGACAGGCTATACTCCCAAGAGGAGTGTGAAGAGAGTTATAACATCATTACACATTCATATGCAGTTAAGTTAACCTGGCCCTAACATATATTTGAACAAAAATATATTAAAAATAGCAAAATAACAAAATAATATTATTATACCAGGGAAGAACAAAACACAGCATGTCTAAAAAGAAAATTCAATTCTCAAAAATAACATTTAAACCCCTGATGAAAGGACATCAGGTTGTTTGATAAACCGAGTTCCAAATGTGCGGGTGCAGGGCACGCATGAGTGAGCAGCAGAAGTACTTAGTTATAACTTTTGCTGTTTTGCACGCATGCTGACAGCTGCAGCCTGCAGATGTATTTTTACACACTGCAGGCATGTGGCAGAGAAACAATTCTGGGGGAGATAAATGCCATTATATCCCCCCACTTAGAATTGTTGGGGGATTTGTCCCCCCTGCTCCCCTCCCATGTCCTACACCCATGGGAACTCCCTCCCATTAAACATTAAAAATGAGAACTCCTTCTCTGCCTTCAAAAAAATCACTAAAACATCCTAATGTCTAGTCAACTGCCCAGGTCTAGATAGACGCCCTCATTAAGGGGCTCAGTCTCATTTTGTAAATAATCACTATGCCTGTATCTCTTCTCCTATGCATGTCATAAGTCTTTGTAAAAATGGTTTAACACTGTATATCTATAATTTTGCAAATGAATACTGTAAATCAATGCCAAGATGTCTGTAACCTCGTCATGATACCCTAGGGTCTGGGCGTGTAACCAATGTAATAAATAAAAAATAAATAACATGTAAAAACATATACATCTACTTCTTGGAAACATTTTGGGGACACGCCTCCCCCCTTCATCTCCCTCCCCCAATGCCACCCCATATATATGAGGCATTCAAGCATGCAAGGCTTATAGTGCTGATATTGTAGCCAAAGTTATGTGCTCAAAACCTCTGGCCCTGTCAAAGGGCAGGCTGCAAAGTACCAGAATGCAGTGAACTGGAACGTCCGCTACAGGTAGAGTAGCATGGATCCATCCCAACGAAGAAAAAGCGGGTGGTATAAAACAACGTCCTCTTCCATCATCTTTCCAAATTGTATGGCGTATCAGTCTCCAACTGGCAAAATCAAGCCATACATCTAAACTCTTTTGTAATGTTTATCAGCTACTTTACTGGTGCACCCAAGCACCATTCAACACTGCACTCTTTCAACTGACCTGGACTACAGTCCCGAAGGGCGTTCGACCTACCAGCGCTTTGAGGTCATACCAATGAAATATAGAGCGCTATATACATGCCAAATAACATAACAGAACATAACGTCAATTGCTCATTTAGTTTCCAAAACGTACTCCCCAACACCCATGTAATTTTGTTGTTTGGATATACTCATGCACTGCCAATTATTCTTCTAAAAATCTCATGTCTGAAGAGAGATTAGAAGGTAAAACATTAATAGTCAGACACGTTCTAAAGTTAAGATAATCTCTTTCAACCCCCAAACAAAATGATGCAATAGTATAGACTGCATTTTTTTATACTCAATCACAATATAAAGGCTTTAGCTGTTTGATAAACTGCAGATTTTCTCAACTAATGTATTATCACATTTATACTTTAATAACAAGAGGGGTGTATTTACTAGAATTTCGTATCAGTTAAATAAGACTAAGCCATAATAAGCCAACCTTATGTGCTGCAGATAACGTACGAAAGCAAAAAGAAGGTCTTAATTTACCTAATTAAACAATTACTCTTTGCACAGCAATGGATAGCATATGTCATTGAGGAAATGCCATCACAAAGGGTCCCTGGCTTTTTTTATTTTTAGTATCTAAAATGGTATGTGTTATTCCTTCTCCAAAGGGGTAATCTACCAACCAGATGCCCCTTTGTCACAACTCCATGACAAAAGCATTGTGTACTTGTGCCCTGATGCATCAGTAGCCTGATCCACACACCAACTCTGCTCATGGCGCAGAGCAGGTTCAAAGGTCACAAAATACCCACTCGACCGCCGCATTGACAGCAAAGTCACTGCAGCACAGGTGCAACATTTAAGATATAGCCCCTGTACACAGACTATGACGATCGTGAGTGCCCCATGCTGGTTGCAGGGTCATCTCTAAGAAAAAGCTATGATAAGTTTAGGTACAGTGCATGGCGATAGATATGATTGTGTCCACCACAATACAATTGATACTGTACATGTGTCAGCTCCTCTGTGTCAGCTCTGCCGTGGAAAGGAATGTGTATGATTGTCAGACGGGCTGATACTACCACCGGTCATGACAGAAACCCAGAGGACCCTGTATCTCTTTGATTCTCTTTGTGAAGCCGGTAACCCCTCTGCCAGAGACTACCACAGAGCAGGCAGCATCCCTGGGCACAGGTATCAAAGGAGCACACCTATTCAGAAGGAGTAGAATCACACCAGGTTAATGCATATCTAAAGGTCTTTTGTTGTCAGTAGGAGGTAACAGGGCAGGAGTAGGATAGTCAGGAGTACTCTGGACAATGGAAGAAGCCTTCCACCATCTAGTTTCTTGCTGTCTCTCTTTCCCTTTCCTGTCTCCTCTGCTTCCCCTGGAGCAAAGCACATTGGGTGCAAGATCAAGAGGGAAAGGTCCACACCCACAAGGGGCAGGGATTGGTCCCCTACAACAGTCTAGCTATGCCCTTAAAAGAAGGAGTCCCCCACTTGAGGATCCTTTCAGGCTGACTAGACGTTCTGGGTACTCTCACCTGGAGATCTTTTGGAACAGTTGAACTGTACAAAGCACTCCACCCGAGTTGATGAAAGAGTCACCAAGACAGGAAGAATATCTGTCCCCTAACCACTCCCAGTCAGGAGTGACCAGTGCTGTGGACCAGGACCAACCAATCTGCAAAAGAATGTCTGTGCCAGAAGAGCAGACCCTGAAATGGAGTATGATGTCCTCAAGCCCTTTGCGATGGCCTTGCAGCAACCCAGAGAGCCAGACCAGCCAAAGCTACCTGTTAACCCACATAAAACTGGTTGCTCTCTGTTACCTGCATCCTGAACGGTAGGTAAGGCACTGGTGCTGCTATCTGCGCTCTTCCAACCAGCCAAACGATTGCACTGCATATCCAACAGGCTGACATGGAATTGCGTCCTAGAAGAGCCTGTCCCCTGCCAGACACAAAGTGTCTGCTCACTGTAGAAATTGTAACTTAATTTCTGGAGGGGCACTCGGTGATCCTACCCATAGGTTGCCACACACCATGGCCCAGTTAGCCCGACAACTGCCACCTCATTGCTAGCACCCAACACCCTCTTGATCACCACTGCTAACTGCCGACTCAACCGACTTAAGCGTTGATCGGCGATCTCTGCCAGCGGCTAAACCAAGACTTGGCCAGGCCAACACTGAATCGCTCGTGGGACTGCCCAACCTGCAGCACTTGAACCGCTGCCGTTCAACTGGACCAAACACATGCATTTGACCCTGAGCCTACTTGATGGCAAGGCCTCAACGATCCTACATGCGGGATGGAGCCTAATCAGCTTGCAACAACATTCAGCCCAGTTCTGATGCGTCAGACCACCGAGAACTGAATTCAGGTGCTGTGACATTGAACCGCTGCCCCTGGTCCACTTGGATCCTAGAGACTGATTAGGTCATGATCAGCCTTGTCTTCACCAAGATATACATATTGGTATTACCTTACCTAATACCTCTTGAACAGTAATCTCTTTCATTCTACATGCAGATGATATGTTTTTTTAAAGTGTTTATATTTTTATAGAAACTTGATTGAACATTTCCTTCATTTTGAACTGTGATACTGTGTTGTTTCGATCACTTCTGGTTCACCTTCACACGCCTCTTGGGAGTGAGCCTGTCTTCAGCCTGGATTACCACAAAAGACAAAGGAGGTATATCTCTTAACTGTCCCTGCTTTACATGTATGATTGTGTTGTGTATCGGTTTGTAGAAGTATGAGGGCTGAGTGAGCAATTTTTTCCCTTGTCACCTTTGGACAATGTAGAGATTTGTGCTTCCTGTTTGTGTGTTATCACAGGAGAAGACAGTTACTTCTGTTGGATGGTGGCCAAACAGGAGTATTCTTGAGGGGACTTATGCAAACAGGACACCGATTGGTTAATCAGCTTGTGTCATGTCCACGGACAAGCAACGTGTTCGTTGATTGGCTGGAGTGAGGCGTGAGGTGCGTCACATTGTTTTGATAATATGATATGATATGATATGGCATTTGTAACGCGCCTACACACAAGTGTTTCAAGGTGCAACGAGGCAGGGGGGGAAAACAAAGGTAGACAGACAACGATCCTACTAGGCCAGGTGTCATTCAGATCGCGCAAGTGCAAGGGTAGAGGGGAAGGGAAAAGTGCAAGGGTGAAAGGGAGAGGGGAAAGTGCAATACAGGGTTAGTAGAATAACAAAATAAATACTAAAGGCCAGCTGGTGGCAAGTGCAAGGTAAGTGCAGACAAGTGCTCGGAAGTGGGGCTGTAGGGATGCAGAGAACAATCCGCAGTGCAGGGGTTGCCAGGGAGGCAGTGCAGGGGAGAGTGGCTGGGCCAAGGACCGAGATCGGTGAGTGGCCCAGTTGCGAATTCAGTGCAGTTTCAGTAATTTCAGCAGGGGAGAGGGAGAGAGAAAGCGGAGGCAAAGAGGAAAGTTTTGAGGTGCTTCCAGAACTGGAGATGGTTCTCCTCAAGTTTCAGGGAGGCAGGAAGGCTGTTCCAGAGGGAGGCCCCTGCTGCGGAGAGAGATCTACCCCCAACGCGTTGCTTGGAGAAGCGGCTGACCCTGAGGGAGTTGGAGGTGGATGAGCGAAGAGCTCGAGAAGGAAGAATTTAGGAAGAGAGAGTTGAAGGTATTTTGGCCCAAGGCCCCAGAAGACCTTGTGGACAATGCAGAGGGTTTTGAACTTGATCCTCGCAGCCACTGGGGGCCAGTGAAGCGATTGCTGTCCTGGAGAGATACGGTCCCTGGGCTTGAGGCCAAGGACAAGTCTTGCAGTCTTGTTCTGGATGAGTTGCAAAGGGCAGAGAGTAGAGGCAGGAAGATTTAGGTAGAGGCTGTTACAGTAGTCCAGTTTCAAGATAACCAGGGCTCTAGAGACAGTGAGCTTCTGGGGGAAGGAGAGGAAAGGAAGGATGCCTCTGAGGAGGAGTAGCTGGTAGTGTGACTTCTTAGAGTTGTCAGAGATGTGAGTAGAGAAGGAGATTGTGGAGTCAAAGATGACCCCGAGGTTTTTGGCCTTGCAGGTAGGAGCAGGAAGAGGGCCAAGAGAGGCCGGCCAGAGAGCTGCAGGGAAGGCGGGAGTGGGTGTGCCAATGAGTAGAATATCAGTCTTACTGGCATTAAGGGAGAGGTCATTTGCGGCACACCATTCCTGGATAGCAGAAAGACAGTCAGAGATAAGGGAAGGAGAAGAGGAGGCCGAGGTTAGCCTGAAAATGAGCTGGGTATCATCCGCATAGCACTGAAAGTTGGGGCAGAGAGCGGCGATGCGGTGGGCAAGAAGTGCCAGATACTGGTTAAACAGCCAGGGAGAGAGGTTAGATCCCTGGGGGAAACCACAGGTAGAGAAAAAGATGTCAGAGAGATGCACCCGCCATCTTGGATTTGTGGACATCTGCGGACCGCGCCGCAGCGAACAGAGGAAAAATGCAATTTCGGGGAGTGTGTTGGTGTGTAGGAGTGCTTGGGGAGGGTGGGGGAGTAAGAGATGGGTCAAATGTGTATTTGTTATTTGTTTAGGTGACAGGTGCCCCTGATGTGTTCACTATGTTCGCAGTCACCGCAGCTGTCCGCGGGCACACTAAATGCTGGGCGCACCACTAGATATTTTACTTAATTATGATGTTGGTTTTGGGTTGTTAGTAGAGCATTGATTGTAATTAATATCCCCTATAAGCAGCCCACATACCACAGTCAAAATGTTTGGTAGCATGGGTGTGTTATGCTGCAGTGGTTGTGGCCAGGGCCTAGAGTCTTGGGTGCATGGCTGAAGGGCGTAACCTTCAGCCGTGCACCAAAGACTCTAGGCCCTGGCCACAACCACCACAGCATAACACACCCATATAATCAAACACCCATCAAATATCCACAACCCAAAGGTTTGTGTACTGTTTGATTTGTAGAGTTTGTATGTGAAGTTTTGGCTAGACTATGCTGTTAAGATTGTACAGATTGTGAAAAGGACTGCAGCATAAGATACCCATGGAAGTAAACATTTTGGATGGTGGTGTATGGTTAGATGTTTGCTTGAATGGATGTGTTATGCAGCAGTGTTTGTAAGTCAATTTATTATACACTTACTGGTTGACTTTTTTGTGGTTGTATGCAGTTTTTTTCATGACATGGGTATTTGGACTAGACTTTCCTTTTCGATCTCTGTGATAAAAGAAAAGGTCATATGTTAGTGTAGGTATTTCATAATAAGTTATTGCATTGCATAATAGACATTTCTGTATTTTTTCAACCCTCATATTTAGTACTTTAGACGTACTATAGTTCAAACCAGTATACTGCGCAATTTGCTAAGTTTCTGTGTTTCTTTTCAAAATCATTGGGTCTGTGGGGAAAAAAAAAAATCCATGCTGGATTAAAAAAAAAACTTTTATGTTGTGGTATAATATATTTCTTTCATTGTTTTAGTGTTTATTTATTGTCCTTGCTAATCTTATATCTGTTGGCTTGTTGCTGATTTTTGGGGCAGTTAATACCTGTTGGTGTATTCTAATTGTTTATTTCTACTTTTATGCTATTGATCTATCTGTTGGGTTGTTGCAGATTTTTGGGGCAGTTAAATACCTGTTGGCGTATTCTAACTGAATATTTCTTGTTTGATTTTAGTGGTATTTATTTATCTGTTTACTTGTTGCAGAATCTTGGGGCAGTTAGATACCTGTTGCCGTATTTTGACTGTTTATTTCTTGTTACATTTTAGTGGTATTTATTTATCTGTTTGCTTGTTGCAGAATCTTGGGGCAGTTAGATACATGTTGGTATATTCTAACTGTGCATAGTTTTGAAGTTGAAGTTTTGCATATGTTCATACAAAGATTACGTATTAAATTTTGGTTTCAAGAATAGTAAGTAAGTGTTTACAAGATTTGCTGGTAATCTCTGCTTTAGAGTAATGGTACTATCATTACATTCGAGCCATCCACAATTCTTTTTTTATATATATGCAGTGTAGTGACCTGCATTGGTTGTGGCTCCTGCGTGGTAGATTATACCTATTGTTGTGAATGGTTTCTTACCAAGTGATACTTGACCATGTGTGAATCCAGTCAGCTTACAGTTGTTTTTGGTACCATCTGCATTTTAACATAAAAGCATTACTATTACGTATTTAGTATGTGTCTGTATTTGGAAGGTGGAGAGATTATCTGAATTGCAGATAGTACATAATCTGCCCTGGTTTACATTTTGTACAAGTTGCTGAAATGGAATGGATTCACAGTTAGGTATGGATACATACATGAAGCGTTCATTAGGGACTTGTTCCTGTGCCAAATGGCTGCAGAGAGTGCATGTATGTTTCCACATGTATGAAATCTGGAAGATTTCATTTATAGGTATGTTTTTGTTTTCCTGTACTTGTAGTACGTACATTAGAAATTCTTGTGGATCTTCCTGTGTGTTTATAATGAATTTGAACATTGCAGCACTGTAGTCCAATTCTTGTCGTATTCCATGAACACTGTAAGTGTTGTCAGGATTGTTGGTTGCATTTCTATGAAGGACTAACATTTGAAAACACAATTGCTCTGTACTGTGTAAATAAATGTCAATAATTGGTGGCAATTGTCAAAGAATATGTATTGCTACATTTGTGTAGCAATTTAAACCAGTTGTATTTGAAAATTTGAATGGACCTAACAGTTCTGTGTTGAAGTCATTTGTTCGGAGTGTGTGTTGCTTCTTTGAAGAAGTAGTTGAATTACTTTGAGCGGTAGATTCTTCTTTGGTTGTGGTACTTGATGAAGTATTAGCTTCTTTTATTTTCTTTGGGGGAATTGCAGTGAGACCCTGTATCATTTCAGTTTGAAGTACATTTCTTTTACAACGTTTTGCTTTTTGCGGAACAGGATATGTTTTTAGATGGTGGGTGTGCGGTGAACACAGTCTATTGTATTCTAGAATGCAAGGAATATCAGCATTTACTTTACTTGCATAAAAGTTGTTTTCGAAATAGCCCGTTAAGTTTACGTAAGCGTGATAGTGCTACATAGCTCATGCCTTCTTTAAAGACTGTGCTACCAATATCTATCAATCTTTATCTAGGGTAAGACCTTGTGATTTGTGAATGGTAACTGCGTATGCTAGAGTTAGTGCAAATTGTTCTCTGCATACATACATGTCTTTGAACAGAAGGAAGCGGGCTGTTGAGCATCCTATCCTTTTAATTTCTGATAGTTTGTCAAAGAGAATATTGACAAACTGAATGTTGTTGTCACGTGGGTATGTTTGAAAGCTAACAACTGTACCAAGTAATCCATTAACTAGTCCTTGCTCCACGTACATTTAAGCATTACTCTACAATTTAAAGATAATTTTAATATTTTCTCCAAACCAGCTGTGTTGGAGATAGAGTTTTCTAAGGTATTTAGTCTTGTTGTGGCTTGTTGGCACATGGGTAGTGTCATACCATGTACGTCCAGTTTATCTGTGGAGCAAATTTCAAATTTCAATTATTGGTTCACATTGTTTGATTGAATTTTGAACAGCTTGCAAGAGTTGGCATCAAGTACATACAATTGACATTTCTGTGTGCTAATTGTTCCATGACATCAGTAGCACATGAGTTATGGCCATAGAGTGCACGGATGTGCCTGATTTCTAATATTGATTGTGCTTCTTGAGATAGTATATACCAACTCTAATACTTTCTAAAATATTGGTGTATGTGCGGTCTGCAGACTGCCGCATGTTTTCCGTTAATTCTCTGTATTGAAAATGTTACCAAACATTGACATTTCCATGCTTCCAAGAGTTTTACGGCACAGTTTGTGCCCTAAGGTTTTAAAAATAGGTTCACCTTTCACTGGTGTCAATTGAAGAAGATCTATGAAAACAATAAGGGGCCGATTCATGGAACAAACGTGCGCCGAAAATCTTTGCGCAAGCAGGCGCAAGCAGGCGCAAGCGGAAATGCGCGTGCGATTCATGGAAGTCCCTGCGCGTGTTTACCACATGATGTGCGCCAAACCCGTGCATGGCGCACACGTCACTGCAACATCCCAAAAGACGTGCGCGATGCGCACAGTGAAAGCGCACAACCTCGGCACATACACCAGAGAGTGGGCGGAACACGGGGCGTAACGCGCGGAATGGGGAACAACTCGCGAAAACAAGGGCGTAACTGGGGATGTACTGCAGGGAAGCAGACGGAACGCCCACACGCACCCGAACCACACGTATTCATGGAATCGAATAGGGCAAAGCCACGCACAGCGAAAGACACGCACAAGCCGATACACGTCCGCCACACGAAGGCAGGCGGTAGCGTCCCTGCACATTACAAAAGTGGCAACATACAGCAATTGTGCGAGCGGGGCACGTGTATTTCGGGGTTGCGCGGGAAGTTACACACGCGATTGAGCGGGATACGTGTATTTCAGGGGTTCGCGTGAAGTTTCTCACGCGATCGGGCCTGGGGGAGCGGGGTACGTGTATTTCAGGGGTTCGCGTGAAGTTTCTCACGCGATCGGGCCTGGGGGAGCGGGGTACCACTCACCGTCTGCCTTGCGTGTAGAAGAACGCGTAGCCAACACCCGCTGTGAAGTAATAGCGTGTGAACCCCAACGGATGGAAAACACATGCACCGCACGAAAAGCACGTACAGAACATAAATGCACGCGGGATCATCAAGCCCTGCCAGGGCAACGCCCGTGCTCAAAACGTCACAGACGCGCTTACGCTGCAAGGGCCTTTGGTCCAATGTAATCGCGTACGCGTGCTGACGCGCTTACGCGCTAAGGGCCTTTCCTCGATTTTCACGCTGACGTGCAGGATTTTCACGTGCCAAATCACTCCGTATCAAGCTGGCCACGCGAAAACACACGGAAGACCACGCTCCTGCCCAGAAGGCCGAATCACTGCCCCCGAGTGCCCTGAGCAGCCTCCCACGTGCCATCTGCTGCTGCCTGCCTGCCTGCCTGCCTGCTGCCACCGTGCCCTGCCATTTGGTGCCTGCACATCAGCCATCTGCAGGGGTCCAGTTGCTGTGTCCACCCCTGCTGGTACAGAAGACTCCCGACTTGAATAACATCACTCCACAGCCCAGCCCCAGGACCCAGTTGCCCACCCACTCCTGCCCCTGGGGTTGCCATGTCGGGCACATCCACATCTGACCCCAGTGGCAACCCCCGGCCAGAGGGGCAGAGGGGCACCAGCTTCACAGCCACCGAAGTTGGTGTCCTGGTGGAGCAAGTCATGGGGCAGTATGATGCCCTCTTCGGATCGTCCCGCGCCAACAGGGTAGGACGGGAGAGGATCTGGGCCGACTGTGTGGTTGCCATCAACGCGGAGGGGGTGGCAACCCGCACCATCCAGAAGGTCAAGAAGCGCTGGGAGGACTTGAGGTCCAGGACCCTCATGAAGGCCCGGCGCCTCGTGGAGGGGGGCCGGGGCCGCATGAGTACCATCCAGTTGAGGGTCCTGGAACGCGCACACCCAGCGCTCCACGCCCAGGTCCTCAAGAGGGAGACCCGTCTGGAGTTGAGCGGTAAGTGGCCAAGCATTGCTGTGTGAGACAGGGCATGTTGCAGTGTGCTGGTTGTCTGATACTTGCCTGCATGTGTGACATAGGCCATGTACGCATGTATGTGTGCAGGGACATCATGGGAATGCATGTGCGACCTGTAATGTGTGAACCGCACGGTTGTTGCATGTGTTTGAATGCGACATGGGGAGCCCTGTGCAGATTGCATACATGAGAGCATGGCAGTCTCTGTTCCTGGACATGGGTGGGGGCGAGGGATGGGTGCTGATGCCAGATACATATGTGGTATCCATGTGTGTGTGCCTGACCTGCGTGTCTGTGACTTGTGAGTGCCATGGATGCATGACACATGTCTGTGACAATGTACAGATTCACTGATGCAGCCTAGTCATCCTTGTATGCACTGTGATTGGGGTGTACGGGGCCAGATGGATGTGACTGAGGTGAAGTGTGTGCATGTGATAGGCATGACCCATGATGCATGTGAGTCCCATTACATTGTATGATTCGAGAGTCCATTGGACATGCATTGAAATGTCCATGACACGCACCATGACTGTCACTGTGTGTGTTTTGCCTGGACTGACACATGTGTTGTGGTGTGACATGATGGAAGTGTACTTTGACAGTGGCACTCATCTGCTATTGCTTCGTGTCTAGGGGACCATTGTACAGTACCCTGATGCTTGTGTTCTATGTCTCCCTCTACGCAGCGGCTAGTGAAGGAGAGGGCGGAGACGGCGCTGTGGAGCAAGGCGGCGGGGATGCCCCCACGGCTGCAGCGGAAGGGGTGGGTGAGCCCCCACAGGGGCCTGCTATGGCGGTAGACGGCAAGGAGCCATCGAGGTTGGTGGTTTCCACAGAGGAGGAGGAGGCCGCCACTGAGGCGCACATGGGGCCTGGTGGGGGCATCCCTGCTGGTGCAAGTGGTGCAGTCCAGGGGCAGGGGCAGGAGGCAGCACAGGTCACTGTGGAGGGGCCTGTGCATGTCGCTGTCCCTGAACCTGTGGGTGCACCACCTTGCACCAGCAGGGATGCCCCGTCCCAGGCCCGTCCGCAGGTAGAGGGGATGTCCATGTCATCTGACTCCCCTCCACCTGCGGACGAGGGGACCCCTGGCCGTGTGGAGAAGGTCCTGATTGGGGTCGCGATGCGCACGGCTGTGATTCGTGATGCCGTGCGTGCTTCCCAGGAGGAGCATGCATGTCATCACGAAGAGCACCGTGCCGACGTGGCCCAATTGGGATCGGCCATGTTCGGGGGTTTCCTGCAGGTGTCGGCCAATCTGGCGGCCCTCTCCTCCTCTGTGGAGACTATACGCCAGTCGTTCTCCTTGCCGTCTTCCGGCCCAGATGCCACCAGGGCCCCCTGTGGACCTGCCCTGACCAATGCAGCCAGCTCGGTGGGGATCCCATCCCTGCCACAGTCGGGAGTCAGAGGTCCAGCAGGGGTGGACAACACAGCAACTGGACCCCAGCAGATGGAGGATGTGACGGCATCATCGGGCAGGGCACGTGCACGACGGCGTCGGTGGTTTCCATCATCCTGGATGCCGTCGTGCTGGCAGAGGCAGTGGCGTCGGAGGCAGCAGCAGGCTCGACGTGGGAGGCATCATGGCTCGGGGCCATCAAGATCAGAGGGGCAGGCATCGGCCGGAGGGCAGGAGAACCCTGGGATGGTAGTGTCTTCCGTGTGGGAGCAGTTGGTCCAGCGGATAGGTGCGGAGCGGCAGCGGGCGGAAGAGGAGCGGCTCACCATGGTCAGGGCGGAGTTCTCCATGCGTCGGGCGTTGAGGCGGGCTGAGTGCCTCGAGGAAGCTCGCAGGGAGTTTGAGGTGAACATGGGGTTATCCCTGCGAGACCTCGGGGCCAGGACAGAGTCCCGCCTCCAGGACATCGACATGGAGTTCGATGATGCCCTGGCCGGCAACATCACAGAGTGAGCCGCAGGACTTGCCCGCTGCCATTGTATATAGTTATATAGTTAGTGGTAGGTTTCCTTTAAATTATTATTTTTTTATTTGGTTGCGATTGGACAATGCGCCACTTTTTTGTATATAGTTCAGTGTTTAGTTAGTTGACATAGTTAGGTTTCATTTGGTTGGGCTCATGGACCCGGGATTGTCTTGTAAATAGTTCTTCTATGGATTTTTTGATTTTTTGGATTTTTTTCATGGACATTCATCTTCTTTTTGTTGTTTTGCTTTGTGGTTTTTCTAATTTCATTTCCATTCTAGTTGATTTTCAATACATTTTTATTTTCATCCTTCAATGTGTCGTATCATCTCATTACTTTCATGCATGTCATGTTGGGTGTTTTAACATTCACTTGCAGCCATTGTGTGTGACAGACATGTGTTCATTTGCATTATTTATATTGGGTGTGTAACATGTAATTGCCTTTGATATGTGGGTGGATGTGATAGTTGGTTGGGCCTTTTGGCAGGGGAGGATGGCCATTACGGACATGATTGGGGATTGTTGGGACCCAGGTGCAGGGGGGCATGGATGGGACATGGGCGAGGGCCTGGTGGAGGGTGCCCCGCAATGCTGGGGGGTGGGGGTGGTGGGGGACATGAGTTGGACATGGGTGGGGGCCTGCTGGCAGGTGCCCCACAGTGCTGGGGGGTGGGGGTGGTGGGGGACATGAGTTGGACATGGGTGGGGGCCTGCTGGCAGGTTCCCCACAGTGCTGGGGGGTGGGGGTGGTGGGGGACATGAGTTGGACATGGGTGGGGGCCTGCTGGCAGGTGCCCCACAGTGCTGGGGGGTGGGGGTGGTGGGGGACATGAGTTGGACATGGGTGGGGGCCTGCTGGCAGGTGCCCCACAGTGCTGGGGGGTGGGTTTGGTGGGGGACATGAGTTGGACATGGGTGGGGGCCTGCTGGCAGGTGCCCCACAGTGCTGGGGGGTGGGGGTGGTGGGGGACATGAGTTGGTGTTCATTAGTTCAAGGAGACATGTGCCTTTGCTGGGGGGCATGCCCATGTTGGGTGGGCTGCCTGCGGGACATGACCAGGGATGCAGGGTAGTCCCCTGTGGTGTGGGCTGCCTGCAGGGGCCGTGGAGGGTGTACAGGGAACACCTGGGAGGACCCACACTGTCAAATCACATGTAGGACTCCCCGGCACCCCTGAAATACACGTACCCTGCTGAAATCGCGTGTAAAACTTCCCGCGCACCCCTGAAATACACGCGCCCAGGCTATTCGCTAGTAAAACTTCCCGCGCACCCCTGAAATACACGCGCCCAGGCTATTCGCGTGTGGAACTTCCCGCGCACCCTTGAAATACACGCGCCCAGGCTATTCGCGTGTGGAACTTCCCGCGCACCCCTGAAATACACGTGCCCAGGCTATTTGCGTGTGGAACTTCCCGCGCACCCCTGAAATACACCTACCCTGCTGAAATCGCGTGTAAAACTTCCCGCGCACCCCTGAAATACACGCGCCCAGGCTATTCGCGTGTGGAACTTCCCGCGCACCCCTGAAATACACGCGCCCAGGCTATTCGCGTGTGGAACTTCCCGCGCACCCCTGAAATACACGCGCCCAGGCTATTCGCGTGTGGAACTTCCCGCGCACCCCTGAAATACACGCGCCCAGGCTATTCGCGTGTGGAACTTCCCGCGCACCCCTGAAATACACGCGCTCAGGCTATTCGCGTGTGGAACTTCCCGCGCACCCCTGAAATACACGCGCCCAGGCCAATCGCGTGTGGAACTTCTCACGCACCCCTGGAATACACGTAGCCCGCTCCCCCAGGCCCGATCGCGTGAGAAACTTCACGCGAACCCCTGAAATACACGTAGCCCGCTCCTCCAGGCCCGATCGCGTGAAAAAGTTCATGCGAACCCCTGAAATACACGTAGCCCGCTCCCCCAGGCCCGATCGCATGAATAAGTTCACGCGAACCCCTGAAATACACGTAGCCCGCTCCCCCAGGCCCGATCGCGTGAAAAAGTTCACGCGAACCCCTGAAATACACGTAGCACGCTCCCCCAGGCCCGATCGCGTGAGAAACTTCACGTGAACCCCTGAAATACACGTAGCCCGCTTGCCGTGCTGGTACAGGGTTAGCGCAGCCCTTTGCGCTGGATTGGGGATTTTGATGGCTTTTCCCTGCGCGGAAGGTGTTCTTGGGGGCGTAACTGGCGCTGCTGCAAGGTCGCTGCGCCACTGTGCGCCACGGCTGGTTTTGGTGGCTGGAATCCATGAATACGCTGTGCGCGGAAATGGGTTTTGGCGCACGCGGCTGGCGCAGGGATTCGCACGCGCACACTGTGCACCAGCCGCGTGCGCCACTTGTGCGCTGAATTCTTTGAATTACCCCCTAATTGTTTTGCTCCAAAGAGCTCTTCGTAGTCTGTTTTGAGTACCTCTTGTAATCTGGGGTGAATCAAAGCCAACATTAGGTTGGAGACCATGCTCACTTCATCTATTAGTAGCATTTTGGTTTGTTTCAAAACTCTGCATAGTTCCATTGCAGCTTCTGTAGAAAGTTTGTAATAGTCTAATTTGTTTTGGTGTTCTACTGTAAGGAGTAGTAATCGGTGTAAAGTGGAACCACCTATGTTGTAGGCAGCTAAACCTGTGGGGGCAGTTACAACAACTTACAGTTTGTTGTTTGTTAATTGTTGGAGGAACTTGCTGATGATTTTGATTAAGAATGTTTTGCCTGAACGAGCTTGACCACTCACGTATAGAGTATAGGTTTGGATTCTTGGCAGGTACAGTTTTTATTTTCATGTTGCACACCATGTTTAATTTGTTTTATTACTTCTTGGAAAATGCTATGCTGTTCATTGTTCAGTTATGATTTCAGTACAGTGGAGTAGTCTGTAGCTTGTTCATACCGACACATGGGGCCTCATTCCGAGATTGGAGGTAGTCATGGCGCAATTTGCGCCATGACTGCCTCCAATAACTGTACTGTCACCGGTCTTGTTCAATGGGGACTTACAGGTGTAGTCCGACCTTTGCGGGACCGGTAAGTCCCCAATGAAAAAAACATTCCTCATTCCCATTTGAGCCCCCGTAGGGCTCAATGGGAATGGAGAAGTAGCTAATAACGGTAACGCAATTTGCGGTACCGTTATTAGCTCTGAAGTCCCTTAGCGGGTCCCGTCCATAACGCCTGGTAAAACCAGGCGTTGAAGGAGGGACCCGCTAAGGGAACTCGTAGTAGGGCGGTAAGGGATTACCGGCACCGGTCTCCTCAATGGTGCCCGGTATCTTTTACTGGCCTACTCGTAATGAGTCCCATGGTGTTTTCTACTTCTGTCATGGCTTATTCTGCCTCATTTGCTATTGGTGGCTGTCCAAGTGGTGCTTGGTTTCCTGTTACAGATGGTTGACTACTTCGGGAGTGTCCACTTCTAATTGGGCCTGGAGGTCTTCTTCGTGTCGCTGTTCATTGTGAAGCATTGTTTGGTACTGTGTAAAGTTTACGTCTGTTATAGTGCTTTCATTTGCTTTGAAAGCGTCTTCATAGGAGTCATATGTATCCAGTAACTCTTTTTCTTTTCTCCATGGTTTAAAACGTTGTAGCAGGGACATGTTATACAGTTCTTTATGTTGAGGAGTTTTTAATGACAATTTGATATGATTAATTAAGCTGCGTTTGGTAAGTTTCACTAAACTGCCTTCACAATTTGTCAATCTGTATCTACATTTCTTTTCATCTGGTTTAATATTATTTTGTATGTGAAGTTTTGGGCTGCGTGGTAGAGACACATGGTTTCCTAAGTGGTACTCCTGTTTGGGTAGTATGTGTCCAATAAATTGTTTTTTAAAATGTCTTGGCTGTTGGGATCATGTTTGGCTATTGTTTCTATGTCCTCATATGATTTGAGAACTCTTTTTCTAGATTTAGCTGGACCAAGACTTAGCCATACTATATTTTCAGATTTACCATACAATGCAGTACCAGTTAATCGATCAGCTGCTTCATAGGATCCACATTCTCTATGGGACAGCATATTTATGCCCAAGCTGTATAATTTCTGAGACACTGTTTTATCTGATGACAGGTCATTCCAGAGGACTTGGAGCTCTGTCTTTTCTGATTTGGTTAAGTATGTTGTGACATATCGTGCAACTGCAGTAGAATTGTCTGCAATGTACTGCACATCTATGTTTGCATTCCACAAGTGGGCAATGATTGCATTGTAATCATTGATATATTTTTCTTCTTCTTTTCTTTTTATGCAATATGTATTTTTAGGTGACTTACCTTTAACACTATGTCTAACTGAAGACATGAGGTTGTTCACTTGACCTGTATTTGTAACTGGTCTAGGGAAACCAAATCGGCATTTGTTGTAGTATTTCCCTTTGTTTTTGTATTTGCGACGACACTATTTGCCACATTAGTGTCTTTGGAATTGTAAAGTCTTTGCATGAAGATCCCTATTTGTGGATTCTGATGGAATTTCACAAGTGGCATATTTTTCAATAAACTGTAAAACAGTGGCATCACTGTCTTGACCAAATTTAGGAACATCTTTAATCCATAAAAGCATGTGGACATGTGGTGCTCCTCTGGCTTGGTATCCTTTTCTCCAAAAGAAGTGTTGCACTTCTCCAAGGGGAGGAACAGTTTTATTACAAATAAAATGTAGCATAAGAATGAAGCGATGGTGAAAATATCTTGAAACATTAACAGGATCCTGAGAACAAAGTTCTCCAGGTGTTAGTATATCTATGTTTGTTTTGTTTTCGTTTGATATGCATACGAAAGCATGTAAATTTTCCCATGCATATTCTGCACAACGTAATGTAACAAACCAAGTGGGTGGGCCAAGGTTTCTGATCATACAACGTACATCTCCATGACGTTGAAACCAGTACTCTTTAGTACCACACTTTTTGTTGAACTTTTTGTAATAATTGTGTAGCTGTCATATTTTGAAAGTGTGATCCTGATTTTAATATGTGTGCAACTCCGTAACATAAAGTTGCTAGTTCACTTTCAAAGAGTAGGAGGAATATGTATTCCACATTTTGTCGAAATCTGGGATCTTCAGAATACATTCGTAATGAGCGATATTCTGATGCTGATATTTGAATAGGTCTATCATCGTATCTTCCTCCTTTGCCAGTAGGAAAGAGTAGCGAAAAAGCATGTGCTTCTATACTTTTTTCCCATATGCTGATTGGTGATCCTTTTGTTTGATGCATTTGGTACGTTTCCAGTGCATCTTCTATGGTGTCATTAGAGTGCAATGGATGAATTGTATAATGGTCTAAAGTGTTTGATATTGTAGCAGGATCTAGGAGCTCAAATTGACCAGCTTCTTGTGTCTCTTGAATTATTTCAGTTGTATCTTTCAAGTTTTCTTCAATATTAATTTCTTTGTAATATTCATTATTCTTTTTAAGACATTGCAGGGCTTCTCTAACTTTATGTAAATCTACCAGTTGCCAAATTTGTTTGTCTTTTGTAGGTACTCCTTTTACCAAGATAATTAAAGATTGTTGCCTTGGACGTTGCACTCCTAGAGTGTGCACATTTTCTTTTAGATCTAATGGTAAATACACTACTTTTCCACGAATACTTTTCACTAATTCAGAGGGAGGTAATTTTGCAGTTTTTGGTTGAAGGCGTATTAATGCTTGAAATGGGTGCACTGTTTGAATTAGGATGCTCGCATATAAATTAAGCTGTTGAAGGGGTTTTGGTAGTGGATGTAATTCTAAGTTATTTGTGATAGCACGTGAAGGAGTTTGGTTGTTGTCAAGTTTTGTAGTGCAGTAACTGCAAAGTATTATGGGGTCAGTTATTTCGTATTTGTTTTCTGCTATAAGCTAGAGAGCTAATTCAAACCATTTAGAAACTTCATTGTCTTCTATTTTGTATGATAGTTCTACAGTTTTTGTGTTACTTTTATAAAAAGTTCTGCGGCAACATACACACACGTGGTTTGGTACTTCAGCTGAAGTACTTTCAAATTTTAGTATTTCTTTTTTTGTATGTGTGTACTGAAAGGTTGCCATGTGCAGAATTGTTACGAAGTTGGTTTACAGCTAATTCATCTTGTAAGTGGGTTTCACTTCCAAAATATTTTGACTGGATATAGTCGATTTCTTCTAGTAGGTCTTTTGCTGTACCATGTAGAAGAATGTTATTTAAATTGGCTAGTGCTAAAGCAGGACTTTTAGCATAGTACAGTTTATAAACTAGATTTCTTATACTTGCATGATGTGTTGATATCCTTTTGATATCATGGAAGGTTGTTTTGGAAGTAGGTCCTGTAATGCAGGCCAATGAATGTCCTTGTTCTCCTGTGTACTTGTGTACTGGACAAGCATCAATATTTTGCAGTAGTTTAATTTTGATTTTGTCTTTGCTTTTCACATATTGATTGAGGAATTGGCGTAAAGACTTGAACATTTTTTTGGGAATGTTACACATTGACGTGCATGGCCATTTGTACACTAGATGTTCTGATTCAGTTGAATGGAGGGGTAAATATTCGTTTTCAGGGCATATTTTTGTAAGGAGTTCTTCTTGTTCCATGATGGTATTATTAACTTTTTCATAACCTCGAACACTGCTATGTATGGCAATTGGATATGTTTGCTTTTGTTTGTACTCTTCTTCATTAAAGCATGGTTCTGTGCTTGTAGTGTGACTCCATTCACCACCACAGATATTTAAGAAGTTCTTTCTGTTGACATTTCGTTTATTGAGAAGTCTTTTTTGTAATTTAGTTATTAGTTTTGTTAGTGGTTTCATTCTGTTTAACACTAAAATAAATAACTTTCTTTTGAGAAGAATTGCACTGTCTATCAACGCTTCTAAGATTACTTTCCTACGATAAGTTTGAAGTGTTGAACCTGGTTTCTCTCCTGTTTTTATAAGATTTTGAAGGACTTTGTGACGGAACATTTTGGCTAAAATACTTTTCTTGGTATGCTTACTTTGTACTATATCAAGATTTATAGAAGAAGTTTTATTTGTAGTGATAGTTGATTTTCTGTTAATTGTTTTTTGGGTTGTTTTACTTTTTGATAGAGGAGGCAAAGTTTTTGTACTAGAAACTTCTTCTGTTTCACTGCATGACTGTATTAGCTGTTGTGTTTCAATTTTTTTTACAAACTCTGCTGTAGATGGATGTTTATGTTGGAGACTTTTCTTTTCATTTGCTCTACTTCTGCGTTCGTTTCTACGGAGTTGCTTTTTGGTAGGCATTCTTTGGGGTCTGTTGAAAAAAATACAGAAGGTATGGGTTGGGGTGTTCTTCTGCAATGCATGTGTGTTGTGTGCATGAGTGTTTGAGTAAGATGATAAAGATGTATGTAATGGTGTGTGATTGTGCATTGGGAAGTACAACTACTAGGGATGGGTATTCTTGAATTAATGTGTTACTAAACTGGGGTTCAGATGACAGAAAAAAGTAAGCCAGTGGTGTGGAGAAGTATAAATAGTATATCTAAAGCTATACAATTAAAACAGTTGTTTGTTCTACAACATCTAAATTCTAGCGGCTGAGTTGGGTAATTTGTGTGTTGAAAAATAGGAATTTGTGGGCCATTCTGCCAGTAAATCACTGTTTAAGACGGGGGGATTTTTGGTCAGAATGTTGCAGAATCTCTATTTTTAGGCACAGAAATAGCATGAATTAACCTTATAGTGTGTTTGAGTAATAATTCAAATAGTATGGTAACATTCTACTTACTTTTTTTCTAAAATGAGCAGTTTGCTTCTTAGTTGTTCTTTGTACTTCAAATTCGGCTGCTTCTTTTCAGGAGAATGGTCTTCACTGCAATTGTAAAAGAAAGAAATTAGTCATTTGGTTTGTATATAGCACTGTTTTTAATTTAGACATAGATTTTTTAAATTGAAATGCTCAGCGCCTTCCACAAAACCATAAAAACTATCTTATGACTAACTGTAGGAAAGAAAATATCTTTACTATGGCTTGTGAAATTCATAATGTACCACTGTATACAACTATTCCTGTAACTAAGCTTTTCCACGTAATAGTGAGTCAATGTCAGAGCCTGCTTTTCCACGTAATAGTGAGTCAATGTCATAGCCTGCTTGTCCTTTATAAATGTAAGTAATTATATAAATTAATAAAAATTAAAACCAATTATGTTTGTACAAATATTATTGTTTGAGATTTGATCATAGAGTGTGCATGTAATTTTGTTTATTATATGTAGTCTATATATTTTATTTCAAAAATGTTAGTTTAACATTATTTGCGTGTGTGCATGAAGAAATTAAACGGTATAAAGGTTTGTAAGTGACAGTTCATTTTAGGACAATGAAAAAATTATCGTAGATTCATTTTACAGATTATACAAGGTAAAAGTCGGTTAGAAAATGTGTTCATGTACTGTATAGAAAATATGCATACCTGTAGTTTGTGTTCATGCATATGGATATGGACGAAGCAGCAAGTAGAAATCTTTGAGACTTGTATAGTATTTCTCGTAAATCGTGCTTGCCAATGGTATGAGACTTGTACTCCGAGAGGTTCACCGTACATTTGCAGTGCTGATCTATGATGATGTAGTTACATGTAGAGGTCTTGGAATTGATTGGTGGATGGTCATGTGATTTCTTAGCTACATCCAATGAGGGAATAGCACAGAGTGTGAAGTGGAAATGGTAGAAGGGCTGTCCATGTTACGATATGTTTGCGGACATGGCGGTAGTTCTAGGACACCACGTATTACATCCGGGGAATTTGGGGTGGGGAGGCATGCAAATGAGATTGAATGTAGCAAGGGATTGGTCAGTAAAGTTTAGTGAGTGTGTTGTGCTAGGAGAGGTTTTCTCAGATGTTCTTTTTGCTGAGAGAAGAACAGATGGCTATGGCTGAGTGTTTAAAAAAAAAGATTGTGTGGATTTTGGGAGACTCGTGGATACACTGGTTGAAGGTGCATGCAGAAAGCTGTGGAGTATCTATAGATCTTGGATTCGCACATGTGGAAGTGCACTGGCATGGAGTGCGCGGAATTAAGTGGTTGGACTTGCTACCTCTCTGTGCAACTTTGAAGATAGAGGAACATCCAGACATAATTGTAATTCATTGTGGAGGGAACAGTTTAGGACACGTGTCTGGAATTTATTTGCAATTTGCAATGAAAGAAGGACTTCAGAAGATCATGGACATGTTTCCAAACTCCAAAGTAATTTTTTCACGGATTGCGCAGAGACAAATGTGGCTTCGTTCTTTCTCATGTGGTCCACAAATGGAGAAAGCAAAGCGTAATGTTAATAAGGCTGTTTGTTCCTTCCTAAGAGATTTTGGCATGTCCTCTTTTCACAATGAAAATATTATGTTTCGTAGTACATTCATTTTTCGCAGAGATGGAGTCCAGCTTACTTATGCTGGCAATCAGATTTTTCTGAGAAATATACAAAATGTATTGCAACCTTTTTAGAAATACAGCATCCTTTTTGAAGTAGGTGTTAAGTATTTATAATTTTTGACATACAAGCACCTCGCAAAGGCTCTTTTCAGAGCCACCACTTCCTCCCAGAGAAAAATGCGATGGTTACAATAGGGTAGTACCCCAATTTTTTTATGTTCGCGAACTGTCCGTGGACTTTCAAGAAATACAAAAGGGCCCTGCTTTATTTATCTTCACGTCTATTTTTTAACTGTGAAAGGCGGCTCTGAAAAGAGCCTTATTTTTTTTGATTTTTGTTATTATTTATTTTTTTTGGTTTTTTATACACGACACACTAGGAGAGGAGTGGAAAGGAGGGTAAAGGGGGGGACACCAACCACAGGGATAAGAAAGGGCGAGCTGAGAGAGGAAGATGTAGAGTGGGTTTTATTTGGGTAGTGAGCAGGTCTTCTCGTGCTGTGAGACGATAGTCTCAAAAACACTCCGAAGTCGCTCCCCCCTGCAGAGTACTGTGTCACAGTACATACATACAACTGTGACCCTCGAAAGGTAAGGGTCATCAGAATTCTGTATGGCCTGTGAGGCAGCTTGAGGAAGAC
Organism: Ambystoma mexicanum; assembly: GCF_040938575.1. Lineage (NCBI taxonomy): Eukaryota > Metazoa > Chordata > Amphibia > Caudata > Ambystomatidae > Ambystoma > Ambystoma mexicanum. Next base: position 345,138,824 of record NC_090931.1, read on the forward strand.
GCTGTCCCACAGAGGTGTTCCTTGTGGTGACAGGATCAGAAACGGAGGATGAAGTAGAGGCAATCAACCTACTACGCTCTTCGCAAGGTACAACCTGGCAAATGGCCCCAGTGTGGAATGAGTTGAGGTGTCGCTTCATGGTAGTGGTCCCAGAGCTGTACGAACCATGCCTCCCGCGACTGAGTTCCATTTTGCACTCATTGCAGGTGACACGGTTCGCACGAGCCTTAGGACCATTCCCATGAACGGTAAACAACCGCCACACCCAAGAATCACGCCGAGGGCGGGTAGTAGGGATTTCCTCTACCTCATTCTCATCATCCTCTTCTTCTTCCTCTGTATCCTCACTCCTGTTCCCCTCTTCAGGCCCTTGAGGAGATGGTCATGGTGGAGGGGGTGGGAGTGGTGCTGAGGCAGATGTAGCACCAGGTGGCAATAGTGCAGCCATGGATGTCATCGGCTTGGAGATGGAAATCTCAAAATCTGCAAAGTATGCAGCAAAATGCAGTGTGCTCTGTGGAATAGCCAGAAACACAATGAGAATGAGCTCTACGGTGTGCTCTTTTATAGGGGTGCTTGTACGCGGTTCACGGACATGCAGCCCATCCGCAAGACAGATCAAACACCAAAAAAGGTTAAAAAAAGTCACAAAAACTATGTGGAAACTTAGGATTAGTATGTGGGATTTTTGGTATGGTGAGTTTTTAATGAGAAATATTGTGGATTACTTGGAAATGTACTTTTAAACTGTTCGGGGACATGAACAGTGTCCGCATTCAGAACACGCGATCAGCGTGGGCGCGGTCACATGATTGCTTTGTGAGCATGTTTGCTAAGGAAGTGGTCGCCCGCAGGACACCCAATGTACGGACATTGCTTTTGTGCATGCGCGTTGATGTTCTACGGACAGTGTTCGGGTCCTGAACTAATTAAAAGTGCGTCGCACATAAAACGAACAGTTACGGACAGCCGTTTGTTCTTAGCACAGTTTAACTTACTTGCGAACAATACAGACAGACATAGCGTCCCCAGCACACCTCCATTTTCGTTTATTTACGAACAATTCAGGACACCACGAGTGTTCTTAGAACAGTTTCAACTTGCTAGCGAACACTACGAACAGGCATAGTGTTCTTAAGGACACCTCCATTTTCATTTATTTACGAACATTTCAGGACACTACGAGTGTTCTTAGAACAGTTTCAACTTGCATGAGAACATTACGGACAGATATAGTGTCCTCAGGACACTTACATTTTCGTCTATTTACGAACATTTCCGAACAACCGCGCTGTCCGTGGACACCTAAATTGGTTTTAACAAAAAGAACTAAAACTAATTACAACACAATATAAAAAAGTAACTTTATTTGACATATATTAACAATTTATGACTGAGAAGGAGGGGCAGAAACGGAAACAAAAACAGGAGAATTAGGGATTTCAACATAATTGGGATCAGGTGAAGAAGGGATGGAAATGTCATCAAAACGTTTTGGTCCATGGAGAGGGTTTGGGGTTAAATGAGTGAGATATGGTGAGGGGGGACAATTACAGGTGGGACAATGGTATCTTGTTGTTAGTTTTAAGTGATCTTCCACAAAGTTTTTTAAATTGGTAAAATTTGCCATAAGTTGGTCCATTTTTTCGTTTATGTGTTCCAGAGTGTTATCCACCGCTTCTTTTTCTGTAGTAGTTTCAATTTTTGTATGGTCTGTGCAAAAAAAAAGTATATTTTAAATGTATACAAAATAATATTTATTAATTGGTTTATATAGTAAAGTGTGAACCATTAGGTGCATTATCTTCGGACATTTCCTCTCGTGGGAAATGCTCCTCTAGCCACTCCAGAGTACTACACATTTCTGTGAGAAAACAACAAAGTAATATATTTTTTTTTATCTAATACAGAAAGTTTATAAATATATGAGTAAAATGAAGTGCACTTACTATTTCAGGTAAGAAATGTGATGAGTAGTCTGTACGTCTGGTCTTGCTCTTAGTTGTGGAGTGTCTGTGAGGTAATTATGTTGGAAGCCACTTTATCTTCTTTTGGTATATTCCATTTTAGAACATATTGTATTTAAATGAATGGTTAGTGTGTTACATATATGGGTTACATTTCTTAATTATTACTACATATACTTTGTATGTGTGCTGCTTTGTGAATTTGTTACATGTTCCTATGTTATGATATAACAATTACACATACCCCGCCAGAGTTTTTAGGTGGTGGTACTGTTGTCCGAACATGTCCGCGGACAGTCAAATTCAGTAGAAAGGGTTCAGTATGTTCCATATTACATGTACATAAAGTCAAAGTTATTATTGTTAAGCTGTGCTGCTAATAAACTATGAAATTCAGTAAAAAAACTTTGTTAAGGGACGTTATGGTTCTGTTGCGCTACGAAAAACCTATGAAATTCAGTAAAAAAACGTTGTTAAAGGGACGTTATGGTTAAGTTGCGCCACTAAAAACCTATGAAATTCAGTAAAAAAACGTTGTTGAAGGGACGTTATGGTTCCAAGTAAAACCGAAAAACCCCTGAAATTCACCAGTTATGGTAAGATAAGCAACCATAACTCGCGCCACCACCGTGCACTGCTAAGACTAACACCCGGGACATCAAAGATGACATCACAAATGTCATTGATGACATCACTGATGACATCACATGTGCATTTACCTTTCATGAAAAGTCTGTACAAGGGTTTCTTATTGTAATGTTAATAAAAAAAAGTGTCAAGGATCATTGGAATAAATATCAACGGCTAATTATTCCATCCAGTATACTAAGGTGCTCATGTAGAAACATTGGCATTGTGTGCAGCATACATGATGGAAGTTATATATTCATAAGCTTGCCATGTTGAATAGTGAAATGATAACTGTTTTCTTATTAGACTTTTGCATACTGTGAAACATGTGATAAGTAGATAATAAAACCCACTTACTACATAATTGCATTATTATAGATAAAACACAAAGAGACAACACCACATACAAATATGAGTATATACAAGGAAATTGAAGTAAGAAAAAAAACAGCAGTAGTAGCAAAAAGTGTTCATAACCTAACTGATTACCTGTGTGCAGAGAAATTATTGCTCTGTTTCAAAGCTGCTACTTATCCTATGTATATATATCGCATGATGTGACTGGACCCTAAGGAAAGTAGTGTGAATACAAGATATAAAAAAAGGTGCATATACAGGGAATGTACAGTAATAAAAAAACAACAGAACTATCAGAAAGTGCTGATAACTCTACTGATAATTTTAATGCACAGAAAGGATTGCTGTCTTTCATGCTTGTGTCTTCCCCTATGTATATGTTTCATATGATATGACTGGACCCTAAGGGAATTATTGTAAGAACATACTTGAAGGATAAGTCTACAAATATACTACCTTTTCCACTTTTAATTCCTGACTGTTACTGAAGAAAACCATGTGGCCTAGATATGTCGGTAAAGGAAAAAAGGGGGAGCCAGACATGTGATGTCATCATTGATGTCATCAATAACATTTGAGATGTCAAGCAGTGCACGGTGGTGGCGTGAGTTATGGTTGCTTAGCTTACCATAACTCGCGAATTTCAGGGGTTTTTCGGTTTTACTTGGAACCATAACGTCCCTTTAACAAAGTTTTTTTCTGAATCTGATAGGTTTTTAGTAGCCCAACTTAACCATAATGTCCATTTAACAAAGTTTTTTACTGAATATATATATATATATATATATATATATATATATATATATATATATATATGGTGCTTGGGAAATCGAAGACTGTGGTTATAATACAAACAATGTAAACATTCACACAAAAATATATGTATTTTTAATACAATCAATGCACAAACATATGGGGAACTATGGGACTTGAAGTCCCTGGCAACAAAGTTATTTTTTCTAACTCTTTCTATTGTACTGATTTGCCTTCTATTGTCTACATTCATTAAAGGAATATCATGCAAATCAGATACCAGTTTGCCTTAAAAAGAGGAATGCGGTTATCTAGACTTTTGACAATTATTATTCACAGACTTCGTTCCATTTTCCTCTTTCGAGTTAGGGAAGCATTTATCTGTATGGGATGACTGTGGGTTTTATTCACTGTTAAATCACAGGAGTTTGCCTGATTTTACCCACATTTATATGTGCAACAGGTGGAATAGTTAGATTATTGTGGCAACAAGAGATTATTTAATTTGGGAATTGTAATATCTCTTCCTTGGATAAAGGTTAATACTGTGTCTTACCCCACTGATTCCTCTCAGCTCCCTGAGCCTCTTCTCGTCCTAGGTGATCCTCCCGCAGAGCACCACCCTCATTGTCAGGATCAGGATGCATTTGTCATTCTCTAGAGGAGACTTTAGGCAGGGATTTGGTGAGGGATATATAGGATTCATCACAATACTCTTACTAGCCCAAATCCTACACCATAACCAAACAGGATTAAACTGCAAAATCACAGCGATGGGAGTCATCTTAGTTTCTTAGTATACTAATTCAACAGCTGTTGATGACACAACTCACAATAAACCTTAAAGGAATTTCTTTTTGATCATCGATAAGGCATTAAGGTTACTTGTACCCCAAACTCCAGCCCTATAATGTCTAATACCTAAGCATTTAGCTTCATGTACTTTAATAGCTGAGGGACCTAATTGGCCACTGTAAGCAGTAAAAGTAAACATAAAATACTGAGGTTTGATCACTTTATCCTTATGCCACAGATCATTGACAGCAAATTGAACTCAGAATACAGAACATGATTTACTATCTTTAAAGCTTCAGACTCCCAATAAAAAGTCAAAGGCACTTTCTATCTCCTATAAATCATGACCTGTGGTTTATCGTTGTTGACAACCATATTCTTAGCAGTCATTAAAGCCATATATTTTGATAACAATGTTTTCAATGCCATTACAGTCCTTCATGAAAGTACAACTTCATTTGCATACGCAAGGAATGGGATGAATAGTTGATGAACATGTGTTATGCCTATAGTGGCTTCTATTAAAACAGCATCCAGTACATTCGAACATATATTGAAGAGTAAAGGTGAAATCAGACAACCTTGCCTTACACCCTGCTTAATGGGAAAGTTAAACGCACACTCCCCAACATGACCATATCTGGCAAATGATTCTGTGCGTGAACATAGTTGACCCAGAATACTCAATAGTTTGGGGTCTATACTAAAGCTTCAACATATGGGTCCTTGAGGGTCCATAACAAATATCTGTCAACTTTGTCAAAAGCTGTGGAAAGATCCATGAATGTCAAGAATCATTTCTCTTTTTTAATCCTGTAATATTTGTCAATCAAAAGTGATACATTGAGACATTGTTCCTCTGTCCCCACTCCAGATCTAAAACACCACTAGGTAACTGGGAGGATATTTGCTTCCTCCACCCATTCCAAACCCTGGTAATTGGTACAGTAGATCTTGGTGCTGAGGATGTTGGTAATTTGGTAACAGTGCATGTCTAAGGAATTCCTGGTTACTTGAAAAGAAATTTCTAAAGGCTTTCCAAATATCAGGGAAGAAACCGAGAAGTTTATTGATGAGTTTATAGCTACCCTCCATTATTAGCAAGCTGATATGAATCAGCCAAAAAGGGTAATAATTATTACTCAGGTACAACAATACCTAAATTAAGGAAGTGGTTAGTCTACAGACGATGTTGGAATGGTTGTGCATCTTGTGCAGAAAAGCGATAACGTGGTGCAAAAAATTGCAGCGGTGTGCCCAATAAAGATGGTTTGGATTACAATAGATAATTGTAAGCAAAAGGAAGATGATTCTCCTGTAGTTTGCCTAGATTGTAGAAAATTGTGTTCACACAACGTTCTGTGTTAAACAAAGACAAAATGGCCCAATAATACATAAGCAGCTTTTCCTAAGTGCTAATGTTGGCACTTCTGCAACAGCTGAAAACAATTTCCCTAGGATGGCAAACCCAGCTCCTTACATAACTTGTGAATGTGGTGAAGCATTGTGTTTTATGTCAATAACAAACGAAAGAAGTGACAAAATGTAAACAAATGGCTCTTCAAATACAGAAAATACAGGAGCAGCAGAGGAATGAAGATGAATGTGAAAAAGAATGCAAATTTGGCAGAGGGGGCCAGCAAACTTACAGGGACCACGACATGGCAGAGGAAGGGTTGTGGGAGGGAGCAGTAATACTTCAAATCCTTATCAAAAACGTATGTTAGTGCTTTGTTAAATAATGTGGTCGCTCTATTTGATAATAGAAATGATGATGCTATAAGTGGCACTGGTATTGCTAGTATGGATAAGAGGGATATTTTCTCATGGAATATAGCAAGGATGGTATTAAAATTGAAAGATCATGTCTGGTGTGCATTTGTATCACTGTATGACAATATTCTATTGCAGGAAAGATAGGCTTTGGAGTGCCCCATCCGTAGCAGGTTATCAGGCTTTTTTTACCCTCATTGTCTGAGGTCAGGTGAAATGGGGGCTGGTGACATAGATTAAATCTGAACTCACTATGGCTATTAACTTGATTATTGGTTCTCCATATAACATTCAAACTGTGATATGTTAATCTATTTTGCGGATGCATGGGTACATTTTCAATGTTTATAATAATAGTTTGGGAAATAATGCTCACACCTTTACCCTGGGCAAACTTCATAGCCTTTATAATCAAATAGTGGTGGTCAATGATATGCTATTGGAGAATAATGTGTGTGTTATCATAGGGAGTGATATGAACTCTAGAATTGGGTCAGGTTTGGGGGATGATGCTTTCCATGTCAATGAAATGGTGGGATAGAAATTTCCTTATGATGGTAAACAACTCTGATTTTCCAAATAAGCAATGTACTTGTCTCCTTAAGATGTGTGATGAACACAATTTGTGTTGCATCAACGGCAGAGCAGTATCAGACACTCCAGCTAAAGTTACCTTCTGTAGAACTATGATAGTTCCAATCGATTATTTATTTTTTAGGTTAGGCGATTGGTGTAGAGTGATTGACAATGTTGAGAGTGGTCATGCTCCCTTATCGTTCCAGTTGAGGTTAGCACATGAATCACACAGTAAAAGGAATATTGTGGAGTCAAAAATGTAATTAAATAATGTGGGTATAATGGTCAAGTGGTCCTCTGTTAATGAAGCTGTTCATTCTGAATCTATTGTGAAAACATGCTGATATGTTTGTCAGATAGCACTGATGAAATTGATATTATTAATGCCTTTAACTCATTGAATGTTAGAATTAAAGAGGTGGTAACCTTGAGGCTCAATTATAGGGTGAAGACCATGCGAAATGGTTGGTACACAAAGTAATGTAGACTAGCCAAGGGTGAGCTATTAGCAGCCCATAGGATCAGATGCTTTTTGAACATTTAGATGTTTAGCCACGATGAAATCACTTACACATATACCCATGTGTTATGGAGCTGACTTCAGTTGACAATAGGTGTACATATAGTACTGCAGAGTTTGACTATCTTCAAAACCACATTATTGTTTTTTAACTTTATTTAATACTGGGATGTTAACATTATAGGAAGATCATGTTTTACATAAAACAGTACATTATTATTGCATTTCATTGGTGTAAAGTCCATTAATTTATGCAGCTATTGGGGTAAGTGAAGGGGAGGAGCGGGGAGCGGGGAGGGGGGAAATAGTGGGAAGATGACAGAATTTAGTGGGTCAAGAGGGGGGGTTTACAGTTCTCGTGGTCTTTGTCTTGTCTTCTTCTGCCATTAATTATGAACTGAGGGGGGCCCATATGTCTTTAGGCCTCGAGGCGGCCTTGACCCCTTGGACGTAATATTCTTTGCATTCCTGTATGCTGATCAAGACTCGCATCCAGCCCTGGTGTGTTGGGGGGTCTTTGGATTTCCATTTTTTGAGGATGTTTCTTTTGGCCACTGCACCACCCACTGCAAACAGTCTGCGGGTCTTGACCACTGCTTTCTTTATGTCTCCCAGTAGGTATTTCAGCGGAGTGGCTGCAATATTTGTGTTCAGGATCAAGTTCATAGTTTTTGCCTCTTCGTTCCAGAATTGTCTGATTGGTGGACATTCCCAGTACATATGCATGGCTGTAGCATTCAGTGTGCCACATTTAGGGCATGACTGTGGTCTGGAGGGATCAAACTTGGAGATTTGCTTGGGGGTAATGTGCAGATGGTTTAGAATTTTGAATTGAATAAGTCTGAAGTTAGTTTTTGTGCATCTGCAGTAGTTTGTACATTGCTGTTCTTCTATCTGGATGTTCAAATCTTTTTCCCATTTGGTTTTTATGTCATTTTTGGATGGTGTGTTGGATTGTGTTACCCTGTACAGCATGGAAACATTGTCTGTGAAGCCTTCTTCAGTAAGGATTTCCATTAGAAATTTGTGGGTTGGAGGGACCTCCGGGAAGGTCGGCCATTTCTTCCTGCAGGCAGCCTTTAGTTGTTGGCAATGTAGAGTCGTGCATAGGTCTTTCCCTGCCCTATTTTGAATTTCTTTCAACTTGAGGAACCAGCCTCCGGGAAGAGGTCTCCGACTTTGGCATGTTTTTCTGGATCCCAAGATGCTTGTATTGAGCGGTCCATTGTGGGTTCTAGACCTGGGTAGTGACATAGGGGTGATGCAGATTCACACCCTACTCTCTTAAAGATCTGCATCCATGCTTGCACTGTTGATTCCATCAGGTCTGCTAGTAATTCTTCTCTATGAACTTTTGGCAAACATCATGCTTTTGAGTTACGGGGGGGATGCAGCACATTTTTCTGCATGTATCTGTGCGAATTGTTCTAGCGTGTTGGTCCAGTATTTTGCTAAGTGTGCCTGCGCCGAGTGATAGTATAGTTTGAAAATTTGTGGCTGCGATGCCGCCTGTATCGTAATTCTCGCATAGTTTGGACCAACTTATTCTGGGACTCTGTCCTCCTCAGACGAAACGTGTGGCACATTTTTGTAGCGTATCGAAGAATTTCCTGCCCGGCCAGATCGGGATTCCTTTAAATAGGTATAGTAGCTTTGGGACTACCAACATTTTCAGTGGGGCTATGCAACCGTAGAGGGATAGCGGCAGCCTGATTCATGCATTGAGTTTACATTCCAGTTGTGTCAGGAATGGGGCGTAGTTGTTGGCAAACAGGGTTCTTCTGTCCGGCGTCATTATGATGCCCAGGTATCTTGCGGTGGTAGGGGACCAACGTAGGCCTTCCATAGTTGCGGTCTGGATAGTGGATTCGGTCAGCAGGATTATTTCAGACTTGGCTTGATTGATTTTATATCCGGAATGTGTGGTAAATTCGGCTATATCTCGTAATACCGGTGCGAGATGGGTGTCAGGGTTCCTGATGTATAACATTGTGTCATCTGCATAGAGGGAGATTAATTGTGGGGTTCCCAGTATACGGCTTCCTCTCCTGGCATGATTATGTCGCAGATGTGCCGCCATTCCTTCTATTGTCAGTGCAAATATCAGGGGGGAGAGTGGGTAACCTTGTCTGGTTCTGCTTTGTAGTGTGAAGGTGGGCGATAGCATTTTGTTGGTTCGTACTCTAGCCGTAGGGTTATGGTGTAGTATATTTATGAAGTGGAGAAAGCCTGCGCCAAACCCCATCTTGTTCAGGATTCCAAACATGAACTTTCACGAGATGGAGTCGAACGCTTTTTCTGCATCTAGTGTGACTGCTACAGTCTGTGCCCGATGGTCTAGTTGGGAGGTGATGGCGAAGAAGCGCCTGAGGTTCAGGTCCGTGGAATGCCCGGGAATAAACCCAGATTGGTCCTGTGTACCAGTTTGGTCATGTATGGATTAAGTTTGTTGGTTAGGGCTTTAGCGAAAAATGTTTGTATCAATGTTAATGAGGGATAGCGGCCTGTATGAGGAGGGGGAATGCGTTGGCTTGTTCGGTTTTAGCAGTACAGTGATTATGGCTTCTCTCATTGTAGGGGGGAGCGTTTCGGAGTCAAGAGATTCTTCCCATACTTCCAGGAGCCGTGGGGCCAGTTCGTCACTGCGGGTTTTGTAAAGGTCTGCCGGTAGGCCGCCTGACCCTGGTGCTCTGCCCGCCTTAAGGTCTTTAATTGCCTGCTGTAAGTCCTCCAGGGTTAGTGGCAGATCAACAGTGGCACTCTCTTCACTAGTGAATTTGGGAAGTGGGAAGGATTCGAGATAATCTTGCAGTTCTTCTGCTGTTACTTTATCTGCGTTTGCGTACAGTTTGCTATATAATTCTCGGAACACCTCGTTAACTTTATGATAGTTTACATGGGTCCCTCCTTATCGTCTGTGATGCTGGTGATTTGTCTGTAGCCCTGTTTTATCTTGATTAGGTTAGCCAGTAGCTTGCCAGATGTATTGCTCTGTCCATACTTCCTGGCTTTGATTGATTGCGCAGTTTACCACACCTCTTGTTCAGCAAGTGTTGTGAATTTGGCTATGGCTCCGTGTAGTCTGGCTAGTGTTGTGGGTTCCGGCGCTCTAGTGTAGTCTGTCTCTGCCTCTTTGATGCGGTCTTCTGTTAGGGTTAACTGGGCGCGTATGTCTCTCAGCGCACCGTGTACCTTGGAGATCAAATATCCTCTCAGCCATGCCATAAAGGATTCCTAGACTGTGTGGTGAGATTTCACTGAGTTATGGTTCCAGTCGAAGAAGTCCTGCACCTCAGTACGGAGCGCTTCATGCAGTGAGACATTGCGTAAGAAGCCTGGAGGCATCCTCCATGGTTGGCGTTCTGGTGTGGGAGGTCCAATCTGGATTTCAAGTGCCACTGGTGAGTGGTCTGAGAGTGTTCTAGGAAGTATTATGCACTCTTTCAGTCCCGTGATGTGGCTCCTGGAACAAAGCCAGTAGTCGATTCTGGAGCTCGACCCATGGATGTATGAATGAAATGTATAGTCTCTGGAGGTGGGGTGCATTTCTCTCTAGGTGTCTGCTAGTGGTAAAGAGGACATGGCTTGTTTTATTGTGAGTGCTGATTTTGAATTTGACCGTGGTGTGGTGGATGTCTTGTCTAGCAAGGGGTCTAGTATCGTATTGAAGTTGCCTCCCCATATTACAGTTGTTTCTTCCGTTGGCGATATCAGAGACACTATCTGCTGGTAAAACTCAGGTGTATCTATGTTGGGGCCGAATGTATTCATAATAATCAGTTCTTGGCCATGTAGTGAGCCCCATGTTATTACAAATCTTCCGTTCTCATCCAGTCTAGTTTTTTGCACCAGGAAGCCCAGTCTGCAGTGAATCAGATTTAGGACACCCGTGATTGTGATGAGTAGTTAGTTGAGAACACCTGTGTGCCCCAAGCGTGGCCAAATGGGTTGGTCATCTTTTCCGTGATGTGCGTTTCTTGGAGCAGGAAAATGTCAATTCTGTGCCTGTTGGGATATGCGATTATTTTCCTGACCTTAATCAGCTTCAGAAGACCTCTCACGTTCCACGTCAGCAATCTAGTGCCTCTGGTTATTAGCTAGTGCACCATTAAAAAAGTGTTTGCAATGTGCTTGTTGTTTCTTCCATTTTGTAGTAGTCTTTTCCTCGTTGAACCCATGCTAGGGTTTTCTCATTTTTGTACCAACAGGTATTAACTTTGTGAACATTCTGACAACAAAACTTTGCCCTGTACTGGCAACTGGCCAGCGTCATTCTCATCCCCCCACCCTCACCTTCCCCCCAATTGGGCGGTGTATCCCCAAAAACCATATGCAACTTGCAAGTAGGAACTTAACTACAATGGATCAGTGGACCATGTGGGCCTATTCTGTTACAGTACCATGGCTTTGTTTGGCTTGTAGATCGACGTATTGCTGTTTTGTGGTTTTTTGTGCTTTATGGGAATTGTTGTCCTTCTTGTGGCTTTAGTTGGAGGCATATGCATCAGGTCTCATTGGGTGCTTCTGGAATGTGGCGCTCGATGAATGACATAGCGTCTTCTGGCGACTCAAAGAATTGTGTTTTGCCTGCGTGCTGGATGCACAGGTTGGGGGGGGAATAGCATTGCGTAGATTACCTTCCGTTCCCGAAGTGTTCTTTTCAGAGGGTCAAAGGATATTCGGACAGTTTGTAAACCCATTGGAAAGTGTAGATAAACATGGATGCGATTGGACTCAAATGTTAGTGGGCCGTGTTCTCTTGCCAGGTGGAGAATGAGGTTGCGGTCTCTATAGCTGAGTAGCCTAGCTATAATCGTTCTTGGTGGTGCTCCAGGTTTGGGTGGTGGAACTGGAGCCTGATGTGCTATTTCCACCGAGAATTGCTTTGAGAACTGTGCATCTGGAAATAGTGAGTGGAGTAGGTCCTCCAGGAATTGTTCCATGGGGATGTTGGATTTGCGCTCTGCCACCCCGACCATTCTTATGTTGTGCTGTCTAGATCTAGATTCTAAATCTTCACATTTGTTTTGTAAGATCTTAACTGCTTTTTGGATCCTGTCCATGGTTTTGCTCTGGGTGTTCGTTGTGTCTTCCAGGGTAGAGACCCTATCCTCCGACTCGGAGACCCTCATGTTTAGTTTTTTAATATCTGTGCAGATAGAGGCAATGTTGTCGCCAATGTCATCTAGTTTGGCATTAATGGCTGCAAATCCTTTTTCCATGGCTGCCATGTAAGGGACCATGCTTTGTGTTGAGGGTTCCGGGGGCGGATTCTCAGATTCGGTAGGATCAGCATTGTGTTCTTGATGGGGGGAGTTTGCAAATGCATCCATGGGACCCTTTTTCTTGTTTTTGGCGCTAACTGCCATGTTCATGTGATAGGTGTGGGTTATTTTAGATTTTTCACTCAGGCCTGTGGGTCTATAGTTGAGCTTGGAAGCAAGTTGGTGACTGACTTTGTTGGTAGCGACCGTATCTGGTGCCAGGATATCAGTCTTTGTGTTAGCACCTTGGCATGTCAATGTGTATAGCTGGATGATGTAGGGGAGGATTTGTCTTCGCCCTATGTTCCAATTTTCAATCTTTTAGTTTTGGAGATTGTAGGGCTTTCACAAGGAAGCAGCTTCACGCAGTTACTGTTGGCGTCATGTTCGAGGAACCTCTTTGCATCATAGATGGCGCTGTGGGGGGTTTTGCCCCACATGTAATACAGCAGGATGCGGACACATAGGGTACCAATCTGGCTTGGCGTCCCCCCTTGCCCTGTGGCGATGGGCCGTGAGGAGGAGGTTAGGGTGATTTGTTTTTTATTTGTCCCTTTGTTTGATGATCACGTTAGTGGGCTGTGGTGGTAGGAGGACCGCTGTCTGTGTACGTTGGGGGACTGCAGTGTTGTCCTCCCCCACCCGCGTACCTTAGTGGCTGCTCCGAGACAGTGGCCACCTCCAGCGATGTGGTGTTCTTATCCGCCTCCAGGGAGCGGTGTGACCTGAGTGCAATAACACGCTTGGTCTTACCCTAGAGGCCCGCTATGACCAAGAGCAGCGACGTTTATGGAACTTGTGTCGGGAGTCCTCGCCGTCCACCAGTGTTTTTTGTTGTCCGGCGCCTGGCGCCCCGACATGCAGGGTAGTATCTGGAGGCGGTCCAGGTCCGTTGCAGCCGGGAGACGGCTGCAGCTCTCGAGCCGCGCACCAGAGCGATGAGGCTGCAGTGGAGGTTGGAGGGATCCCGCTCGCTATCAGTCTCCTGACAAAGGCTTCGGGAGGATTTTGGCACGTGCCAAGCAGGACGTCCGGGCTTGTAGACGGTGTTTCTCTGCAGCAGAGCTTCGGACAGCTCTGTAGTTAGTTCTGGTTGTGCAGGGGACCTTCATGCACCTTCCAGCTCGTACAGTAGTGTCAGCTGTTGTGTCTCTCCGCAGGATATTTGCTTCAGGATATCTGGTGCCGTGGAGCTTGTAGCGCGTCACAGTGCCCCCTAAACCACATTATTTTGATTGTTCCACTCCCAATTGTGTCCCTTATTCTAAAATGATTCTCTACTAAACACTTAAAAGCACAGTATTTACAGAACAGAAACACAGACCTATTCCTGTTATTTGTTTTTCAGTTCAATTCTCTCATCCTTAAGAGTTCACTAAGTAACTTCAGATTTCCCCTGCAGCATTCCGCGTCTGCCTTCTTCCAACCTTTGGCTCCACTCTGAGTTTACTACTATTATTTCCCTGCCTTGTAATTATTATTTATTTAACTTTTTATTTTACTATTGGGTTGTGCAATTTCATCCACTTTCTAATTATTTTCCCAAATCCCCCCCACTTCTGTTCAGATAACATTAAAGAATGTTCGTGCAGGCCAAGCAGTGACAACACCCTAGCTTTAACTCCTTTTAGAGTTTGTAATTGGATCTCTTATCCTTTTTACACAAGAGATTAAACAGGGAGGTCCGCTACACCTGTTATTCTCTCAGCTAAACATGACAAAACTGAGGTGTGATGGCCCTAACTGCAGAAACCCACCAACAATCCAGTAATGTTGGTTTAGTTCAATACAGCTCTGCAAAAATGGAGAGAGAAACTGATAGAGTATCCACATCTCACAAAGAGGTCGTTGAGCACAGTTTCCCCAGGATTTCTTTTGGCTCTACACAATAAGGTTATAGTGGAAAATTGACAAGATACCTGTAGTCGGTTGTATTACCGATAGTTTTCCTAACGGAACATACTCTGACCTCAAGAGTCCTGGCTAAATACCACCACGTTAGGCCTGTACAATTCTGTACTGCTTACCCATATGACACAATCTCCACCTGCAATGGATTACTGCAGCAAATTTAACTGGCCCCAATTTGGTGGTAAACACCAACATATCCTTATTCTGCTTATCAAGCAAAAATACCTCGCCCTAATTTATGACTAGTCATGTGTTACTGGGTATGCCTGGGCTCGAGTAAAGACAGTCACAGCCGCTCAGATTTTTTGGCATCTCAATGCTTGCCAACAAATCCTGTTAATGCATTGCTCTGCTGCATCAAAACCATAATCATGTCTCTGTTGCTGCTCTGCCCATTGTTTATGCGTGGTCTGTGCTTACAGGAAAACATAAAATACTGTTGGTTTTGATGGGAAAGTGAAGGATTTTCAAGGCTGTGGCTAGTCAAGGAGATTGCATACCCTGATTGAAGGGGTATTTTGTAATCAGATGATGTTTGGTAGTATGATCATAGTTGATGAGATGGGGAGGAAGGATAGCTCAAGGGCAACACATTTGTTTTGGACCAAGACAGCACAACACTACACACGTTCGAATCCCGATTCTGAGCTCAGAAACCACTCATTGGTATTAAGTGTGTTACAAAAGAACAATTATAATAATTATGATAATAGTAAATGCTCGGACTGATGAAGGGCAGTTATTAGCAAAATTATAAGAGGAATGTATGGAGATGTGTATGTCTTGGGGATAGTGGTGGGAGTAAGGCCCCAACTGATAAGGAAAGTCATGTCCAATTCGATGAGGGACAGTTATGTCATGAGTGAGGGCATGCAGAGAATTCCTTGTTGATGAGATATAGTTGATTTCTGGCTGATGGGCAATTATTGTAATTAATTGTTGAGTGATGATCAGTAGTTATGTTCTGTTAGAGAAAGGGCAGTTAGGTTCCAGCTGATGTTAGTCTTTTAGGTCATCTCTGATGAGAGGCAGATATGATTAAGCAGATGAGAGAGACAATGGCTAGAGTAGCCAGCGGGGAAGGTGGGGTGACAGCCTCCCAGTCAATGAGGAGGCTTCGAATGGGCGGTTAACCAGAGAGTAATCCTGCCACCCTAAGCCTCCTTGCTACCCAACTTACCTTCTTTTTGGTTGCTTTTCAGGAACAGACACACTGGGACCACATCTGTCCCCAGCTTGTCTGCTGATCTGCAACACACCACCATAGAAAGGAACAAGGGGCTACGTGTAGTTCCTTCTATCCTTTCCATGGCGCCCATTTTTTTGTTTAATTCTTTTCTTATTTTTTAATGGACGCCATGTAAAGGGCAATGGGATTTTTTGTAGTCCCTTCTCCCTTTCCATGACAGCCATTTTGTTTATTTGTTTTTACTATTTACAATGGCCACCATGGAAAGGGAAAACAGACTTTGTTGCCGCTTCCTTGGTGGCCATTTTCTTTTTTTTTGCGAAACACCAGAGTGTTTTGCAACTGAAAAATAAATGTTTTAAGTACCGTCTGGGCTGGGGTACTAATAGCTATAATCTCCTTACATTGGGAGGCATTACCGGTTCAGGCAATGCCCCATGCCTGTAACCATGGGCCCTAAGGCATTACCTGCAGCGGGAATGCCCCCCACCCCGCTGCTCTGGGCTTATTGCTTAAATGGTGGATAAGGTGCTGGTAGGTCATAGCTGAGGGATGTAAGTTTGTTATTTCTGATAACAGACATTTATGTCAGAGCTGTTAATAGTTACCTTTTCTTTGTCTGATGAGAGCTATATGTGTCCACGGCTAAAAAAGGACATATATGTTCCTACTAATTAGGTGCTATCATACTATGGCTGATAATTGGTATTTAAGTTCTGCAGTTAGGGGCCCGTTCATCTTGGATAATAAGGGGCCACTTTTCGTATTGATATTGTTTATTGGCTAAACACTGTCATCTTTTTTCTGCCTGATGGACAGCATTTAGATCACGATTGATGAAAAAAAAATGATGTTCTGGCTGAATGGGCACTGTCTGTTCACAGTTGATAGAGGGCAGTTACCTCTGGCTGGTGAAAATGCATTTGTGTCAAGAATGAAGGCGGATAGATAAGCTCTCTCTCAACATGGACAGACATTTTGCATACCGCACCACTCCTGCTACACGAATAGATTCCTATTCCACAAAGAGGAATAGATTTTTTTGTTTTTAACTTTTCACGTGACTAGAAATTTCAGGGCTGTTCCAGGCTCGGACCGGCATTTAGAGCAATAGGCCCATGGCCGAACCAAAAACACAAAATGCTGGTGTGGGCCATTGTTTGGGATCATAGTGGGCAACTTTTTTGACCAATTTGGGACAGTTTGATGAGATAATTCACTCTGTGGTTAGTAGTTTGGACCATTATTGCTGAATAAATATTCTTTAACATGCACAATTTGAATCACACTAAACAGCTCCCCCTTGGTTACTATTCACACCGTGTCACAAAAGGCATGAATAGCCATTTGCAACTGTGGGCCGCTTTTTCATTGGTGGCCGAGTCCGACCCTGGGCTGTTCACTATAAAGCACGCTCCTAGCACCCAAGTGGGAGCTGGAAAGTAGTCAGAAATGTTCCGACATTAATGGATGCAAGGCTGATTTACAGCGTATATTTAGCTTTGCTGTCCAGCCCCCTTTCAATGTGCAGGTCACCTTTGAGATTAAAGTGGCTTACACATTTCTTAGACAATCATGAAAAGGCACGTCCACTATTCCTTATTAATTTGCGTGTGTTTCACTAGTCCTTTGTATTTCCTATTGTAATGGCTGTCACTCAGGAGGCTGGGACTTCACTAAGCAGTGCTATGCTTCCAGTCAATTAACTGCATTATTCTTTTTTGTCAAGTCATGGGTTAATTCCCTTTTTTAATATTTCTCTTTCTACCGGCTCAATAGAAGATGCATTCAATTGCATTTCACAAGCTGAAACTACTAAGCAAGTATACAATCTCAATGCATTCTTTTCTCCGTCTCTTATTTACTAAAATTCACATTATGGGTGCATTTTGCTGAAAGGAAACAGTTAAGTGGTTTGTACACAATGCTCTCGCACCGTTACATTATTCGCTTGATGGGGGATTGAAAAGGCGTATTGTGCAAGAGAAATGTTTATAGTTAATAATATCTCTGAGGCTGAAAGAATATTTTCAAGGAATGCAATTTATGAAAAATGTTCTCTCTTTCTCATGTTTCTACGGCGAACTAGATCGTGAGTGGGTGGCTTGTAGATTCAAATGGTGCTCAAATTGCTCACTTTTTCCTGAGTTTGCTTCGAAAGTAGATTCATTTCAATCGGTTAGATATGGCTGTGCCGGTGTGGCAAGTATATCAAGGAAGCTTGCAGAAGTTTATACAGGAAAGCAACGAGCCATACAATAGAGAGTTGCTTCTGTCAAAGAAGGTGCAGTGGAGTGAATGGATTAGGCCTTGTGTTGATCTCTACATGTCGCATCACAGACACTTTATTTTATTTTTTTTAAATGTATTTTGCATTTTTAAAGCGCTCACACAGCCCGCGGGCATCGAGGCGCTGTAATAGGAATAGTTTTTTGTCTTAGTTGTGTATTTATAACGCGCTTAAATACCGACGCAGGGATTGAACCTGTGTTGTTTCTTGTCCTTTTCTTTCAAGGCGAGAACGTTGCCGCTGAGCTATCCTCCCAGGTCCACACTGGAGAGTCTTGGTACTACATGTGTCAAGGGAGCAGCTCAAGCACTATGCCATCTTCCACCATGACAGTGCCAGTGAATGATGGTTCCATTCATCTGCACTTTGAACGATAGTGAATGGCCAAGTCTGTTCCTATTGATGGGGCTTGCACCCTCAACAGAGATGGGGGCTGATCGGTGTCCCAGTTGTGCCAATTATTGGGCTGAGGCCAGGCTTTGGAAGTAGGAAGGGTATTGCAAGCCTGTCATGCATTCGCGTCGGATGTGTCCTTCTGACCCTGATGTCTGCACATGGGTTGGCCACTGTCTCATTTGCGCTGCCGCATAGCCTCCTTTGTGGATAAGTTTATTTGCACATTTCATACAATTAATGCAAATGAAAAAAGTGCATCATGCGCACTTTTGCATTTACATTCATTTTGATGTGCCTGTTATATTATGTCCTTAGCTACCAGTAACCCTGAATTCTAGGATTTTGTGTAAGAGCTGCAGAGAGCTGTAGTTGAACTGAGATAAACTGTCAAATACTCATATTTATACAAGTGACTCGGATTTCAGTTCCACCTTTTTGAACCATTTCGAGCTTCAGCTGCAAATGGTTCAAATCTTTCGAGCTGAGAAAAATCTCGATTGATCATGAAGGTTTGCATTTATTTTTTAGCATGTGTGACAAATCAACTTCCGGGGCACCAGTGATCCAGGGATAAATATCGTTTTCTAAACCATCAATCAGCCCCACAACTCTAGTGCACCAGAAGTTATCTGAACAGATTGGAAACCCAAGTCAATCATAAAACTCCTTGACCAATTTTGGTAACATAGACGGAAGGGCAGGCTTATCTCTGCAAGGTCGTGGGTCGTTGGTTAGTTGCAACACAGCAAAATTACAATTATTACCTAATTATAAAAGGGACTGTCCAGGGAAGGTTGTAAACAAATATGTAATGTATTATTATCACAACAGACATTTCTTGCACACTACAAAATGCAACCCACCCTGTAAGGGAATTGTATAGCAAGAAGGCGGGAATTGATGTATCGTGCTTTGCCTCCTCAATACTGTTTAAATGCTCATGCGCCAGCATGATGGATGACCATTATTGATGGGCCATTCCGATGGATTCAATCCATATACATTTGAACTTGTGCACGTGTATAGCTTAGAATCAGCTTAAACACGGTTCACTGTATTGCTTTGGATCTAGACTGGCCTTTAAAAGGACAAAGGTCGAAACACGTGTCGGCTGACCATTTTTGTGAAAAAAACTGTCTGTTGGAAGACTTGAGGACTTTAAGAACTTATCATTGTACCGAATACATGTATACCAATAGTATTTAAGAGGCAAAGCGTGATACACCAATTCCCTCCAACTTGCTATACTATTATCTATTCAAGGCGTTGTCTGGGTTAGTCTTGGGGATCAGGTTACGCAGCTTGCCACATTGCATTATTTTAGAGTGGTCATAGCGCACAACTTTAGGATACAAACCAATACGTATTCATAACTGTACAACACCATGTAAGGGAACACAGAGGACAGACAGTTTCACAAAAGAAAGGGATGCACTCTGATACTGACACGATGGAAGTTGGTAAAGCAATCAGTCGCAACTGTTCAAGGTTATTAGGTTTTAGCACCAAGAGAGCAAGGGGTTGTAAATGTCTCCAGGGGGCCTTCGGAGAAGGACCAGGGGGACAGAACCACACTGTACCTTGATGTTCTTGATGCTTTATAGGGCTGAGAGGGTTTAAGGACTCTTGTAGCTCCTGCGAGAGAGTTCAAGACAGGAGACAGCTGTGCTTATGAGGCGGCATGCAGTTCAGAAAATGATGCTGGATGAACGGCTGAAGGCTGGGTTACAGGGTGGATCGGGTTCAAGAATCGCTGTCTCTGTGCTTGTTGGGTGATCTGGAATACTGGTCAAGGCACCTTGGACGGATTCAGTGACTGCAGCATGACAACAGTCAGTTGCGCATCCGGTCATGAGTGGAGAGCCTGAACACTGGTTTATGCTTGTCGTGGCACTCCTCCAAGCTTCTTCACTGGGCTTGCTTCATCCTTTTAGGTGGACGGCCCAAAGCTGAGGAGAGTGTTTGCAGGCAACAGCCTTGTCGTTTGTACAGAGACTCTCTGACACTTCGCATCTAGGAAGCTTGCTGTCAGAACCTAGCAGGGCACGCTGTGTGCTGGTTGGGTACCAGTTCTGGAGCTGCTGGATGGGTGCTCTCAGTTCGGTATCTCCCTCTGTTCCCTGGGATATGTTTAGAGGAGGGATCTTGCTTGCCTCTTGAAAATCCTGGCCTTCCTTCACTGTCGGAAGTTGTAAGGCAGACAGTACATTAAGTCAGGGTCCAAATGAGTCTTACTTCTTACTCCTTTCGAAGTCACTGGATGATCTGCTAAGAGTGGGGCTCAGCCCTCTTTTAAAGCCAAAGGGGCCTCAGTGATTGGTGCAGGCTAAACCTATGAACCAATCCTGCATCCCCACCAACAATCTTCTGTTATGCGTGAGGTCATAACCAGAGTGCTTTGCAACAGGAAAGGTAAAGGGGTAACAACGGGTACTGCTAAGTCCCACCCACCTTGCTTTCTGTTAGGGATCAAAGGTTCTCTCTGGTCAATTGAGCCCTCTGTGATCCCTGATCAAAATGTAGGTCTCCCGTGAAGTTATGGTGAGAAAAGATTTTCTGTCTGCATCAAATAACATACTTCTTCCCTCTGAAAGGGGGTCCCCCAGCAGGGGTTACCTACTGTAAATAGTTGTCCCATACACAACATTCACTGCGCTTCTACTAGGGGGTGAGAGCTGACTAAAGGTTGATACAGATGCATATCAAAAAGCTGTTGGGTTTCCTATCCCCTTTGTCTGCTCTGCGACCAGACCTCCCACATGCCTGCTTCAGTTAACTCTCATCAGTATGTGCTGCCACCAGCAGACTGACAATGGGCAGGGCGGATCCATGAAGCCATTGATATTTAATTAGGCTGGCCAGGCAGTGGGAAGGTGTTGCCCTCCTCCTTTTGATTCTTTCATGTACTCCTGGCTGTCACATTCAGCTAATTGTGAGAGGGAGGACTGTGCCTGTAGGCTGTGTCTTCCGGAGTACACATATCTATGTTTTTGTTGTGCAATGAGCATAGGAAAAAAAGCCCAGGCGAGTGCACACCCGCTGTGCTGATGGTCTAATTCCTCACAGCCGGTTCACCCATCCTTAGTATGTACCGCTGAAGGCCTCTCACAGTGCATTCCTCCACTTTGTTTAGTGTGAGGTGCTGCCTCACGTAAAATAAAAGAAGGCTGATACTGTATACCCAGACATTGAGCACCAACTTAAATCTATAAATAACTTAAAGATAACCAAGGCAGCTGCAGGTAAACAGTAGCATTACTTATTTAATATTTCTTGAAGCTTTTCCCAGTGCCTCATGTACAGCAAGATCATTTAGAGCAGTAGGAAAGGTAAAGGTCATTGGAGAGTAAAGAGGGAAAGTCAGGGGTCTTTATTATCTAATTTCAAAGCCTGAAGCATTGCTGGGGGTGTGAAGGGGGCTGAGGGGGCTATAGAACTGGTTCTTTTGGTTGTAGCACCGGGTAGAAGCTCAGAGTCTGCAACCAAAAGGCTAGCTAGCCCCGAGTTTAGACTATCCTGACACTAGCATAGCCCTGGATCTTTTCCACAACTAGCAACACTCCTGCCCAAAGCTGCATTCCAAATCTTGAGGGTCTAATCCTTTGCACAATTTGGGGCCAGTTTCAGTGTTTGTTTATAGTATCCATTGTGACCCAGGGCTGGGTTACATGGGGCTTTTCTGACTTTCTTTGACTTTGTTATATCTCTCGGTTTGCATTGATCAACGTGTCTGATCGCACTGAGTGGCGATCGCCTTCAGGGACAGTGTGGGACAATGGGGTGTACATTCTAAGGATCCTGTTTTACGTGATATGTGACTCGACCAATCACAGGAGTGTAAGATTCTAGACTACCCCCCTGTAGTTGGCGAGGGAGAACTCAACATGCAATAAAGACATGTGCAGGATTATATCACTTTCCGCAACTGATGTCTGCTTAGTGCAGCAATTTTGCTTAGCATTGTTTGTTAACAGTGGGGAGTCACTAACAGGCAAATGTCTAGGATACTTTTCCAGGCATTCTTGATTGGCTGCCGGGTTGACTGCCCTGGTCACTGAGGACACATGCTACTGGTGAAGTAGGTCAGATAGTTGTGTTCAAACTCTTTGATGGCAGTGGTTTCAGTTCTTGTAATGAAGAGGTCAGGGCAAAAAGATCTAGCAGATGTGAGCTGGTAGGCCAGTTCATCTCGTGGGCTTGCTGGTAATAAAACAAGTCTACATTTGGAGTGAAACTGAATACTGGTGAAAAGGATCACATCATTGCAGCAACTTTATCAGAGGCTGGTTTTTGCTCAAATAGGCTGCTGGTCTGGAACAGAGGATGCCAGGCACTCTCAAATCTCGTGAGGGTCCTATCAGATGATAACCTATTCCCCTATTCAGCTCTCAGTTATGCTTGTCACAGAAGGTGCATTTCTGGTGAACGTGATGTTTTAAACTGCCCGCCAGGGAGGACTGTCACATTGTTGGGTCGTCCTTTTTAATGGCAGAGTTCAGTTCCCATAGTGGCTGCTTGTCTGAACTGCAGGTGGCCTAGTATATAGAAATAGTCTCTAAAACAAATAATGGTGTGAGTTCTGCAGCCAACATTAATGGCATTATTGTTATGCTTTAATGTGTTTTAGTCAAAATAAACTTTACACGTAAAAACATTAAAAATTGCAAAATTAAATAACATAAACAATAGACACAAATTAAAAGTAAAATTAAGCTAAAGTTCATACTTCACAATTTTCATATCATATTTCATATTCACATATATAATCACATTTCCGTTACGCATCAATTTAATTTATGTTTGTGTGTTTAATTTGCAAGGTACTGTGAACCATGGAGCAGGACTGATATGAGTTCCTAGTTATATGCTCCTTGGGCTGAAATGGAGTCAGGTTACTGATTTCCTCCAGTCCGCGTGCCAGACACCTGCTGTTCAAAAAAGACCCATAAGTGGTATAATGCCAAATGCAGACTGTTACTACTAGTATTCAAGCAGTGGATCCGCAAGGCACTCTCACCAAATGAAACTATATTCTGGACATAATCAGTAAGATTGGACAGGATGACAGTTGTCATACCAAGGCATTCCGTGAGAACATGTCTCACACTTTCCACACAGCTAGTATTTTTGCACACTCGCAGGTCCTTTCATTTGTCATTTTTAGTGCTGGCCCGATATAGGCCAATACAAGGAGCCAATCTAGCAACAGTATAAATCTACATAAGTTACTTGAAGGGCAAAGTATTAGATAGTGTTGCGGTACCCCCAGAGTATATAACATATATGGGACATGTTGGCATGACTTAAGTCCTTGCAAATGTGTGTAGTTGGTAAACCGGTCCAAGTCTGTTAATTTGATTTTAAATTCCCTGCACAGCCTAGGGTAGCCCAACTCCCATTTTGGGATTGAATTGATTAAATCAAATAAATCTAATATGGAATTTACATATTGTGACGTTCCTCCGTTCTTCATGTGCATTAATAGCATAACTGGCATCCACCATACCAAATAAATATGCATACACAATGCCAGATATGTAATGGACCTATCACCCATCGGTGTGCCCCAATATGGGGCCAAAGGCCACATTTATTCTGTATGGGATGTGTGTTCTGTATTTAATGGTAAATAAAATCCATCCCTAACTTCAATGCTGTCCATAAGACCCTTGGTATAACATACTTTCTGTACCTGAAGTCCAGCCGAGATTCTCATGAGCCTGTTATCACACACAACATGCTACCCAGCTGGCATCCCCTGATGAGAGCAATGAAATCATGGTGTGGTGTTCTGGAATGAGGCACCTTCACCTAGGCAAAACTCCTATGTAGATTACTGCTAGACAGGGTGTGCATTTATCTGCCTATAGGAACTGACCAGGATTCCATGATAATAACCGGTCCTGCTCTCTGGGTGCTCTATGCGTTTACCCTAACCTGTGACTTTCCCCTTACAGGTGTGGTGCATAATGTTGGCATGCATGTGCAATGTCCAAAATATGGAAAGCGGTACAGTCTGCATACATTCTATTAACATGGAGAGCTGGTCCTTTTAGTGTTAGGATTATTGGCATTTGTTTAGCATTTCTGTCCACGCCTGAATTGCATATAGTTTTGACACAATTTTAAAGAGCATTATAGACAGCAAAAGATTCTGGCAATTATATGTCACTTCAAGGGTTTCTTAGCCAGCATCATTGAATTAGGTTGTGCCTTGTTTGAAGATAACCAAGATAGAATGTGTTGTTTTTATAGTTGGGAAAGTTTTTGTTGTATGGCTGAAGTGCAAAGAAGTGCAAGCATTAAGCAGGAAACACATTGGGCCTCATTACGAGCATGTCGGTCTGGAAACTACGGTACCGGTAAGCATGCCGGTACCGTAGTTCCCGGACCGCCATAATACGGGCTGTGTCCCAGGTGCCTGACAGCCTGCTAGGTTTTTCCTGGTGGGCTGACTGGCACCCGCGAGCACAGCACGTCGGATGCACCGGCACAACTCTGCATGTGCCGGTGCATCCGACATCCCCATTCCCATTCAGCCCTATGGGGATGGGGAGTCCCATGGTACCGGCACCCGCAATTGGGCAATTACCTAGTCCGCCGAGCTCGGCATGACCCGGTTCTTGCCCATTTGCGGGTGCTGGAAAAACTGCAACTCTGGCAGAGTTGTAATGGGGCCCATTGATTTATATTAGCATGAGGGCCATCTGCCACATTAACCAGAGTCCTGCCATTTTGAACTAGGCCCTGTCAGAGTCTGTAGCCTTCTGCTATTCAGGGTAGTAGGCCGCATTTCTGAGCTTTGGTCCTGTTCATTTAATTAGAATTAATTCCTGTTTCCCCCCCATGAGCGCCAAGATTGCCAAGAGCCTTGGAAGAAGGGGGACGTGCCACACAAAGATTGGTTATTGTTGCAAGACTTAGCTGTTACCAGATGCTTCAGGCAGGAGCTATGTAACGCTATTCTCCCAACATTATATAAATGTACTGACAGTGAAGGACACATTTTGTTGTGAACAACGCCTAGAGGCAAGACCTAGTCAGGCTATTGAAAGAGGTTGTGGTTATACTGTCCTCATTGAGAAGTGTTAGGACCATTGGAACTGCAGCTGACAGGGTAAATAGAGCAAATAAATTAGAGAAATTAGTCCTCAAGAGTAGTATCTCGGCTGTGTTTTTTTTATGAAGCCCCCTGGTTCCCAAGAGAGACATGGGAGGATGTGTGCTAGGAAAGCAACACGTTTCAAGTTGGGAGTCCCATGAGGTGTTGCCAAATTTACAACTGCAAGGTCTGAGAGTCGCTTAGGGGTGCCAATTTGTCTGGTCTCATGAGAAAGTAGTATTGTGTCCATTCTATTTTCTCAGGACACTGACTTCACTGTTCACACTCACTTCAGGATTGGGTCATTTTGGGCATGCACATCATGAAGTTGTCCTGGCCAATGGGGAAAGGCCATTGTAGCAACAATAATTTCAATAATGTTGTCCAATCAAGATTGAGTATTTTTTGCTGACTAACAATTAGGTAATCCGTAGGGGACACATTTAATTGATCATGGGTGGGTTAAGGTCCAATGGGTTTGGTTTGAATAGGTTATGTTTAGATTTTGTATGGGGGCTAGACAATGGGTTCTAATTAAAAGACCTTTTTAAAACAAAATTAACTAACAAAAGATCGATTTAGAAAGACTGCTCTGTGGCTGGACAGAGCAGTCTTTCTAAATCAATCTGTTATGCCCTTGCCACACACTAGCTTGCGCAGAGGCTGAAAGGCACGACAGTAGCAGAAAGAACACACATAAGTGTGTGTGGGTAAGTGTGTGTTTATGTGTGCATTTGTGGGTGTATGTATTGGTATGCATATGTGTAGGGAGTATGCATGTGTTGTGCCGGGAAAGGGGTGGTGGGTGGTAAAATGACAGGTTCAGGGGGGCTAAACTCCCAATTAACAAGAGAATTGGTGGGACAGGGTGAGGGTGGCTAAGGAGGCAGTGTGTGCTATTTCTGCATTTCAAATCCAACACAAAAATGGCCAAAAACAAATCTGTCTTTTTTGTGTTCTGTCTTTAGAATGCAGGAATACCACATAAAACCAGCCAATGGGGAGTGTGGGATTTACATGCAATTGATATTTGTAACACATGTGGTTTTGTGGTTTTGTGGTTTTCCTCTATGAAAACGGTAAACTGATATAAGTGTGTCGAGAGAATTTTCAGTTAATCAGTTCTGACTGACACTCCGGGACATATTTGCATGTAATGATACCTGTTTTCCTTACAAAACGTGCACTCTATTATTGATTCCTTGGATTCGTTTTTTGCTATCAGTTTATGGGCCCACTATAAAATTATACGGCTCAGGCATTAATTTCACCTGATATATTTCCATGAAGTGGTTTTTGGGCTTTGTGTGGCCCACAGGGAACATCTTTTCCTAAGGTAGGTTCAACCTCTATTAAAATAAAATAAAACAAGGCGGTGGACTGGTTCCACGCCGTGCCAGTTTTGCTTCTCCACAAGTCTTGCACTCGCAGTATGAATTGCGTAGGATCCTCGTTCTCCTCCATTGTACACTGCATCACTAAATGTAAATCTGGAATATCTGGAAACGTGCACCTCAATGCATCCCATACTTGTGCTAGAACGTTATTGAGCGCCGACCCATCGTGGTGGTCACAACTCATTGTTACTCCGGGAAATCTGGCCTTTTCCCACACTGCGTCTGCTTGATCACCAATTGCTGACACTAATAACCTCTTCACATCCCCTATCGCTAGCGGCACTCCTGCTGTGTTTTTCTCAAAGGTGTGTATCCATTTCCCAGCCCCTCCCGACAGTGGGGGGAAGACCTTTAGGAAGCTGTTTTTATCCATTTGAGCCCACGGAATGTAATGTGGCCTACCTGCTCCTTTATGTATCAATGGCATTTGTAACTTGTCAATCTTCCCTACCTTACTTACTGCACCTTTCTTTGTCTTACTTACCATCATATTTCCCCCTCGCTGTCTTAGCCTACCTTGCCATAGTGGTGGCGATGGTGTGCCTGGGTACGGGCGGTTTGGCAATGGGGACCTGGTCTCGGCAGCTGCCTCTTCATATTCGTCTAAGTCACTCCACACTTCTTCTAGTTCCGATTCTTGCTCATTGTTCCCTTCACAACCTTCTCCTCTCTCACTGTCTGGGGTGGGTGGGCATATAATCCTCACGGGTTTGTCATTTAGATGGAACAGGAATTCCCCTGACCGCCACTCTTTATCTTGCCCTTGTGGTATGCGTGTTCCTTGTAATGATACTGACCGTGCTGGTTCTGAGATCGCTTGTGCCACTTTCCCTGCTGTGCTCAATGTTGGTGTTAGATCCGCTATGGATAATGGTGGCACCTCTCCTCCCCCTGGTAGCATTTGGCTCCTGTCGCACAACGCTCGTAGCCGGGTTATCTCCATCTGTGCATGCGCTAGCTGGCGGTCTAATTCTCCAGTGATATGTGCTAGATTCACGGGGGTGCGCTTGTTGGGCCATACAAACCTCCTTTATCATAGGGGGGTGGTGCTGTGGCAACTGCTCCTGTTGTAGGTGTAGGAGTTGGACATGCTGGTACGTACAGGGGCTCCCTATATCCTACTGCTGGTCTGTACATTAGAGGGTATATTTTAGTTGTATCGCCTTCAGCTGTAGTGGTTGTGCACTCGCCCTTTGGCGTTCCGCTTACCTCGTCCTGTGTTTTCTGTGTTTCATTCACTTTCTCTTTACTTACCTCTGCTGCAGGCGTAACTTCTTCAAACATTCGCCATAGGTCTAGTACTTCCCTTCTGTTTTGCAGTTGTTTCCCCTTATACCTTGCTAACAAGTGTGTAGATAC
Organism: Ambystoma mexicanum; assembly: GCF_040938575.1. NCBI lineage: Eukaryota > Metazoa > Chordata > Amphibia > Caudata > Ambystomatidae > Ambystoma > Ambystoma mexicanum. The sequence goes on from NC_090931.1 coordinate 345,167,103, forward strand.
TAGATCTAATACTCTCTTGTCGAATGACCCACCCTCTGGCCAGAATGGCGTCACACTGTCCTCTTTTATCTCCGTCAACCATTGATCATGGTATTTTTGTATTTTCTCACTGTATAACGGAAGGTGCTGACAAATATGTGCTAGTAGTGTTATTCCTCCCATGACGATGTGTTTCCTTCCCTCCGTCTTACCTTTCGACCTCCCTTTCCCCTTAATCACTTCTTCACCAGTTGGATAATATACCACAAGTCTTATCAATTACTTGTAATTTGTATGCACATATATGTATCAAGATATATATATATATATATATCAACCTCCTTTTCAACGTTAACGTTTTATTTATTGCATGTTCAAATTCAACAGTTCATTGTTGCATATTTTGCCACTTTAACCACAAATTAATCACAGTACTTGGATATCCTTGACAAAAAATGGACAGAACACAAAAGCACATATAACACTTATCATGCACATGCACTACCTACGCGCTTTTTCTCCCCATTGCTCTTTTTTCCACCCCCTTTCCCATTTCGCCTACTCTTCTCATTCACTCCCCTCCTCTTACACCCTCTTACTCTTTTCCAAGAATCCTTTCGTACCCAGAAAAAGAATGTTCTAAATAACTACTCCGAGTCTACTCAATATACGAGACTCCTACTATTTTCTCTGTAACTTCACTTATTTATTCTGCACTGGACGAGACAATGCTACGCGCCACCGCCTTCTACCCCGTTCGGGTTAGGATACCACTTCTCTTTTTCTCTTCACTTCTTACCAAAACCTAATGGCCATATAAAGGATAGATCAGAAAAGCCTCATCATCACTCAAACAGGCCCTACTCTTCCCTATTACCCGTTACCACCTGTTCTCCCTATTTCCCCCTTACCTTTCCTTCGTAACCTTTGCAACTGGCACTCACGTGTTCAGTCAGGTGACCCGAGGGTCGCTGCTCGCAGTCCGAATCCAGTCAGACTCGCACCCCAACCAAGCCGTGGCCCGCCTCAGCGAGCAGCTTTTCAGTCGGGTATTCATCAACCGGGAACCCTTGACCCTTCTTCGTAGTGCGCACAGGCTGGTCGGCCGCGGAGGTGATGGTTTTGCTGGGGGGCGTCCCGGATCTCGCCGCTCGGCGCCGGCCTCGAGGCACCTCTCCGATCACGTCGCAGGGGGTCACCAAATGCCCACCCTGACTCACACATGTAAAAATTAAATAAAACAGACGCTCCTTGGGCAGGGAATAAGGCACAAAAGCGCAGGCTGCGAGAGTTCAAGGAAAAGTTTATCTAGATCTCTGAGAGCGTTCTGACCACATCAAGGTTACAACACATTTGTAGAGTACATCTACATTTTTAACATATGATGCTACGTTGGACCAGGAATGGCCAGCTGTGGTGGTGACTTAGGTGTGGGCATCATCTCTTCCTCCGGGTTGGTTGCTAGGTTGGTGGGAGGATTGATGTCAGACATTTGTGCTCCGGATGGGTGAAGGTCAGGTCGCTGTGAAACACGGTGGTCACTATCTAAGCTAAGAAAATACATTCTGAGTAATGCATGCACTAAATAACAGTTGATCAAAAGACTCTCAGTAGTGTATCATGTCGTTATACAAATCACTCAAGGGTTTATACCATCTACACATTTGGGTTACACATCACTGCCTCCAATCCTTAGCCTCCCATCACCCTCTCCCTGAGGACACTATCCTGCATTCAAGACAACAGTATATCTTGCTATATGCTTTCCTTATGTAAATATTGTAGCCTATATAAGCTTAACTGTAACCATATAAGCTTTATATCCTTAGTGCATGTACCTCTGCTTCAGTACTATTGTTCACATTGTATATATCCTGTATTCATGCAAAAATTGTTCATCTTGCTATATGTAAATTCTGTAACCTGTGTATACGTAACTATGTAAGCCTTGCATTTCCTTGTCGTTGCGCCCTTTTACTTACAAGTCTGGTGCACTTAACAAATGAATAAACAAACAAACAAACAAACACAGGTCACAGGTTTAAGGGCCTTGACCACTATAATACTGTCATTGAACTATAGGGTTAGTCTCACAAGAATCTCAGGTATGTGGCACTTGTTAGTATTGGCACGATATACTGCACAGGGGTCTAATGTTAGTTGGGGGTCTGCTGGGTGGGTTTCATAGTATGGTTGGCAGTCTGGCACATGAAAGGGATGCCTTGCAAGGACACAGAATGACAATTAGAATGTCAATAAGTTTCAACTGGCGAGGGTAAAAGGGCAAGGACACTTTTGTGGAGATGGACGAGCCCTGTGCTTGGCTTATGTTGGTTCACATGCAGGACAGTGATCTCAGAGGAAAAGGGATGTGTTACATTTATTATTTGTTGCAAACAGCTCCGGCCTCAGCGTGAGAATGGAGCCGCAGAGTTTTCCAGTTGGAGTGGGGACGAGGGTGGGGGCCATGTACTCCGAGCTACAGCTGCAGGCAAAAGGGAAAGATGCGTTTTGTACTATCGCAGTGAGGCCTAGTTACCAAGATGGAGTCGAAAGGGGGTACAGAAAATGGATGCCCTGTGTCCTGCTTGGTGGTCCCATCTATGCAAATATAACCAAAAGTTAGTATCGCATAAGGGTGAGGGGCGTACCCACCACTAGAGGCACTTGGTCCAAGTTTTGTACTGAGATGTGATGGTAGAGAGGGGCCCATTGGCCCCTCGCTCCCACACAAGTGTCTGGCCTCCTTCCTCTTGGACCGCCCCTCCCATGTACAACTTGGAACCTTTCTCTCTGCTACCTCTCTTATTACCTGTGGTGTTCCCCAAGGCTTTATCCTCTCACCCTGGTTTTTCATTCGTTTGTTGGTGTAATGTAGGACAGTGCGTCAGGATGTTGGCCTAATAATAGTAGAATAGATAGAAGCAGGTAAGGCATCGGACTTTACATGTTATTGGATGAGGATGACTAAGAAGGACAGATTAAATTGGTTTTAGGAGGAGGAAGGTTGAGACATAGCACAGTTAGGTAATTAGCATTAGACTTAATGTTGTATATCTGCAGTTGACCTACAGTCCTTAAGGAGAAGGTTGTGAGGTGTGAAAACTGGAGCTGGCTTGTGGAAACAGAAAAATTGATATGAGGCCGGGAAGCCCAAAGGAAACACACCAACACAGGTTACAAAGGACATACAAAGCGCTTTATTCAAAGTTACAACAATTACCAAAAGTCAATTGACATACAGATAGCTATTCGGCCCTCAGAGTAACAGAACGAACCATCAACGGTAGTTCGCCGTGTTAGTGTGAGAGACCGAACATTGGGATACTCAGGTTTTTATACTTTTTATCCAGCCTTGGCCAACCCCCTCGCGGGTTAACCATTCTTTGGACCAGGCCTAGGGTTTGTTGCCAGGTCAATCCCATAATGTATGCAATTTGATCAGTTCCGCTGATACAGCTGTTCACCTACACATAGGTCAGCGATAGGACAAGGTCTCAGTTCGCGATCCCAACAAGTGGCCTGCGGGCATATTACTTATTCATGTGTGCGGAGGTCACAACGGCCAGAATCCCACTCGTAATGTCATTCGGCCTCCATTTTGTTGTTCAGGGTGACTTCCACACTGCAAGGGTACCTAAAATGGCGGCTTAATCCAAGATGGCGATTTGCACAATACATTAATGTCAAGACCTTGCCGCGGAATCTATGTACACAATGTTTTTAGACGACTTGGCGTAGGCCAACATACATTCAAACAATGTGATAGGAGGTACAATATTATTTCGATTTCCACAGACCCTCCTTTTGGCCTATGCCAAGTGCTAAACATCAACCCTAATACTTTTGAAAATGACTCCATGTATTATCATACATAGGTTCCGCATCATTGTCTGTAATGTCTATAGCCATAAGGTCGTTCATAAGAACCTCTTGCAACATGAATTCTTTAGATGCTGTATCTGGGGTATATATTTTATGCCCTATTGCGCTCACTGCTTGAGCACAACACCCCCCTATCATTCCACATATACTTGGGAGGCATTGAAAACAACAACAAAGGAATAACAGAATCCCTAAAATAACCAAAATGATGGAAAGCACCTTCCAACCCCAAGATCACAGAGAATCCCAAAACCAAGTACTAAGGTTCCAGTCTCCTACAGGGATATGGACTACAGAACTGAGAGTATGCAAGTTCTGAATTGCTTTAAAAATTGTTGGTGAGGAGTCTGGTCCGAAAACACAACAAGCGGACCCCACTAATTTGCATACTCGACCTCGTTCTGCCAAGATGACATCTAATGCCATCTGATTTTGAAGTGCTACCAATCTTATCGCCTTTTGCTCTAAGGTCATATTGTAGAGTATGTCCGTGGTCCGGTTGATCGTTCTCTCCAATACCCTTGCTAATCCCCTAATGTTCTCTGAGTTTGCTATTTGTCCCCAAAAGGGCACAACCGATTTAGCTATGTCCCCCAATACTTGCCCAGGGGTATCTCCATTGTTGTCTCTTCGTGGGCGAGCCTTAGAAACCTCCAAGGTACTAGCTACAAATACCCCGGGTAACAATATTCCTAAATAACAGGTTCCCTGCCAATCCTTGGGCAACCAGGGAAATGCTAAACTACCACAAACAAAATAAACGGGCCCTCCTACATACGGAGGCCTGTTTTCCCCAGTCAAATTTACAATATTTTTACAAGTTTCAAAATCTCCCATTGGCCTAGTGCCATTTCTCTGTACACAGAAGGGAACCGAGTCGGGACTATGATTTACAGAATAAGAAGGCGGTACAGCGTCCTTATTGCCTATCCGAGCCATTTTAAAGGAAATCAGAGTTTGAAAAGGAAGAGATAGTTTATCAGACGGCCTAATAGAAGCAACGTTAGGTTTACTTCTATTTGTGAAAAGCGAGCATCCCAGGGGAGTCAATTCACGTTTCTCGAAATCATTCAAATTAGTTCCATCAAAGTTCCCTGAGATGCTATCATTCCATCGGCCAAAGAATAGTGCTCTAAGAGAGGCATAGCAAGAAGTCGTTAAAGGTAGAGGATGTATATACCATCCCAGTCCCTTGTTCCCATGTTGCGGTAAGTGAGTACAAATCCAACAATTACTCTTATTAAAAATGGCATGAGTAGCATTCATTACTTTTTTTTTTTTTTAAATGTGTTTATTGATTTTGACACAGTTGACTCATTGATAGACAATGTGGTATGCATAACTCAAGAACAACATTGTGTAACTTCCCCAAACCTCCCTTTCCTCCCCCCTCCCCCTTCCAACCGAGACCACCGAAAAGTCCTCAGTCTTCTTTAGGATCTCGTGCCGGGCCGGGACTGTCCGTTTTATCCGAGGCACAGTCCTGCGCCTCTGGGTGGAGTAGTGGCACCGTAAGCGCCACCCAACTGAGCAAATCAGTGCTGGAGTCGAGGCGCTGCACGTGAATCGCCGTTTCCCACGCTGCAGTCTCAGCAGCTATCCATCTCCTGAGGTCGCCCCACCAAAGGGCCTCGGTCGGACCTCTGGTGCTCTTCCATTTCATAGCTATGCGCCTCTTCGCGGTGATGTAGATCAAGTCAGTGAGTCTATTCAGGGGCTTATTCCTGCTGCTTCGCTTGTATTGCCCCAATATGCAGGCTGCCGGCTCACGTATTTCTACCTCAATCCCCGCAGTCGCCACCCTCTCCTTCACCTGGGCCCAGAACCTCTGGATCGTCGGACAGCCCCAAAACATGTGGGTCATTCCTGCCCTTGGCTCGTGGCATTTTGGGCATGTCTGGGTTGTAGCGCCTTTGAACTTAGATATAGCTTCGGGCTTAAGGTAGGCCCTATTGGTGATGTACAGCTGGATGAGTTGAAGACGGGCATTCCTGGAAATCTTTCTATGGTAATGGGTTATTTTCTCCCATGCTTTGTCTTCAAATTCCAGGCCCATTTCTCTTTCCCACCTCCCTTTGCATTTTAGTTCATTCTTGGTCGAGCCCTGCAGAAGGGCCTCATATATTCTGGAGATTTCGTGGCCACCTTCAGCAGTGTCCAGTATTGACTCAACGATTTCATTTTCTATGATTTGGACGGTAGTCTCCGGCCATCTAATCTTCAGGGCCTGTTTCACTGCTCTGTGGAGCAAGAACTGGACTGTGGGCAGGCCTGTGGATTCACTGAGGTCCGTGAATGTTATGAGTTTCTGGTCGTGAACAAGGTCCCCAAGTACTGCCACCCCATAGGGTTCCCACTGGGTGCGTGTTTCTGTGTGTCCCCATGAGGATTTAGCCATGACTGCCGCAATGGGGATCTGCGGGGAGTACGGGTCTGGCGGTCCCACTGTTCTGCAGGCTCTCTTCCAGAGCTGAGTTCCAAGCTTAATCAGGTAAGGATACTGTCTTAACGCCCCCTGTTCCACCCACAGCAGGTCTCGGAGTAGCAGTCGAGGCAGGGCGGGTTGAAGTAGTCGGGTGTCTGTAGTGGCTTTGTCTGCCATCCAATGCGTTACATGTCTCAGTAGGCTGGCCAGGTAGTACAGTTCGAAATTAGGGATTTTCAATCCCCCTTTTTCATAGGGCCTTTGGAGAGTGTCAAGCGCCACCCTGTGCCTGCCACCCTGCCACAGGAACCCACTACAGAGTTTGTTCAGCTCCCTGAAAAAGGCGGGGGGATGCTAAAGGGGATGTTGGTGAAGCAATGCAGTAGGCGGGGGAGTGCCACCATTTTGAGGAGACCTGCCCGCCCAGCGACAGAGAGAGGGAGCTTACCCCAAAAAACCATGGACTTAGCAAGTGCATCTTTTGCCCTGACTGTGTTGAGGATGTGTTCGGTACCTGGATTACGGTGAATGGTAACGCCCAGGTATCTAAAGGATGTCACCTGCCACTGAAGGTCCAGGGGGGGCAGGGATCTGTGCTCCTCACTATATAGCGCAGCGAGGGGGTAGAGACAAGACTTGTCTTTATTAATCTGAATGCCTGTGAGTTTGTGGAAACAATCTAAAGTCTCCAGAATGTGGGGCAGGAGGTGCTCAGGGTCATGTAGGTACAGCAGCATGTCATCTGCGTACATGGAGATAAGATGTGTCACTCCGTCCAACACAATGCCTCCGTCTCCGTATTCCTGGCGGAGATATGCAGCAATCGGTTCTGCAGCAATAATGTATAGCATGGGGGAGAGAGGGCATCTCTGCCGTGTGCCTCTGTAGAGGGGCCATTTGTCTGAGTAAGTCTTGTTAGTACGCACCCTGGCGGTGGGGTTAGTATAGATCAATTGGGTCCATCTAAGGAAGGCGGGTCCAATCCCCATCTTAGCCACAGTGGCGTATAACCATTCCCATCTCACCGAGTCGAAGGCCTTGGTGGCGTCCAGTGAAGCTACAGCGTATTTCTGGGGCCCTCGCTCGGTGCTGTATATGATGTGGTGTAATCTACGCAGGTTTTCGGTAATGGAGCGCCCTGGCACGTAACTAGTCTGGTCCTGGTGAATCAGCACAGGAATCACTCTGCTAATCTGTTAGCGAGGAGTGCCGTCAGTATTTTACTATCTACATTTAACATAGAAAGTGGCCTATATGACCCACAGTCCGTACCATCCCTCCCGGGTTTCAGCAAGGGGATAATAACTGCCTCTCTCATGGAGTCTGGGAGCGTGCCTTGTTCATAGGCTTCGTTATATACCTGCGCTAGCAGTGGGGTAAGGGTCCCCTCGTACGTCTTATAGAATTCCCCGGGTAGGCCGTCCGTGCCCGGCGCCTTCCCAGAGGGTAGTGTTCTAATTATTGCCACCACTTCCTCAGGGGTGATCGGATCATCTAGGGCTTCGGCCATCTGTGTATCTAGTTTGGGTAGCCTTATGCAGTCCAGGGCATCCTCGATCCCGGAGTCGGGTGGAGGCAGGGTCGGAGAGTAAAGGTCACGATAGAACTCGGAAAAAACAGAGTTAATCTCTGCCTGGGTGTGCGCAGTAGTACCATCAGGTCTGCGTACGTGGCAAATGGGGGTCCTGGGGGTTTCTCGCCTGTACAGCCACGCTAAGAGTTTCCCAGGTTTATCTCCCAGGGCATGAGTCCTTTCCGTGTGCTTAGCATAACTTAATTTCCCAAGGGTCTCCCAGTGCGACAGACAGGCTTGTCGTAATTTGGTTATTTCCTGCAAATGTTCAGGAGTCGAGTCTGCCTCGCTCTCCAGTTCTCCCAGCTTCTTTTCCGCACCCGCCAGGGAATTTACGATGGATCTCTGGGCGCCCCCCACCGTGGCTATCATTTCCCCCCTCATAACCACCTTATATGCCTCCCATGCGGTGCTAATATGTTCTACACTATCTAAATTATTTTGCCAGTATTCCTCCGTACTGTCTTGTATGTGGTCGCAGAAGGCCGCATCGAGCAGGGCCTCGGCTCTAAGTCTCCACGTGGGAACCGGGGGTCTAGGCGGGTACACCTCCCAGGTGGCCAACATGGGGGAGTGGTCAGACAATACCCTTGGTAAATAATGTGCGTCATGCAACATGGCTTGCTGCCCATGACTGACTAGAATATAGTCTAGTCTAGTGTGGACATTGTGTGGAGGGGAGAAGCAGGAGTATTCTCGCCGCTCCGGGCCCAATTCCCTCCACAGGTCACAGAGTGAAAAGTGGCTTATCAATTTAGCTAATATTTTAGCTGGGGGGGACGGGCGTGAGTATTTAGTGTATGACCTATCTAAGAGGGGGTCTAGGGTGCGATTATGGTCTCCTCCCCAAATCATAATGCTGTTTGCGTGAGGGCCCAGTCTGGCATATAGGGAGTTGAAGAAAGCCGTGGCATCGTGATTGGGCGCATAAGTGCTAACCAGGCACAGGTCTCTACCCTCCACGGTGCCCTGTACAAGGGCCATCCTGCCCTCATCGTCCGTCTTGGAACCCATTACTCTGAAGGGGACGGACGGGTCGATCCATATCAGGACCCCTCTTGCAAATGAGGAATAGGAGGAGCCAATGAGGGTTCCTTGCCACTTTTTGGCTAGCGCCTTGAGTTTTTCCTTTGTTAGGTGTGTTTCTTGCAGCATGGCGATTCCGACCTTCTGGCGTCGCAAGTATGTGTGAATCCGGCGTTGCTTCACGAAGCTATTCATGCCTCTGACATTCCATGTCATAACTTTAATTCCGTCAGCCATAGGTGGCATGGTGTCTGTTACTTCTCTCCAGCCCTGAGCAAGGTCCAATTAATGGTGGATCTGTTGTGAGGTTATCCAGTGATCTCGGTGTTTGTTGAACAAAATTCCCAACATGGGTGTAAACCCCCCGTTGCTCCCTCCCATTTATTCCCTGTGTCCCACCCCCCCCCATAACTGCAAACAAGTCAAACATAGAACCAGCCCAGCGAGGTCTCCCTCGTTATGACAAACCCGTTTCTGCTCCTCGGAACCGTACATTGGCTCCAGGTGCCCTACGGGAGGGTATATGTACCCAAAAAAAAAAAAAGAACTTTCAAGGGGTTGGAGTGAACCTTGACTCGTGCGTCTCCTAGCGAAGGATCCTTTCAGCTGTATGGAATTTCAGTGCACCCACCGGTAGTGGATGAATAACGCGCAGTTCCCAGCAAGTTAATGGGGAGCAATCATCTAGGCTTCCGTTTCCTTTCTTCAATATCCGGTATTTGTAGACCGTCCATCCAGTCCCTGGCCTGTGCGGGGGTGTCGAACAAGTGTGCTTTGTTTTTGTGCAGTACTTTAAGTTTTGCCGGGTACAGGAGCATGTAGCGCAGCCCGGCGGCTTTCAATCTGGCCTTCGTGTGTATGAACTGGGCTCTGTCCATTTGAACCTGGAAGGTATAGTCGGGGTAAATAGCGATTTTGGCAGAGTCACGTATTATCTGGCCGCCTGTTCGGGAAAAAGCCAGGATTACTTCACGGTCCCTGTAGTTGAGAACTTTAGCTATCACAGGTCTTGGTGGGGCCCCAGGTGGTGGTTTCCTAGCGAGGGAACGATGGGCCCGTTCGATCGTGAATCCCTGGGAGAGTTTCCCGGCGCCCACTTCCTGTAAGAGGAGGTTTTCTACATAGGTTGTGGGGTCTGAGCCTTCGGAGCCCTCAGGCAGCCCGAGGAGGCGAATGTTATTACGTCGGGCTCTCCCCTCTGCTTCCTCTGCTCTATTTTCCAAGTTTTTGACCCTTTGTTGGAGTTCATCTACGCCCGGAGGAGGTGTGTTTTAGATTCAGTGTTTTCCCTGACCTGTGTCTCGAGCACCTCCGTCCTGCCAGCCAGGGTTCGGACGTCCTGTTTTAGGAGGCCCAGGTCTGTAGCAACAGCATCTATCTTATGCTCCATTGTCGCCTGAAGCAGCCTGATGGCCTCCAGGATCTAGGTGTTGCTGGGCTCGGTAGGTTTTGTAGTTGTGGGGTCCGAATGAGGGTCTGTGGTCCCCCCACTCAGGTCCGCGAGGCCTGTTGACTCGCTGGCTGTGTAAGTATCCATGGTTGTCTGCCGCTGTCGGGGCTTGCTGTTTTTACCAGCCATCTCGGGGATGCACAGAGGTCCAGCTCCGGAGGCGCCTAGGGCACAGGCGGCAGTCCGCAGATTCCCGCTGCAGAGGGGAACCTCTCACTGACACCGCAAGGCCCACCCGGCAGCGCCACCCGGGATCGAGGCGAAGATCTGTAGGTGTCTTTGTGTCCTGGGGGCACCCGGGGGTTGCCACAGAGGGGGCAGCGGCCCAGTGATATGGGAGGGAAGGCAATGTCCGTTCAAGAGGGCAGGTGGAGGCAGCTCGCAGTTCACTGATATGGGTTGCCCAGAGGTGGTGATGCTCCGAAGTTCCGCTGTGTTGTGGTGATTGGGCACCCCCTCCAGTAGTAGATGATCCGAGGGGGCCTTCCAGCGGAGTTATTGGGCAAAGGATGAGACTTCTGTGGCGGGGGTCAGGGAGGCGCGCAATGCAAGCCCTCAGATCAGTGGATACAGGCCTATGTTATGGCAAAGCAGGTTGGCCAGTTTGTCGTGGGTGCCGCTGGGCATCCAGGTGTCTGTAGGGGCACCGCGCTCTAGGCGGGATCCCACCGGCCGCCGGGTGCAGGGTGCCAGGTAAATCCGGGCAGTGGAGGAGCGCTGATGCCTCTTGTTGAGGGGTTGTAGGGAGCGGGTGGGCAGTCCAGACTGCTAAATCATACAGTTGCGTAGGGTGGGGAGCTGCAGCTCCAGTGCCTCGAGGGAGGCCAGCCTTGCGTGGGTGCGGCGAATGGGTTCCCTTTATTTATGAAACTAGGGGGCTTTCCAGCAGGATTTCCTGGCGAGAGATGAGGCCCCACCCGAGCGCGGCGCACCAAGCAGCGGGGGCGACGCCCGCCTCCTGCCCTGCAGATGCCGGCTCGATTCTGCCAAGCTAGGCGGCCAGTTCACTGAGAGCGCCCCCGGGCGCCCAAACGCCTGCGGGGACACTGTGCACCAGGCGAGAACCCCCCGGCCGACGGGCGCAGGCAAACCCGGGCAGCGGGGGAGCTCTGAGGCCTCAGGAGCGCTGGGGCCTCTTATCGGAGGCGCTGCAGGGAACGGGCGGGTAGTCAATCCAGGGCGCAGGGTCGGGATCAAGGGCTCCGGTGGCTCTAGGGGGGCCAGCCCCGCGTTCCCACCACTCCCGGAATCCCAGTTCGGGCTGGGTCAGCCCCCTTCCGCCTACCTACGCCGCGCCGGCCGGCCACGGGTCTCACTGGCGTTCCTCCGGCTCAGCTGGGCTCCGCTGCTCTCCCCAGGCTGGTCGCAGCTCAACGGTGGGCTCAGGGGCCCGATCGCACCTCCGTGCCGCTCCTCTCCCTCGATCCCAGCGTGGGCTGTCAGCTCCGGGTCCGCCGCTTGTCTCGGCGGGCTACGTCCTCTGCAGTGCAGGCGAGCTCCGGTCCTCCAGACGTCAGGACGCGGGAGCCGCCATCTTGGCTCACTCTGCTCGGCACAATTCGTTTGCCTAACAACGGCGTTCGTAGTCTTCGGTCGACTGGCAGATGGTTCGGATGTATGTAGATGGGGTTCCGTTACAGACGGTGCCGCTTGCCGGGTTCCAAAGTTAGTTAAAATTAAGTAGAAACAGCTTATAGTGGCACATCAACTCAGAGCTCACACGAGACACGTCCGCTCTACATGGCGGTTAGCCACGCCCCCTGAGTAGCATTCATTACTATCATCATAGTGTTATTATGATACTTCTGTCTATGTTGGGAGTCTCTAGGGGACAGAGTGTGAAGGTGTACAGAGGGAGTCAAAACAGTTGGTACGATCTTGGTCGGTAATAAAGGTTTCAAAGGATAGAATTCTTCAAAATACCAAAGTCCTACAGCAGCAGCTGCAAAAATAACAATAATCAAAATCAAAACACAACAGTACGTTTTCGGGGCCCAGGCACATTGTTCATTGTTCGATTTGGTCACCCCCTTATCTAAAAGTCCAGTGCGGGGAGCAGCGGTGGAGGTGGCAGGCATCGTAGTTCCTTGATCGACAGCCCCAATGTTCGTTGCTGGCGACACTACGGTCGCGTGATTTCTTAGTCCTTCCCAACCCTAGCCAGTAGAATCCCTTTTTTGTTCAACAAAACAAAACAATTTTCCGATCACTTCCTTTTCCAGATGCACGACACTCGTGCCTTAGTTCTATTTCCGTTGTCGAAGGTTGTACCTGATGGTACCCAAATTTGTCTGGTCCAGAAGCAAAGTATCGTCACTTCCTGAGGGAAGCGACGTGTCGGTGGCGGCGGAAGTCGCAGAGCTCGAAACAGTGTTTTCCGGAAGTGATTTTTCAAGAGAGTGTGGAGACGAGATGGACTGTTCCCCAAGCTCCTCAGGCTCAGAGACCTTCTCCGACGCACTCACAGCGCTGTTTGCTACTCCAAGATCAGAGACTGTAGCATCAGCGAGGGGTTCTGCTTCTTCTGTAGCGTGTGGCGTCGGGTGAGGAAGTTTCTTGACGTGTGTCGCATGAATCCAGTTCTTCTTTCCAGCCACCCGCACTGCTGTCCTGGTGACCAATAATACCTGGTGGGGTCCCCGCCAGCGAGGCGCGAGACAGGAAGACCTCTCGTAGACCTGCACGAGGACCCAACTTCCGGGCTGTATACCGTGTCCTGGGCCCGTGAACCGTACAGGTAAAGCTGAGTGCACCTGGTGGTAGATGAAATACAAATTTTTAGTTAACTGGTTACAGTAGTCTACAAGCAATACATTCTCCACCTCCCTCAGGGCTTTAGGTTTCGGGAGACCCCAGATGTTAGCAGGCCTCCCCATTACTACTTCAAATGGAGAAAGCCCAGTTCTAGTCTGAGGTGTGGTACGCATAGCTAATAACACAATAGACAAAGCATCTGGCCATTTCAGTTTGGTATCAGCACATGTTTTTGCAAGTTTATTCTTTAAAATACCGTTGTGTTTTTCTACCAACCCAGCACTTTGAGGATGTCTAGCTGAATGAAATTGTTTCTCAATACCTAGGGCTGTACATATTTGCAAAATTACTGCTGCGATAAAGTGAGGACCATTGCCCGACCAGATTATCCTTGGGAGCCCAAATCGAGGAAAGAATTCTTTTACCATAATCTTTGCAGTGGTCATGGCGGTAGCATCTTTGACGGGGAAAGCCTCGACCCATTTACTAAAGGCACAAATAATGACAAGAACATATTTTAGATTATTGCATCGTTCCATCTCAATAAAATCAAAGTGAATGACCTCAAAAGGGACAGAAGGGGGCCCGAAACTTCCCCTTGGAGTCACTGTCCCCTTTCCCACATTGTGCTGTAGGCAGATCATGCAGTTCTGGACGTGCCTCTTTGCAGTTTCCAGAATTTTGTCATTTACCCAAACCTGTTCTAACATTTTCGTGATCTGCTGGGCACACACATGCGTAGGACCGTGTGCCATTGTAACCATCGCCAATACATAAGAATCAGGAAGCAACCATTTCCATTCGGATGTATCCACCCAACTGCCTTCGTCATCCAGTTTCCCCATTCCTTCAGCCCACTTTCTAGATTCTTCCATCGTGGCATCAGTCTGAATATCTCGCACAGACCCAATACCTTTATCCATTATGCAAACGTCTCTCATTTCCCTCGAGTTATACATGTCCGTGCGAGGGTCTGTGGCCGTTTGTCTGGCTATCAAATCTGCAAAAGCGTTCCCTCTGCCCACATCATCTATGACCTTGCGATGTGCTGCACATTTCATGATTGCTAACCGTTTAGGGAGTGAGAGCGCCGAAAGTAATTGCACTATCAAAGGGCCATGCTGAATCTTGGTCCGGCGTGAGGTCAGGAACCCTCTTTCCGACCAAAGTTTTCCGAAGTTATGAGCCACCCCAAATGCGTACTGGCTATCGGTATATATATTTACTCTTCGCCCTTGGGAAAGTTCACAAGCTCGGGTCAACGCTATAATCTCTGCGGCCTGCGCGGAGTTATGCGAAATTCTCTTAGTTTCGACAATTTTGCTCAATGTAGTAACTGCATAAGCAGCTGTAGATGTACCATTCGAAAGTTTGAAGCAGGAGCCAACACAAAACAGCTCCCCTTCTGCATTATCCAAAGGAGTATCTATGAGATCTATCCTGCCCTTCGTTTCTTGCTCGGTGGTATACAGGCAGTCATGTGATTCTTCGTTACCGCAAACAGTGTTTTGCGGGAAAGGTAAGAGTTCAGCCGGATTGAAAACACAACACCTCTTAATTTGAATATGAGGTGCAAACAGAATTAGTTCATACCTTGTTAACCGTGCGGAGGTGAGGTGTTGCGTTTGGGTTTTGTTCAATAGGATATCAACAGAGTGAGGTACCATCAAAATCAAATCATGGCCTAGGACCATTCCCTCACTCTGTTTTACAGACGTGGCAGCAGCAGCAACAGCGCGCAAACATCTTGGCAAAGCGCATGCGACAGAATCAAGGGTGGAGGAGTAGTAGCCGCAGAGCCTATTCTTCCCTCCGTGTTCCTGTGTTAACACAGCCAAAGCACATCCATCACATTCATGCACAAACAACACAAAGGCATTGTCATAATTTGGAGTACCCAGAACCGGTGCCGAATATAGCGTGGTTTTGAGAAGCTCAAATGATCGTTGATGTTCCGATTCCCATGGCAGTGGCAGAGAAATGCCCTTCTTCGTCAAAGCCAACATCGGTTTTACCACTAGTGCGAAACTCGGGATCCACAACCTACAGTAGGAGGCCATCCCTATCAGGGCTCTGACTTCCTTCTGCGTTTTTGGAACAGACATGCCAGAAATGTGTTTTATTCTTTCAGGTGTCAATCTTCTCCCCTCCTTTGACAGGAGGTAGCCTAGATAGGCAACCTCCTGACAACAATATTGAAATTTTTTAAGAAAAGCTTTGTGACCATTTTTAGCTAGATGAACAAGCAACAGTATAGTGCCTTCTTTACAGGCTTTCTCAGAATCTGCAGCCAAAAGTAAATCGTCAACATATTGAAGCAGCGTGCAAGTAGGTGGCAATTCAAGGGTGTCGAGCTGCTCCTTTAAAGCTCTACTATAAATACTGGGACTTTCAGTATACCCTTGAGGTGCCCTTGTAAATGTAAATGAGCGTCCCCCCAAGGTGAACGCAAACAAGTATCTGCTTTCTTTATATATAGGGATACTAAAGAAAGCGTTTTTTAGATCCACAACGCTGAAGTGCGTAGCCGAAGCAGGGATCATTGTTAATATCGTCGTCACATCAGGCACAATTGGAAATTGTGGGGCGACCACTCGGTTAATAGCACGAAGATCAATTATAAACCGATATGGAATTGCATTGTCGCCTTTCTTATATACAGGTAAGATCGGACTGTTACACAAACTACCTGTAATCTCCTCGATCACCCCACGATGTACAAAATCGGAGACAATGCATTTCAAAGCACGTTCACCTTCTACTGATATTTTATACTGCGGGATGCGTGGCAGTTTCACCCCATGTTTTAGGACTATTTTAACGGGCTCAATCTGTAACACTCTGACATCATTGTCGTCCACCGCCCACAAGCATTCCGGGACAATGCTGAACTCAGGAGGTAAAGGTCGAATCAAGAACTGAGAATTAGGAAGTTGCTGTGGTGAAACCGTTAGCCGTACTCCATCCGAAGAACAATGAATTACTGCGTTCAATTTCTTTAACAAATTCAACCCCAGCAAATTCTCTCCACAGTTTGAAGTGAGAGGAAAAGGGCAATGGTCCGGGAAGGGACCCAAAGAAACGGATACCGGCGCAGAAACCGGACAGACAGTTGGTATACCAGAAAACCCTACGGAAACATTTGTTTGCCCTGACAGTGGGATGTTTGGAACCCTGGAATGATCAATGGAGCACTTCTGTGCTCCAGTGTCAATCAAAAACTGGTGTTTCCTATTCCCCACTAATAATTCAACGTAGGGGCCTTTTTGATGAACGGGATTAGGCAAAGGTTCCAAACCCTGCTTCGGGCAATCCTAATAAAATAGAGCCTCATCAGATGGAAGCTCTTCAGAAAGGTAGGCAGCAGAAGGGTGATCAAATATGTTTCTCGAGTCCATACTCGAGGTCTGATTTTCCAGTGAAAAAGGTTGCTGAGAATCTTGCAAAACCTGCTCCAGGGCGGCCTCTAGGTCGTCTACCCATACCCCCAAACGCACTGCTTGACCTCTGGCGAAGGACAGGGCACTGTGCTCGCCAATGACCTTCCTGGCGGCAATAAGCACATTGATTAATATTTACAGGACTCAGAGGAGCATTTCCTTTTGGAACGTACTGACCTCTAGTTTGTGTCATACCTCCTCTGGGGTTTCTAATAATGTGCTGTAATAATACTTTAGTTTTTCAAATCTCCCTTTCTCTTTTCAATTTTTTCCTTCTCATTATTAACACGGTTCTCATAATACTGAGCCATGTGCAAAACCTCAGATTGAGATTTTGCCTGCCAAGCGCTCTCAGAGGACATAATTTGTGACTGGATGTCTGGTAACAATCCTCGTACAAATGTGTCCACGAACAACCTCTTCCCCGACTCTGTACCTAAATCCTGTCCACTGAAGTCAGAAAATACCTGCTGGAATCTATTGAAAAATTCAGTGGCGCCTTCAGTTTTCCCTTGAACACAGGCCGTAAGCTTGTCCCAAATAATCCTTTTTTCTGGGATTATAGTTTTTAGTTTAGCAACAATCCTATCAGGTAAAGTAAGTATTACCTGTGGCGGTTTCTCACCAGCTGGTCTTTCTCCATCAATTCTAATCATATTTGCCCATGTATCTCCCAACCCCGGCACATCATCTACTGTCCGAACCTGCTTCCATACATCTACGGGTAAGAGTACAGGAAATAACAAGTCAATGTCACTCAAGGTGAACAAAGAGGACTGTAGAACGGACTCCATTTCTTTGTAAAACCCCGTCGGGTTTTTCCTAATATCGGGAACTGATTGTCTAATCGTGTTCACTTCCTGTCGTGAAAACAGGACGTGAACGAATTGCGATACATAATGTGCAGGGATATCCACCGCTGGGGCACCAGTCGCCGCGTTGGCGGGGATCTCAACTTTTGGGACGAAGGTCGGAGGAACCTCTCTCATAGGCAACTGAGATATAGGTACCTCCGGCCGCTTACTAAGCAATAGAGCCAGGTTGAGCGCTAAGGCAGCTGTAGAAGTGTCGGGCGAAAAAGCTCTTTTACAAATCCCCAATAATTCTATGGGGCAACTAACCCTCTTCCTTACACATTCCTCTTGCAGGTGCTGTATCATCACCTGAATTACTTTTCTTTGCATCTCTACTGTATACTGACTATACATGTCATACACTTCGTCTGGCGGTATCGATGAATCTGAGATCCATCGAACCGCATCTTTGGTACAAATTCGTACTTCCTCAGGTGCTGTTCTTTGGCACGGAAGGAACCGTTTCTGTACATATATTCTATCGTCCTCATCATCCTCATCTCGTGATTTTTCAAAGTCTTTCCTAAACTCAAACAATCTTTCAACATGTCCATATACTTTCTGCTCTGTGTCCCTCGAAAGTGACAAAGCATTCAGATCTCTCACCCCTTGTGGAAGATCCGAATTTTGTAATCTACCCCACATCACACACAAATGAGTCCCCAAACCTTCCATAAAAACATTTTTCTCGGAAAAACTATTCAAATTAGATAATGTAGAAAAAACATTAGCTTGATCACCTTTCTCCATGCAATGCTTAGCCCATGCAAACAATTCTTGTTTCCTATCTGCAGAAACAGTAAAACGAGTCACAATCTTTGACCCTGCACCTGGATCAACTCCAATCAATACGGGGCCACCCGGGAGCGGAGGTATAGGTAAACTTAACAAAGGTGCAGGTGCAGGAGGAAGGGGCGGTGCGATAGGCGGAGGAACGACAACCAAAGGACTAGGAACAATAGGCTGTACAGGGGGAACAGGAATAGCAACAGGAACAACAGCAGGAATGGGCAGAGTGCCCAAAACAGGAGCATACGGAGGTGGCGCTGAGGCATCGGGCCTGCGTTCATTTAATAATTTCTCAATAAATTCCTCAGACACATGGAAATCTTTAGAGGGATACATTTTCTGGATCCTGAGTGAAAAGGCTCTATCCATATTTTTATCTGATTCTGACCGCTTTTCTTTATCATATAATAATGCTTTTTCAGCATTTGTTTTATGACGAAGTGCATGTTTATCCCTACTTTTAAGCTGCTGCATTGCTTCTTTCTTCCAATTTTGTAACACATCAAAGGCTGCTGGTCTAGCCTTTTTCTTTAACAAGATCAATTCTAAGTATTCAATACGGGGGATTTCAAAACTACCGTTGATTGGCCACTGAAATTCGGAGGCATGTCTGGTCTGTCTGTGCCAAATATCATTAAATACTATACTTCCAATGCCATACTTACAGTACATAGTACACGCCAGCGACCCCTCCTGTGGTGCCGGGCGGCTAAATTCCAAGGATTGCCGATCGCTGCGGAACAGAGCCCTAAAACAGCTAGACATCCCAGGCATTTCTCAAAAAATTGGTGTTACCTGGTCCAATAATTGTGTCTGCAGATACAATACGCCAAATTCAAAGTGTCAGGGTTAAATTATGAGCCGGGTCACAACTGCACCTGACCAAACCTAAGGAGGACCATACGGTTTACAAAGAACTTACCTAACGAATTTTACCTTGCGTTTGGTGGTTTTGGCAAATCTGCCCGCCTCAAAATTGGACCCTCGTCAAGATGCCGTGTCAGACCACACGACTATCGTCCAAGGATCGGATCGTGCAGCGCTGCCGAGGTATCGCGTCTCGATCGGTCGGGCCCACAGAATCACACCGTCCGATCCCGGTTCGATAGTCTGCGTCAACCTTCAATGATCCGGCATCAATCTTGAGGGTCCCTAATCGGGCGCCAACTGTGGAAACAGAAAAATTGATATGAGGCCGGGAAGCCCAAAGAAAACACACCAACACAGGTTACAAAGGACATACAAAGCGCTTTATTCAAAGTTACAAAAATTACCAAAAGTCAATTGACATACGGATAGCTATTCGGCCCTCAGAGTAACAGAACAAACCATCAACGGTAGTTCGCCGTGTTAGTGTGAGAGACCGAACATTGGGATACTCGGGTTTTTATACTTTTTATCCAGCCTTGGCCAACCCCCTCGCGGGTTAACCATTCTTTGGACCAGGCCTAGGGTTCGTTGCCAGGTCAATCCCATAATGTATGCAATTTGATCAGTTCCGCTGATACAGCTGTTCACCTACACATAGGTCAGGGAAAGGACAAGGTCTCAGTTCGCGACCCCAACAAGTGGTCTGCGGGCATATTACTTATTCATGTGTGCAGAGGTCACAACGGCCAGAATCCCACTCGTAATGTCATTCGGCCTCCATTTTGTTGTTCAGGGTGACTTCCACACTGCAAGGGTACCTAAAATGGCGGCTTAATCCAAGATGGCGATTTGCACAATACATTAAGGTCAAGACCTTGCCGCGGAATCTATGTAGACAATGTTTTTAGACGACTTGGCGTAGGCCAACATACATTCAAACAATGTGATAGGAGGTACAATATTATTTCGATTTCCACAGGCTGGAGTAACTCAGTACCAGTGCATTATTTTGCAGCTTTTGTTGGTGTATGTATATTTTACTATGTGTATGTTTTATTAAGAATTGTTATGTTATGTAAGGTATGGGTAGTGTGGTGTATAAGATTAGCTCACTTTTCATTTAGGTTTATCATTGAAAAATGTATAATCCCAAGCACATATATATTAGAAGTTGGTAAACCTAACGGGCTGTTATTAACATTCTACTTTTTGTAAATTATGTATGGTATATGAGCTGTTCAGTTGTATTACACATTAGTTAAGCAGTTCCTCACCTGAACCTTATACCTGTACCTACAAAGCACTCATCCAGAAAACGTAAGGAGTCAGGGAAAGCATATTCAAATTAAATTAATCTTTGTTAGACTAAAAAACAACAGCATTTAATGGAGTTTGAGAGTGTTGCAACTATAAAATATTGGGCCTCATTACGACCCTGGCGGTACGGGATAAACGGCGCATTAAAAGGTGCCGGCGCCGTTTACCCTGCACCGCCTCATTACGAGGTCCCCTCGCGGGACCCAGGAATTAACGCCTGCTCAAACCAGGCGTGCTTACCGGGTCCCGCGAGGGAAGAGGGAGCAAACAACGGGCCAACTCGTAATGGCCCGTTGTTTGCTCCCTCTCCAATTCCCATTCAGCCCTATAGGGGCTGAAATGGGAATGGGGAAGGACCGGGCCCGGGTCCTTGGAGGGAGGAATTAACGGGCCTTCCGAACTCGGAATGGCCTGTTAATTCCTCATTCTGAGGACCCGGACCCGGATGCGATTTCGGCAGCAGCCATGCCGCCAATAGCGACATGACTACTGCCGAGGTAGTAATGAGGCCCATTGAATGCTATTGTAGTGCAGCTCTGTGTATGTTGTTTCAAATGACTCCATTGATGCAAGAAATAGCTTCTAAAACAGAGAAGCAGCTATGTGTTGAACTTTAACACATGTGCAATTATTTTTCATGAGGGGGCAACCATTGAATCTGGACATGTCACCCCATGGGTGTATACAGAGGTAGACTGGCTTGTTTGTGAGGACTTAGTCACACACCAAGCTAGATTGCCAAAGGGTTTAAAGAATGCTTACTTAATGTTGTTAGAAGCAAAACTTTAAAATATATGTGTAATAATCTTTGTGAATATAAAAATGCAAAATAAAAATGTGAAATAGAAAAATACGCTAATAAGTGTTTTATGTAAAGTAGGATATGGTTTGTTACTAGGATGTTATTTTAAAAATTGTACTAAATAAATATAGAGGTCGTATTGTGAAGATTATATAATTTAGAAGAGAAAATAGCATTCTGCAATCTTTTACTTCTGTTTTATTGTTAATGTTAATGTTAAAGGTATTTATATAGTGCACCGTCACCAACGTAATTGGTCCAAAGGCGCTCAGGCTGATCTGCAAACAAGGACGTGTGGGTGGGTTAGTCGGGTGAAGAGGGCGTAGGAAAGTGAGAAGGTGGTGTCCTGTTGGCAGCTTTAGTTCAGTTTTCACTGTGTGCTGAGCTTGGGTGTGAATATCGGATTGATGCGAGTCCTCGTTTGCTGTTGGTGCTATTTATGTATTGATTGTTTGTGGTTGCGTTGTGGTGAAGTGCATGTGGTTTGCTTTGCGAGAAGTGGTTGTGTGGGTTTTTGTGTGAGTTAAGTATGCAGAAATATAAGCTCTGGGTTAGTGGGTGATATGTCTCTTAATCCTTGTCATTCTTGTTCTATGTATACAGTTGTCATACAGGGAAGGTATATTCTTTCTCTTTTCTTTCCTGACTGTCTAGTTTCTAGGGCGATGGCATAGCTGGTTCCCAGCTATGTTATTTGAGCTTAGTACACCTAGTTGGGCGAGCATTTCCCTCACACTGATATTGGTGCTGCATTTACATTCACCCACTCCCTTCCTATCTATGTACTATCGGTGGTCTATTGCTGAGTGTGATTACACTGTGGGCCAAGGTGTTATTGATAGGTTATCCTTACCCATCCATCCCAATTGATCTGTGGTCATCTTTGGTATGATTCTAGGTTGTCTATCTTTCAATTTGAATGTGGATATGTTGTAGATTGGTATATCCCTTACTTCTGTTGAGGGTTGATGTCTTACGGAATAGGGGATCAGTTGCCTCTCTCAGCATTGTTTCAGCTTTGTATTGTCCCTATAGGCATTCTTTTTAGTTATGAGATGAAGAGCCAAGATGTGAGGAGTTTCCTGAATTGTAGGTGATCTCTTGTGTTACGCATTTTCTTTGGTAGTTTGTTCCAGGTTTTTGGTGTGAGGTGAGAGAAAGAGGATCCTCTGAGTATTCTTTTGATATTTGGTTTTGGTTCCAAACGGATGTTGCTACTGGATCTGATTGGCCTTGTTGTGCGATGTACGTTTACCTTTCTTCTAAGGAACTCTGCGCCTTGGTCGAGGATTGCTCTGTGCATTATGCACATTGATTTGAACTTGATTCGCTGTTTGATGGGTAGCCAGTGTAGCATTTTCAGCGCTGGTGTGATGTGTTCTCTTTGAGGTATTTTAAGGAGCAGTCTGACCACCGCATTTTGTATGCATTGGAGTTTTTTTTAGAAGTCGTTCAGGCGTGCCTAGCTATAGGCTATTGGTATAGTCTAATCTGGACATGACGAGTACTTGTTTTGTTAGTGAATGACAAGAACGGTAGGATCCTTTTTACTGCTCACAGGAGAAAGAAGCATTTCTTGATTAGGGTGTTTAGTTGTGGCTCTAGAGTAAGTTTGTTGTCCATCAGGACTACAATCGACAATGGGGCTGGGGTTTCACCAAGTTCTGGTGGCCAGGGGATGTAGTGGTTGTCTCCTCCATTTTTAGTGATGATCATTATTTCTGTTTTGCCTGGGTTGAGTTTGAGGTATTATGAGTTCATCCAGTTGTATATTTCATGAAGGCAGTTCTCTAATGTTGAGTTTTCGTCTTGTGAGCCATGTATTTTAAAGACTATTTGTGTGTCATCAGCATAGTTGTAACATGTGAGGCCATGTCTTTCGATGATTTTGATTAGTTAAGACAGGTAGATGTTGAATAGTAATGGGGAGCAGGATAATCCTTGTGAGATTCCGCATGACGATTCCCTCAGGTTTGATTTGAAAGGTTTCATCCATATTGTTTCTGTTCTGTTTGTTAGGAAGGATTTGATCCATAGTAAGGCATTGTCGGTGATTCCAAATTCTTCCAGTCTCATGATGAGGATGTTGTGTTTAACTGTGTCAAATGCCGCAGAGAGGTCTAGAAGTATCAAAGCGGTGCTGTTATCTGAGTCTGTGTTTGCCTTTAGATCATCCCAGATTGAGAGAAGTGCTGTTTCCTTTCCTTTCCTCTCATTGGTCTGAAGCCTACTTGTTCCTGGTTTAATAGGCAGTGTTCTTCTATGAATTCTTAGGTTCTTCTATATTTGTGTGTTTTCAGGAGTTTGGCTGGGTACGCGATGTTGCAGATGGGTCTGTAATTGGAGAGGTTCTTTACGTTTCCCGCTGTATCCTTGAGGAGCGGTTTGATGTATGCTGATTTGAAGGATTGTGGCACTTTCCCTGTTGAGATTGATTGGTTGAGGACGTTCCTGAAGTATTCCATGGGCGTTCCTTGTGAGAGGATTGATTTGTAAATGTCAGGGGGGCAGAGATTTGCGGGAGAACCTGATTTGTTGCTTTTATTTACTAGCTTGACAAATGTCTCCACTGATATATGCGGTAAGATTTGGAGTTTGTTCCGGCGTTCCTCATAGCAGTGGGTTTATTCAATGTTGTGGTTGCATGGTCTGTTTTGTATGGTCCATTGGATGGTCATGATTTTGTTTTTGAAATGGTCTGCAAAGTCATTGCATAGTTTCTTCAATGGTATTGAAGCCTTGGTACAGCCAGGTGTTTTTTTTAAATTTCATTTATGATTTTAAAGAGTTCTTTTTGGGTGTTTGGTGCTTTGAGGAATCTCTTGTCGTAGTATTTCCTTTTTGCTTTTTGTATTTCCTTTTTGTATGACCAGGTGTGTTGTTGAAGTTTGAATTTGTTTCCACAGTCTTTATTGATCCTACACTTTAGTTCCAGTTTTCGGTTTTTCCTGTCCATGGCGCCAAGTAGTGGGGTGAACCGTTTTGCCATTGCTCTTTTGCGGGATGGACTAAAAGGTTTTTCTTTGGCGATTTTGTCACTTGTTGTCGTGATTCAGTTGTCGCTTGTGGTTTGGTGATGTCTGGTAGTTCTGTTAATTAGTTCCATTTCCATTGTGTAAAACACTGTATATTTTAATATGTACAAGTGTTCCCAATAAGTGCGAGGTTACATAAATTGTTCCATGTACATTATTTTGAGTGTGAGGGGGTGTAGAATCTCATGACTGTTTGCATATGAAACAAGTAAACAGAAGGTTGTAAATATAAAAACCAATAGTGCAATTAAAATACAAAATCAAAATAACTTACTGAAAACGTTAGTTTGTCAAATGTATAAATATGTTGTATGTGCTGTGTGGAGTTTTTAGAAAAGTCAGACAATCTATTCAGTCATTAAACTATGCATGTTCTTTGTTTTTGTATGGTAGGTTTAAGATAATTGTGATTAGCTTCTAAGGTGTGCAAGAGGCTAGAAAAAGGATGCACACCAAATTATGAAAGAAGTTATGAAATGGCAATGTAGGTAACATTTTTATAATTTAGAATAACGTTTGATATAGTAAAACATGGTATTCCACAGTGTGTAGCAGAATCAGTGCTAACAGAAGTTTGTATAACAATTTGTAGTTTTAAGCTTTAAAAAATATTATGTTTATAATGTGAAATGTCATTATGAACTTCTTAAGGATTGTAGGTGGCCAAACAAAGGACACACACAGATTTTATAAGAAGTATGGAAATGACATTTGTTACATAATTTGTGTAGTTTTTGCTAAGTGTTAATATGTTTATTCACAACATTTATTATTGTCTACCTATTATTTATAATATAGGTATGAATATAGTTTTAAAAGATCAGTACTCAAAATAATGTTACAGTGTTGGCATGTCTTCATTTATTTCTTTGTAAAACTGAACACAAAGTTATGTTATATTTCTTGGTTTCCTGGTGAAGGTTGCATAAAACAATCTGTAAATTAGTCATCATGTAGCAAAAAGTAATCTGTGCATTGTATTGTAACATCTGTGCATTTGTTACAACTGCCGCTAGTTCGATTAGATATCAACTAATACACTGAGAAGTATCAATGGAATCTCACTAACCTGGTCGAAACTGGTTGGTCTGGACGCAGCAAGCAGAAAGCAAGAATTGCTCTGAGGCCCCTGCTCCTCCCAATACTGGGACTGAACAACCAGCAGGAAGAAGCACAAACACCAGGGAAACCCTCTGGGGAAGAAAACCCTGGGAGGCGAGGATGACCGGAGCTTCCGAAGGTTGGCGTCTAGCGTGTGGAATCTTGGAGAGTCTGCAGCATGGAGTCTACTGAATAAAGAAATGACAGGTGAGTACTGGAATTAGGGAAAGACAAGGGAATAGCAAGAAGAAAGTGCGAATGCTTACTGGAAGTTCCAAGGAGAATTGGGAAGCGATCAAAAGGGAGAGTTCTTTTTAGGCAAAGTGCCGTGTGCATGCAGGAGTCTGAATCCTCCTGGATTCCCTGAGATAGGAGAAGGGATTAATAAAGGAAGCAAGAAAAGAAAGCCTCTAAATCGGACGGGAAGGGAAGGTGACTCACTGTGGATAATGATGCTATATCTCCTCTACGCTCTGCATGGGTGTTGGTAGAAAGCGGACCGGGGAGCGTAGTCAGACCCGGAAGTAAAGGGTAACGTGGAAGCGTCCCTGAACGCAGTCATGGAAGAGGAATTCTAAAGAGTAAGTGAGAAGAAATGGTTAATACAGTAAATGGTTAGTACAGCAGAGGAAAGTAAGAAGTCTAGAAAACAAACTTACGGAGCGTCTTCCAAAGTAGTGACGCAATGTGAGGACAGTCTCTGCGGCTTAAATATAATCATGTGACTCGCCTTAGGCTTCTGTTGAAAACGTGGTGAGATCATGTGACTTGGAGCAGACGTCCATAGAGAACGTGGAACAACTAGACTGCAGACGCTTGCATTCTCCGAATCTCTTACTCTTGGTAATACGTCAGGATGAATCGAACCACATATTCTTCTCTTACGTAACCATGACCAACGTTGGAAAGGTGTAACAGCATTGTAGTGAAAAGCATTTATTGGTGTACAAGCTGTGGATGTTGTAGGCAATTCTTTTTTGAATTTGCTGATGCAAAAGCTGGTTCGTAATGACTTAAATGTTAAATATTTAAAATAACAGAACAGAGGTTTTTTTTTCTCCAATGAGAAGTTGTTTTTCTCTATAGCATGATTAATGAATATGAATTGGTAATGGTTGTGTACTTGGACTACAATCAGTATTCTTTTAGTATCATTATGAGAAAAAAACATAAATAATGTTGTATTTATTTTGTAATAATGAACACCATAGGACCACTCCGGTGGTGGTAGTGTGTGGTATAAATGGCCTTTACCATTAACATTAAGTACATTTTATTTTATTTCAGAGTTCATATATGCAAGAAAGAGGCAAGCATGTATAAAGGTATTTGGTAAGACTTTGGATACATACACATATGTGTAATGTATATATGCACATACAAATATTTTTTAAATAATATTATTTCTAGTCACGGTTCTGGTATTAGCCAATGAATACCAGGATTTGTTTTGTGCGGCTAAGGTGAGCAACGACTGGAGTGCTTTTATTCATGGCTAAACGCCTCTGTTAACCACGGCTGCAGGCAACAATTGGAAATTTGAAGTGCTGAAACTGCATAAAATAAATTACAATATGTTTTGTGATATATTTTTTTAGTCTTTGTTAAATGTTATCTCCTTTTGTAACATAAAAGGTGGCCCTTAAAAGGGACATTTTGGGGTATGGAAAGAGGGGGTTGGAATAGGGGAGTGAAATACATAAGGATGAAACACATAGCAAAGGGAATAAAAATACAATCCATAACATATATATTTTTTTATTTCTTTTTGTTTTTTTAAGAACAAAAGGGGGGACAATTGCCATGGTAAGCATGACAGGTAATCTGATGTTCAGCGATTCGATTCAGCCATTGCTCAATTGCGGCATCTCCCTTGACTACCCATTTTCAGCATCCTTTACAGATGATTTGCATCCTGGAAAGTTTGAGCACTGGTAACAGAGGAGTCAGTGTAGTGTATACCACGGCTGATGTAAAATTTTCATTTCCATTTGGCGTTGTTGATGCAATGGTGGATGAAGGATCTGCAGGTGGTGCTGATCTTGGTCTATGCAAGGAACAGGACCCATGCATTATTCTTTTGTTATGTTCATGGGCTTTATGATATTCATCATCAACATCATCCCGGTGGACTCTCACTAGATGGTTGATCATTATCGATGTTCCTAGACTTTGAGACGGTATATCAGAAGGCTCATGGCGTAGAGTCTTATTGTAGAAGGTGCACATTACCTCCTCAGCCTTTTTCCTGGACTGGTGTTCCTTCACTTTAAAGAAGCGCCAACTGTCTGCAGTTTTTTCATTCCTGTGCACTTCTTCCTTGGAGGGGAAAGATTGTCGACTCAAATGATGATTTAATCTTCAATGCTTCTACTGTCGTGCTCGGACATCTTGAAATGTCCAGCTGGGGAGGAAAACATAAAATAATAAAAATTACAACACGAAAAAGACAATGGGCCTCATTACAAGTACTCCGGTCCGGAATTAACACTGCCGGTAAAACCATACCGGCACCGTTTCCATGTCCGCGCAATCATGACCCGCGGCCCCGGTAATAGCACCACCCTAAACCGCCACCGCGGAAATAGGGTTCCCGTTAAGTCCGTCTGCACGGAAACCCCTACGTTACCGTCAACACGAAACACCGTGAGCATCACAACTAGCGCGGACACGGAAATACCGGCAAAAAAATGGCGTAAATACCGTGATCACGGTGGCGGAACCGCCGCCACCGCGAACATGGTGTTATACACTGCCTGCTGAACTGAATCAGGGCACAGGTGCACCAAATCAGCCCAGCTGGACCTAGCAGGCCACTGGGAGCCTACAAAAGGGCCACACCCAGCCCAACACAACACAGAACCATGCAGGCAGCAGGTCTAGTAGCACTGGGACTGGGCCTACTCAACCAACAGGCAGCACTGCACATGGTGGCAGTAATGGCGCAGAGGAGGAGGCGTAGGCGGAGGAGGCGCAGGCGGCAACCAGCCAACCCTGCAGCTATGGCAAACCCCATTGCCCAGCCAGCCCGACCCCGCCGCCAGCCACCAATACCACGCATCAGGGCCTCACCCTGGAACCTCACCCCAGGACAGATCCACACCCTATACCGGCTGGACCGCGCAACAATCCTGCACATCACCGCCATGATTGTGGACAACATCAGCAGCCTAATTGACACCCCCACCGCCATCCCCCCTCTTGAAGGTTGTCTCAGTTCTGCATTTCCTTGGCACTGGCACCTATCAACACACGGTTGGTGAGCTGCACGGCATATCACAACCGTGTTTCTCAAAAATCCTGGTACAGGTACTGGATGCCCTGTTGCGCCATGTGTCGGAACACATAGCCCTACCCCGCACCCTCCCTGAGGTCATTGCCACCAAGTTGGCCTTCCATGCCATAGCAGGCATGCCAAATTGCATAGGCGCAGTTGACTGCACCCACGTCGAGCTGACAGTACCACATGCAATTGAGGCGGTGTTCCGCAATAGGAAACAGTATCACTCTTTGAATGTCCAGATGGTTTGTGATGCCATGCAACTGATTACACACTGCTGCGCACGTTTCCCAGGCTCATCACATGACTCAATGGTACTGCGGAATTCCACGTTGCCACGGTACATGGAACGCTATGCCGGACAAAGCACATGGCTATTGGGTGAGTACAGCTGACGATGCTACAACCCTGTCGGAGTGGTGTGTGTGTGTGTCCAGGCCAATGAGCATTGTGAGTGTGCCGCTGTGACCGCACATGCATCACACCCCTTCCATCTACCAAATACACAGCGGATGCCAAACATCATGAAGGAAGACATGACAGGGCACCACAATGTGCCCGTGCACACGCTGCCACAGCCAATCCCGTCACTGTCCCATGAACCCTGTGCCACTGCAGACACCCACCCTCAATTGAAACACTGCCCCAAAAAGCATGAGAGGCGTGTAAATGAGACGACGTGTATTTACTACTTCCGTACAGTGGAGTCACTCTGCCATGTGTGGACAGCACTGCACCGTGACATGCACACAATCAAATGTCACCCGCAGGGCACAGTAAACATGCAAGTTAATGTGTAGGCCCATATGCAGTCAGCGACGTACCTCGTGATGCCCAAGACATACCTCCATACACTGCATGGTACATATGCATGAATGAATGATGATACACGAATGCACAGCAGCAGATGAGGACATGATGCCACAAACACTGACATGTTCCCCCATCTACATCCCATGTAGGTGATGCGGGATATGCACTCACGCCATGGATGATGACACCTGTATGGAGACCAAGGAACAGGCATGAAGAGGCATACAATAGGGCACATATCCGCACACGTGGAATGATTGAGAGGACATTTGGACTGCTGAAGGCCCGTTTCCGCTGTCTGAGCAGATCTGGCGGATCACTGCTGTACAGCCCAGTGAAGACGGGCAAAATCACGTTCGTATGTGCCATGCTGCACAATATATGCCTGCACAGGAACATCCCAATGCCACCAGACGCAGATGAGGAAGATGGGGATGGGGATGGAGATGGGGATAGGGATGGGGATGGGGATGGGGATGGGGATGGGGATGGAGATGGGGATGGGATGGCACCGCCTCCCCCTGGGGGTCCACATGATGGCCAGAGAGCACGGGATGCCCTGATTCGCATTTACTTTTGAGTCACAGCACATTCACAGAAATGCACAAACATGGTGACGACAATGAATTAATAGTTGCACTGCAAAATAAATGATCAATGTCCACACATGTATGTCTTGATTTGAAATGGAGATGTATTGATGTGATAACAACAGGGAAGAAGGTGCATTGGTCAGGGAAGCTGTACACCCGGGGCCACCCACCACCCAAACGTGCCCACCCCCACCCAGAGCCCATTGTCCAAACCCCCAAAACTACCTACCCCACCACCCAAACGTGCCCACCCCTCTCACACCCTTGTAGTCCACATGTGTCCTGCACTGCCCCACACACATGCCATCACTTCCGTGTGCGCTTCTGTGCCTGTGCAACCTTGCCCGAAGGACCCGTTAGCCTACTCGAGCGCCTCCTTGGACTGGCAGTATGGAGCTGGATGGGGTGGTAGTGTTTGATGGGCCAGAATCTGGGATTGAGGGCATCCGTGCCAGATTTGCCTGTTGGCCAACCAACATGGCCTCTACAAGCCTGGAGGTGTGGTCGTTGCCCTCCCGCACATGGCGTGCAAGGGTCACTATGGTGCTCGCAAAGCGTCCAATGGACCTCGACAGGCGACGCACTGAGGCGCTGTAGCTCTCCCTCTGCAGCCTGGATTCCTCTAGCTGCCTCTCCACCAGCTGGGTTGAGGGTAGCCTGCTGGTCCTCCATCCGCTGCATGCGGGCATTCAGTTCGGCCATGGATGGGGTGGGCGACCTCATGGGACTCCCCAGTGAAGTGGGGCTGAACCCCAGCTCATGGAAGGAGCCCAGGTCTTCCAATGTGGGCATCTCCCCCTGTGGCCCCGTTTCCGAGTGCTCTTGCGGGGCACTGTTATCACTGCAGGCCGCCCCCTCTGCAGTGCTGCTGCCTTCGGTGTTCTGTTGGGTGTCCATGATAGGTTCCCGTGGCACCTGTCTAGACTCAGCCAGTGTGGAGACGGTGGGGATGTCGGTGGTGGTGGTGTGCCGCACATCTGTAGTGGCTGGTAATGTGGCCAGAGGTGCAGAACTGCCGGCAGCATCCTCCTGTGTGGTGGCGGTGGCTAGTGTACTTGCCGATGCAGATTGGCTGGCCTGTTGTGCAGTATCACTGTCACTTGAAACGGCTGTGGGGACACAAAGGGCATGCAATTAGTGTTGTTGTGGTGGCAGATGGGTGCATCACATGCGTCATTAAGATTGTACATTGAATAGTGTTTGTCACATGCATCTGATTGCTGGTGTCTGCATTCAGTGATATTGGTTGCCATACGGATCATGATGGGTCCTTTGGCCCACACATGCACTGCCTGGGGGGGGGTTGTTAATGGGTCCTTTGGCCCACACATGCACTGCCTGGGGGGGGGGTTGTTAATGGGTCCTTTGGCCCACACATGCACTGCCTGGGGGGGGGGGTTGTTGATGGGTCCTTTGGCCCACACACGCACTGCCTGGGGGGGGGGGGTTGTTAATGGGTCCTTTGGCCCAGTACTCACAACTGCATATTTACATGTGGCATTCATGTTTGGGCACTTACCGGCATCTGCAGGTGGGCTCACTCCTGCCTCAGCCTGCCCGATCCCATGGATTCCCTCTAGGTGGAGGACGCTGCTGCAACACTCCTCCCATGCTTGCAGCCTCAGTGGGGAAGGGGGTCCTCCGCCTGTCCCACTGCTGCGTTGGCGGTGCGTGGAAATGAGGTTGCGTACCCTCAGCCTCAGGTCGTCCCAACGCTTGTGGCAGTCCTTCACCCTCCTCACTGCCACGCCCACGGCGGTGCACTTGCGTGCAGCTTCGGCCCACACCTCCTTCCTCCGCTGCTGTGTGGCACGCCGTTGGTCGGCGCTGAACAGCATCTCAGCATTGTCCACGATGTGCTCCACCAAGACGGTTAGCTCCGCCTCGCTGAAGCGCTGTTTGCGCTGCCTCTGAGCAGGAATCCTGGCAGACATGCTGGTGGTCCCTTTTGGCTTCTCAGAGTTAGGATTGTGCTTGTGCTGTCTCTGGATGGCAATGGATTGTGCTTTTATATGATGGCCGCCTCTCTGTTTCCTGTTTTGGCGATCATGGTATTTCCGGTTCCGTGTCCGTGGCGGCGGAGGCGGAAACGGGTTTTGCGCCACTTGTGGCTTCGTTATTTCCATTTCCGTGGGGTTTTCCGTGACGGCGGTAACAACGTTTCCGAGTCCGTGTGGTGCGCGCGACCGACAGCGTGTAATCGGACGGTTTTTCCGCAACCTTGCGGACACGGAAATGTTTTTACCGCCGTCACGGATTTTGCATGGTCCCGGACTGGCAGGTTGTAATGAGGCCCAATGTTGCAAGAAATGAAACATTTAAAAAAAAAAAAAAGAAAACAAATAAGTAAAACAAAAAATAGACAAACTAAAATAAATCACAAGCAAAGGAAAATTGGATTTTGGGAAAACTGGGTGAAAAGAAATGAAGAGTTTAAGGGGTAAATTGCCAAAAGTGCTTCCAGTTACTCAGAAACCCTTTCACTAGCAAGTACAGAAAGCAATGAATAATGTAAAGTATTTTATTGTAGGTGTGGTGATTATTCGCGGCTACAAACTGCATCGTGATGTGATCTCTGATGTAATCAGTGTGGTCATAGTCTGCGCAATAAGGGGTACGAAGTTAAGGTGGCTTTAACTGAATTTCCAGGGTTTTGTTGCATTTAGTTCTCACCTCAACTTCCCTGCAACTAAAGTTTTTTCCTTGAAAAAAAAAAATATATATATATATATATATATATATATATATATGTATATTCGTGTTGTTATAGTTAAGTTGCTAAACCCATAGGAAGACCACTTTTTTGGCAGCTTATAACTTCACTCCCCCTGGAGGAATTTTCACCAAACTTTGCAAAAGAAAAGTATATGGCCCGCTCTGAATTTCTTCGGCAAGTTTGGTGAGGTTTTGTACAGGGGGGGGGGCTATAAGGGAGGCCCCACACTTTTTTTTTCTCCATAGACTGAAAGGGCAAAATCTTTGTACATGGCTACAGCCCAAAAGGCTGAATGGATTTTCACCAAATTTGTGGCAGAAGCGTCGGTTTGGTTCTGAAAGCATGCTTTTGTGTGTTTGGTGGAAATCCGATCAGTACTTTTGTTGCAAAGAACTGGAATGTACATCTCAAAAAATGTGTGATATCTGGCTCCTCTCCGCGGATCCATTTCCCTGTTCGCAGCGGACAGAAGTCTCATTGGTTTGGAGTACGCCGTGATGTTGGCAAACTTTGTATGTGGCAAGTGGTTGGCTGGAGGAAAGCGTGGTGTGCATCTACATTTTTGGGAAATGCTGCCAAGGTGTATCGGAGAACAGTGCAGCATAAAAGGGACTGAGAAATATAAGGTAAGGCATGTGGTGGTGGGAAGAAGGAATGGAAAGGGCGGTGGAGAGAGAAGTGGTTCATCTGAGATGTGTGATTATTAGATGGATGAAAACGGTGGTGTGCCTGCAGTATCCATGCATACTGCACAAGTGCGCTGGTCCCAGCACAGGCGACTACCATGTGTGCTGAATGAAGGTAGCATTCGTTACGACACAATAGCTTGTGCCATGACCTCTTACCCTGGTGACTGGTGGCAGCTGATTTGCAGAAGGGGAGTGCATTGGAAAACATATATTATGCCATCTGGTGGTGGGAAGAAGGGATGGAAAGGGTGGAGGAGTGAGAAGTGATTCATCTGAGATATGACAATAGGTGGATGAACATGTTGTTGTGCTTGCAGTATACATCCATACAGGGCCATTCCATAGGTCTCTGCACAGGCCACTACCATGTGTGCTGAATACAGGCAGGCTTCGGTACGGCAGGATAGCTGGTGCAGAGACCTATTTCCCTGGTGACTGGTGGGAGATCAATTGCAGAAGGGGAGTGCAGTGCATATGGCTTGCACATTGTAAGCTAGTGTGTACTCCAGTGTGTTGCATGTGGTAAGCCCGTAGCCCATTCGATGCACAGGTGGAGGCCTTGCACCAACAACTATGTGATGTGGGTGCCATTAGGTTTTACATTATTGCCTTTTGGGTGTCGATCATCAGAATTGCATACATTGTTGCAGCCATGTGTGTGGTGCTTGTTAGAACACCCTACAGTGTTTACTGCATGGCTACAGCTAATGGAGTGAACAGTTGTGCAGTATGTGCACTGAGTGCAGTGTTGGAATACTCTCAGTATAGAAGCTGGTAGGGTTGAAGTGCATCTTCTTTGTGCATGTATACTGCAGTGGGTGAAGTGGGTGCAATACTCAAATAGGTTGTGCAGAGAAGTGGATAGGGGTGAACTGCATATTTCATAGGATTATGTACTGTCCATTGTGCAGAGTGCTGACTACTATACTGCACTATGAGGTATTGCTTTTGTGCACTTAATAGAGTGCTGGGAGCAGGGCCACTGTTGCCGAACTATTTTTGATTTGATTGTCAGTAATGCCATACTGTGTGAATGAAAGTGGGTATGGGTGCCGGAGGCTGTCGAATGATTGTAGAATCTGCTAACTGTTGCATGTTTCCATGCATAGCTGTATTAAGGTGCGGAGGAAGGGTAGCAGTGCGGTGGCTGTGGTACGTGTGTGGAGTGTGGTACTTGGGCACATGTTTCCATGCATGGCTGCATTACGTTGCAGTGTGTGTGGGCAAGTCCTAGACTATTGGGTGCATGACCAAAGGCCGTAGGCCCTGCACCCAATAGTCTAGGCCTTGCCCACACCCACTTCGGCAATGCAGTTTAGACTGCATCTGTCAGAGGGTGCTCACCTTTACGGAATGGTTGTGGAGCACATTTTACTCTTCATCGAGCACCAGAAGTGTGCTGACAT
This sequence comes from Ambystoma mexicanum, assembly GCF_040938575.1. Lineage (NCBI taxonomy): Eukaryota > Metazoa > Chordata > Amphibia > Caudata > Ambystomatidae > Ambystoma > Ambystoma mexicanum. Next base: position 345,201,900 of record NC_090931.1, read on the forward strand.
GCATATATTGTCGCTTCCATGGGTGCGGTCATTTTTAGAACATCCTACGGTTTTCAGTATATGTCTGGAGATTGTACATTGAAAAGTCCTGCAGTGTGCTCACTGGGTGCAGTGTTGGAATACTGTCAGTATAGAAGAGGGCAGGTTTGAATTCAATGTTCTATGTTCTTGGATATTCTGGTTTGTGTAGCTTCCTGGGAGTAGGCCCAGTGTTGTGAAGATTGTGTGGTCTAATTGGCAGTACACAATACTTTGTGAATGGAAGTGGGTATGGGGGGCGGAGGCAGTGGTATGTTTGTGTACTCTGCTAACTGTTACATGTTTCCAAGCATCGCTGTCTTATAGTAATGGGGTTGGATAGAAGTGCTGCTGGCTATGTTACGTTTGTGGATTGTGGTTTCAGGCCACATGTTTTCATGCATGGCTCTATTATGTTGTGCTGGGTGTGGGCAAGCAGTAGACTCTTGCATGCATGGTCAAAGGCGTGCTGTGTGCCACTCTTGATGATTTTGGATGCTAACAATGTGGATTTATTTTCCAGACCTTTTTACTGAAGGTGCTTTGGAAGCACACGTAATGTGTACTTCGAGTGCTCAATGGTAAATATGGAGTGCTGTACAGAAATTATAGTGTTGACTGCAGAGTTCTTGGCTGTGATTGCTGCATGCATGTGTGATTATTTCACAGTACTCAATGAGGGAGTGCAGGAAGAAGAACAGTGGAGAGGGGACAAGGACTGTCCCTGCTTCACTGGGGTGTAGCTCTCGCTGTAGCTGGGAAAGCACACGTGCCACAACCTGACATTCTCAGTGTGGTGGGCATGCAAATGGAACTGTGGGTATTATGGAATCAGGTGTCAACGGTGTGGTTCACAGGAAGGGGCGATACTACTTTTTCCCAATACTGTCTGTGTAATGAGGTTGGTAGAGATGGAGAGACGCACAGTGCTGCTCGTTTGTGACACATTTTTACAAGATCTGCACAGGTATGCCATGCAAAGAGGTGCTGCTGCTATTATAGGGTTGGAAGGAGTGGACGCTTTGTGGGCCAGTCTCTATGCATGCAGATTTGGTGGGATGGTTTGTTTTTGCAGATATGTCGCCGCTATCATTACTGGCCAAGATGTCGTGGTGCATAATGGAGGTCCACACTTGGGTTATATGTCGTGTGGACGGTTGCTTCGTCATCTGAAGAAGTTGATGAATGCAGTGATGCAGATTTTTCCCAGTGCCAAGGTCGTTTTCCTAACCATTCAACCAAGAGGAGTATGGGACCATGCCAGTGTAATTTGTCTCCAGCCAGAACTTGGAAGGTGTCCTAAACAGAAGCATGTCTGCATTCATGTGCACTGATGGAATGTTCTCCACCCACTATGAGAGCATGAAGTTGCAAAATATACACTGCTTCCATGCAAATGTCATTTCTTTGAACGCCAATGGCAATACCATTATCTTTTACACTGTGCAAGAAGCGTTGACCATAATTCGGTAAAAATTGAAGGAGGAGAAACAAACAGAAACTCACGCAAAGAGAGAAAACAAAAGTGGTTGTTTGTAAGCACTTCAAAAAACATGTAACTAGAAAAAAAACAAAAAAAAGACCAACACTTTACAGAGAGACAACTAAAAATCCAATCCCCTACCCTGTTTCACACTCCTTCCTTCCTAGCACGAAAACTCAGCTGATTCCATGGTAGTTTCAGGATTACCCATGCCACATCCGGCCATTTTCAGTATTGAGCCATGGAAATGGGACTGTGGACGCTACGGCATTGCGCAATAAGGTTTGTGGTTGTGGTGTGTACGCAAAAACTGTGGCAGAAGGTCTCCTTGCACAAAGAAGTGCAGAAGGCTATGTTGGAAGCGTGCATGGTAAGGGCTGGGCATCCTGTTTGTATGCATGCACTGTATGTACTTGTGTGAAGTTGGTACATTCAATGCTGCTTTTGTGTGATAATTGTTTTTTTAAAAGTTTGTAGTAAGTGGGGTACTGCAGAAAAAGAAAAAAAACTGTAAAGTGTACAATGTAAGTGGCAGGCATCCTGTTGTCACAAATTCAATGTGTGTATGGTATCATATTATGTGAAATTGTATGATATGCTATTTATAATGTGCCTATACACAAGTTTTGCAAGGTGCGATGAGGCAAGGGAGGGGGAACAGAGGGGAGACAGAGACAACCAACCTACTAGGCCAGGTTTCACTCTGATCGCCAAAGTGCATGGGTAGGGTAAGACTAAGTGCAGTACATGGGAAGAAGATCAAATGACAATAAGTAAAAATACATCCCGATTGTGTGCAGTACAAGGATAACTGCAGACATCAGGTGGTGGTGGAACTGTTTGCGATACAGAAAACAGTACCCAAGTGTGGGGTTTGCCAGAAAGGCAGTGCAGGGGTGCTACTGGTAGGGGGCGGGGGGTTGATGGGTAGCCTCAGCCCGACATCAGAGAGTGGCCAGGTAACCAGTGGAGAATCAGTTGCAGCCAGGAAGTCAGTCGGGGAGCGGAGGAGAAAAAGCAGACACAAAGAGAAAGGCTTTGAGGTACTTCAGGAACACACCATAGTACTGTGCAAGTTTCAGGGAGGCTGTTGCAGAGGGAAGCCCCAGCTGAAGAAAGAGATCTACCACCAACTGGTTGCTTGAAGAAGCGACTGACACTGAGGGAGTTGGAGGCGGATGAGGGAAGAGCTCGAGCAGGGAGATATTTAGGAAGTAAGAGTTGAAGGTATTGAGGTCCTAGGGCCCAGAAGGCCTTGTACATAATGCAGAGGGTATTCACCTTATTCATTGCAGCCACTGGGAGCTACTGCAGACATTTCAGTCCAAGAGAGATACGATCCCTGGGCTTGAGACCAAGGACAAGTCGTGCAGTCCTCTTCTAGATTAGTTGCAGAGGGTGGAGAGTAGAAGGGGCAGATTTAAAAAGAGGTTGTTGCAATAGTCTAGCCTAGAGAGAACCACAGCTGTGTAGACAGTGACCTTTTGGGAACTTGCTTTAGGTTGGTAAGATACATTCAGTGCTGGTTTTGGTGCCTTATTTTTAGAATTTATGTAGGAGATGGGTTAGTGGGGAAAACAAATCATAGCATTGTCGGAAGGAAAGAAGAGAGTTTTTGTTTTGATATTACAATGTATGATATGGGTAAATGACAACGTTGCTAGCACATACAATTGAAGTGCCACTTGATGGTAGGGGACAGGAGAAAAAACAGTATGCTTTTCAAGAACGTGATTGACGCTCAGTGGCAGATACTGTGCGCAGAGGCACTTATAACAGAGTTGTAAACATACTGCATAAAAAGTATTCATACCTCAATTTTGTGGTGATGGGTGCTCATGTGGATGAATGTGGATGCACAAATCTTACAATATTTTACTGAACTTTCTACTGGACGTGCTTTCGAATTACATGACACTTGCAGGCTGAATTTGTAACAGTACAAATGAAGTGTTCTGCAGAGCTGACAATGTTACATGCTTTGATGGCATTGGTTGATGCGTGTGTGGCTATTTAAACGCACCCAATTAGGTAATGGTGGACACAAAATAGTGGAAAGGGAAGAAGGACTGCTCGTGCTTTACTGGGGCGCAGCACTCGCTGTACTTTGGGAAGCACGCGTGCCACATTCTGTGATTCTCACCATTGTGACCAATGGAAATGGGACTGTGGGGATTATCCAATCAGGTACTGAGGGTGTGGTTCACAGGAAGTGTCAGTCAAACTGTTTTACATTACTTTGTGTAGTGAGGCTGACTGACATGGAGAAACACATTGTGTTGACTTTGGGTGATGCCTTTGTGATAGATCTGCACAAGTATGCCCTAGAAAGTCACTTTGATGGCACTTTCGGTTTGGAAGGAGTGGAAGCATTGTGGAGCACTGTCTATGACCGCAGTTTCACCAATATGCATGCACTTTGCAGAGACCTGGCCCCTTTTGCAACAGTCGATGTTGTCGTCAAGCATTACGGAGGCATGCATTTGGGTTACGTTGCTTGTTTAGGTTTGTTCCATCGACTGAAGAGGTTGCTGAATGTAGTGAAGAGGCTTTTTCCCAATGCCAAGGTGCTTTTCTCAATCATAACACCAAGAAGAGTATGGGACAATGTTCATTTATGTTGTTCCAAGCCAGAGGTTGGAAGGTGTCTCATCAACAGAAGCATTTATACTTTTTTGACCAATGGTGGGATATTCTACTGCAACAATGACCTCATTAGTTGTGGAAATGCAGAGATTTTCCAAGAAAATGGCATTTTGATGTCGCTAATTGGTAATGCTATTTTGCCCGTCTACAGGATGCGTTGAAGAGTTTACTGTAACAATGTGAGCACAAGAAGACACAACATTAAATAAAAACTGAAAAAGGTGTTTCACTAGGCACCTAAAAAAAAAGAAAAAAAGGCTCTTTTCAGAGCCGCCAATAAAAACAACCTCCTCATACACTGGTTGCAATTTATTACCCCACATCTCACACGCAGCACAAAATCCACATCCGGGGATTTTGAGGCTGGGCATGGAAATGAGAATGTGGAGCCCGTGGTATTGCGCAATACCGGTTCTAGGTGTGGGGTGTACACAGAGCACTGTTGTACAGAACTGATACTGTTACATGGAGAGCTCTTCAATGTGATTGGTGGATGGGTGTGGAACATTCTAACAGTACCCAATGACGGCATGCTGGAAAGAAGAAAGTGGAAAGGGAAGAAGGAATGTTTCTGCTTTATTGAGGCACGGCCCTCGCTGTACATGGGGAAATGCACTTGCCACATAGTACTGTTTTAGCATGCTACCCATGGAAATGGGACAGTGGGGACTATCGCAACTGAGGGTGTGAGTCACAGGAAGGCCTGTTAATACTTTTCTCCATTACTGTGTGTACTGAGCCAGGCTGACATGGTTGCCATTACTTGCAAATGTATGGGTAGCACAGCATATTGGGTCCACCATCACTTACAGGGCAAACATATGTGGCCTGCTACTCTGTTCTGAACAGCTACAGATTGCGGAGCATCTCTGGGGTGTGGCCTTTTGTAGGGCTGCTGTGGAGAACTTGCACCCAGAAAACAGGCCTACATTGTTGAAAAACATATATACATGTGCACCAGCTCAATGTGGTTTGTTGTGAGCGTGTACTTTTCTAAAAACACTACGTACATTGCACATCACTGTACTTTTCCACTGTCCAAGGGTCTGGATCGTATCCCTGACATAATGGCCCAGGCTGCACATGGGTTCGGTCGCATGGTGACGTAGCCACTGTTCTCCCTTAGGACGGCTGTCCGCAGGATGCGTTTTGGGCAGCATACATTTTGTGCATTTGCATAGGTGTGCTAGGCAGACCATTGCCACTTTTCTACTGATTAATAGTGCAACACATATCCGCTGACCATTTTGGGAGATGCTGGGTGTTTATAGGGTATAGCAGGTGAGATGTGTATCTGTATTGCTACCTGTAGTTCATGGGTGGGCACCAAGACCTAATTAATGTGCGTTCACATATGGTGCACAGTTGCGGTGTCACCGGGACACAGAGAAACAGATACACATGCGTGTACTTGCACAACTAACAAACGTTTGCTTCCACAAGTAATTATAGGTGATGCACAACATGTGGACATGTGGGTCGTGCTGGCGTCATATGGATGCCTCCATTGTCATTGCGTATAGGCCGGGCAGGTGCTGTGTCTGTAGGACACCTATCTTTTGCTTAATTGCAGTATTTCCTATAAGGACTATTCACTGCTGAGTCATAGCAGCATTAAAAAAAACAATACCACATATGCACTCAGCAACAATTTCAATATCATTGTTTACTTGCACACATTCATACACACCATTAGGAAAGGGAAGGGGTAGCAGAAGTGGATACTCTTTGTGGGGAATTGGGGATTTGCACAGGTTGGTTGTGAGGGGAGGAAGGGATTGAGGTATCACTGTATCGTCTCCCATCCCACAGATTTTGAGGTGATGGCGGCCTGTGATATGGGGAATGGGTTCATGTGCAGATCTGCCAGTGCTGTTTCATTTTGTCCATAACATACCCTTGTATGCAATCTTTTAAGGTGGCACTATTGTTCTCCAATTCTTCCATTTTTTCTACCAGGCTGTCCATTTTGCTATTTACAGAGTTTCTTTCCTTTCCTATGCCCGTATGCGGTTGTGGAAGGGGTGCCGCTTGTGTTGCCTTGCTTTCCTTTCCAATATGTTCTTTTACAGAAAAGAAAGTGTGTTAGGTGTACATGAAGCAACATATACTACATAAATTATGTTTCACACTACTGTGAGTACCAATGGGGTTAGTATCGTAAGTCATTGCATCATGAGGGAAATGTTCTTTCAATCGCTGCAAGGTGCTTGCGATTTCTACATTAACAAAAACATTCTGCTTCTGTACCATTGTATACTGCAATACCTGAGCAATTATCAGACAATGCTGAAGTGTGTTTGCTATGTTAAAGTTATGTTCTGGTGTTAGTACTTTGCCGTCCCTACTCTGGCTGTTAGTTCTTTGTTCCCATGGGAGACGTCACTTGTGTTGTTGGTGTATTCCGTTAGGGTGTGGTCCTAATGGAATTGTGCTGTTTGCTTCATAAGTACACAGTTTTCATCCCTACTCTAACTTACCTTGCATGTACCTTACTCATGTGCATGCCGCTGCTTGCATATGTTCCTTGTGTATGCTGAATGGTACCACTATGTAAGAGAACCCCTGCCTTTCTGAGCAGGTTTGATGCCACCCGATGTCTGAGACCAGATGCGTACTCTGAGACTGCTGTGCGCATTAACATGGTGCCCACAGGTTCAGTATGTTGTATAGTACATCTACAAAAAATAAATACTAAAAACCTATGCAATTCACTGAAAAAACATTGCTGAAGGAACATTATGCTTAAGATGCACAAGTAAAAAACTCTAAAATTCACTGACAGAAAACGGTGTTAAAGGGACGTTATGGTTAAGTTACGCTACTAAAAACCTATCACATTCAGTGAAAAAACGTTGTTAAAGGAACGTTATGATTAAGGTGGCCTACTAAAAACCTATCAAATTCAGTGAAAAAACGTTGTTAAAGCTACGATATTCAGTGCAAAAGCTTTTTTAAAGGAACATTACAGTTACTTTGCACTGATAGCAACCTATTCATACTATGGTTACTAGTAAAACCAAAAACCCCCAGAAATTCGCCATTTATGGGAAGCTAAGCAACCATAACTCGCGCCACCACTGTGCATTGCAAGGACTACCACCCATGACATCAAAGAGACATCACAAATGTCATTCATGACTTCACTGATGACATCACATGTGCATTTAGTTTTCATGCAGAGCCTCCACAAGGGACTGTCATTATAATGTTGGCAGACATCACTGATGACATCTCATATCTAGGGCACTCGTTTTTGTTCACTTACATATCTAGGCCAGTTGTTTTTGTTCATTGACAGTTAGAATCTGAAAATATAAAAGGTGCTATATATCTAGACATTAACCTTGTTGTATGTTCTTAAAGTACTTTCTTTAGAGTTTGGTCTAGCTCGTGGTGCACATACACAGGGCAATAGGCAGGCCTCAAACACACAATTCATTTCTATACACAAAGAAGAACTTTGATGTCAGTGACATTTTCTGGAGCTGTTGTTTCTTCTTTCTTACATTAGTTTCCCTGTATGTACCTCTGATGTGCATGTATTGTGGGTCATCATATGTATTATTTGTACAAACACAAGTGTGTAGTAAGTCTGCTATTTATTCCATGTTTAGCATTACTCAAATAACTGATAAGGTAGCATTAATTATTTTACTATCCAAAATTACCAGATTAAAATATTGTACTTCTATGGTGCATGCTGCAGTCATTGCCTATGTGTATGTATAATTAAGTTTCTGTAACAACACTCCAATATTACACGTCCCGCGGTACTGGCCATGTAGTTATGGTTAAGTTGCTAAACTCATAGGAAGAGCACTTTTTCGGCGGCTCATAACTTCACTCCGCCTGGAGGAATCCTCACCAAATTTTGCAAAAAAAAGTATATGGCCCACCCTGAATTTCATCCCCAAGTTGGGTGAGGTTTCGTGCAGAGTGGGCAAAGTTATAGGGGGTGTCCCTCATTTTTTTTTCTCCATGGACTGAATGGCCAAAAACTTTGCGCACGGCTACAGCCCGAATGGCTGGACGGATTTGCACCAAGTTTGCGGTAGGAGCGGGAGCTTGGGTCAGAAAGCATGTCTTTGTGTGTTTGATGAAAATCAGACCAGTACTTTTGCTGCAAAAGACTGAAAGGTACATCCCAATAAATTAGTGATGTCTGGGTCCACTCTGCGGACCCATTTCCCTGTTTGCTCAGTGGACCGAAGTCTTATTGGCCTGCGGTATGCCGTGCTGTCAGCGAACATTGGACATGGCCGGTGGTTGGCTGGAGGAAAGCATGCTGGGCATCTAAGGTTTTGGGAAATTCTGCAATGGTGTATCAGAGGACAGTGTTGTGATGTGTGTGCCAAGCCCGTAATGCATTGAGTTCATGGCTGGGCCTCTTGTATATAACTGTGTGGCCACTAAAAGTACTCATATCTGCCTCGGCTCCGGTGTCCCTTTTCCCTGTTCGCCGCGTGGTGAAAAATGTGATTGCACTGCAGTGTACGGTGACGTGTTTTGGCGTGAATTGTTTATCGATAATGCCAGCATGTTGTTTCTGAGGCCAGTGCGGTGGCAAATGGGCCTGGGAACCATAGTTTATGGCATCCGGTGGTGGGAAGAAGGGATGGAAAGGGTAGGGGAGTGAGAAGTGCTGCAAGTGATACATCTCATTAGAAGAAGACAGTGGTGTGCCAGTGGTATCCGTGCATAGTACGCCAATGCACAGTTCTCTCTGTGGCCGTTGCAGGCAGCCTTCGTTATGGCATACCAGCTACAGCAGCAATGTCTTTCTGTGATGAATGGTGGCCGGCACATTTGAAGAAGGGGAGTGCATTCCACAAGACATGCACATTTACAGGTAGGGTGTATGATGGTGTGCTGTGTGTGGTAAGTCCATAGCCCCTTTAATGCCTGGCTGAAGCCCTTGCACAGAAAAGTATGTACACTGTTTGAATAGGTATGTCAACTGGTTGAAAGTCAGTGCCACGTTGTCGCTTTGTGTATGTGTGGTTTGGCTGCATTGCACACATTGTCGGTTGCATGGGTGTGGTGATTGGTAGAACATTGTACAGTTGTTGGTGTATGGGTGGAGATGCTGCAGTGACCAGTCGTGTACTGTGTCCACTGGGTGCCCTAATGGAATAGTATTAATATGGAAGAGGCTATGGTGCAACTGGTTCTTACATGTGCTTGCGTAGTGTGCATTGCGTGGATTAGAAAGTGTTGCAGTGCACTATGCAGTACTGCTTGTGTGCACATTGTACAGTGTGGAGAGCAGGAACAATGTTGCACCGATTGTGTTTTTTGGTTGCCATTATTACAATGGTTTCTGAATGGAAGTGGAAGTGGTGTGTTTGTGCGTTACAGTAAGTGGAACATGTGTGCATGCATTCATGCTTTAGGGTGCGGAAGTTGGGTAGAAATGCTGGTGCCTATGTTGCCTTTCTGATTTGTGGCACATGCCTACATGTTTGGCTTCATGGCTTTGTTATGTTGTGGTAGGTGTGGGCAAGGCCTAGACGCTTGGGTGCATGGCTGAAGGCCGTAGGCAGCAAGCCATGCACCCAGCAGGCTAGGTCTTCATGACAGCCACCACAACGTAATGCAGTCATGCACTTGTCAGTCTGCATGCATGTCAGGTTGGTGAATTGTACTCAAGGGTTGTGGAGGACATTGTAGACGTAGTAGAGGAGCAGAAGTGAGCTGCTATTCATACATTAGGATATGGTGCACATCATTGCCCCTGTTGCACAATAGGGAGCCACATTTCACCATTTGCGTTTGCTATGGTTAGGCCCTTAGAAGACCCTTGCTTTAGGAAGTGCTGTAATATATTGCAGCATGAAAGGACGTGCTCAGCAGCACACATGTAAAACATGTTCAATGCACACAGCCTCCTACATACCGTAAACCACACCTATACCCAACAGCCTAGGCCTTTATAACAGCCACCACAACCTATTGCAGCCATGCAGTTGTCACTCTGCATGCATTTGAAGTTGGTGACTTTTACACAATGGTTGTGGAGGACATTGCGCACTTGGTCGACCAGCGGAAGAGAGCTGCTATGCATAAATTAGAGTATGGTGTACATCATTAAGCCTGTTCTACAATAGGGCGCCGTATGCCACCATGTGCATTTCATATGATTTGCCCCTTATAATCCCCTTGCTTTAGAGAGTGCTTTAAGATATTTCAGCATGAAAGGACGTGTTAAGCAGCACACATGTAACCTATGGCTAATATACACAGCCTCCTACATACCGTTCCGCACATCCAACTGGCCGTTTTGCAGCCATGGATGCAAATATGTGCCCAGGGTGAACGATAGCAGGCTGAATTGCAGATGGGGAGTGAAGTGCATATGACACAAGCATTTAACCACAGCCTGTACTTTGGCAGGCTCAATTGAAGATGGGGAGTGAAGTGCATATGACACAAGCATTTAACCACAGCCTGTACTTTGGCAGGCTCAATTGAAGATGGGGAGTGCAGTGCACATGACATGAGCATTTAAACATAGCGTGTACGATGGTGTCTGCATGCATTTTAAGTTGCTGACTTTTACACAATTGTGGAGGACATTGTAGACTTGGAACAGCACCAGAAGTGAGCTGGTATGTTTACATTTGCATACAGTGTACATCATTGCCCCTGTTGAACAATAGGGACCCTCATGCCACCATGTGCATTTCCTATGGTTTGACCCTTATAATCCCCTTGCTTTCGGAGTGCTGTAAGATATTGCATCATGAAAAGCCATTCTCAGCAGCACGCTAGTAAACTATGGCTAACGTACACAGGCTCCTACATTCCGTTCATCACACCCAACGCAACGTTATGAAGCCATGCATGCAAATATGTGCCCAGAGTGAAATCTGGCAGGCTAAATTGCAAATGGGGAGTGCAGTGCACATGACATGAGCATTTACCCATAGTCTGTACTATGGTGTGTTTTCTGTGTGGGGGGCATAGCGACTTGGATGCATGGCTGGAGTGGAAAGCAAAAAAAGGAGTCGTCCTGCTTTATTGTGCTGCAGCCCTCTGGGTACTTGGGGACGCGTATGTGCCATATTCTGCATTTCCCACCATGCTGGCCAATGGAAATGGGAGTATGGCCTTTGTCCAATCAGGTGTGCATCACAGGCAAGAGCACCAATAGGGAGAAGGACTCCTCATGCTCCACTAGGGTGCGGCCCTCACAGAACTTGGGGAAAGGCACGTGCCACATTCTGCGCTTCTCACCATGGTGGCCAATGGAAATGGGACTGTGGGGAATATCCAATCACGTGCACAGGGTGTGCGTCACAGGAAAGGGTGGCAATAATTTTTTCCATTAGTTTGTGTAGTGCGACTGGCAAACATGGCAAGATACACGGTTTTCGTTGTGGGTGATGCCTTTGTGGAAGATTAGTTCATGCATGCCCTCCAAGAAGGCTTTTGTGGCAATTTTGGTTTGGACAGGCAGGACGCTTTGTGGTGCTGTGTCAAAGCGTGCTGTTTCAGCAGCGTGCTTGTAGAATGTCAACGCATGGCCTCTTTGGCAACTGTACATGTTGTTGTGGAGCCTTCTTTTTGGGTTCCATGCCGTGTTTCCATGTGTACAGTCAACTGAAGAAGATGATGAAAGCAGTGCAGAGCATTTTTCCCACTGCCAAGGTGCTTTTCTCATGTATACCCCTGAGAATAGTGTGGAAGTATAACAATGATTCCTGTCGCCAGCCAGAGGTCGGAAGGGGTCTCATCAATAGAAGCATGTGTGACTTCTTGAGTGCTCCTGGGAGGTTCTCCTCTGAGAGTGAGAACATTGGTACTCGATTTATAAACCTTTTCAAAGAAAATGGCATGTCATTGTCAAACAGTGGCAATGACATTATGTTTCACAATCTACAGGCTGCACTGAAGACGGTATTGTAAGAATGTGAGCTGACATTAAAAACACAAAATTACTTATAAAAACTGCAAAAAAAAGTGTTTCTATGGACGCACCTTTGAACATTATTTTTTTTTAAAGGCTCTTTTAAGAGCCGCCACACCCAACAACATCCCCTACCCTGGATGAAATGTATTCCCCCACTCCCGCGCGCGCACAGCACAAAATGTCGGCGTATATCACAATAGTTGCAGGGTGGCACATGTTAGATACACCCCTTTTACAGATGCCAGCCATAGAAATGGGCCTGCAGAGGCTACAGGATTGGTCAATAAGGTTTCTGGGTGTGGTGTGTATGCAGAGACTGTGGTACATGGTGTATTTATAAACAAAAATGCAGAGGGTGCGGTTATGGCTATGTGTTTCATGACCCACAGCATGCGGGTTTTAGGGGAGTTCCAAATACATTGACTGAATGTGAATGGAAAACACTGTTCTTTTTCTGCTCATTTTGGAATCTATCATGTGGGTGTGTAGTGCTATGGAGTACCTACAATGAAGTGACTGATTTTGGTTTGTCTGTGTGACACTGTGGTGACACGCACTCATGCCTATTTTATTGTTTATCATTGTGGAGGGAAAATTGCACAGCATGTTACACAAGTTTATTGCCATTTGTGATGAGGAGGCACTTGCCCAGGTCACGTGTTTGTTTCCGAGCTCTTGCATAACGTTCTAGTGCATTATGCAGACACTGATGTGACTGTGTCATTTTTTATTTGGTCCGCAAATGGAGAAATCGCGGTACATTGCGAAGAAGTGTATATGTGCCTTTGTACGACATGTGCCAATGGTGTACTTCACACATGGGAATATGACGTTTCACAGCACAGTTTTCTCCAGCTATAACGTTCATCTTACTATGCCTGCCATCCCGATTTCTTCACACCCCATCCAAATTGACTTTGTTCTCTTCTTGAAAGTAGTGAACATTTTTTGTAGTAAGAGTTGTGCACTGACACTCTTCAAAATGCTGTGCAACACGTAAAGAAACCTCTTTCTACAACGACCCCTTTCCAACCAATTCAACTACAGTGTTTTGCCCAGTGCCACGCCTCCCGCCTCACATCCGTTCATTGGCAATTCCATTGTTCATCTCTAAAAGGTGCTTTCTTTATTTTTTTTTCCCAGTTCATTTCCATGTATTGTTATGTTATGTTCTGTTATGTTAAAGGTACTTATATAGCACACCGTCACCAACGGAATTGGTCCGCAGGCGCTCTGGCGCATCTGTAAACAAGAAGGTGGGATGGGTTAGTAAGGTGAAGAGGGAGTAGGATAGTGAGAGGAGTGGAGTACTGTTAGCAGCTTCAACTCGGTAGACACCGGGTGCTGAGCTCTGCTGGGAGTATCTGAGTCAGTCCGCCTGTGCTGTAGGTGCGGCATATGTGTTGTTGCGGTGTGGAGAAGTGCATGCGGCTTGTTTTGCGAGAGATGGTTGTGTGAGTTTTTTTAGAGCAATACATTCAAATTCTATCTCTATGCCACACAGGCTGAGGCTAAGAAATTCCATCTAGGTGTGGCCATGCTAATATTCAGGTTCCATCTAGGTGTGGCATGTGCTAACATTCAAATTTCTGTCTGGATGCGACGTAGGCTAAAGTTAAGAATTACAACTAAGTGTGGCACATGCTAACATTCACATTCCATCTAGGTGTGGCACATGCTAACATTCAAATTTCTGTCTAGATGTGATGTAGGCTAAAGTGAAGAACTCCAACTAAGTGTGGCACATGCTAACATTCAAGTTCCATCTAGGTGTGGCACATGCTGACATTAAAATTTCTGTCTAGATGTGACGTAGGCTAAATTTAAGAATTCCAACTAAGTGTGGCACATGCTAACATTCAAGTTGCATCTAGGTGTGGCATGTGCTAATATTGGGAATTATGTTCTTAAGTAATGCAAAACAACATTTACAGTCCAGTCATGCGTAGATTTTGGTCGGTGGTCCCAAATCTCTCTAAATATACATGGTGTAAGTCTGTGGCGGTGTCCTTTATGGAGAGGTAAGGTAAAGTGGTGTGGACTTTCTGGAGTAGAGTAATTGCTCTATACCCCACCCAACCCACAGTTACGATTTGTGTTGGTGTCTCTTGATTGCTGACTTCATTGGCTTCACCTGCACACACCTCTTGGAGCCGCCAATGTAGGATCCGGCCTTTGCCTTGGGGCCTTTAGCCGAAGGGGCTGCTGGGCAGAGGGCTGCCCTGAGGAGTTCAGATGTGTCTATCTGGTGACCAATCATGGGGGGGTGGGCGATTTGGAAAAACTGGGGTTCAAATATTTTAAAATGGGCCCAAAGCAGTCCCAGGGTCTTCCTCTCACCTGGCCTTGATTCTTCAGAGTAGCGAGGAGGCGAGTTGGCCGGTGGCTAGGCCTTCACTCTCTGTGTGGCAGTAGTCAATCACGGGGGGTTGGGCAGGTTGGGTAGCAGGAGGAGGTGGGAAAAGCATTGGAAGCTGGTCGGGAGGGGAGAGGGGACAAGGCTGCACTCGGGCAGCTGGGGTTCAAATATTATTTTAAAATGTGCCCAAAGCAGTCCCAGGGTCTTCTTCTCACCTGGCCTTGATTCTTCAGATTTATTATGGTCTTCTGACATAAGCCACAGAAGGAACAGCAGGAAAGGCCCGGTACAGACGGGGCAGCACCTGCATAGATACCGTAGGGGATGTGCTGAGAGACAGAATTATTGCGTGGCCCTCACCTACATAGGCGCCAATCATTGTCATGCTCCTGGAAGAACCCTTCCCATGCACTTCCAAGTACCTTTCCTCTGTAGAGTAGCTTGTTACAGTACATGCACAATACAAATCCCTTTGACATGTAAGGGTCTGTAGTACGGCATATGGTCTGCAAGGATGTTTTAGAGCTCCGCTGCCCTACAGGAGTGCTTCTCTTGTTGCCCGCAGCAGATGTGGGAAATGCTGTACATGAAATTAACCTACGTAATTGTTGGAAGGGCGGTAGACTACCCACTGATCCCTTGTGCTTTCGTTTCAGTTGTCGTCACATGCAGTACAAACACTTCATGCTACGCCATTAGTTTTAGCAGTAGCATTTACGGAGATGCATACATTCTAGAATACAAGAATGTTTACAACAACGCGAAACACTGCTTCATTACGTAGAGCAAGAAGCCATTTATTTTGTGCGACCCATGCAGCTACAGTACTTTTCTAACCACCACTAACATTGTTTGCGCTCTGCATTATCTGATTTTTGCTTACTTGGCTTTACATGCACTAGTATGTGCTTGACCAAGCCACACCAGCTTTGCCATTTTGCAGACTCACTAGAAACTGTCCCACCTGCAGTTACATGTTTTCTTCAACTGTACGACGCGCAGGCAACCTCTTGACACTTTCCGTCTCAATGCTCAGTGCAGACACGATGTGTCTGTTTCACGGGTCATGGAAAGGCAAGAAGCACATCAATCAAATTAATGTGTTTTTTACTGTGCCCACGTTACGGTGCAGTTTGCTGTTTCTTGTTTACCAGTGGGCATCATACAGTCAGGCGTGCTTTAACCACACATTGATAGGTTTCTAGAGCCACCCATGTAGTCTGCAGGAGTACTTGAAATGTGGTAGCCTACCATATGAATCCGTAGGGCTGGCGACAGGGGCGGTGTTACCAGCACACAGTGGATGACCTATGCATGGGGGTAGGTGTGGAATGGATACACATGCGCTTCCACATCTATTTAACAGTGCATTAGAAGATGCAGACATGCAGCCACTAATGGAGTCCTATGGATACTTGCAGTGTGACTGCACATTTGCCGACCAAGTGCAGTCTCCCTAGGAAACGTCCATATTGCTCATCTGTAGTCATCTCGGCCAGTACTGTGCGGCACAGATTCACCATGCAATGTTAACACAAAAAGAGAAACTACTCAAACACTCACCAACATTTACCATGTGCATCTGTGATTGCTAAGATACACCAACACTATTTGGAAAAGGAAGGGGTAGCACAAATGGATACATACACCAGACAATTTGGCATTTCCACACCTTTATCATGAGTGCAGCCAAGGAATCAGTAACAAACCATTGTCACATTGTGCAACAGGACATTATGGTTCTGTTGCAGTACCAAACAGCTATTATCTTTACAGAAAACACTATGCTAAAGCAACGTACTGGTTTACAGTGCTCTACTAAAAATCTATGAAGTTTTCTAATAAAAACATTGTTAAAGGGATGTTATGGTTAAGTTGCACTAGTAAAAATGGTTCCATGTGATAATATCCCTGCAAAAATATTGCGATGCAAAAATATCGCCATATTTCTTTGGTGATATTGACCCATGGACCCTGCAGGGGACACCCCCACAACCCCCACATTATTTTAAAATGTGTGGGGGACACCCCCGCATCCCCCACTCCCACAAATTACCCCCCCCACCAAAATTATCAGCTATGACTAGACAAACGGCCATATGTACGGTGATATTTTTGGTGGGGATATTTTGTAGGGATACCTTAAAAACATATGCAATTCAATTGACAAACGTTGTTACAGGGACGTAATGGTTACAGGTAAAAATAAAAAAAACAAAAATCACCCGTTATGGTAAGCTAAGCAACCATAACTCCACAACCAGTGTGCACTGCAAGGGCTAACACCCATGACATCAAAGATGCCATCACAAATCTCATTGATGAAATCACACAGATTATTTGAAACGGTCACCATATTGGTTCCTTTGACAGCCGCCACAGTCTGCAGACAGCTCAGTAAGCAAAAAGTCTGTAAAAAATATTTAGGGTTAGTTTGTGCCCGAAAGAGGGTCTGGAAAGGGTGGGGAAGTGGAAAAAAAGTTAAAAGGGAGATGTTTTCCATGTGAATAAAAGCGGTGTGGGTGCCGCTGTGTCCGCGTGAACCGCAGTAGTCTGTGGACTTGCAAAAGCCATCTGGGTCTTTTTAGGATGTCTGCCATGGAAATAGGACATTGGGGGACTAGCCAATCAGGTTTTGGGGATCTGGAGAAGGAGTTGAAGTGTACAGAAGTACAGGGTAGGAATTGCTTTCCTTGTTGTGCGCAGTAAAGATGGCTATGGCTTTGAAGAATCAGAGTGTGTGGATGGTGAGAGTGGATCCATACATTAAAGGCTTATACTTAATCTTATGGAATTTTTGCTACTATTGGATTGGGTGAAGTGGAATTTTCATGGTATGCAGATTGTGGCTTAAAGTGGGTATTTTTTTACCATTCTGTGACAGTATGGCTCACTTTAAAGGTTTGCAGGATAGTTACAGTTTGCTATGAAGGATATCTTTAGAAGCCTAATGGAACTATTTCCAGCTGCAAAGATATTTTTTCCGGAAATCACTCAAACACAAATATCGAGATGCACTCACTTTTCTTTTTACCACAAATGGAAGAAGGTAAACAGCAAGTTAAAAAAGGTGCATGTGCTTTTTTTGACAATTAAAATATCAAGTTGGAGGATGTGAATATTTTTCGAGGAGATGGAGTGCATTTGACTGATGTCAGAAATCAGATTTCTCTTTAAAATATCAAAAATGCACCAAAACAATTTTTGTGAACTCTTGAAATATGTTGTGAAGTATTTTTTCATAGTTGTAGTAAATAAAAAACAAAAACAGAAAAATAATTGGAAGCAGTTTTTGTGAAAGTATCAAAAAATAATTAAGTTCTGTAGAACATTTTTTGGTTCAGTATATAAAACACCCCAAAAATGTAAAAAAAAAGTTTCTTTTCAGGGCCACTATTTTTTAACAAAAAACTATGTAATATATTTGTATTCCCCCCCTGCGCCTGGAATTTTCTAGGTGTCTGCAAACTTTAGTATGGTCCGCAGACTATGCAGACTGCAAAATGTCCTGCGATTTTTATTTCAAATATTTAACTGTGAAAGGTGGGACCTAAAGGAACCTTATTTTTGTCTCTCTAGCTTTTATGTTTTTGGGGTATTTTGTTTTGTTTGTAGGAGAGGTGAGGAGGTATGATGGGGGAGAGAAGGGAGGGAAGGGGCACCAACCACAAATACGGAGCAGTAGGTGGACAGGGGAAGATGTTGGGCATGCCTTAAAGGAATGGTTCGGTCAGAAAATATTGTTGGCCTAAAAAGGTGGCCAATAATAAAACAAATATCTAAAATATATTTTTTTCTTAAGTCCCTATGGGAAGTTTCAAGCAAATGAAGCTCAAACTTTAAAATTGCAAGCACTAGGTGGCATCCATTTTGTGAAATGGATGCCACCTGTGCTTGCGTTTGCGGCACTAATGAAGCAAAAGCCAGCCAGTTGTAGTAAACAAAAGCTACCACTGGGTGGCTTTTGCTTCATTGTTGCCGGACTCGGAGGACGGGGACCAAAGACTACAAGCAGGAAAGCTGCAGCTGTATCTCGGTAAGTGCAATTTTTTTTAAAATAAGCATTAGCTGCGTTTTTTTTTCTAAGTTTTCCGGGCTGGAGGAGCCCAGAAAACTTAGAAATAAAACCGCAGCTTTTAAAACGTTGTATTTATGTTTGCGGTAGCTTCAGCTTGGAGCCCTACCGCAAACATAACTACAACATTGTTGTGTTTCAAAAAACGCTGTGGTTTTTCTTTGTAAGTTTCTCGCACTCCTCAAAGCCGGAAGAGCCTGAGAAACTTAGAAAGAAAAACTGCAGCGTTTTTGAAACACAACCGCGTTGTGTTTCTGCCTGCCGTGGCTATCACTTTGGGTCTCCGTGCTCGCCCAGGGGAACACCGGAGACCCAAAGTGATAGCCACGGCAGGCAGAAACACAATGCGGTTGTGTTTCCATGCCGCAGTGTTTCTGCCTACAGCAGCTTTCTCCGAGAGCTCCAAAGTGAAAGCCGCTGCAGGCAGAAACACAACGCAGGTGATTAGAAATACTGCAGTGTTTCTGCTTACAGCAGCTTTCACTTTGGGGCTCTCGAGCTCTGGGGCAACGGGGTTGTGTTTCCATGCCGCGGTGTTTAGAAATACAATGTTTTTGGATATGTAAATGCTGCAGTATTTACAAATCCAAAAATGTTGTTATTCTGAATGCGGCAGCTTTCGCTGGGAGTCTCCTGGACTCCCTCAGGGTTGGGGGAGCCCATGACACTCCACGCGAAAGCTGCCGCTGTCAGAATAACAACGTTGTTGTATTTGTGATTGCCGTGGTTTTCCAACCACGGCAATCACAAATACAACAATGTTATATTTTTAATTGGTGTGCCTCGGCTTTTTGCCTTCATTTTACGTTTTCTGTGCTTCCCTGGGCTTGGGGAGCACAGAAAATGTAAAATGAAAGTGAAGGCAGCCTCCTCAGCTCTGCCTGAAATCACAAAATGGATGCCCCCCAGTGCTTCCATTTTTAAAGTTTGAGCTTCATTTGCTTGAAACTTTTCGATAGGGACTTAAAAAATAAATATATTTTAGCTATGTGTTTTATTATTGGCCTTCTTTTTGGCCAATAATATTTTCTGACCAAACCATTCCTTTAAATCTAAGGTTGGTGCCAGTGTTTCTCGTGCTCCTTGACTGCAGCCTCGAAAGCCCTCTGAAACTGCTCCCCCCTGTACAGCGGTGTATCACAGTAAAGAGTATTGGGACCGTCGAAAGGTAAGGGTTAATAGTGTTCTGTATGGCCTGTGAGGCAGCCGGTGGGATCCTCTGCCCCACAGGAGTAGCTTGTGTGGGCGCAGTAGCGCTTAAGGAATATGGGGTAGAGGAAGATAACCTACTTCTCCCTCAGGAAAGAACAGCATTTCTCAGAGATCCTAGGTGGTTGGAGCCATTGTTACGTCGCATGAAGGTGGTCCCCAAAGAGTACTGCTCAGGTTGTCTATGACTGAGTATGGCCCTGCTCTCAATGCATTGACCATTGGTAGCCTGAGCTTTTGGTACACCCGTAACGGTTTTAAAGAACCACCACACCCTTGACTTTGTCTGGATGCTGGAGGTAGGAACTTCCTCTACCTCATCTTCCTGTTCCTCATCATCCTCCTCCCTCTTCGCATATGTTCCCCTGTCTGTGCCATTCATGTGGTGATGGTGGTGGTGGTGATCCCCCCTGGAAAGGTGCCATTCTTAAGCTTTTGGAAGTCACCTGTAAGTAGTTGTCATAAGATGCTCTCTCCTGATGTGCCAGATTATGATTGGTTTTATGATTTGTTATTTATAATGCGCTTAATACCCAGAGGTTTCTAAGAGCATACCTGGGGATCGAACCTGTGTTGCTCCACATTGTCTTGCTTCCAAGGCGAGCGTGTTACCCCTGAGCTATTGTCCTGAGACTCAAATTGAGAATGACTAAAAGTAATGAGTGAGTCCCTTTAGAGGAACTGCCCACAGACTACTGGGCTGAAAAATACCCCTTGTAAAGTTGTAAAAAGTTGACAGATCAACAAAGAATGGGTCTAGGAGCTCTGGAAGGGTACACTTTCAACTTGAATCACCCTAGAGTAGCTAAAAATTCTATTTCAAATAGTTTGCAGTGATGGACACCACTTGCGGACATGCTGTCATGCCGCACAGGTGCAGTCACATGATGACATCCAAGGGTGTCCGCAGTGGCAGCAGGTGTCTACGAACCTCGCCCAGCGGGTGACGTAGGTTGCATGCTCATGGATATTTGCAAATGGGCGTGTTGTCCGCAGAGTACTTAAAAGTGCATCATGCAAAACCGGACATGCCTGTACATACGCGAGGTCCGCAGATGTGCGATTGCATAACTCCGAACATTCGTGATATCCGTGGAATATTAATTCGGGTTTTAAAGAATTAAATAAGAATCTATTACACTATAATATGCTAGATATTTATAGTGGAAACAATTAATGTATTTATGAAAGGGATAGGGTATTAGAATGGGAAACAACTGGAAGAGTTTGGAATTTCAATAAAGTCATCATCTTGGGAGGAAGGGAGAGAGGTTTCATCAAAGTGTTTTTGATTTATGTTTTGTGAATTTGATTGGGGTGATTCCTGGGGAGGGGGACAGGTACATGTAGGACAGTGATAATCAACATTTATAATAACATGATTTTTGCCATAAATTAAAAGTTCTTTAAAGTCTTTGCTCAATTCAGCCAATTTTGAAGACAAGATTAGAATTTCATTCTGCACAGTTGGGGTTTGGGAATTCTGATTGTTGGGATTCTGCATAATTAATCTGCAGTGTAGTTTATTCATGTAAACCATGTGCTATAATGAAAGAAGAAATTATTATTTCAATGAGCTCTCCATACATTACAATGACATATGCATTGTTTACCATTAGAGATTTAATTTCACTCACTTCTTCTCTGGGAATGTTTTCTTCTAGCCACTGAAATGTGATTGCCATTTCTGTCAAAATAGGAAATTGTGATATTTGATTATAAGAAATGTTTATATAATGAATGGTAATAATATCATGGGTTAAGTTGATTAACTTATAGAAAGAGTACTTTTTGGGCAGCTTATAATTGTGTTGCCGCCTGACGAATGGTCACCAAACTTTGCAGAGAGGTGCATTCTGATTGGATGTTTGAAACGTGAGGTGCGTCATAATTTTAGAAATGGTCACCATATTGCATGGGTGGATCATGGCCTTAGTCCGTGGACAGTGCAGTGAGGAAAAGAAGACTGAAAAATATATTTGGGAGTATTTTGTCGGCGAAACAGGGCTTGAAAATGGTGGGGGAGTGAAACAATATTTATAGAGAGCTACTTTTATAGGTAGAAAAAGCTGTGCAGGTGTTGCCTTGTGTGTTATTCATTTTTCTGTCCGCTAACATTATTGGATTGGGGGATTGATGGAGGGGGGGTCTGGGTGAGTCTTGTTATTTGAAGGTGTATTGTACATACTTATTATACGGTTTAATTCTATTGTGGAGGTGGGGCCAGTGGCTAGATTGAAGGGGGCAAGGCTGTAGGCTGTGTCCCCAAGAATCTGGCCAGTGGCCACATGCACTATAATAATATGTGCATAGTTATTACAGGCACTATATGGGGAGTATACCATATTTTTAATATATTGGAATGACATAATTGAAGTTTATATGGTATTTATGATCGTAGGACAATTAAGGATAATGATCTTCATTTTCTCCTCCGCCTTTGCACGGTCAACCATTCTATCCTCAGTAAATGTCTACATTTTAATATGATGATAGAGTTACATGCAGCGTTTTTGGAAGTGATTGGTGGAAGGATGTTTGACTGTTTTAAAGTAGGCAATGAGGGAGTGTTGCAAACATAAAAAATAAAAAGGGTAGAAGGGCTGTCCTGTGCAATGGTGCGCACATGCCATCCAGGTCTTCTAATGATGCCTGGTCTGGAAAGGGGACTGTGGGAACCGGGGATAGTCATGGAGGTCCATGTATTATGGTCCTTATTGTATGCCAGAGAAAGGTATTTGTGACAGAACATTTTTTCAGTCCTTTTTTGTTTTTCTCTAGTATAAAACCATTACTTCCACTAGCATAGTACAAGATGGTAATGATAATGTTGGAGAATCTTATTGAGTCTAACTAATTTATTGAGAAATGTAAAGTAGATGGAATGTATAAGATCAATTTGGATTAGTTCTATTTTTTAACTGTGAAAGGTGGCTCAAAAAATAACTTTTTTTGTTGTTTTTTGATTTTGTATTTTTTGTTTTGTTTAATTTTGCAGGAGAAGCCTGGAAGTAAGGTGGGGGAGGGAACTGAGGAAAGAGTTACCAACCACAGATACAGAGGGGCAGGTGGTCAGGGGAAGATGTTGGGTGTGCTTTAAATCTAAGATAGTGGGCAGTGTTTTTCATGCTCTTTGATTACAGCCTCGAAAGCACTACAAACATGATCCCCTCTGCTGAGTGGTGTGTTGCCGTATATACAGATTACTGTTGTCTTGGAAAGATATGGGTAAACAGCCTATTTTATGAATGGCAAGGTAGCTGGTAGGATCTTCTGCCCCACAGGAGTAGCCTCTGTGGTGGCAGTAGTGGTTGAGGAAGAAGGGGTAGAGGAAGACAGCCTATTATTTCTTGAGAAAGGAACAGCCTTTCTGAGTACCTCAGTGCTTTGAGCGGGTGTGACAGCACATGGACGTGGTACCAAAAGAGTACTGCCTGTGTTTTCCATGAATGAGTATGATTCCACATGATTCCACCCTCAATGCATTCAACATGGGTAGCCCGAGCCTTTGGTACTCCTTGTACGGTCTTAAAAACCGTCACACCCATGATTCTCTCTGGGTGCTGGAGGTAGGCATTTCCTCTATCTCATCTTCCTGGTCATCTTGATCCTCCGCTGCATCATTGCGCCATTTCCCTTGTCCAGGCCCGCCAGCTGGTGGTGGTGTTGGTGGCTTCTGGAGAGGAGGGATGGCCATGGCTGATGCCATTTTTGAAGTTAAATAGCAGATGTGCTAATACTGTTCGAAGCAGGTGATTTGTCCAGGATTGCAGATGAAAAATGAGTAAGAAAAGGTCTATTAGCTGTGCAAGGGTACACTTTCAGCTTGAAACTTCCTAGATCGGCTGAAAATACAGTTTTGCAAGGTCTGGGAAGCACGGACCCAATTGCGATGTGTGGAGCTGTTCATGAACATGTAATCATGGCGCATGCATGTGGTCACCAGACACTGTGCAGAAATTCTGCGGTGATGTCAGACATTTGCGGATGTCGGCAAACAAAAAAACAGTGTAAAAAGTTGTAGAAAGTTGATAGAAGTGTTAAGAATGTAGCTAGAGGGAGGGGAAAGGCACAGTTTTCACTTGAAACTTCTTAAGATTTGCTGAAAATGCTGCTATATTGGGGTAAGTATCATATCAGGAGTATAACATTAGGGTGCACTGGTAAAAACCTATGAAATTAATTTAAAAAACTCTGTTAAAGGGACATTATGGTCAGAATTAAAATTAAAAACCCACAAAAATTCACCAGTTATGGTAAGCTAACTCATGCCACCACTGCGCACGCTGGCGTAACAGGGGCCCCTGCACCCCCGCGGTGCGGGGGACCCGCGACCACATGTTCTGGAAGGGGGCCCCACTTGAAGTAAAAAAAAAATGTTTTGTTTTTTTTACATTTTCTTTTTGAACTCACTGTGCATTTCTAAAGAAATGCTTTCTGTAACAGAAATAATTTCTTTATGAAGGCAGAGTGAATACAAAAAGTCCGGTGGCTACCCCCACCCCATGACATGAAGACCCTAGGCTGGAGGCCTCCATGTCATGGGGTGGGGGAAGCCCTATGACTTCAAAAATAGTTTATTTTCTGAAGTCACTCTGCCTTCATAAAGATGTTATTTCCGTTATGGTGCAGTCCTTAACGGAAATAATTTCTTTATGAAGTCAGAGTGACTTCAAAAAGAAACAATGGTCCTCATTACGAGCATGGAGGTAGCCGTGCCTGTATGACAGGCACGGCTACCTCCATTCTAGCTACCGGCACCGCCTCCCGCGATTGGGCAATAACCAGGCCATTACAAGATGAATGGGCCGGTAATTGCCCATTCGCGGGTAGCGGTATTGCCGGGCTCCCAATCCCCATTCTACCCATTAGGCCAGAATGGGGTGGGGAGCATGGTTGCGCCGGCAACGTTCATAACGGTGCCGGCGCAATTACAAGTTATGCTCGCAGGTGCCGCACAGCCCGCCGGGTAAGAACTGGCGGGCTGTCAGGAACCCGTGAGCAGAACTCGTAATGCAGCGGGACGGTATGAACGGTGCTGGTGCCTTACCGGCACCGTTCATACTGTCACCGCCAGGGTCCTAATGAGGCCCAATGTATTTTTGAAGTATTATGGCTCCCCTCAACCCATGGCATATGCGTGTGTGAGTGTATGGTGAAAAGGATGTACACTGAAATGTATAGGTGGCTGCCTGGTTGTGCCTGTATGGTGAAAGCGCCCACACTTAAATGTATAGGTGACTGTCTGTGTGTTACGCTCACCTGGCTCCCACAGGGGCGTCTGTCGGACCCGGACAGCTACAGTCTCTACCCACATGATGCGTAGTGCAGCGATGACTGACTGGATCTGCCCTCCTAATCTTGTCTGCTTAACCCATAGAAATATTCTCCTGCAAGTGGAGTGATGGATTTAGCCACTTGTGGATTCAAGTGATGGCACCCCCACAGTCCTCCCCAACTAATCACCTCTGAAATGCCCTCAGAGCAATCTCACCTTACATTCTTGAAAGATGAGCTCTCCATCCTGCATGGATTTGCGGGGGCGCGTCGATTCCAGTTACTTCACTGGTTTGAAGGCTCGGGAGAGTTCCGGAGAGTATTGACTCTGAGGTTCCTGGTGAGGACCAGTAAGTATTAAGTTCATAGAGTTTAATATGTCCGATGTTCACTCTTGTTCCCCCCTTCCTTTCTTGTCTTGCAGCTGGCTCGTGAAAAGATGCTCTTGTGGCAGCAGGTGGCGCTCAGGTAAGAGTCTGTATTACCCGGAGCTGTCCGGTAAATGTTGCACGTGCAAAACATGTTGTTTTGTCTCTCTTTACAGATGCGGCACGTGAAAATATGGAGAGTCACAAAAGGATGTCTCCGGTGGTAAATCAGGTAAGTCTATGGTGGTAAGCATTATATTTGTTGGTTCCCTCGGCTCACCTTGTGGTTTTCTTTTGTCCCCTAGGTGCCGAACTTCGGCAAGGAAATGATGGAGGCAGCACCGACCCGAAGGATGCTGTGAAGACTGGTGAGTATGGCGCGGCGCTGCAGCTGGAGGTGCGGCGCGTGCAGAAATGATGTTCTTTACAGGTCCGGAGACGAGATGGATCCAGAATCAGGTGTGGAATAGAAATAAGTTTGTTTTCTAAACTTGTCCCTTTCTTTCCTCTTTGTTTTAGGAGCTCTGGATTCGAGGCGGGCGTGGCAGAAGACTGGATGCAGGCTGCAGGCACAGTGAGCGTTACGCTGCGGGCGTTGTTAGGAAAGATTTCGTAATTGTAGGTAATTTTCCTTCCATGTGGCAACCCCTAAACTTTTTGCTGTTGTTTTTCACCTTGTTCTCGACTTTGCCAGAGAAGTGCAGCCTTCTGCCGCACTCCTCTGGGCTTTCGCTCCATTCTTACGGGGAAACTGACATGCCCTTAAGACAGTCAGTACCGGGAAAGGCTGTTTTCCGTAGTTTCTTTTATCATGTTGCGGCTTTCGTGCAACATGACACAAGAGGGCACTGTAAGCTAAGTTACTGCTCTCTTGGGTCTCTAGCCTTCTACAGGCCCTAGATACTCATTTAGGATTGTAACTGATCGGTGCAAGTGATTCACGGACGGGAATGGTGGCAGCGATCATTTCTTGTGTTTTGAGCTCCTTTTGGCGTTTTAAGCGCGTTTCTCGCGCTTAACCCAAAATGGTGGCCTGGCTCCCAAAATGGCCAGACCACGAGGCTCCTTTGTCCTGTCCACTGAGCGTCTTGCACCCTTCACCTTCCCCAGGTCGAGCCGACCCGGGGCCTTCCTTATTTGGGCAAGTACTTTCCCGCGAAACACGGATGCTTTCGCAGGCTTCTACATGCCTGGTGTGTGCCTCCAGGATGTGGGCTGGGATGTCTGGTCCCAATACACATCCTGGGTGCCAGAGAGTCTAGGGTGGTGTGAATGCCTGGGACCATCGTGGTCCGTGATAGGTCCACGTATGGTGTGAGTGTTGATGAGCGGATCTCCCATTAGGTCCCCTCCGTTTTGGCGCGAAGGGAACCGTGGATAAGAGGGGGCTGGAAACACCACTATCATGTCGATCTCCTGAGTTCTCACGAACAAAGGAATACAGGAGCCAAGTATCCTGCAACCAAGAGGCTGAACCGAGGAATCGCTGGTGACCCGTTGAAGGACTGCTCCTCTGCACTGCTGTTACCTTGTGAAACCCTTTTCACCTTTGATCGAACCAGAAGGCCTGTATTGGTACTTTGACCCTTGGAATAGCGGGGACAGCTATTCTCGGCATCTTCACCATCTCCTGCTAGTAAGCCTTCGGAAGCGTCTCTGGGCCATCCAGCAGACTGACCAGCCTACACACGAGTCTTGCTCTGTAACCGCTGCCAGGTTGTGTAGTATTTCGAGTCCTTGTCACTCTCACACGATTCGTACACTTGGTGTTCCCAGGTCTGAAGTGACTAGTGTACATTTGGCTCAGATACACACGGCCGCTCCGTTGTCCTGCTGTGGTAACAAACTGTGCGGGTTCCTTCGTTTGGGACGTCTTTTACTCAACTCTGCTGCTGCAGACTCAACACGACGACGAGACGTCCCCTGCTCTTCTGAACCTGCCAGCGACTGAAACTGATGCGGAGAAGCCTGGGTCTGCTTGCATCGGGGACCGGTGAGTAGCATAGCTAGGAACTGGTCGCCCTCCTGCAGGAGCCCATAGCTTTTCCCCGCTGTGTCAAAACAGCATGCCTTTCCGTACTCGCGCTCTGCTTCTGCCCACAGTGGAGGCTGCGCTTGAGTCGTGGAACTCTGTTCTTCTTCATTTGTGCACTAAACTGAACTGCCTGATTTCCCTCGAAGAGACTCCCCTTTTGCCCGTTGGCACCAGCATGTGCAGGTACTTTTGAGCACAAGGCTCCACTCTTCGTAGGGCTCGGACTTCCTTTTAGTTAGGTGCCTCTGAAGGCGGACTGGGTCTAAGCATTATTTCGCACTGCCTGTTTTCCTTCCCTTTTAGGTGAACTACACATTTCGTGCATCTAACGCTTGAGACTTGTTTGTATTTGTATATATATTGTATTGGTATGGTATGTGTTGGTTTACTAGAGTTGAATTGTGATTTCTCGCTACGGTCATTGTTTTAAAGGCCTTGGAATAAATGTGTATATATTCTTAATATAACACCTGTTTGGAGTAGTTTGTAAGTGTCCTTGCTTTGTGTGCTCATTGCGGGCTTTCAGTCACCCTCACCCCTCTTGAGACCTAGTCTTGACCGCCGCGATCGCTACCCTGATTGGTCTGGCTTGTCCAGAGGTTACCGTGTTCCAAGAAATTGGGTTGGCCTTCTGAACTTCTGCACCGCCAGGACAGAGTTCAGAAATCCGTCTTAACAAATTGGTGGCAGCGGTGGGATACGACTGAAGGTATCCAGTGTTGCGCACGAACTAAGGCATTTCAAGTTATTCCTACCAGGACACGTAGTGAATTGTTATAGTATAACTTTAAAAAGGCCATAGTCCTATCTAACAGTATGGAAACAAATACCTTGTTAACTTTAAATGCTTCCAAATCAGAAACGTTGAAAAAGATGTGTGTGGAGAGAGGTGTTTCCTCTCAAGGCACGAAATTGGAGATGATCCAAAGAATCGTGGCGTGGCAAGAAGCGCAGCTTGACGCTATAACTTCTGAGGACAGTGCGGAAGGAGGTGGGGCTGCTCTCACAAGTAGAACCGATGGTTCTGCCGCTGCACTGATCCACTGCGACCACGAGGACAGGGAGGATGAGATGTCTAATGTTTCCTCTGCCAGTGCTGATGGGGAGGCTATGCTTGAATTCAAGAAGCAAGAGCTGCGGTTTAGGCAGAAGGAGCTTGAATTCAGCATAGCCAAACTAAAAATCGAACAGGCAGAAAAACAGAAAGACAGGGATCACCAGTTGGAACTGGCCAAGCTTCAGGTTGCAAATGGGTCCAAGGGTCCTGGACATGGGTCTGGGGCCTCCTCTCATCCACGGTTTCCGAAAGATCTGCTCAGTATGTATGAGGAAAGGAATGACATTATGGACTGGCTGAATGCGTTTGAGTATGCATGCGAAGTTCAACAAGTTGAAAATGCTGATAAGATTGCCTGGTTACTCAGCAGATTGCCCCATTCTGGCTGTAGTGCCATCATGGAAATGTCGAAGGCTGAGCGAGCTGATTTCGCAATGTTAAAGCAAACTCTCATTTTAAAGTTTGGGAAGACTCCGGCCCAATATTTGAAATGATTCAGAGAGTATAAGAAAAAGGAGGGTGGTACTTGGGCATCTTATGTCACCGAATCCTTGAAAAACTTAACTGGCTGGGTCGAAGGTTATAAGGTTTCTACCTTCGAAGGCATGATAAATCTTGTCATGCTGGAACACATTTTTGCATCTTCTTCCCCGGAGCTTAAGCAGAATTTGGCCGATTCGAAGGAGATAGATCCTAAGAAGCTGGCCATTGCAGCAGTCTTATGGGTGTCACATCGAGTGTCCCATTAGGACAAAACTCATCCTGGTAAGCAGGAGGAAGGGAAAAAGTCCAAAGATAAGGAGGGTGGAGAATCTGATAAATCTTCTTCTCAAAAGGGCCACAAAAAGAAAAATAAGGGTAAGACACAAGAGAACTCACAGGGTAGTGGAGGTCAGCCTCCGAAACAGAACTCTGGTTACAATAAGCCTCCCTATGTAAACAGACCCAATGGATCTTGTTTTGCTTGTGGAGCAACTGACCATGTGAAGGGGGATCCCCGGTGTAAGGTTAGACCTTTGGGGGTCCACTCCGCTAATCTGGCCTTCTCCTCCTACGAGGAAGAAGAGATTACAGGAGCATCCTTCTCCTCAGACTCATTTCCCAGCGGGATAGAGGCTGAGGTAGTTTTAGTTTCCCTGGGTTCCCGGGAGCCTAAAGTCACAGAGGCTTATGCTAGGATTCCAGATAATACCAAGCACTACTTTAAAGACAGTGTGCTGATCAATGGAGTAGATACTCCAGCTCTTAGGGATAGTGGGTGCAGTCGAACTGTAGTGGATTCTACCTTGGTAGACTAAGAGGAAGTTGCCAGAGCTACTCTGATGCCCACTAAATTGGCTGACGGCCCACTCTGTATGTTCCCAGTAATACCTGTAAATCTTAAATTAAATGGTACAGCAGTCAGGATTCCAGTGAGCATTCAGAGAAACCTCCCAGGAAAGGTCTTGTTAGGTAATGATCTCAGAGCTTTAGGGCTCGTAGGAGACACTGCCGAAAGACCCTACACACGGTCTCAAGCACGGGCAGCATTGGCCAAGACCAATACGCTGCCCCAGCCGAAGGGGAAACCCAAGGCGAAAGGAGTAAACAAGTCAAGACGAGGGAAAGAGAATATTCACCCGAGCTCACCTACCACTGCGGTGGAGGAATTTGGTCAATCGCCCGGGCCTGACGAGGAGGTGGCGATGCCTGAAGTATTTGACCCCAACGACCATCCTGAACTAAAAGACTTGTTAGTAGAAGGTGGTCCTGATAGGGACGAATTCAGTAAAGGCCAACGTGAGTGCCCATCTCTGGAAGGCCTAAGGAGACAGGCCTGCTCCCAGATTGAGGGTGAACCTCCTGGGACGCATAGGATTTATTGGGAAGGTGGACTCCTGTATAGTGAGCCCACAGAGTCTACAGAAGGAGACCATAGGAGGTTGGTGGTTCCCCTTGCTGTAAGACCCTTCCTCCTGCAGTTGGCGCATGAAGTGCCCCTTGCTGGTCACCTTGGTATTAAGAGGACCAAGCAAAGGTTATCCATGCACTTCTACTGGCCCAAGATGGGGGTGCAAGTAGAAAGTCACTGCAGGAGTTGTGTCTCCTGCCAGTTATCTGGTAAGGTTGGCTCGACAATCCAAGCTCCATTGATATCACTCCCAGTTGTGGGGGTACCATTCGAAAGGGTAGGGATCGACATCGTTGGTCCCCTTGACCCGCAAACATCCTCAGGCAATAGGTTTATCCTTGTGCTGGTCGACCATGCAACCAGATATCCTGAGGCCATCCCATTGAAAACTGTAACTGCCAAGTCAGTTGCAAAAGCTTTACTTGGCATATTTACTAGGGTTGGCTTCCCTAAAGAAGTTGTATCGGATCGTGGCAGCAACTTTATGTCGAAGTATATGCAGGCTATGTGGAAAGAATGTGGGGTCACCTAAAAGTTCTCTTCTGCATACCACCCCCAGACCAATGGTCTGGTGGAACGTTTCAACAGAACGTTAAAGAGCATGATTGGGGCGCTGGAAAAACCTCAGAGAAGAAAATGGGATCTTCTTTTACCATGCTTACTGTTTGCCTACCGAGAGGTACCACAGGAGGGTGTTGGCTTCAGCCCCTTCGAACTTCTGTTCGGTCATCCTGTAAAGGGACCCTTAGCCATAGTCAAAGAGGGATGGGAGATGCCCACTCCCCCTGTTACTACCAACGTAGTTGATTATGTGCTAGGGCTCAGAAAACGGATGGTACTTCTGATGGGCTTGGCTAGTGATAAATTGAAGGCAGGCCAAGCGCTGGTGAAACATTGGTACGACCAGAAAGCTTCCCTCATCAACTTTACACCTGGTCAGCAAGTCCTGATCATGAATCCCATAAGGCCTCGAGCTTTACAGGACAAATGGTCCGGCCCTTACACAGTGGTGGAGCCCCTGGGTGAGGTTAACTATTTAGTGGACCTTGGAAGGCCTGGACAGGCTCCAAAAGTGTTTCACGTGAATAGGCTGAAGGCTTTCGTCCCAAGAGTTGAAATCGCAGCACTGCTACTGGCTTCAGATGTTGAGGAAGAGGAGTCTGAACCTCTCCCCGACCTGTTCCAAAGCGGTCCTTCAAATAGCTCCTTTGAGGGTGTCCGAGTGGCCCCTCACCTGACTTCTGATCAGCAGGCTGAGGTGAAAAGTTTGCTTAGGCAGTTTTCCCCCCTGTTTTCACAGTCGCCTGTTTTGACACCTTGGTGCAAACATAACATAGACACAGGAGACAGTTTACCTACCAAAAGTAGGGTATACAGGATGTCAGACAAAGTACGGTCTTATATTAAGACCGAGGTCAACAAGATGTTAGACCTTGGGGTGATTGAACCCTCTAGTAGTCCTTGGTCCAGCCCTGTGGTTTGGTTCCAAAGGCAGGCACTTCTGAAGTGAGGTTCTGCGTGGATTACAGGGCTCTGAATGCTGTCACCAAGACAGATGCACACCCCTTGCCTCGAACAGATGAGCTGGTGGATACTTTGGGTGCCTTCAAGTACCTCAGCACGTTTGACCTCACTGCTGGCTATTGGCAAATAGCTTTTGCAGAACATGCCAAGGAGAAGACAGCGTTTTCTACTCCAGACGGCCTTTACCAATTCCGGGTAATGCCGTTCGGGTTGAAGAATGCACCTGCCACTTTCCAGAGGCTTGTGAATCATGTTTTGAATGGGTTGGACGAATTCTGTCTTGCATATCTGGTCGATATAGCAGTTTTCAGTGCCACCTGGGAAGACCATGTGAAACACCTCGGGATTGTGCTCCAGGCTCTTCAGAAAGCACACTTGACCATAAAGGCTAGTAAATGCCAGATTGGTCAAGGCTCAGTGGTTTACCTTGGACATGAAGTAGGTGGAGGGAGGATACAGCCTCTTCCCAGTAAAGTACAAGCAGTACAAGACTGGCCTACCCCCACTACACAGACCCAAGTGAGAGCCTTCTTAGGACTCACAGGGTATTACCGAAACTTCGTGGCAGACTATGGCACCATAGCTGCCCCTCTGACTGCCCTCACAACTCTGAAGAAACCCAAGAAGGTAACTTGGACCGACAAGTGTGAGAAGGCCTTCAATGGCTTAAAAGACTCCTTGTGCCAGACCCCTGTCCTCAGCGCCCCTGATTATCAAAGACCTTTTATCGTGCAGACGGACGCCTCTGACACTGGGATAGGAGCTGTACTATCACAAGTAGATGAGAAGGGTAAGGAACACCCTATTGGATTTATTAGTCGCCAGCTTTGGGACAGAGAGCTCAGATGGCCCACGGTAGAGAAAGAATGTTTCTCTGTTGTGTGGGCTTTAAGGAAGCTGAGGCCCTACCTCTATGGGACCCACTTCACTGTGCAAACTGACCATAAACCCTTAAAGTGGCTAATGAACATGAAGGGGGAGAATCCAAAGTTGCTTAGGTGGTCCATAAGTCTACAAGGCTTCGACTTCACTATTGAGCATAGGCCAGGTGTCCAACATAGCAATGCTGTTGGGTTGTCCAGAATGTTTAACCGACCTGAACAAGTGACTCATCCAGGGGTGGATTAGTTCCCCCTGTCCATAGTCTGGGAGGGGCGAGTGTTAGGAAAGATTTCGTAATTGTAGGTAATTTTCCTTCCATGTGGCAACCCCTAAACTTTTTGCTGTTGTTTTTCACCTTGTTCTCGACTTTGCCAGAGAAGTGCAGCCTTCTGCCGCACTCCTCTGGGCTTTCGCTCCATTCTTACGGGGAAACTGACATGCCCTTAAGACAGTCAGTACCGGGAAACGCTGTTTTCCGTAGTTTCTTTTATCATGTTGTGGCTTTCGTGCAACATGACACAAGAGGGCACTGTAAGCTAAGTTACTGCTCTCTTGGGTCTCGAGCCTTCTACAGGCCCTAGATACTCATTTAGGATTGTAACTGATCGGTGCAAGTGATTCACGGACGGGAATGGTGGCAGCGATCGTTTCTTGTGTTTTGAGCTCTTTTTGGCGTTTTAAGCGCGTTTCTCGCGCTTAACCCAAAATGGTGGCCTGGCTCCCAAAATGGCCAGACCACGAGGCTCCTTTGTCCTGTCCGCTGACCGTCTTGCGCCCTTCACCTTCCCCAGGTCGAGCCGACCCGGGGCCTTCCTTATTTGGGCATGTACTTTCCCGCGAAACACGGATGCTTTTGTGGGCTTCTACATGCCTGGCGTGTGCCTCCAGGATGTGGGCTGGGATGTCCGGTCCCAATACACATCCTGGGTGCATGAGAGTCTAGGGTGGTGTGAATGCATGGGACCACCGTGGTCCGTGATAGGTCCACGTATGGTGTGAGTGTTGATGAGCGGATTTCCCATTGGGTCCCCTCCGTTTTGGCGCGAAGGGAACCGTGGATAAGAGGGGGCTGGAAACACCACTACCATGTCGATCTCCTGAGTTCTCATGAACGAAGGAATACAGGAGCCAAGTATCCTGCAACCAAGAGGCTGAACCGAGGAATCGCTGGTGACCCGCTGAAGGACTGCTCCTCTGCACTGCTGTCGCCTTGTGAAACCCTTTTCACCTTTGATCGAACCAGAAGGCCTGTACTGGTACTTCGACCCTTGGAATAGCGGGGACAGCTATTCTCGGCACCCTCACCATCTCCTGCTAGAAAGCCTTCGAAAGCGTCTCTGGGCCATCCAGCAGACTGACCAGCCTACACAGGAGTCTTGCTCTGTAACCGCCGCCAGGTTGTGTAGTATTTCGAGTCCATGTCACTCTCACACGATTCGTACACTTGGCGTTCCCAGGTCTGAAGTGAGTAGTGTACATTTGGCTCAGATACACACGGCCGCTCCATTGCCCTGCTGTGGTAACAAACTGTGCGGGTTCCTTCGTTTGGGACGTCTTTTACTCAACTCTGCTGCTGCAGACTCAACACGACGACGAGACGTCCCCTGCTCTTCTGAACCTGCCAGCGACTGAAACTGACGCGGAGAAGCCTGGGTCTGCTTGCATCGGGGACCGGTGAGTAGCATAGCTAGGAACTGGTCTCCCTCCTGCTGGAGCCCATAGATTTTCCCTGCTGTGTCAAAACAGCACGCCTTTCCGTACTTGCGCTCTGCTTCTGTCCACAGTGGAGGCTGCGCTTGAGTCGCGGAACTCTGTACTTCTTCATCAGTTCTAAACTGAACTGCCTGATTTCCCTCGAAGAGACTCCCCTTTTGCCCGTTGGCACCAGCGTGTGCAGGTACTTTTGAGCACAAGGCTCCACTCTTCGTAGGGCTCGGACTTCCTTTTAGTTAGGTGCCTCTGAAGGCGGACTGGGTCTAAGCATTATTTCGCACTGCCTGTTTTCCTTCCCTTTTAGGTGGACTACACATTTCGTGCATCTAACGCTTGAGACTTGTTTGTATTTGTATATATATTGTATTGGTATGGTATGTGTTGGTTTACTAGAGTTGTATTGTGATTTCTCGCTACGGTCATTGTTTTAAAGGCCTTGGAATAAATGTGTATATATTCTTAATATAACACCTGTTTGGAGTAGTTTGTAAGTGTCCTTGCTTTGTGTGCTCATTGCGGGCTTTCAGTCACCCTCACCCCTCTTGAGACCTAGTCTTGACCGCCGCGATCGCTACCCTGATTGGTCTGGCTTGTCCAGAGGTTACCCTGTTCCAAGTAATTGGGTTGGCCTTCTGAACTTCTGCGCCGCCAGGACAGAGTTCAGAAATCCGTCTTAACAGGCGTGGTTTAAATAGCCTCAAAAGTAGTCCCAGGTAAGAAGTCCCTAGAACCACACCCGAGTAAAAAATAGTCCCTTTAGAAAAATAGTCCCTTTCAGGCTTCATGTTGGATTGGAGTCATTTGCAGCATGGTCTGCCTGAGGTAAGTAATGACTATGAGCCTGGCGCCTTTGGCGCCAGGACTGATTTCTACTATGAGCCTGGCACCTAGGACTGAACCCAGATAGCCCCTAGCCGGGGCTGCTGAGGTTTTACTAAATGTCTAGATGCCTGCTCCCGGGGCTGATGGGCTTGATCCGGAAGCCTGGGGGTAGGCATCGTGACACTGTGTGAGGGTATGGTGAAAGGGTGCACACTTAAATGTATAGGTGACAGCCTGTGTGAGTGTATGGTGAAAGGGTGCACACAAATGTATGGGTGGCTGGGTGTTCGTGTATGGTGAAAGGATGCACACTTAAATGTATGGGTGGCTGCCTGGGTGTGCCTGTATGGTGAAAGGGTGCACACTTAAATGTATGGGTAGGGGCCTGGGTGTGTGTGCCTGTGTGGTGAAATGTTGCACACTTAAATGTACGGGTGGATGCCTGGCTGTGCCTGTATGGTGAAAGGGTGCACACTTAAATATATGGATGGCTAGGTGTGCGTGTGTATATATGGTGAATGGTGAGTGTGCTTGTGTTCAGGGGTGAAACAAAACCTACATTTCAGGGGGGCTAACTTTAAAATGCTGGGAGAGGTGCTAACTTCACGTGTGGTGGGGAGGAGCAAATTTATTTGTGTGGGGTAATCTAACTTCTTTACGCATTTTAATGAGACTATTCTAGTGCAGCTTCAATGTTACAAGAAGTTAACTCTCTCCTTTAGGTCTGAAAACACCCACTTATGGGCTGCTGTGAGAATGACTGGTCTCCTGTCTCCGCTCTACCCTTCCAATCACTCCCTGCCATGCAAGTATTAAACCCAAATCACAATTTCAATTGCTTAAAAAATGTGGCATTTGAATGCAGGTACTAACAGTGAAATGATGTACATTAGTAATTGCTGGGGCGGGCCCTTGTTAATGGCAAAACCCAGGTGCTGTTTAACATCTGTGTCCTTTTCTGTCCAGCAACTGCTCTGAAGATCAGCCAGGTCAAGTCAACATAGACCACAATTTCAGTGGGGAGGGGGTGGGGAGTGCTGAAGCCCAGCCAGCTCAATGGTGTTGCACCACTACTTGTGTTTAATGCCTTGATTAATTATTGGTAATATTCTTTACACCTAGCCCTGTTCTTCCTCATCGTAGTACTTGTGTATGAGGCAGTACTTGTGTATGAGGCACTATGCAATAAATCATAATGGTCCATGCTAAGCAGGCATGATATGTGGTGTTAGAGGCTAGAGAGGCATTTTGGTGCTGCCAGTCTAGTCATTCAGTTTGGTATGACTTTTCTTAACTGGGCATTTCGGATAAAGCAGTCCTGCTAAGTGTAATTACCTGGCTAGACTGGCATTTGGGTTCTGCCAGTCTAGCCGTTTCTTACTGCAGCACTGTATATTTTTCTGGGCATCTGTGATAAAATGATATGTTATGATATGATATGATAAGTCATATATAACACACCTGTACACAAGTGTTTTTTAGGCACAACAAGACAAGAGAAGGAAAACTGAGGGAGGACAAGACAAATGATCTTACTAAACTTTGTGTCATTCAGATTGTGCAAGTGCGAGAACGAGAAATGCAAGGGGGAAGGGAAGGGAGCAGTGCAAGGGAGAGGGGAGGGGAAAATATTCTGAGTAAGTGCCACCAGGGCAGTACGGCTCTGGGTAGTGCAAGAACAAGGTACTGTAGGGTTACAGTTACAGCCCCTAACTGCGTGGTAGGCCTGGAGGCAGTGCAAGGGTGACTGATCAAGAAAGAGCCTGGACTCAGTGAGACAGAGGGTAGCCAAGCAACCAGTTGGTACAGCGGACAGGTAGGTCAGCAGGGGAGGGAGAGAGAGAAAGCAGAGGAAAAGAGGAAAGTATTGAGCTGCTTCCAGAACTTCAGGTGGTCTCAAGTTTGGGAGGGTCAGGGGGGCCATTTCGGAGGGAGGCGCCTGCAGGGGAGAAGGATCTACCCCCCCACTCTCTGCCTGGAGAAGTATCTAACCCTTAGGGCACGAGAAGGAAGGTATTTTGGAAGATAGCGTTGGATGTAGTGCAGATACCCGCCCCAGAAAGCCTTGTGGACAATGAAAAGGGTCTTGAACTTGATCCTTGCAGCCACTGAGAGCCAGTGGAGAGATTTCGTGGCTGGAGAGATACAGTCCCTGGGCTTGAGGCCAAGGATAAGTCTTGCAGTCCTGTTCTGGATTAGTTGCAGAGGGTGGAGAGTAGAGGAAGGCAGATTGAGAAAGTGGCTGTTGCAGTAGTCCAGCCTAGAGAGAACAAGCGCTCTGGCGACAGTGAGCTTCTGGGGGAAAGTGAGAAATGGAAGAGTCCCTTTGAGGAGGTGCAGCTGGTAGTGGGATTTCTTGGCGACATCCGAGATGTGAGGAGAGAAAGAGAGAGTGGAGTTGAAGATGACACCAGGAATGAGCGAGAGAGGAGAGTAGGCTGAGGGGAGCCTGAAGGAAAGCTGAGTGTCATCCGCATAACACTGAAAGTTAGAGGAGAAGGTAGAGATCAGGTGGGTCAAAGGGGCCAAGTAGAGGTTGAAAAACCAGGGTGAGAGGATAGAGCCCTGGAGAACGCCACATGTAGAGAGAGGTGGAGGAGTGAAAGGGACAAAGTTGGACCTGGGAGGGGCAGTCCAAGAGGAAGGAGTTCAGCCACTCCAGGGCCCGATCCATGATGCCCAGGTTCTCACAGAGTCAATTGATCAGGATGGCGTGGTTGACCGTGTCGAAAGCAGAGGACAGTTCCAGGATGATGAGGACATAAGGAATGCTGGAATCAAGGTTAGAGATGAGATCTTCACAGGTGTTCAGGAGAGCAGTTTCCGTGCCTCTGGCAGATCTTAAACCAGACTGATGGTCATGGAGACAACCAACAGATTCAGTGTGGAGTGTAAGCTGGCAGTTGGCCACCTTCTCAAGAATTTGGGAGAGGGAAAAGTTCCAGTGGCAAAAGAATGAGGGGAAAGTTCTAGTGGCAAAAGAATGATTACAGAAATCGGCCAAGGCTGGATCGTGTCAATGTGGTCCTTGATGGCTCTGGAGGAGCAGGCGAGCACCTGTTTCGACGACACTTCCATAGATGGGACTTGTCTAGTAACCTTGTCAGGTGTTAGAGAGAAAGAGGAGAAAGGAGGAGGAGAGGGAGAGATGGCCAAAGGGGGCCGAGAAAGGGAGAAGGAGAGGAAGAGGATAAGTGGACTGGATGTCCTGAGTTTTAGCAGAGAAGCGAGAGGCCAAAGTCGTACAGAGGTCCTGTTGAGGGAACAGGAGAGGTAGAAACCTCAACAGGATTGGCCAGTTCCTTGCAGATTTAAAAGAGTTTGGCCGTGTTGTTAGAGGCCGTAGAGACGCAGGGTTGAATGTGTGCTCTCTTCTTGATGAGTCTTATTGCTTCGACTGGAATTTTGGTGCAACCAGTCTAGGTATGTCTCAATGTTACTGTAATGTTATTATGTGTCTACACTGGTCTACATTGTGCAGCCAGTTGGACATGTTTTCATTGTGGCATGGCATTTTTAATAGCAAAGCATTAATGTTCCTGTGCACTGTTGGTGACTTGCATGTTTTGGATTGCTGTTACCCTACACAACAATAGCAAACACTGTGGCGTTTTAGTCAATTTTTCTCAGAAAGTGTGCTGTATATTGCATTAAAACACATATTTCTATCTTTCTACTAGTGCAGTGTGTGGCATACCCCTTCAGCAACACGTTTGTGCGTATTGCGCATGCGTGGTAATCTAGGGCGGCCCAGAGTGTGGTGCGACTTGTGATTTGTTGCCGAGTTGGGGGGGGGGCCCTTCAGCATGGCTTGCAGGGGGGGCCCCAGAGCTTGTGTTACGCCACTGACTGTGTACTGCTGAGACTAATACCCAGGACATCAAAGATGACATCACAAATCTATACAATCCCCTTAAGAAATGTAAGAACATCTGGTGGATCAGAAAACTTGCCAGTCATCACTTTTACAGAAACTTTTTCCGATCTGCTTGCATGTAAAATTATCCCCAGTGTGTTCTTTGCGATGCCCCAGTAGTTTCTGTAAGCGAGTCCCACTAAACATGGCTGCTCGGAAATCTAATACTGCAGCCCTTGATGATTCTAAAGGAGCAGCCACTGCCTTCAACCTGCAGCCCGATGTCTCTAAACAAGGAACGAAAACACTGATTCCGGGAAGTGGCGTTTGACTACTCATTCAGCGCAGCGGCCATTATCCTCGTTGACAGAGTAGAACGAGTTCCCTTTTTTCTTTTAAGGTTGAACATCCTGATCTTGCTGTTGAGGACAATGAAGCCATTCTTAATTTTCTGAGGCTGTCTGGCTCCAGTGCACCAGAGTTATTGTTATCCTGCTATTGGTAATGGCTCCTGGGGGGAAACACAGAGTGCTGGATAATTGATAAAACATCCCTCGTCGTGTACGGAGAATAGTCCATTGAAAGACAGAATTCATCTGCCTTTAAAAATGAAAACACAGTTGAATTCAAACTTGATGAGTGCAAGGATTCAAATGAAACACATATTAAGTTGATAAAAACACGGAATGGGTCACAGACATTAAATCAATATATCATGTAAAGTAAGTGAGAATCAGACAGTACGGCGCACACTAAAAGGAATACACTAACAGACGCATCTGGACAATATTTGTGTAGCAAAATGCCCACTGAATACTCATAAATTCTAACATTATGGGAATTTCAATTTCTCTTGTATTCTGGACTGACGACAAAGCAGTAATATGCCACCAACCCATATTCAGTGCAGTACTTTTCATCTATTGGAATGTAATCCTTGATAATACCATTTCATTTTTGAATTGGTTGCCATAAGAGTTATGTTACATAACAAAACTTGAGCTCAGAAACTGGGATTGCTAGTTATGTTTATAATGGAGATAGTAATACTGATTATTTTTCATTTTTTGTGATGCGGTTTTAAATTAAAACCTTTCACAAATTCCTCAAACTTGCATTAGAACAAAACAAAAAGGAAGGGAAAAAAAGAGAAAAAGCAAATACAATACAATACTCATTTACAAATAAAATATTCACTCTCCTATACTCAAAGGTTATTTTGTTAATGCAGGCATATCACCTAAATGATCGAATATCTCTGTTAAAGAGCAACTAATGCAATAGGTAGCACTCAGACGACTTGAGAGGTTCTCTGTAAACACTGGTGAAGTCGAACGGAAGTGAAAGAAATAGATCAATTGCCTTGGTAATAAAACATTACAAGTTAAGACCAAATGATGAAGCTATTCATTCTGCTTTTCAGATTTGCATAATCTGCAGGTTCATTTACTATGCACTAAGCTTAGTTGAGGCTCAAGCACCTCCAGAGTGTGGACCCAATTGACCCTAAACCTTAACAACATAGATTTAAAGGACAGTGAAGGGGCATTAATCATAAATTGCAGAGGATACCATGTACCCCTAAAGCCCGCTATAGCCTTAAGGGCCGATTCATTGGAATTATTGGTGCAGAAAATAGGGTACGCGTGCACGGAACTGCACGCAAATCCGCCTTCGTTTATTTATGAAACCGAATGTGCAGTACTTTCCCTGGACTAGTGTGGATTTCACAATGGCTCGGCACGTCTGTGCAATCCGTCGAGGGCCTTGCACGAGACTCCAAGCAGAGCATGGGCGTGGCCTGTACAGAGAGCTCGGAAGGGGGCAGAACACCAAAAATGGGGAAGAACTTGCAAAAAGGTTGGCGTTCTGCGTGATGCCCTGCAGGCAGTCGCTTGCACACCCACTATTGCGCGGCATGAGCGTATTCATGGATTCGATTGTGAAACGTCTCACCTTGCAAATGGCCAATCAAGTCCCTCATACGATATGGCACCTGAAGGCAGGCGTAAGTAGACTTGCTCATAGGATTTTCAGAATGCAAGTGGGTTGAATGTCAGATTTCATGGTGAGTGTACTCAATCGGGGTTCTGATGTAACTTAGGGGTGCGTGTAAGCAGTGTAGTGGGGTGCAGGAATCTTTTACCTTCGGTTTGCACATAGATTTCCCGAGTTATTGCCGAGGTACAATTTTTTATACCCATGTTTTCTGGGTGCCGGATACAGTTACGGGGACCCCGCACAGTGTCCCTGAGTCGCAGGCCATTTTACAAGGGACCCCACGCACTGTTTGAATGGTGCCTGTATTTGTGCCCGGGGGAGTGCGCAAAGGTTGCTGATCTGACAGTTTTTTGCTTAGCATGTGGGAGTGTCGGAGGCATTCCAGTCGTGACTTTGGAATAGAGTTACTTTGCGCAACCAATTCCATGAATATGCAGGAGGCACATTTTTTTCTGTGTGCAGGCTTCTTCATGGCATTCGGACCTTGCATGATATCTGCAACAAATTCCATGAATCAGCCCCTTAATATGTTCCTTAAAAAGAGGCAAATTAACAAGGGGGGTCCTGGGAGTCCCTCTGCCAGACATTACTCCTGGTTATGAGAGACTTACCCAGAGTCTTTAGCTCACTATCTTTCACAGAAAAGAAATGTGCCAAACATATCAGTCTTTGTCCTGCCCTGGGGCAATCCAGCACCGAAATGCTAGGCAATTCTCCTCTGAACAAAAGTACCAACAGCAACCCCAGACACGTGTTTCGGTCTAGTTGGATCTCATCAGTATGGTGGAGCTGTGCCTCTCAAAGAATAGTGAGCAAGGGGTCCACTTCTGGATTCCCCTAGTAACTTAGGGTGGGACCCACAGTTACTTAAATATGCAAGTTAACAAGGGGGGTCCTGGGAGTCCCTCTGCCAGGCATTAGTCCTGTTTACGAGAGACTTATGCAGAGTCTTTAGCTCACTATCTTTCCCCAGTGCAGCACCGAAATGCTAGGCAATTTTCCTCTGAACAAGAGTACCAACAGCAACCCTAGACACGTGTTTCGGTCTGGTGGGACCTCATCAGTAGGGTGGAGCTGTGCCTCTCTAAGAATAGTGAGCAAGGGGTGCACATCTGGATTCCCATAGTAACTTAGGGTGAGACCCAAAGTTACTTAAATATGCAAATTAACAAGGGGGGTCCTGGGAGTCCCTCTGCCAGACATTAGTCCTGGTTATGAGAGACTTATCCAGAGTCTTTAGCTCACTATCTTTCACACAGAAGAAATATCACAAACATATCAGTCTTTGTCCTGCCCTGGTGCAGTCCAGCACCAAAATGCTAGGCAATTCTCCTCTGAACAAGAGTACCAACTGCAACCCCTGACACGTGTTTCGGTCTGGTTGGATCTCATCAGTATGGTGGAGCTGTGCCTCTCAAAGAATAGTGAGCAAGGGGTCCACGTCTGGATTCCCCTAGTAACTTAGGGTGGGACTCAAAGGTACTTAAATATGCAAATTAACAAGGGGGGTCCTGGGAGTCCCTCTGCCAGACATTAGTCCTGTTTACGAGAGACTTATGCAGAGTCTTTAGCTCACTATCTTTCCCCAGTCCAGCACCGAAATGCTAGGCAATTTTCCTCTGAACAAGAGTACCAACAGCAAACCTAGACACGTGTTTCGGTCTGGTTGGACCTCATCAGTAGGGTGGAGCTGTGCCTCTCTAAGAATAGTAAGCAAGGGGTGCACATCTGGATTCCCATAGTAACTTAGGGTGAGACCCAAAGTTACTTAAATATGCAAATTAACAAGGGGGGTCCTGGGAGTCCCTCTGCCAGACATTAGTCGTGGTTATGAGAGACTTATCCAGAGTCTTTAGCTCACTATCTTTCACAGAGAAGAAATATCACAAACATATCAGTCTTTGTGCGGCCCTGGGGCAGTCCAGCACCAAAATGCTAAGCAATTCTCCTCTGAACAAAAGTACCAAAGCAGCCCCAGACACGTGTTTCGGTCTGGTTCTACCTCATCATTAGGGTAGAGATGCGCCTCTCTAAGAATAGTGAGCAATGGGTCCACGTCTGGATTCCCCTAGTAACTTAGGGTGAGACCCAAAGCTACTTAAATATGCAAATTAACAAGGGGGGTTCTGGGAGTCCCTCTGCCAGACATTACTCCAGGTTATGAGAGACTTACCCAGAGTCTTTAGCT
This sequence comes from Ambystoma mexicanum, assembly GCF_040938575.1. Classification (NCBI taxonomy): domain Eukaryota; kingdom Metazoa; phylum Chordata; class Amphibia; order Caudata; family Ambystomatidae; genus Ambystoma; species Ambystoma mexicanum. The sequence goes on from NC_090931.1 coordinate 345,245,219, forward strand.
CACTATCTTTCACAGAAAAGAAATGTCCCAAACATATCAGTCTTTGTCCTGCCCTGGGGCAGTCCAGCACCGAAATGCTAGGCAATTCTCCTCTGAACAAGAATACCAACAGCAACCCCAGACACGTGTTTCGGTCTGGTTGGATCTCATCAGTATGGTGGAGCTGTGCCTCTCAAAGAATAGTGAGGAAGGGGTCCACGTCTGGATTCCCCTAGTAACTTCGGGTGGGACCCACAGTTACTTAAATATGCAAGTTAACAAGGGGGGTCCTGGGAGTCCCTCTGCCAAACATTAGTCCTGTTTACGAGAGACTTATGCAGAGTCTTTAGCTCACTATCTTTCCCCAGTCCAGCACCGAAATGCTAGGCAATTTTCCTCTGAACAAAAGTACCAACAGCAACCCTAGACACATGTTTCGGTCTGGTGGGACCTCATCAGTAGGGTGGAGCTGTGCCTCTCTAAGAATAGTGAGCAAGGGGTGCACATCTGGATTCCCATAGTAACTTAGGATGAGACCCAAAGTTACTTAAATATGCAAATTAACAAGGGGGGTCCTGGGAGTCCCTCTGCCAGACATTAGTCCTGGTTATGAGAGACTTATCCAGAGTCTTTAGCTCTCTATCTTTCACAGAGAAGAAATATCACAAACATATCAGTCTTTGTCCTGCCCTGGGGCAGTCCAGCACCAAAATGCTAGGCAATTCTCCTCTGAACAAGAGTACCAACAGCAACCCCAGACACGTGTTTCGGTCTGGTTGGATCTCATCAGTATGGTGGAGCTGTGCCTCTCAAAGAATAGTGAGCAAGGGGTCCATGTCTGGATTCCCCTAGTAACTTAGGGTGGGACCCAAAGTTATTTAAATATGCAAATTAACAAGGGGGTCCTGGGAGTCCCTCTGCCAGACATTAGTCCTGTTTACGAGAGACTTATGCAGAGTCTTTAGCTCACTGTCTTTCCCCAGTCAAGCACCGAAATGCTAGGCAATTTTCCTCTGAACAAGAGTAGCAACAGCAACCCTAGACACGTGTTTCGGTCTGGTTGGACCTCATCAGTAGGGTGGAGCTGTGCCTCTCTAAGAATAGTGAGCAAGGGGTGCACATCTGGATTCCCATAGTAACTTAGGGTGAGACCCAAAGTTACTTAAATATGCAAATTAACAAGGGGGGTCCTGGGAGTCCCTCTGCCAGACATTAGTCTTGGTTATGAGAGACTTATCCAGAGTCCTTAGCTCACTATCTTTCACAGAGAAGAAATATCACAAACATATCAGTCTTTGTCCTGCCCTGGGGCAGTCCAGCACCAAAATGCTAGGCAATTCTCCTCTGAAAAAGAGTACCAACAGCAACCCCAGACACGTGTTTCGGTCTGGTTGGATCTCATCAGTATGGTGGAGCTGTGCCTCTCAAAGAATAGTGAGCAAGGGGTCCACGTCTGGATTCCCCTAGTAACTTCGGGTGGGACCCACAGTTACTTAAATATGCAAGTTAACAAGGGGGGTCCTGGGAGTCCCTCTGCCAGACATTAGTCCTGTTTACGAGAGACTTATGCAGAGTCTTTAGCTCACTATCTTTCCCCAGTCCAGCACCGAAATGCTAGGCAATTTTCCTCTGAACAAGAGTACCAACAGCAACCCTAGACACGTGTTTCGGTCTGGTTAGACCTCATCAGTAGGGTGGAGCTGTGCCTCTCTAAGAATAGTGAGCAAGGGGTGCACATCTGGATTCCCATAGTAACTTAGGGTGAGACCCAAAGTTACTTAAATATGCAAATTAACAAGGGGGGTCCTGGGAGTCCCTCTGCCAGACATTAGTCCTGGTTATGAGAGTCTTATCCAGAGTCTTTAGCTCACTATATTTCACACAGAAGAAATATCACAAACATATCAGTCTTTGTCCTGCCCTGGGGCAGTCCAGCACCAAAATGCTAGGCAATTCTCCTCTGAACAAGAGTACCAACAGCAACCCCAGACACGTGTTTCGTTCTCGTTGGATCTCATCAGTATGGTGGAGCTGTGCCTCTCAAAGAATAGTGAGCAAGGGGTCCATGTCTGGATTCCCCTAGTAACTTAGGGTGGGACCCAAAGTTACTTAAATATGCAAATTAACAAGGGGGGTCCTGGGAGTCCCTCTGCCAGACATTAGTCCTGTTTACGAGAGACTTATGCAAAGTCTTTAGCTCACTATCTTTCCCCAGTCCAGCACCGAAATGCTAGGCAATTTTCCTCTGAACAAGAGTACCAACAGCAAACCTAGACACGTGTTTCGGTCTGGTTGGACCTCATCAGTAGGGTGGAGCTGTGCCTCTCTAAGAATAGTGAGCAAGGGGTGCACATCTGGATTCCCATAGTAACTTAGGGTGAGACCCAAAGTTACTTAAATATGCAAATTAACAAGGGGGGTCCTGGGAGTCCCTCTGCCAGACATGAGTCGTGGTTATGAGAGACTTATCCAGAGTCTTTAGCTCACTATCTTTCACAGAGAAGAAATATCACAAACATATCAGTCTTTGTGCGGCCCTGGGGCAGTCCAGCACCAAAATGCTAGGCAATTCTCCTCTGAACAAAAGTACCAACAGCAGCCCCAGACACGTGTTTCGGTCTGGTTCTACCTCATCATTAGGGTAGAGATGTGCCTCTCTAAGAATAGTGAGCAATGGGTCCACGTCTGGATTCCCCTAGTAACTTAGGGTGAGACCCAAAGCTACTTAAATATGTAAATTAACAAGGGGGTTCTGGGAGTCCCTCTGCCAGACATTACTCCTGGTTATGAGAGACTTACACAGAGTCTTTAGCTCACTATCTTTCACAGAAAAGAAATGTCCCAAACATATCAGTCTTTGTCATGCCCTGAGGCAGTCCAGCACCGAAATGCTAGGCAATTCTCCTCTGAACAAGAGTACCAACAGCAACCCCAGACACGTGTTTCGGTCTGGTTGGATCTCATCAGTATGGTGGAGCTGTGCCTCTCAAAGAATAGTGAGCAAGGGGTCCACGTCTGGATTCCCCTAGTAACTTCGGGTGGGACCCACAGTTTCTTAAATATGCAAGTTTACAAGGGGGGTCCTGGGAGTCCCTCTGCCAGACATTAGTCCTGTTTACGAGAGACTTATGCAGAGTCTTTAGCTCACTATCTTTCCCCAGTCCAGCACCGAAATGCTAGGCAATTTTCCTCTGAACAAAAGTACCAACAGCAACCCTAGACAGGTGTTTCGGTCTGGTTGGACCTCATCAGTAGGGTGGAGCTGTGCCTCTCTAAGAATAGTGAGCAAGGGGTGCACATCTGGATTCCCATAGTAACTTAGGATGAGACCCAAAGTTACTTAAATATGCAAATTAACAAGGGGGGTCGTGGGAGTCCCTCTGCCAGACATTAGTCCTGGTTATGAGAGACTTATCCAGAGTCTTTAGCTCACTATCTTTCACAGAGAAGAAATATCACAAACATATCAGTCTTTGTCCTGCCCTGGGGCAGTCCAGCACCAAAATGCTAGGCAATTCTCCTCTGAACAAGAGTACCAACAGCAACCCGAGACACGTGTTTCGGTCTGGTTGGATCTTATCAGTATGGTGGAGCTGTGCCTCTCAAAGAATAGTGAGCAAGGGATCCATGTCTGGATTCCCCTAGTAACTTAGGGTGGGACCCAAAGTTACTTAAATATGCAAATTAACAAGGGGGTCCTGGGAGTCCCTCTGCCAGACATTAGTCCTGTTTACGAGAGACTTATGCAGAGTCTTTAGTTCACTGTCTGATCCCAGTCAAGCACCGAAATGCTAGGCAATTTTCCTCTGAACAAGAGTACCAACAGCAACCCTAGACAAGTGTTTCGGTCTGGTTGGACCTCATCAGTAGGGTGGAGCTGTGCCTCTCTAAGAATAGTGAGCAAGGGGTGCACATCTGGATTCCCATAGTAACTTAGGGTGAGACCCAAAGTTACTTAAATATGCAAATTAACAAGGGGGGTCCTGGGAGTCCCTCTGCCAGACATTAGTCTTGGTTATGAGAGACTTATCCAGAGTCCTTAGCTCACTATCTTTCACAGAGAAGAAATATCACAAACATATCAGTCTTTGTCCTGCCCTGGGGCAGTCCAGCACCAAAATGCTAGGCAATTCTCCTCTGAACAAGAGTACCAACAGCAACCCCAGACACGTGTTTCGGTCTGGTTGGATCTCATCAGTATGGTGGAGCTGTGCCTCTCAAAGAATAGTGAGCAAGGGGTCCACGTCTGGATTCCCCTAGTAACTTCAGGTGGGACCCACAGTTACTTAAATATGCAAGTTAACAAGGGGGGTCCTGGGAGTCCCTCTGCCAGACATTAGTCCTGTTTACGAGAGACTTATGCAGAGTCTTTAGCTCACTATCTTTCCCCAGTCCAGCACCGAAATGCTAGGCAATTTTCCTCTGAACAATAGTAGCAACAGCAACCCTAGACACGTGTTTCGGTCTGGTTGGACCTCATCAGTAGGGTGGAGCTGTGCCTCTCTAAGAATAGTGAGCAAGGGGTGCACATCTGGATTCCCATAGTAACTTAGGGTGAGACCCAAAGTTACTTAAATATGCAAATTAACAAGGGGGTCCTGGGAGTCCCTCTGCCAGACATTAGTCTTGGTTATGAGAGACTTATCCAGAGTCCTTAGCTCACTATCTTTCACAAAGAATAAATATCACAAACATATCAGTCTTTGTCCTGCCCTGGGGCAGTCCAGCACCAAAATGCTAGGCAATTCTCCTCTGAACAAGAGTACCAACAGCAACCCCAGACACGTGTTTCGGTCTGGTTGGATCTCATCAGTATGGTGGAGCTGTGCCTCTCAAAGAATAGTGAGCAAGGGGTCCACGTCTGGATTCCCCTAGTAACTTAGGGTGGGACCCAAAGTTACTTAAATATGCAAATTAACAAGGGGGGTCCTGGGAGTCCCTCTGCCAGACATTAGTCCTGTTTACGAGAGACTTATGCAGAGTTTTTAGCTCACTGTCTGATCCCAGTCAAGCACCGAAATGCTAGGCAATTTTCCTCTGAACAAGAGTACCAACAGCAACCCTAGACACGTGTTTCGGTCTGGTTGGACCTCATCAGTAGGGTGGAGCTGTGCCTCTCTAAGAATAGTGAGCAAGGGGTGCACATCTGGATTCCCATAGTAACTTAGGGTGAGACCCAAAGTTACTTAAATATGCAAATTAACAAGGGGGGTCCTGGGAGTCCCTCTGCCAGACATTAGTCTTGGTTATGAGAGACTTATCCAGAGTCCTTAGCTCACTATCTTTCACAGAGAAGAAATATCACAAACATATCAGTCTTTGTCCTGCCCTGGGGCAGTCCAGCACCAAAATGCTAGGCAATTCTCCTCTGAACAAGAGTACCAACAGCAACCCCAGACACGTGTTTCAGTCTGGTTGGATCTCATCAGTATGGTGGAGCTGTGCCTCTCAAAGAATAGTGAGCAAGGGGTCCACATCTGGATTCCCCTAGTAACTTCGGGTGGGACCCACAGTTACTTAAATATGCAAGTTAACAAGGGGGGTCCTGGGAGTCCCTCTGCCAGACATTAGTCCTGTTTACGAGAGACTTATGCAGAGTCTTTAGCTCACTATCTTTCCCCAGTCCAGCACCGAAATGCTAGGCAATTTTCCTCTGAACAAGAGTACCAACAGCAACCCTAGACACGTGTTTCGGTCTGGTTGGACCTCATCAGTAGGGTGGAGCTGTGCCTCTCTAAGAATAGTGAGTAAGAGGTGCACATCTGGATTCCCATAGTAACTTAGGGTGAGACCCAAAGTTACTTAAATATGCAAATTAACAAGGGGGGTCCTGGGAGTCCCTCTGCCAGACATTAGTCCTGGTTATGAGAGTCTTATCCAGAGTCTTTAGCTCACTATCTTTCACAAAGAAGAAATATCACAAACATATCAGTCTTTGTCCTGCCCTGGGGCAGTCCAGCACCAAAATGCTAGGCAATTCTCCTCTGAACAAGAGTACCAACAGCAACCCCAGACACGTGTTTCGGTCTGGTTGGATCTCATCAGTATGGTGGAGCTGTGCCTCTCAAAGAATAGTGAGCAAGGGGTCCACGTCTGGATTCCCCTAGTAACTTAGGGTGGGACCCAAAGTTACTTAAATATGCAAATTAACAAGGGGGGTCCTGGGAGTCCCTCTGCCAGACATTAGTCCTGTTTACGAGAGACTTATGCAGAGTTTTTAGCTCACTATCTTTCCCCAGTCCAGCACCGAAATGCTAGGCAATTTTCCTCTGAACAAGAGTACCAACAGCAACCCTAGACACATGTTTCGGTCTGGTTGGACCTCATCAGTAGGGTGGAGCTGTGCCTCTCAAAGAATAGTGAGCAAGGGGTGCACATCTGTATTTCCATAGTAATTTAGGGTGAGACCCAAAGTTACTTAAATATGCAAATTAACAAGGGGGACCTGGGAGTCCCTCTGCCAGATATTAGTCCTGGTTATGAGAGACTTATCCAGAGTCTTTAGCTCACTATCTTTCACAGAGAAGAAATATCACAAACATATCAATCTTTGTCCTGCCCTGGGCAGTCCAGCACCAACATTCTAGGCAATTCTCCTCTGAACAAGAGTACCAACTGCAACCCCAGACACGTGTTTCAGTCTGGTTGGATCTCATCAGTATGGTGGAGCTGTGCCTCTCAAATAATAGTGAGCAAGGGGTCCACGTCTGGATTCCCCTAGTAACTTAGGGTGGGACCCAAAGTTACTTAAATATGCAAATTAACAAGGGGGGTCCTGGGAGTCCCTCTGCCAGACATTAGTCCTGTTTACGAGAGACTTATGCAAAGTCTTTAGCTCACTATCTTTCCCCAGTCCAGCACCGAAATGCTAGGCAATTTTCCTCTGAACAAGAGTACCAACAGCAAACCTAGACACGTGTTTCGGTCTGGTTGGACCTCATCAATAGGGTGGAGCTGTGCCTCTCTAAGAATAGTGAGCAAGGGGTGCACATCTGGATTCCCATAGTAACTTAGGGTGAGACCCAAAGTTACTTAAATATGCAAATTAACAAGGGGGGTCCTGGGAGTCCCTCTGCCAGACATGAGTCGTGGTTATGAGAGACTTATCCAGAGTCTTTAGCTCACTATCTTTCACAGAGAAGAAATATCACAAACATATCAGTCTTTGTGCGGCCCTGGGGCAGTCCAGCACCAAAATGCTAGGCAATTCTCCTCTGAACAAAAGTACCAACAGCAGCCCCAGACACGTGTTTCGGTCTGGTTCTACCTCATCATTAGGGTAGAGATGTGCCTCTCTAAGAATAGTGAGCAATGGGTCCACGTCTGGATTCCCCTAGTAACTTAGGGTGAGACCCAAAGCTACTTAAATATGCAAATTAACAAGGGGGTTCTGGGAGTCCCTCTGCCAGACATTACTCCTGGTTATGAGAGACTTACCCAGAGTCTTTAGCTCACTATCTTTCACAGAAAAGAAATGTCCCAAACATATCAGTCTTTGTCATGCCCTGGGGCAGTCCAGCACCGAAATGCTAGGCAATTCTCCTCTGAACAAGAGTACCAACAGCAACCCCAGACACGTGTTTCGGTCTGGTTGGATCTCATCAGTATGGTGGAGCTGTGCCTCTCAAAGAATAGTGAGCAAGGGGTCCACGTCTGGATTCCCTAGTAACTTCGGGTGGGACCCACAGTTACTTAAATATGCAAGTTTACAAGGGGGGTCCTGGGAGTCCCTCTGCCAGACATTAGTCCTGTTTACGAGAGACTTATGCAGAGTCTTTAGCTCACTATCTTTCCCCAGTCCAGCACCGAAATGCTAGGCAATTTTCCTCTGAACAAAAGTACCAACAGCAACCCTAGACAGGTGTTTCGGTCTGGTTGGACCTCATCAGTAGGGTGGAGCTGTGCCTCTCTAAGAATAGTGAGCAAGGGGTGCACATCTGGATTCCCATAGTAACTTAGGATGAGACCCAAAGTTACTTAAATATGCAAATTAACAAGGGGGGTCCTGGGAGTCCCTCTGCCAGACATTAGTCCTGGTTATGAGAGACTTATCCAGAGTCTTTAGCTCACTATCTTTCACAGAGAAGAAATATCACAAACATATCAGTCTTTGTCCTGCCCTGGGGCAGTCCAGCACCAAAATGCTAGGCAATTCTCCTCTGAACAAGAGTACCAACAGCAACCCGAGACACGTGTTTCGGTCTGGTTGGATCTCATCAGTATGGTGGAGCTGTGCCTCTCAAAGAATAGTGAGCAAGGGGTCCATGTCTGGATTCCCCTAGTAACTTAGGGTGGGACCCAAAGTTACTTAAATATGCAAATTAACAAGGGGGTCCTGGGAGTCCCTCTGCCAGACATTAGTCCTGTTTACGAGAGACTTATGCAGAGTCTTTAGTTCACTGTCTGATCCCAGTCAAGCACCGAAATGCTAGGCAATTTTCCTCTGAACAAGAGTACCAACAGCAACCCTAGACAAGTGTTTCGGTCTGGTTGGACCTCATCAGTAGGGTGGAGCTGTGCCTCTCTAAGAATAGTGAGCAAGGGGTGCACATCTGGATTCCCATAGTAACTTAGGGTGAGACCCAAAGTTACTTAAATATGCAAATTAACAAGGGGGGTCCTGGGAGTCTCTCTGCCAGACATTAGTCTTGGTTATGAGAGACTTATCCAGAGTCCTTAGCTCAATATCTTTCACAGAGAAGAAATATCACAAACATATCAGTCTTTGTCCTGCCCTGGGGCAGTCCAGCACCAAAATGCTAGGCAATTCTCCTCTGAACAAGAGTACCAACAGCAACCCCAGACACGTGTTTCGGTCTGGTTGGATCTCATCAGTATGGTGGAGCTGTGCCTCTCAAAGAATAGTGAGCAAGGGGTCCACGTCTGGATTCCCCTAGTAACTTCGGGTGGGACCCACAGTTACTTAAATATGCAAGTTAACAAGGGGGGTCCTGGGAGTCCCTCTGCCAGACATTAGTCCTGTTTACGAGAGACTTATGCAGAGTCTTTAGCTCACTATCTTTCCCCAGTCCAGCACCGAAATGCTAGGCAATTTTCCTCTGAACAAGAGTAGCAACAGCAACCCTAGACACGTGTTTCGGTCTGGTTGGACCTCATCAGTAGGGTGGAGCTGTGCCTCTCTAAGAATAGTGAGCAAGGGGTGCACATCTGGATTCCCATAGTAACTTAGGGTGAGACCCAAAGTTACTTAAATATGCAAATTAACAAGGGGGGTCCTGGGAGTCCCTCTGCCAGACATTAGTCCTGGTTATGAGAGTCTTATCCAGAGTCTTTAGCTCACTATATTTCACACAGAAGAAATATCACAAACATATCAGTCTTTGTCCTGCCCTGGGGCAGTCCAGCACCAAAATGCTAGGCAATTCTCCTCTGAACAAGAGTACCAACAGCAACCCCAGACACGTGTTTCGGTCTGGTTGGATCTCATCAGTATGGTGGAGCTGTGCCTCTCAAAGAATAGTGAGCAAGGGGTCCACGTCTGGATTCCCCTAGTAACTTAGGGTGGGACCCAAAGTTACTTAAATATGCAAATTAACAAGGGGGGTCCTGGGAGTCCCTCTGCCAGACATTAGTCCTGTTTACGAGAGACTTATGCAAAGTCTTTAGCTCACTATCTTTCCCCAGTCCAGCACCGAAATGCTAGGCAATTTTCCTCTGAACAAGAGTACCAACAGCAAACCTAGACACGTGTTTCGGTCTGGTTGGACCTCATCAGTAGGGTGGAGCTGTGCCTCTCTAAGAATAGTGAGCAAGGGGTGCACATCTGGATTCCCATAGTAACTTAGGGTGAGACCCAAAGTTACTTAAATATGCAAATTAACAAGGGGGGTCCTGGGAGTCCCTCTGCCAGACATGAGTCGTGGTTATGAGAGACTTATCAAGAGTCTTTAGCTCACTATCTTTCACAGAGAAGAAATATCACAAACATATCAGTCTTTGTGCGGCCCTGGGGCAGTCCAGCACCAAAATGCTAGGCAATTCTCCTCTGAACAAAAGTACCAACAGCAGCCCCAGACACGTGTTTCGGTCTGGTTCTACCTCATCATTAGGGTAGAGATGTGCCTCTCTAAGAATAGTGAGCAATGGGTCCACGTCTGGATTCCCCTAGTAACTTAGGGTGAGACCCAAAGCTACTTAAATATGCAAATTAACAAGGGGGTTCTGGGAGTCCCTCTGCCAGACATTACTCCTGGTTATGAGAGACTTACCCAGAGTCTTTAGCTCACTATCTTTCACAGAAAAGAAATGTCCCATACATATCAGTCTTTGTCATGCCCTGGGGCAGTCCAGCACCGAAATGCTAGGCAATTCTCCTCTGAACAAGAGTACCAACAGCAACCCCAGACACGTGTTTCGGTCTGGTTGGACCTCATCAGTAGGGTGGAGCTGTGCCTCTCTAAGAATAGTGAGTAAGAGGTGCACATCTGGATTCCCATAGTAACTTAGGGTGAGACCCAAAGATACTTAAATATGCAAATTAACAAGGGGGGTCCTGGGAGTCCCTCTGCCAGACATTAGTCCTGGTTATGAGAGTCTTATCCAGAGTCTTTAGCTCACTATCTTTCACAAAGAAGAAATATCACAAACATATCAGTCTTTGTCCTGCCCTGGGGCAGTCCAGCACCAAAATGCTAGGCAATTCTCCTCTGAACAAGAGTACCAACAGCAACCCCAGACACGTGTTTCGGTCTGGTTGGATCTCATCAGTATGGTGGAGCTGTGCCTCTCAACGAATAGTGAGCAAGGGGTCCACGTCTGGATTCCCCTAGTAACTTAGGGTGGGACCCAAAGTTACTTAAATATGCAAATTAACAAGGGGGGTCCTGGGAGTCCCTCTGCCAGACATTAGTCCTGTTTACGAGAGACTTATGCAGAGTTTTTAGCTCACTGTCTGATCCCAGTCAAGCACCGAAATGCTAGGCAATTTTCCTCTGAAGAAGAGTACCAACAGCAACCCTAGACACGTGTTTCGGTCTGGTTGGACCTCATCAGTAGGGTGGAGCTGTGCCTCTCTAAGAATAGTGAGCAAGGGGTGCACATCTGGATTCCCATAGTAACTTAGGGTGAGACCCAAAGTTACTTAAATATGCAAATTAACAAGGGGGGTCCTGGGAGTCCCTCTGCCAGACATTAGTCTTGGTTATGAGAGACTTATCCAGAGTCCTTAGCTCACTATCTTTCACAGAGAAGAAATATCACAAACATATCAGTCTTTGTCCTGCCCTGGGGCAGTCCAGCACCAAAATGCTAGGCAATTCTCCTCTGAACAAGAGTACCAACAGCAACCCCAGACACGTGTTTCAGTCTGGTTGGATCTCATCAGTATGGTGGAGCTGTGCCTCTCAAAGAATAGTGAGCAAGGGGTCCACGTCTGGATTCCCCTAGTAACTTCGGGTGGGACCCACAGTTACTTAAATATGCAAGTTAACAAGGGGGGTCCTGGGAGTCCCTCTGCCAGACATTAGTCCTTTTTACGAGAGACTTATGCAGAGTCTTTAGCTCACTATCTTTCCCCAGTCCAGCACCGAAATGCTAGGCAATTTTCCTCTGAACAAGAGTACCAACAGCAACCCTAGACACGTGTTTCGGTCTGGTTGGACCTCATCAGTAGGGTGGAGCTGTGCCTCTCTAAGAATAGTGAGTAAGAGGTGCACATCTGGATTCCCATAGTAACTTAGGGTGAGACCCAAAGTTACTTAAATATGCAAATTAACAAGGGGGGTCCTGGGAGTCCCTCTGCCAGACATTAGTCCTGGTTATGAGAGTCTTATCCAGAGTCTTTAGCTCACTATCTTTCACAAAGAAGAAATATCACAAACATATCAGTCTTTGTCCTGCCCTGGGGCAGTCCAGCACCAAAATGCTAGGCAATTCTCCTCTGAACAAGAGTACCAACAGCAACCCCAGACACGTGTTTCGGTCTGGTTGGATCTCATCAGTATGGTGGAGCTGTGCCTCTCAAAGAATAGTGAGCAAGGGGTCCACGTCTGGATTCCCCTAGTAACTTAGGGTGGGACCCAAAGTTACTTAAATATGCAAATTAACAAGTGGGGTCCTGGGAGTCCCTCTGCCAGACATTAGTCCTGTTTACGAGAGACTTATGCAGAGTTTTTAGCTCACTATCTTTCCCCAGTCCAGCACCGAAATGCTAGGCAATTTTCCTCTGAACAAGAGTACCAACAGCAAACCTAGACACGTGTTTCGGTCTGGTTGGACCTCATCAGTAGGGTGGAGCTGTGCCTCTCTAAGAATAGTGAGCAAGGGGTGCACATCTGGATTCCCATAGTAACTTAGGGTGAGACCCAAAGTTACTTAAATATGCAAATTAACAAGGGGGGTCCTGGGAGTCCCTCTGCCAGACATGAGTCGTGGTTATGAGAGACTTATCCAGAGTCTTTAGCTCACTATCTTTCACAGAGAAGAAATATCACAAACATATCAGTCTTTGTGCGGCCCTGGGGCAGTCCAGCACCAAAATGCTAGGCAATTCTCCTCTGAACAAAAGTACCAACAGCAGCCCCAGACACGTGTTTCGGTCTGGTTCTACCTCATCATTAGGGTAGAGATGTGCCTCTCTAAGAATAGTGAGCAATGGGTCCACGTCTGGATTCCCCTAGTAACTTAGGGTGAGACCCAAAGCTACTTAAATATGCAAATTAACAAGGGGGTTCTGGGAGTCCCTCTGCCAGACATTACTCCTGGTTATGAGAGACTTACCCAGAGTCTTTAGCTCACTATCTTTCACAGAAAAGAAATGTCCCAAACATATCAGTCTTTGTCATGCCCTGGGGCAGTCCAGCACCGAAATGCTAGGCAATTCTCCTCTGAACAAGAGTACCAACAGCAACCCCAGACACGTGTTTCGGTCTGGTTGGATCTCATCAGTATGGTGGAGCTGTGCCTCTCAAAGAATAGTGAGCGAGGGGTCCACGTCTGGATTCCCTAGTAACTTCGGGTGGGACCCACAGTTACTTAAATATGCAAGTTTACAAGGGGGGTCCTGGGAGTCCCTCTGCCAGACATTAGTCCTGTTTACGAGAGACTTATGCAGAGTCTTTAGCTCACTATCTTTCCCCAGTCCAGCACCGAAATGCTAGGCAATTTTCCTCTGAACAAAAGTACCAACAGCAACCCTAGACAGGTGTTTCGGTCTGGTTGGACCTCATCAGTAGGGTGGAGCTGTGCCTCTCTAAGAATAGTGAGCAAGGGGTGCACATCTGGATTCCCATAGTAACTTAGGATGAGACCCAAAGTTACTTAAATATGCAAATTAACAAGGGGGGTCGTGGGAGTCCCTCTGCCAGACATTAGTCCTGGTTATGAGAGACTTATCCAGAGTCTTTAGCTCACTATCTTTCACAGAGAAGAAATATCACAAACATATCAGTCTTTGTCCTGCCCTGGGGCAGTCCAGCACCAAAATGCTAGGCAATTCTCCTCTGAACAAGAGTACCAACAGCAACCCGAGACACGTGTTTCGGTCTGGTTGGATCTCATCAGTATGGTGGAGCTGTGCCTCTCAAAGAATAGTGAGCAAGGGGTCCATGTCTGGATTCCCCTAGTAACTTAGGGTGGGACCCAAAGTTACTTAAATATGCAAATTAACAAGGGGGTCCTGGGAGTCCCTCTGCCAGACATTAGTCCTGTTTACGAGAGACTTATGCAGAGTCTTTAGTTCACTGTCTGATCCCAGTCAAGCACCGAAATGCTAGGCAATTTTCCTCTGAACAAGAGTACCAACAGCAACCCTAGACAAGTGTTTCGGTCTGGTTGGACCTCATCAGTAGGGTGGAGCTGTGCCTCTCTAAGAATAGTGAGCAAGGGGTGCACATCTGGATTCCCATAGTAACTTAGGGTGAGACCCAAAGTTACTTAAATATGCAAATTAACAAGGGGGGTCCTGGGAGTCCCTCTGCCAGACATTAGTCTTGGTTATGAGAGACTTATCCAGAGTCCTTAGCTCACTATCTTTCACAGAGAAGAAATATCACAAACATATCAGTCTTTGTCCTGCCCTGGGGCAGTCCAGCACCAAAATGCTAGGCAATTCTCCTCTGAACAAGAGTACCAACAGCAACCCCAGACACGTGTTTCGGTCTGGTTGGATCTCATCAGTATGGTGGAGCTGTGCCTCTCAAAGAATAGTGAGCAAGGGGTCCACGTCTGGATTCCCCTAGTAACTTCGGGTGGGACCCACAGTTACTTAAATATGCAAGTTAACAAGGGGGGTCCTGGGAGTCCCTCTGCCAGACATTAGTCCTGTTTACGAGAGACTTATGCAGAGTCTTTAGCTCACTATCTTTCCCCAGTCCAGCACCGAAATGCTAGGCAATTTTCCTCTGAACAAGAGTAGCAACAGCAACCCTAGACACGTGTTTTGGTCTGGTTGGACCTCATCAGTAGGGTGGAGCAGTGCCTCTCTAAGAATAGTGAGCAAGGGGTGCACATCTGGATTCCCATAGTAACTTAGGGTGAGACCCAAAGTTACTTAAATATGCAAATTAACAAGGGGGGTCCTGGGAGTCCCTCTGCAAGACATTAGCCCTGGTTATGAGAGTCTTATCCAGAGTCTTTAGCTCACTATATTTCACACATAAGAAATATCACAAACATATCAGTCTTTGTCCTGCCCTGGGGCAGTCCAGCACCAAAATGCTAGGCAATTCTCCTCTGAACAAGAGTACCAACAGCAACCCCAGACACGTGTTTCGGTCTGGTTGGATCTCATCAGTATGGTGGAGCTGTGCCTCTCAAAGAATAGTGAGCAAGGGGTCCACGTCTGGATTCCCCTAGTAACTTAGGGTGGGACCCAAAGTTACTTAAATATGCAAATTAACAAGGGGGGTCCTGGGAGTCCCTCTGCCAGACATTAGTCCTGTTTACGAGAGACTTATGCAGAGTTTTTAGCTCACTATCTTTCCCCAGTCCAGCACCGAAATGCTAGGCAATTTTCCTCTGAACAAGAGTACCAACAGCAACCCTAGACACGTGTTTCGGTCTGGTTGGACCTCATCAGTAGGGTGGAGCTGTGCCTCCCAAAGAATAGTGAGCAAGGGGTGCACATCTGGATTCCCATAGTAACTTAGGGTGAGACCCAAAGTTACTTAAATATGCAAATTAACAAGGGGGTCCTGGGAGTCCCTCTGCCAGACATTAGTCTTGGTTATGAGAGACTTATCCAGAGTCCTTAGCTCACTATCTTTCACAGAGAAGAAATATCACAAACATATCAGTCTTTGTCCTGCCCTGGGGCAGTCCAGCACCAAAATGCTAGGCAATTCTCCTCTGAACAAGAGTACCAACAGCAACCCCAGACACGTGTTTCAGTCTGGTTGGATCTCATCAGTATGGTGGAGCTGTGCCTCTCAAAGAATAGTGAGCAAGGGGTCCACGTCTGGATTCCCCTAGTAACTTCGGGTGGGACCCACAGTTACTTAAATATGCAAGTTAACAAGGGGGGTCCTGGGAGTCCCTCTGCCAGACATTAGTCCTGTTTACGAGAGACTTATGCAGAGTCTTTATCTCACTATCTTTCCCCAGTCCAGCACCGAAATGCTAGGCAATTTTCCTCTGAACAAGAGTACCAACAGCAACCCTAGACACGTGTTTCGGTCTGGTTGGACCTCATCAGTAGGGTGGAGCTGTGCCTCTCAAAGAATAGTGAGCAAGGGGTCCACGTCTGGATTCCCCTAGTAACTTAGGGTGGGACCCAAAGTTACTTAAATATGCAAATTAACAAGGGGGGTCCTGGGAGTCCCTCTGCCAGACATTAGTCGTGTTTACGAGAGACTTATGCAGAGTTTTTAGCTCACTATCTTTCCCCAGTCCAGCACCGAAATGCTAGGCAATTTTCCTCTGAACAAGAGTACCAACAGCAACCCTAGACACGTGTTTCGGTCTGGTTGGACCTCATCAGTAGGGTGGAGCTGTGCCTCTCAAAGAATAGTGAGCAAGGGGTGCACATCTGTATTTCCATAGTAACTTAGGGTGAGACCCAAAGTTACTTAAATATGCAAATTAACAAGGGGGACCTGGGAGTCCCTCTGCCAGACATTAGTCCTGGTTATGAGAGACTTATCCAGAGTCTTTAGCTCACTATCTTTCACAGAGAAGAAATATCACAAACATATCAATCTTTGTCCTGCCCTGGGCAGTCCAGCACCAACATTCTAGGCAATTCTCCTCTGAACAAGAGTACCAACTGCAACCCCAGACATGTGTTTCGGTCTGGTTGGATCTCATCAGTATGGTGGAGCTGTGCCTCTCAAAGAATAGTGAGCAAGGGGTCCACGTCTGGATTCACCAAGTAACTTAGGGTGGGACCCAAAGTTACTTAAATATGCAAATTAACAAGGGGGGTCCTGGGAGTCCCTCTGCCAGACATTAGTCCTGTTACGAGAGACTTATGCAGAGTCTTTAGCTCACTATCTTTCCCCAGTCCAGCACCGAAATGCTAGGCAATTTTCCTCTGAACAAGAGTACCAACAGCAACCCTAGACACGTGTTTCGGTCTGGTTGGACCTCATCAGTAGGGTGGAGCTGTGCCTCTCTAAGAATAGTGAGCAAGGGGTGCACATCTGGATTCCCATAGTAACTTAGGGTGAGACCCAAAGTTACTTAAATATGCAAATTAACAAGGGGAGTCCTGGGAGTCCCTCTGCCAGACATTAGTTCTGGTTATGAGAGACTTATCCAGAGTCTTTAGCTCACTATCTTTCACAGAGAAGAAATATCACAAACATATCAGTCTTTGTCCTGCCCTGGGGCAGTCCAGCACCAAAATGCTAGGCAATTCTCCTCTGAACAAGAGTACCAACAGCAACCCCAGACACGTGTTTCGGTCTGGTTGTATCTCATCAGTATGGTGGAGCTGTACCTCTCAAAGAATAGTGAGCAAGGGGTCCACGTCTGGATTCCCCTAGTAACTTAGGGTGGGACCCAAAGTTACTTAAATATGCAAATTAACAAGGGGGTTCCTGGGATTCCCTCTGCCAGACATTAGTCCTGTTTACGAGAGACTTATGCATCGTCTTTAGCTCACTGTCTTTCCCCAGTCCAGCACCGAAATGCTAGGCAATTTTCCTTTGAACAAGAGTACCAACAGCAACCCTAGACACGTGTTTCGGTCTGGTTGGACCTCATCAGTAGGGTGGAGCTGTGCCTCTCTAAGAATAGTGAGCAAGGGGTGCACATCTGGATTCCCATAGTAACTTAGGGTGAGACCCAAAGTTACTTAAATATGCAAATTAACAAGGGGGGTCCTGGGAGTCCCTCTGCCAGACATTAGTCCTGGTTATGAGAGACTTATCCAGAGTCTTTAGCTCACTATCTTTCAAAGAGAAGAAATATCACAAACATATCAGTCTTTGTGCGGCCCTGGGGCAGTCCAGCACCAAAATGCTAGGCAATTCTCCTCTGAGCAAAAGCACCAACAGCAGCCCCAGACACCTGTTTTGGTCTGGTTGGATCTCATCATTAGGGTAGAGATGTGCCTCTCTAAGAATAGTGAGCAATGGGTCCACGTCTGGATTCCCCTAGTAACTTAGGGTGAGACCCAAAGTTACTTAAATATGCAAATTAACAAGGCGGGTCCTGGGAGTCCCTCTGCCAGACATTAGTCCTGGTTATGAGAGTCTTATCCAGAGTCTTTAGCTCACTATATTTCACACAGAAGAAATATCACAAACATATCAGTCTTTGTCCTGCCCTGGGGCAGTCCAGCACCAAAATGCTAGGCAATTCTCCTCTGAACAAGAGTACCAACAGCAACCCCAGACACGTGTTTCGGTCTGGTTGGATCTCATCAGTATGGTGGAGCTGTGCCTCTCAAAGAATAGTGAGCAAGGGGTCCACGTCTGGATTCCCCTAGTAACTTAGGGTGGGACCCAAAGTTACTTAAATATGCAAATTAACAAGGGGGGTCCTGGGAGTCCCTCTGGCAGACATTAGTCCTGTTTACGAGAGACTTATGCAGAGTTTTTAGCTCACTATCTTTCCCCAGTCCAGCACCGAAATGCTAGGCAATTTTCCTCTGAACAAGAGTACCAACAGCAACCCTAGACACGTGTTTCGGTCTGGTTGGACCTCATCATTAGGGTGGAGCTGTGCCTCTCAAAGAATAGTGAGCAAGGGGTGCACATCTGGCTTCCCATAGTAACTTAGGGTGAGACCCAAAGTTACTTAAATATGCAAATTAACAAGGGGGTCCTGGAAGTCCCTCTGCCAGACATTAGTCTTGGTTATGAGAGACTTATCCAGAGTCCTTAGCTCACTATCTTTCACAGAGAAGAAATATCACAAACATATCAGTCTTTGTCCTGCCCTGGGGCAGTCCAGCACCAAAATGCTAGGCAATTCTCCTCTGAACAAGAGTACCAACAGCAACCCCAGACACGTGTTTCGGTCTGGTTGGATCTCATCAGTATGGTGGAGCTGTGCCTCTCAAAGAATAGTGAGCAAGGGGTCCACGTCTGGATTCCCCTAGTAACTTCGGGTGGGACCCACAGTTACTTAAATATGCAAATTAACAAGGGGGGCCCTGGGAGTCCCTCTGCCAGACATTAGTCCTGTTACGAGAGACTTATGCAGAGTCTTTAGCTCACTATCTTTCCCCAGTCCAGCACCGAAATGCTAGGCAATTTTCCTCTGAACAAGAGTACCAACAGCAACCCTAGACACGTGTTTCGGTCTGGTTGGACCTCATCAGTAGGGTGGAGCTGTGCCTCTCTAAGAATAGTGAGCAAGGGGTGCACATCTGGATTCCCATAGTAACTTAGGGTGAGACCCAAAGTTACTTAAATATGCAAATTAACAAGGGGAGTCCTGGGAGTCCCTCTGCCAGACATTAGTTCTGGTTATGAGAGACTTATCCAGAGTCTTTAGCTCACTATCTTTCACAGAGAAGAAATATCACAAACATATCAGTCTTTGTCCTGCCCTGGGGCAGTCCAGCACCAAAATGCTAGGCAATTCTCCTCTGAACAAGAGTACCAACAGCATCCCCAGACACGTGTTTCGGTCTGGTTGTATCTCATCAGTATGGTGGAGCTGTACCTCTCAAAGAATAGTGAGCAAGGGGTCCACGTCTGGATTCCCCTAGTAACTTAGGGTGGGACCCAAAGTTACTTAAATATGCAAATTAACAAGGGGGGTCCTGGGAGTCCCTCTGCCAGACATTAGTCCTGTTTACGAGAGACTTATGCAGAGTCTTTAGCTCACTGTCTTTCCCCAGTCCAGCACCGAAATGCTAGGCAATTTTCCTTTGAACAGGAGTACCAACAGCAACCCTAGACATGTGTTTCGGTCTGGTTGGACCTCATCAGTAGGGTGGAGCTGTGCCTCTCTAAGAATAGTGAGCAAGGGGTGCACATCTGGATTCCCATAGTAACTTAGGGTGAGACCCAAAGTTACTTAAATATGCAAATTAACAAGGGGGGTCCTGGGAGTCCCTCTGCCAGACATTAGTCCTGGTTATGAGAAACTTATCCAGAGTCTTTAGCTCACTATCTTTCACAGAGAAGAAATATCACAAACATATCAGTCTTTGTGCGGCCCTGGGGCAGTCCAGCACCAAAATGCTAGGCAATTCTCCTCTGAACAAAAGTACCAACAGCAGCCCCAGACACCTGTTTCGGTCTGGTTGGATCTCATCATTAGGGTAGAGATGTGCCTCTCTAAGAATAGTGAGCAATGGGTCCACGTCTGGATTCCCCTAGTAACTTAGGGTGAGACCCAAAGTTACTTAAATATGCAAATTAACAAGGGGGGTCCTGGGAGTCCCTCTGCCAGACATTAGTCCTGGTTATGAGAGTCTTATCCACAGTCTTTAGCTCACTATATTTCACACAGCAGAAATATCACAAACATATCAGTCTTTGTCCTGCCCTGGGGCAGTCCAGCACCAAAATGCTAGGCAATTCTCCTCTGAACAAGAGTACCAACAGCAACCCCAGACACGTGTTTCGGTCTGGTTGGGTCTCATCAGTATGGTGGAGCTGTGCCTCTCAAAGAATAGTGAGCAAGGGGTCCACGTCTGGATTCCCCTAGTAACTTAGGGTGGGACCCACAGTTACTTAAATATGCAAGTTAACAAGGGGGGTCCTGGGAGTCCCTCTGCCAGACATTAGTCCTGTTTACGAGAGACTTATGCAGAATCTTTAGCTCACTATCTTTCCCCAGTCCAGCACCGAAATGCTAGGCAATTTTCCTCTGAACAAGAGTACCAACAGCAACCCTAGACACGTGTTTCGGTCTGGTTAGACCTCATCAGTAGGGTGGAGCTGTGCCTCTCTAAGAATAGTGAGCAAGGGGTGCACATCTGGATTCCCATAGTAACTTAGGGTGAGACCCAAAGTTACTTAAATATGCAAATTAACAAGGGGGGTCCTGGGAGTCCCTCTGCCAGACATTAGTCCTGGTTATGAGAGTCTTATCCAGAGTCTTTAGCTCACTATATTTCACACAGAAGAAATATCACAAACATATCAGTCTTTGTCCTGCCCTGGGGCAGTCCAGCACCAAAATGCTAGGCAATTCTCCTCTGAACAAGAGTACCAACAGCAACCCCAGACACGTGTTTCGTTCTGGTTGGATCTCATCAGTATGGTGGAGCTGTGCCTCTCAAAGAATAGTGAGCAAGGGGTCCATGTCTGGATTCCCCTAGTAACTTAGGGTGGGACCCAAAGTTACTTAAATATGCAAATTAATAAGGGGGGTCCTGGGAGTCCCTCTGCCAGACATTAGTCCTGTTTACGAGAGACTTATGCAAAGTCTTTAGCTCACTATCTTTCCCCAGTCCAGCCCCGAAATGCTAGGCAATTTTCCTCTGAACAAGAGTACCAACAGCAAACCTAGACACGTGTTTCGGTCTGGTTGGACCTCATCAGTAGGGTGGAGCTGTGCCTCTCTAAGAATAGTGAGCAAGGGGTGCACATCTGGATTCCCATAGTAACTTAGGGTGAGACCCAAAGTTACTTAAATATGCAAATTAACAAGGGGGGTCCTGGGAGTCCCTCTGCCAGACATGAGTCGTGGTTATGAGAGACTTATCCAGAGTCTTTAGCTCACTATCTTTCACAGAGAAGAAATATCACAAACATATCAGTCTTTGTGCGGCCCTGGGGCAGTCCAGCACCAAAATGCTAGGCAATTCTCCTCTGAACAAAAGTACCAACAGCAGCCCCAGACACGTGTTTCGGTCTGGTTCTACCTCATCATTAGGGTAGAGATGTGCCTCTCTAAGAATAGTGAGCAATGGGTCCACATCTGGATTCCCCTAGTAACTTAGGGTGAGACCCAAAGCTACTTAAATATGTAAATTAACAAGGGGGTTCTGGGAGTCCCTCTGCCAGACATTACTCCTGGTTATGAGAGACTTACACAGAGTCTTTAGCTCACTATCTTTCACAGAAAAGAAATGTCCCAAACATATCAGTCTTTGTCATGCCCTGGGGCAGTCCAGCACCGAAATGCTAGGCAATTCTCCTCTGAACAAGAGTACCAACAGCAACCCCAGACACGTGTTTCGGTCTGGTTGGATCTCATCAGTATGGTGGAGCTGTGCCTCTCAAAGAATAGTGAGCAAGGGCTCCACGTCTGGATTCCCCTAGTAACTTCGGGTGGGACCCACAGTTACTTAAATATGCAAGTTTACAAGGGGGGTCCTGGGAGTCCCTCTGCCAGACATTAGTCCTGTTTACGAGAGACTTATGCAGAGTCTTTAGCTCACTATCTTTCCCCAGTCCAGCACCGAAATGCTAGGCAATTTTCTTCTGAACAAAAGTACCAACAGCAACCCTAGACAGGTGTTTCGGTCTGGTTGGACCTCATCAGTAGGGTGGAGCTGTGCCTCTCTAAGAATAGTGAGCAAGGGGTGCACATCTGGATTCCCATAGTAACTTAGGATGAGACCCAAAGTTACTTAAATATGCAAATTAACAAGGGGGGTCGTGGGAGTCCCTCTGCCAGACATTAGTCCTGGTTATGAGAGACTTATCCAGAGTCTTTAGCTCACTATCTTTCACAGAGAAGAAATATCACAAACATATCAGTCTTTGTCCTGCCCTGGGGCAGTCCAGCACCAAAATGCTAGGCAATTCTCCTCTGAACAAGAGTACCAACAGCAACCCGAGACACGTGTTTCGGTCTGGTTGGATCTCATCAGTATGGTGGAGCTGTGCCTCTCAAAGAATAGTGAGCAAGGGGTCCATGTCTGGATTCCCCTAGTAACTTAGGGTGGGACCCAAAGTTACTTAAATATGCAAATTAACAAGGGGGTCCTGGGAGTCCCTCTGCCAGACATTAGTCCTGTTTACGAGAGACTTATGCAGAGTCTTTAGTTCACTGTCTGATCCCAGTCAAGCACCGAAATGCTAGGCAATTTTCCTCTGAACAAGAGTACCAACAGCAACCCTAGACAAGTGTTTCGGTCTGGTTGGACCTCATCAGTAGGGTGGAGCTGTGCCTCTCTAAGAATAGTGAGCAAGGGGTGCACATCTGGATTCCCATAGTAACTTAAGGTGAGACCCAAAGTTACTTAAATATGCAAATTAACAAGGGGGGTCCTGGGAGTCCCTCTGCCAGACATTAGTCTTGGTTATGAGAGACTTATCCAGAGTCCTTAGCTCACTATCTTTCACAGAGAAGAAATATCACAAACATATCAGTCTTTGTCCTGCCCTGGGGCAGTCCAGCACCAAAATGCTAGGCAATTCTCCTCTGAACAAGAGTACCAACAGCAACCCCAGACACGTGTTTCGGTCTGGTTGGATCTCATCAGTATGGTGGAGCTGTGCCTCTCAAAGAATAGTGAGCAAGGGGTCCACGTCTGGATTCCCCTAGTAACTTCGGGTGAGACCCACAGTTACTTAAATATGCAAGTTAACAAGGGGGGTCCTGGGAGTCCCTCTGCCAGACATTAGTCCTGTTTACGAGATTCTTATGCAGAGTCTTTAGCTCACTATCTTTCCCCAGTCCAGCACCGAAATGCTAGGCAATTTTCCTCTGAACAATAGTAGCAACAGCAACCCTAGACACGTGTTTCGGTCTGGTTGGACCTCATCAGTAGGGTGGAGCTGTGCCTCTCTAAGAATAGTGCGCAAGGGGTGCACATCTGGATTCCCATAGTAACTTAGGGTGAGACCCAAAGTTACTTAAATATGCAAATTACCAAGGGGGGTCCTGGGAGTCCCTCTGCCAGACATTAGTCCTGGTTATGAGAGTCTTATCCAGAGTCTTTAGCTCACTATATTTCACACAGAAGAAATATCACAAACATATCAGTCTTTGTCCTGCCCTGGGGCAGTCCAGCACCAAAATGCTAGGCAATTCTCCTCTGAACAAGAGTACCAACAGCAACCCCAGACACGTGTTTCGGTCTGGTTCGATCTCATCAGTATGGTGGAGCTGTGCCTCTCAAAGAATAGTGAGCAAGGGGTCCACGTCTGGATTCCCCTAGTAACTTAGGGTGGGACCCAAAGTTACTTAAATATGCAAATTAACAAGGGGGGTCCTGGGAGTCCCTCTGCCAGACATTAGTCCTGTTTACGAGAGACTTATGCAGAGTTTTTAGCTCACTATCTTTCCCCAGTCCAGCACCGAAATGCTAGGCAATTTTCCTCTGAACAAGAGTACCAACAGCAACCCTAGACACGTGTTTCGGTCTGGTTGGACCTCATCAGTAGGGTGGAGCTGTGCCTCTCAAAGAATAGTGAGCAAGGGGTGCACATCTGGATTCCCATAGTAACTTAGGGTGAGACCCAAAGTTACTTAAATATGCAAATTAACAAGGGGGTCCTGGGAGTCCCTCTGCCAGACATTAGTCTTGGTTATGAGAGACTTATCCAGAGTCCTTAGCTCACTATCTTTCACAGAGAAGAAATATCACAAACATATCAGTCTTTGTCCTGCCCTGGGGCAGTCCAGCACCAAAATGCTAGGCAATTCTCCTCTGAACAAGAGTACCAACAGCAACCCCAGACACGTGTTTCAGTCTGGTTGGATCTCATCAGTATGGTGGAGCTGTGCCTCTCAAAGAATAGTGAGCAAGGGGTCCACGTCTGGATTCCCCTAGTAACTTCGGGTGGGACCCACAGTTACTTAAATATGCAAGTTAACAAGGGGGGTCCTGGGAGTCCCTCTGCCAGACATTAGTCCTGTTTACGAGAGACTTATGCAGAGTCTTTAGCTCACTATCTTTCCCCAGTCCAGCACCGAAATGCTAGGCAATTTTCCTCTGAACAAGAGTACCAACAGCAACCCTAGACACGTGTTTCGGTCTGGTTGGACCTCATCAGTAGGGTGGAGCTGTGCCTCTCTAAGAATAGTGAGTAAGAGGTGCACATCTGGATTCCCATAGTAACTTAGGGTGAGACCCAAAGTTACTTAAATATGCAAATTAACAAGGGGGGTCCTGGGAGTCCCTCTGCCAGACATTAGTCCTGGTTATGAGAGTCTTATCCAGAGTCTTTAGCTCACTATCTTTCACAAAGAAGAAATATCACAAACATATCAGTCTTTGTCCTGCCCTGGGGCAGTCCAGCACCAAAATGCTAGGCAATTCTCCTCTGAACAAGAGTACCAACAGCAACCCCAGACACGTGTTTCGGTCTGGTTGGATCTCATCAGTATGGTGGAGCTGTGCCTCTCAAAGAATAGTGAGCAAGGGGTCCACGTCTGGATTCCCCTAGTAACTTAGGGTGGGACCCAAAGTTACTTAAATATGCAAATTAACAAGGGGGGTCCTGGGAGTCCCTCTGCCAGACATTAGTCCTGTTTACGAGAGACTTATGCAGAGTTTTTAGCTCACTGTCTGATCCCAGTCAAGCACCGAAATGCTAGGCAATTTTCCTCTGAACAAGAGTACCAACAGCAACCCTAGACACGTGTTTCGGTCTGGTTGGACCTCATCAGTAGGGTGGAGCTGTGCCTCTCTAAGAATAGTGAGCAAGGGGTGCACATCTGGATTCCCATAGTAACTTAGGGTGAGACCCAAAGTTACTTAAATATGCAAATTAACAAGGGGGGTCCTGGGAGTCCCTCTGCCAGACATTAGTCTTGGTTATGAGAGACTTATCCAGAGTCCTTAGCTCACTATCTTTCACACAGAAGAAATATCACAAACATATCAGTCTTTGTCCTGCCCTGGGGCAGTCCAGCACCAAAATGCTAGGCAATTCTCCTCTGAACAAGAGTACCAACAGCAACCCCAGACACGTGTTTCAGTCTGGTTGGATCTCATCAGTATGGTGGAGCTGTGCCTCTCAAAGAATAGTGAGCAAGGGGTCCACGTCTGGATTCCCCTAGTAACTTCGGGTGGGACCCACAGTTACTTAAATATGCAAGTTAACAAGGGGGGTCCTGGGAGTCCCTCTGCCAGACATTAGTCCTGTTTACGAGAGACTTATGCAGAGTCTTTAGCTCACTATCTTTCCCCAGTCCAGCACCGAAATGCTAGGCAATTTTCCTCTGAACAAGAGTACCAACAGCAACCCTAGACACGTGTTTCGGTCTGGTTGGACCTCATCAGTAGGGTGGAGCTGTGCCTCTCAAAGAATAGTGAGCAAGGGGTGCACATCTGTATTTCCATAGTAACTTAGGGTGAGACCCAAAGTTACTTAAATATGCAAATTAACAAGGGGGACCTGGGAGTCCCTCTGCCAGACATTAGTCCTGGTTATGAGAGACTTATCCAGAGTCTTTAGCTCACTATCTTTCACAGAGAAGAAATATCACAAACATATCAATCTTTGTCCTGCCCTGGGCAGTCCAGCACCAACATTCTAGGCAATTCTCCTCTGAACAAGAGTACCAACTGCAACCCCAGACACGTGTTTCGGTCTGGTTGGATCTCATCAGTATGGTGGAGCTGTGCCTCTCAAAGAATAGTGAGCAAGGGGTCCACGTCTGGATTCACCAAGTAACTTAGGGTGGGACCCAAAGTTACTTAAATATGCAAATTAACAAGGGGGGTCCTGGGAGTCCCTCTGCCAGACATTAGTCCTGTTACGAGAGACTTATGCAGAGTCTTTAGCTCACTATCTTTCCCCAGTCCAGCACCGAAATGCTAGGCAATTTTCCTCTGAACAAGAGTACCAACAGCAACCCTAGACACGTGTTTCGGTCTGGTTGGACCTCATCAGTAGGGTGGAGCTGTGCCTCTCTAAGAATAGTGAGCAAGGGGTGCACATCTGGATTCCCATAGTAACTTAGGGTGAGACCCAAAGTTACTTAAATATGCAAATTAACAAGGGGAGTCCTGGGAGTCCCTCTGCCAGACATTAGTTCTGGTTATGAGAGACTTATCCAGAGTCTTTAGCTCACTATCTTTCACAGAGAAGAAATATCACAAACATATCAGTCTTTGTCCTGCCCTGGGGCAGTCCAGCACCAAAATGCTAGGCAATTCTCCTCTGAACAAGAGTACCAACAGCAACCCCAGACACGTGTTTCGGTCTGGTTGTATCTCATCAGTATGGTGGAGCTGTACCTCTCAAAGAATAGTGAGCAAGGGGTCCACGTCTGGATTCCCCTAGTAACTTAGGGTGGGACCCAAAGTTACTTAAATATGCAAATTAACAAGGGGGTTCCTGGGAGTCCCTCTGCCAGACATTAGTCCTGTTTACGAGAGACTTATGCAGAGTCTTTAGCTCACTGTCTTTCCCCAGTCCAGCACCGAAATGCTAGGCAATTTTCCTTTGAACAAGAGTACCAACAGCAACCCTAGACACGTGTTTCGGTCTGGTTGGACCTCATCAGTAGGGTGGAGCTGTGCCTCTCAAAGAATAGTGAGCAAGGGGTGCACATCTGGATTCCCATAGTAACTTAGGGTGAGACCCAAAGTTACTTAAATATGCAAATTAACAAGGGGGGTCCTGGGAGTCCCTCTGCCAGACATTAGTCCTGGTTATGAGAGACTTATCCAGAGTCTTTAGCTCACTATCTTTCACAGAGAAGAAATATCACAAACATATCAGTCTTTGTGCGGCCCTGGGGCAGTCCAGCACCAAAATGCTAGGCAATTCTCCTCTGAACAAAAGCACCAACAGCAGCCCCAGACACCTGTTTCGGTCTGGTTGGATCTCATCATTAGGGTAGAGATGTGCCTCTCTAAGAATAGTGAGCAATGGGTCCACGTCTGGATTCCCCTAGTAACTTAGGGTGAGACCCAAAGTTACTTAAATATGCAAATTAACAAGGCGGGTCCTGGGAGTCCCTCTGCCAGACATTAGTCCTGGTTATGAGAGTCTTATCCAGAGTCTTTAGCTCACTATATTTCACACAGAAGAAATATCACAAACATATCAGTCTTTGTCCTGCCCTGGGGCAGTCCAGCACCAAAATGCTAGGCAATTCTCCTCTGAACAAGAGTACCAACAGCAACCCCAGACACGTGTTTCGGTCTGGTTGGATCTCATCAGTATGGTGGAGCTGTGCCTCTCAAAGAATAGTGAGCAAGGGGTCCACGTCTGGATTCCCCTAGTAACTTCGGGTGGGACCCACAGTTACTTAAATATGCAAATTAACAAGGGGGGTCCTGGGAGTCCCTCTGCCAGACATTAGTCCTGTTACGAGAGACTTATGCAGAGTCTTTAGCTCACTATCTTTCCCCAGTCCAGCACCGAAATGCTAGGCAATTTTCCTCTGAACAAGAGTACCAACAGCAACCCTAGACACGTGTTTCGGTCTGGTTGGACCTCATCAGTAGGGTGGAGCTGTGCCTCTCTAAGAATAGTGAGCAAGGGGTGCACATCTGGATTCCCATAGTAACTTAGGGTGAGACCCAAAGTTACTTAAATATGCAAATTAACAAGGGGAGTCCTGGGAGTCCCTCTGCCACACATTAGTTCTGGTTATGAGAGACTTATCCAGAGTCTTTAGCTCACTATCTTTCACAGAGAAGAAATATCACAAACATATCAGTCTTTGTCCTGCCCTGGGGCAGTCCAGCACCAAAATGCTAGGCAATTCTCCTCTGAACAAGAGTACCAACAGCATCCCCAGACACGTGTTTCGGTCTGGTTGTATCTCATCAGTATGGTGGAGCTGTACCTCTCAAAGAATAGTGAGCAAGGGGTCCACGTCTGGATTCCCCTAGTAACTTAGGGTGGGACCCAAAGTTACTTAAATATGCAAATTAACAAGGGGGGTCCTGGGAGTCCCTCTGCCAGACATTAGTCCTGTTTACGAGAGACTTATGCAGAGTCTTTAGCTCACTGTCTTTCCCCAGTCCAGCACCGAAATGCTAGGCAATTTTCCTTTGAACAGGAGTACCAACAGCAACCCTAGACACGTGTTTCGGTCTGGTTGGACCTCATCAGTAGGGTGGAGCTGTGCCTCTCTAAGAATAGTGAGCAAGGGTGCACATCTGGATTCCCATAGTAACTTAGGGTGAGACCCAAAGTTACTTAAATATGCAAATTAACAAGGGGGGTCCTGGGAGTCCCTCTGCCAGACATTAGTCCTGGTTATGAGAGACTTATCCAGAGTCTTTAGCTCACTATCTTTCACAGAGAAGAAATATCACAAACATATCAGTCTTTGTGCGGCCCTGGGGCAGTCCAGCACCAAAATGCTAGGCAATTCTCCTCTGAACAAAAGTACCAACAGCAGCCCCAGACACCTGTTTCGGTCTGGTTGGATCTCATCATTAGGGTAGAGATGTGCCTCTCTAAGAATAGTGAGCAATGGGTCCACGTCTGGATTCCCCTAGTAACTTAGGGTGAGACCCAAAGTTACTTAAATATGCAAATTAACAAGGGGGGTCCTGGGAGTCCCTCTGCCAGACATTAGTCCTGGTTATGAGAGTCTTATCCACAGTCTTTAGCTCACTATATTTCACACAGTAGAAATATCACAAACATATCAGTCTTTGTCATGCCCTGGGGCAGTCCAGCACCAAAATGCTAGGCAATTCTCCTCTGAACAAGAGTACCAACAGCAACCCCAGACACGTGTTTCGGTCTGGTTGGGTCTCATCAGTATGGTGGAGCTGTGCCTCTCAAAGAATAGTGAGCAAGGGGTCCACGTCTGGATTCCCCTAGTAACTTAGGGTGGGACCCACAGTTACTTAAATATGCAAGTTAACAAGGGGGGTCCTGGGAGTCCCTCTGCCAGACATTAGTCCTGTTTACGAGAGACTTATGCAGAGTCTTTAGCTCACTATCTTTCCCCAGTCCAGCACCGAAATGCTAGGCAATTTTCCTCTGAACAAGAGTACCAACAGCAACCCTAGACACGTGTTTCGGTCTGGTTAGACCTCATCAGTAGGGTGGAGCTGTGCCTCTCTAAGAATAGTGAGCAAGGGGTGCACATCTGGATTCCCATAGTAACTTAGGGTGAGACCCAAAGTTACTTAAATATGCAAATTAACAAGGGGGGTCCTGGGAGTCCCTCTGCCAGACATTAGTCCTGGTTATGAGAGTCTTATCCAGAGTCTTTAGCTCACTATATTTCACACAGAAGAAATATCACAAACATATCAGTATTTGTCCTGCCCTGGGGCAGTCCAGCACCAAAATGCTAAGCAATTCTCCTCTGAACAAGAGTACCAACAGCAACCCCAGACACGTGTTTCGCTCTGGTTGGATCTCATCAGTATGGTGGAGCTGTGCCTCTCAAAGAATAGTGAGCAAGGGGTCCATGTCTGGATTCCCCTAGTAACTTAGGGTGGGACCCAAAGTTACTTAAATATGCAAATTAATAAGGGGGGTCCTGGGAGTCCCTCTGCCAGACATTAGTCCTGTTTACGAGAGACTTATGCAAAGTCTTTAGCTCACTATCTTTCCCCAGTCCAGCACCGAAATGCTAGGCAATTTTCCTCTGAACAAGAGTACCAACAGCAAACCTAGACACGTGTTTCGGTCTGGTTGGACCTCATCAGTAGGGTGGAGCTGTGCCTCTCTAAGAATAGTGAGCAAGGGGTGCACATCTGGATTCCCATAGAAACTTAGGGTGAGACCCAAAGTTACTTAAATATGCAAATTAACAAGGGGGGTCCTGGGAGTCCCTCTGCCAGACATGAGTCGTGGTTATGAGAGACTTATCCAGAGTCTTTAGCTCACTATCTTTCACAGAGAAGAAATATCACAAACATATCAGTCTTTGTGCGGCCCTGGGGCAGTCCAGCACCAAAATGCTAGGCAATTCTCCTCTGAACAAAAGTACCAACAGCAGCCCCAGACACGTGTTTCGGTCTGGTTCTACCTCATCATTAGGGTAGAGATGTGCCTCTCTAAGAATAGTGAGCAATGGGTCCACGTCTGGATTCCCCTAGTAACTTAGGGTGAGACCCAAAGCTACTTAAATATGTAAATTAACAAGGGGGTTCTGGGAGTCCCTCTGCCAGACATTACTCCTGGTTATGAGAGACTTACACAGAGTCTTTAGCTCACTATCTTTCACAGAAAAGAAATGTCCCAAACATATCAGTCTTTGTCATGCCCTGGGGCAGTCCAGCACCGAAATGCTAGGCAATTCTCCTCTGAACAAGAGTACCAACAGCAACCCCAGACACGTGTTTCGGTCTGGTTGGATCTCATCAGTATGGTGGAGCTGTGCCTCTCAAAGAATAGTGAGCAAGGGGTCCACGTCTGGATTCCCCTAGTAACTTCGGGTGGGACCCACAGTTACTTAAATATGCAAGTTTACAAGGGGGGTCCTGGGAGTCCCTCTGCCAGACATTAGTCCTGTTTACGAGAGACTTATGCAGAGTCTTTAGCTCACTATCTTTCCCCAGTCCAGCACCGAAATGCTAGGCAATTTTCCTCTGAACAAAAGTACCAACAGCAACCCTAGACAGGTGTTTCGGTCTGGTTGGACCTCATCAGTAGGGTGGAGCTGTGCCTCTCTAAGAATAGTGAGCAAGGGGTGCACATCTGGATTCCCATAGTAACTGAGGATGAGACCCAAAGTTACTTAAATATGCAAATTAACAAGGGGGGTCGTGGGAGTCCCTCTGCCAGACATTAGTCCTGGTTATGAGAGACTTATCCAGAGTCTTTAGCTCACTATCTTTCACAGAGAAGAAATATCACAAACATATCAGTCTTTGTCCTGCCCTGGGGCAGTCCAGCACCAAAATGCTAGGCAATTCTCCTCTGAACAAGAGTACCAACAGCAACCCGAGACACGTGTTTCGGTCTGGTTGGATCTCATCAGTATGGTGGAGCTGTGCCTCTCAAAGAATAGTGAGCAAGGGGTCCATGTCTGGATTCCCCTAGTAACTTAGGGTGGGACCCAAAGTTACTTAAATATGCAAATTAACAAGGGGGTCCTGGGAGTCCCTCTGCCAGACATTAGTCATGTTTACGAGAGACTTATGCAGAGTCTTTAGTTCACTGTCTGATCCCAGTCAAGCACCGAAATGCTAGGCAATTTTCCTCTGAACAAGAGTACCAACAGCAACCCTAGACAAGTGTTTCGGTCTGGTTGGACCTCATCAGTAGGGTGGAGCTGTGCCTCTCTAAGAATAGTGAGCAAGGGGTGCACATCTGGATTCCCATAGTAACTTAGGGTGAGACCCAAAGTTACTTAAATATGCAAATTAACAAGGGGGGTCCTGGGAGTCCCTCTGCCAGACATTAGTCTTGGTTATGAGAGACTTATCCAGAGTCCTTAGCTCACTATCTTTCACAGAGAAGAAATATCACAAACATATCAGTCTTTGTCCTGCCCTGGGGCAGTCCAGCACCAAAATGCTAGGCAATTCTCCTCTGAACAAGAGTACCAACAGCAACCCCAGACACGTGTTTCGGTCTGGTTGGATCTCATCAGTATGGTGGAGCTGTGCCTCTCAAAGAATAGTGAGCAAGGGGTCCACGTCTGGATTCCCCTAGTAACTTCGGGTGGGACCCACAGTTACTTAAATATGCAAGTTAACAAGGGGGGTCCTGGGAGTCCCTCTGCCAGACATTAGTCCTGTTTACGAGAGACTTATGCAGAGTCTTTAGCTCACTATCTTTCCCCAGTCCAGCACCGAAATGCTAGGCAATTTTCCTCTGAACAATAGTAGCAACAGCAACCCTAGACACGTGTTTCGGTCTGGTTGGACCTCATCAGTAGGGTGGAGCTGTGCCTCTCTAAGAATAGTGAGCAAGGGGTGCACATCTGGATTCCCATAGTAACTTAGGGTGAGACCCAAAGTTACTTAAATATGCAAATTAACAAGGGGGGTCCTGGGAGTCCCTCTGCCAGACATTAGTCCTGGTTATGAGAGTCTTATCCAGAGTCTTTAGCTCACTATATTTCACACAGAAGAAATATCACAAACATATCAGTCTTTGTCCTGCCCTGGGGCAGTCCAGCACCAAAATGCTAGGCAATTCTCCTCTGAACAAGAGTACCAACAGCAACCCCAGACACGTGTTTCGGTCTGGTTCGATCTCATCAGTATGGTGGAGCTGTGCCTCTCAAAGAATAGTGAGCAAGGGGTCCACGTCTGGATTCCCCTAGTAACTTAGGGTGGGACCCAAAGTTACTTAAATATGCAAATTAACAAGGGGGGTCCTGGGAGTCCCTCTGCCAGACATTAGTCCTGTTTACGAGAGACTTATGCAGAGTTTTTAGCTCACTATCTTTCCCCAGTCCAGCACCGAAATGCTAGGCAATTTTCCTCTGAACAAGAGTACCAACAGCAACCCTAGACACGTGTTTCGGTCTGGTTGGACCTCATCAGTAGGGTGGAGCTGTGCCTCTCAAAGAATAGTGAGCAAGGGGTGCACATCTGGATTCCCATAGTAACTTAGGGTGAGACCCAAAGTTACTTAAATATGCAAATTAACAAGGGGGTCCTGGGAGTCCCTCTGCCAGACATTAGTCTTGGTTATGAGAGACTTATCCAGAGTCCTTAGCTCACTATCTTTCACAGAGAAGAAATATCACAAACATATCAGTCTTTGTCCTGCCCTGGGGCAGTCCAGCACCAAAATGCTAGGCAATTCTCCTCTGAACAAGAGTACCAACAGCAACCCCAGACACGTGTTTCAGTCTGGTTGGATCTCATCAGTATGGTGGAGCTGTGCCTCTCAAAGAATAGTGAGCAAGGGGTCCACGTCTGGATTCCCCTAGTAACTTCGGGTGGGACCCACAGTTACTTAAATATGCAAGTTAACAAGGGGGGTCCTGGGAGTCCCTCTGCCAGACATTAGTCCTGTTTACGAGAGACTTATGCAGAGTCTTTAGCTCACTATCTTTCCCCAGTCCAGCACCGAAATGCTAGGCAATTTTCCTCTGAACAAGAGTACCAACAGCTACCCTAGACACGTGTTTCGGTCTGGTTGGACCTCATCAGTAGGGTGGAGCTGTGCCTCGCTAAGAATAGTGAGTAAGAGGTGCACATCTGGATTCCCATAGTAACTTAGGGTGAGACCCAAAGTTACTTAAATATGCAAATTAACAAGGGGGGTCCTGGGAGTCCCTCTGCCAGACATTAGTCCTGGTTATGAGAGTCTTATCCAGAGTCTTTAGCTCACTATCTTTCACAAAGAAGAAATATCACAAACATATCAGTCTTTGTCCTGCCCTGGGGCAGTCCAGCACCAAAATGCTAGGCAATTCTCCTCTGAACAAGAGTACCAACAGCAACCCCAGACACGTGTTTCGGTCTGGTTGGATCTCATCAGTATGGTGGAGCTGTGCCTCTCAAAGAATAGTGAGCAAGGGGTCCACGTCTGGATTCCGCTAGTAACTTAGGGTGGGACCCAAAGTTACTTAAATATGCAAATTAACAAGGGGGGTCCTGGGAGTCCCTCTGCCAGACATTAGTCCTGTTTACGAGAGACTTATGCAGAGTTTTTAGCTCACTGTCTGATCCCAGTCAAGCACCGAAATGCTAGGCAATTTTCCTCTGAACAAGAGTACCAACAGCAACCCTAGACACGTGTTTCGGTCTGGTTGGACCTCATCAGTAGGGTGGAGCTGTGCCTCTCTAAGAATAGTGAGCAAGGGGTGCACATCTGGATTCCCATAGTAAGTTAGGGTGAGACCCAAAGTTACTTAAATATGCAAATTAACAAGGCGGGGTCCTGGGAGTCCCTCTGCCAGACATTAGTCTTGGTTATGAGAGACTTATCCAGAGTCCTTAGCTCACTATCTTTCACAGAGAAGAAATATCACAAACATATCAGTCTTTGTCCTGCCCTGGGGCAGTCCAGCACCAAAATGCTAGGCAATTCTCCTCTGAACAAGAGTACCAACAGCAACCCCAGACACGTGTTTCAGTCTGGTTGGATCTCATCAGTATGGTGGAGCTGTGCCTCTCAAAGAATAGTGAGCAAGGGGTCCACGTCTGGATTCCCCTAGTAACTTCGGGTGGGACCCACAGTTACTTAAATATGCAAGTTAACAAGGGGGGTCCTGGGAGTCCCTCTGCCAGACATTAGTCCTGTTTACGAGAGACTTATGCAGAGTCTTTAGCTCACTATCTTTCCCCAGTCCAGCACCGAAATGCTAGGCAATTTTCCTCTGAACAAGAGTACCAACAGCAACCCTAGACACGTGTTTCGGTCTGGTTGGACCTCATCAGTAGGGTGGAGCTGTGCCTCTCTAAGAATAGTGAGTAAGAGGTGCACATCTGGATTCCCATAGTAACTTAGGGTGAGACCCAAAGTTACTTAAATATGCAAATTAACAAGGGGGGTCCTGGGAGTCCCTCTGCCAGACATTAGTCCTGGTTATGAGAGTCTTATCCAGAGTCTTTAGCTCACTATCTTTCACAAAGAAGAAATATCACAAACATATCAGTCTTTGTCCTGCCCTGGGGCAGTCCAGCACCAAAATGCTAGGCAATTCTCCTCTGAACAAGAGTACCAACAGCAACCCCAGACACGTGTTTCGGTCTGGTTGGATCTCATCAGTATGGTGGAGCTGTGCCTCTCAAAGAATAGTGAGCAAGGGGTCCACGTCTGGATTCCCCTAGTAACTTAGGGTGGGACCCAAAGTTACTTAAATATGCAAATTAACAAGGGGGGTCCTGGGAGTCCCTCTGCCAGACATTAGTCCTGTTTACGAGAGACTTATGCAGAGTTTTTAGCTCACTATCTTTCCCCAGTCCAGCACCGAAATGCTAGGCAATTTTCCTCTGAACAAGAGTACCAACAGCAACCCTAGACACGTGTTTCGGTCTGGTTGGACCTCATCAGTAGGGTGGAGCTGTGCCTCTCAAAGAATAGTGAGCAAGGGGTGCACATCTGTATTTCCATAGTAATTTAGGGTGAGACCCAAAGTTACTTAAATATGCAAATTAACAAGGGGGACCTGGGAGTCCCTCTGCCAGATATTAGTCCTGGTTATGAGAGACTTATCCAGAGTCTTTAGCTCACTATCTTTCACAGAGAAGAAATATCACAAACATATCAATCTTTGTCCTGCCCTGGGCAGTCCAGCACCAACATTCTAGGCAATTCTCCTCTGAACAAGAGTACCAACTGCAACCCCAGACACGTGTTTCGGTCTGGTTGGATCTCATCAGTATGGTGGAGCTGTGCCTCTCAAAGAATAGTGAGCAAGGGGTCCACGTCTGGATTCCCCTAGTAACTTAGGGTGGGACCCAAAGTTACTTAAATATGCAAATTAACAAGGGGGGTCCTGGGAGTCCCTCTGCCAGACATTAGTCCTGTTTACGAGAGACTTATGCAAAGTCTTTAGCTCACTATCTTTCCCCAGTCCAGCACCGAAATGCTAGGCAATTTTCCTCTGAACAAGAGTACCAACAGCAAACCTAGACACGTGTTTCGGTCTGGTTGGACCTCATCAGTAGGGTGGAGCTGTGCCTCTCTAAGAATAGTGAGCAAGGGGTGCACATCTGGATTCCCATAGTAACTTAGGGTGAGACCCAAAGTTACTTAAATATGCAAATTAACAAGGGGGGTCCTGGGAGTCCCTCTGCCAGACATGAGTCGTGGTTATGAGAGACTTATCCAGAGTCTTTAGCTCACTATCTTTCACAGAGAAGAAATATCACAAACATATCAGTCTTTGTGCGGCCCTGGGGTAGTCCAGCACCAAAATGCTAGGCAATTCTCCTCTGAACAAAAGTACCAACAGCAGCCCCAGACACGTGTTTCGGTCTGGTTCTACCTCATCATTAGGGTAGAGATGTGCCTCTCTAAGAATAGTGAGCAATGGGTCCACGTCTGGATTCCCCTAGTAACTTAGGGTGAGACCCAAAGCTACTTAAATATGCAAATTAACAAGGGGGTTCTGGGAGTCCCTCTGCCAGACATTACTCCTGGTTATGAGAGACTTACCCAGAGTCTTTAGCTCACTATCTTTCACAGAAAAGAAATGTCCCAAACATATCAGTCTTTGTCATGCCCTGGGGCAGTCCAGCACCGAAATGCTAGGCAATTCTCCTCTGAACAAGAGTACCAACAGCAACCCCAGACACGTGTTTCGGTCTGGTTGGATCTCATCAGTATGGTGGAGCTGTGCCTCTCAAAGAATAGTGAGCAAGGGGTCCACGTCTGGATTCCCTAGTAACTTCGGGTGGGACCCACAGTTACTTAAATATGCAAGTTTACAAGGGGGGTCCTGGGAGTCCCTCTGCCAGACATTAGTCCTGTTTACGAGAGACTTATGCAGAGTCTTTAGCTCACTATCTTTCCCCAGTCCAGCACCGAAATGCTAGGCAATTTTCCTCTGAACAAAAGTACCAACAGCAACCCTAGACAGGTGTTTCGGTCTGGTTGGACCTCATCAGTAGGGTGGAGCTGTGCCTCTCTAAGAATAGTGAGCAAGGGGTGCACATCTGGATTCCCATAGTAACTTAGGATGAGACCCAAAGTTACTTAAATATGCAAATTAACAAGGGGGGTCGTGGGAGTCTCTCTGCCAGACATTAGTCCTGGTTATGAGAGACTTATCCAGAGTCTTTAGCTCACTATCTTTCACAGAGAAGAAATATCACAAACATATCAGTCTTTGTCCTGCCCTGGGGCAGTCCAGCACCAAAATGCTAGGCAATTCTCCTCTGAACAAGAGTACCAACAGCAACCCGAGACACGTGTTTCGGTCTGGTTGGATCTCATCAGTATGGTGGAGCTGTGCCTCTCTAAGAATAGTGAGCAAGGGGTGCACATCTGGATTCCCATAGTAACTTAGGGTGAGACCCAAAGTTACTTAAATATGCAAATTAACAAGGGGGGTCCTGGGAGTCCCTCTGCCAGACATTAGTCTTGGTTATGAGAGACTTATCCAGAGTCCTTAGCTCACTATCTTTCACAGAGAAGAAATATCACAAACATATCAGTCTTTGTCCTGCCCTGGGGCAGTCCAGCACCAAAATGCTAGGCAATTCTCCTCTGAACAAGAGTACCAACAGCAACCCCAGACACGTGTTTCGGTCTGGTTGGATCTCATCAGTATGGTGGAGCTGTGCCTCTCAAAGAATAGTGAGCAAGGGGTCCACGTCTGGATTCCCCTAGTAACTTCGGGTGGGACCCACAGTTACTTAAATATGCAAGTTAACAAGGGGGGTCCTGGGTGTCCCTCTGCCAGACATTAGTCCTGTTTACGAGAGACTTATGCAGAGTCTTTAGCTCACTATCTTTCCCCAGTCCAGCACCGAAATGCTATGCAATTTTCCTCTGAACAAGAGTAGCAACAGCAACCCTAGACACGTGTTTCGGTCTGGTTGGACCTCATCAGTAGGGTGGAGCTGTGCCTCTCTAAGAATAGTGAGCAAGGGGTGCACATCTGGATTCCCATAGTAACTTAGGGTGAGACCCAAAGTTACTTAAATATGCAAATTAACAAGGGGGGTCCTGGGAGTCCCTCTGCCAGACATTAGTCCTGGTTATGAGAGTCTTATCCAGAGTCTTTAGCTCACTATATTTCACACAGAACAAATATCACAAACATATCAGTCTTTGTCCTGCCCTGGGGCAGTCCAGCACCAAAATGCTAGGCAATTCTCCTCTGAACAAGAGTACCAACAGCAACCCCAGACACGTGTTTCGGTCTGGTTCGATCTCATCAGTATGGTGGAGCTGTGCCTCTCAAAGAATAGTGAGCAAGGGGTCCACGTCTGGATTCCCCTAGTAACTTAGGGTGGGACCCAAAGTTACTTAAATATGCAAATTAACAAGGGGGGTCCTGGGAGTCCCTCTGCCAGACATTAGTCCTGTTTACGAGAGACTTATGCAGAGTTTTTAGCTCACTATCTTTCCCCAGTCCAGCACCGAAATGCTAGGCAATTTTCCTCTGAACAAGAGTACCAACAGCAACCCTAGACACGTGTTTCGGTCTGGTTGGACCTCATCAGTAGGGTGGAGCTGTGCCTCTCAAAGAATAGTGAGCAAGGTGTGCACATCTGGATTCCCATAGTAACTTAGGGTGAGACCCAAAGTTGCTTAAATATGCAAATTAACAAGGGGGTCCTGGGAGTCCCTCTGCCAGACATTAGTCCTGGTTATGAGAGTCTTATCCAGAGTCTTTAGCTCACTATCTTTCACAAAGAAGAAATATCACAAACATATCAGTCTTTGTCCTGCCCTGGGGCAGTCCAGCACCAAAATGCTAGGCAATTCTCCTCTGAACAAGAGTACCAACAGCAACCCCAGACACGTGTTTCGGTCTGGTTGGATCTCATCAGTATGGTGGAACTGTGCCTCTCAAAGAATAGTGAGCAAGGGGTCCACGTCTGGATTCCCCTAGTAACTTAGGGTGGGACCCAAAGTTACTTAAATATGCAAATTAACAAGGGGGGTCCTGGGAGTCCCTCTGCCAGACATTAGTCGTGTTTACGAGAGACTTATGAAGAGTTTTTAGCTCACTATCTTTCCCCAGTCCAGCACCGAAATGCTAGGCAATTTTCCTCTGAACAAGAGTACCAACAGCAACCCTAGACACGTGTTTCGGTCTGGTTGGACCTCATCAGTAGGGTGGAGCTGTGCCTCTCAAAGAATAGTGAGCAAGGGGTGCACATCTGTATTTCCATAGTAACTTAGGGTGAGACCCAAAGTTACTTAAATATGCAAATTAACAAGGGGGACCTGGGAGTCCCTCTGCCAGACATTAGTCCTGGTTATGAGAGACTTATCCAGAGTCTTTAGCTCACTATCTTTCACAGAGAAGAAATATCACAAACATATCAATCTTTGTCCTGCCCTGGGCAGTCCAGCACCAACATTCTAGGCAATTCTCCTCTGAACAAGAGTACCAACTGCAACCCCAGACACGTGTTTCGGTCTGGTTGGATCTCATCAGTATGGTGGAGCTGTGCCTCTCAAAGAATAGTGAGCAAGGGGTCCACGTTTGGATTCACCAAGTAACTTAGGGTGGGACCCAAAGTTACTTAAATATGCAAATTAACAAGGGGGGTCCTGGGAGTCCCTCTGCCAGACATTAGTCCTGTTACGAGAGACTTATGCAGAGTCTTTAGCTCACTATCTTTCCCCAGTCCAGCACCGAAATGCTAGGCAATTTTCCTCTGAACAAGAGTACCAACAGCAACCCTAGACACGTGTTTCGGTCTGGTTGGACCTCATCAGTAGGGTGGAGCTGTGCCTCTCTAAGAATAGTGAGCAAGGGGTGCACATCTGGATTCCCATAGTAACTTAGGGTGAGACCCAAAGTTACTTAAATATGCAAATTAACAAGGGGAGTCCTGGGAGTCCCTCTGCCAGACATTAGTTCTGGTTATGAGAGACTTATCCAGAGTCTTTAGCTCACTATCTTTCACAGAGAAGAAATATCACAAACATATCAGTCTTTGTCCTGCCCTGGGGCAGTCCAGCACCAAAATGCTAGGCAATTCTCCTCTGAACAAGAGTACCAACAGCAACCCCAGACACGTGTTTCGGTCTGGTTGTATCTCATCAGTATGGTGGAGCTGTACCTCTCAAAGAATAGTGAGCAAGGGGTCCACGTCTGGATTCCCCTAGTAACTTAGGGTGGGACCCAAAGTTACTTAAATATGCAAATTAACAAGGGGGTTCCTGGGAGTCCCTCTGCCAGACATTAGTCCTGTTTACGAGAGACTTATGCAGAGTCTTTAGCTCACTGTCTTTCCCCAGTCCAGCACCGAAATGCTAGGCAATTTTCCTTTGAACAAGAGTACCAACAGCAACCCTAGACACGTGTTTCGGTCTGGTTGGACCTCATCAGTAGGGTGGAGCTGTGCCTCTCTAAAAATAGTGAGCAAGGGGTGCACATCTGGATTCCCATAGTAACTTAGGGTGAGACCCAAAGTTACTTAAATATGCAAATTAACAAGGGGGGTCCTGGGAGTCCCTCTGCCAGACATTAGTCCTGGTTATGAGAGACTTATCCAGAGTCTTTAGCTCACTATCTTTCACAGAGAAGAAATATCACAAACATATCAGTCTTTGTGCGGCCCTGGGGCAGTCCAGCACCAAAATGCTAGGCAATTCTCCTCTGAACAAAAGCACCAACAGCATCCCCAGACACCTGTTTCGGTCTGGTTGGATCTCATCATTAGGGTAGAGATGTGCCTCTCTAAGAATAGTGAGCAATGGGTCCACGTCTGGATTCCCCTAGTAACTTAGGGTGAGACCCAAAGCTACTTAAATATGTAAATTAACAAGGGGGTTCTGGGAGTCCCTCTGCCAGACATTACTCCTGGTTATGAGAGACTTACACAGAGTCTTTAGCTCACTATCTTTCACAGAAAAGAAATGTCCCAAACATATCAGTCTTTGTCATGCCCTGGGGCAGTCCAGCACCGAAATGCTAGGCAATTCTCCTCTGAACAAGAGTACCAACAGCAACCCCAGACACGTGTTTCGGTCTGGTTGGATCTCATCAGTATGGTGGAGCTGTGCCTCTCAAAGAATAGTGAGCAAGGGGTCCACGTCTGGATTCCCCTAGTAACTTCGGGTGGGACCCACAGTTACTTAAATATGCAAGTTTACAAGGGGGGTCCTGGGAGTCCCTCTGCCAGACATTAGTCCTGTTTACGAGAGACTTATGCAGAGTCTTTAGCTCACTATCTTTCCCCAGTCCAGCACCGAAATGCTAGGCAATTTTCCTCTGAACAAAAGTACCAACAGCAACCCTAGACAGGTGTTTCGGTCTGGTTGGACCTCATCAGTAGGGTGGAGCTGTGCCTCTCTAAGAATAGTGAGCAAGGGGTGCACATCTGGATTCCCATAGTAACTGAGGATGAGACCCAAAGTTACTTAAATATGCAAATTAACAAGGGGGGTCGTGGGAGTCCCTCTGCCAGACATTAGTCCTGGTTATGAGAGACTTATCCAGAGTCTTTAGCTCACTATCTTTCACAGAGAAGAAATATCACAAACATATCAGTCTTTGTCCTGCCCTGGGGCAGTCCAGCACCAAAATGCTAGGCAATTCTCCTCTGAACAAGAGTACCAACAGCAACCCGAGACACGTGTTTCGGTCTGGTTGGATCTCATCAGTATGGTGGAGCTGTGCCTCTCAAAGAATAGTGAGCAAGGGGTCCATGTCTGGATTCCCCTAGTAACTTAGGGTGGGACCCAAAGTTACTTAAATATGCAAATTAACAAGGGGGTCCTGGGAGTCCCTCTGCCAGACATTAGTCCTGTTTACGAGAGACTTATGCAGAGTCTTTAGTTCACTGTCTGATCCCAGTCAAGCACCGAAATGCTAGGCAATTTTCCTCTGAACAAGAGTACCAACAGCAACCCTAGACAAGTGTTTCGGTCTGGTTGGACCTCATCAGTAGGGTGGAGCTGTGCCTCTCTAAGAATAGTGAGCAAGGGGTGCACATCTGGATTCCCATAGTAACTTAGGGTGAGACCCAAAGTTACTTAAATATGCAAATTAACAAGGGGGGTCCTGGGAGTCCCTCTGCCAGACATTAGTCTTGGTTATGAGAGACTTATCCAGAGTCCTTAGCTCACTATCTTTCACAGAGAAGAAATATCACAAACATATCAGTCTTTGTCCTGCCCTGGGGCAGTCCAGCACCAAAATGCTAGGCAATTCTCCTCTGAACAAGAGTACCAACAGCAACCCCAGACACGTGTTTCGGTCTGGTTGGATCTCATCAGTATGGTGGAGCTGTGCCTCTCAAAGTATAGTGAGCAAGGGGTCCACGTCTGGATTCCCCTAGTAACTTCGGGTGGGACCCACAGTTACTTAAATATGCAAGTTAACAAGGGGGGTCCTGGGAGTCCCTCTGCCAGACATTAGTCCTGTTTACGAGAGACTTATGCAGAGTCTTTAGCTCACTATCTTTCCCCAGTCCAGCACCGAAATGCTAGGCAATTTTCCTCTGAACAATAGTAGCAACAGCAACCCTAGACACGTGTTTCGGTCTGGTTGGACCTCATCAGTAGGGTGGAGCTGTGCCTCTCTAAGAATAGTGAGCAAGGGGTGCACATCTGGATTCCCATAGTAACTTAGGGTGAGACCCAAAGTTACTTAAATATGCAAATTAACAAGGGGGGTCCTGGGAGTCCCTCTGCCAGACATTAGTCCTGGTTATGAGAGTCTTATCCAGAGTCTTTAGCTCACTATATTTCACACAGAAGAAATATCACAAACATATCAGTCTTTGTCCTGCCCTGGGGCAGTCCAGCACCAAAATGCTAGGCAATTCTCCTCTGAACAAGAGTACCAACAGCAACCCCAGACACGTGTTTCGGTCTGGTTCGATCTCATCAGTATGGTGGAGCTGTGCCTCTCAAAGAATAGTGAGCAAGGGGTCCACGTCTGGATTCCCCTAGTAACTTAGGGTGGGACCCAAAGTTACTTAAATATGCAAATTAACAAGGGGGGTCCTGGGAGTC
This sequence comes from Ambystoma mexicanum, assembly GCF_040938575.1. Classification (NCBI taxonomy): domain Eukaryota; kingdom Metazoa; phylum Chordata; class Amphibia; order Caudata; family Ambystomatidae; genus Ambystoma; species Ambystoma mexicanum. The sequence goes on from NC_090931.1 coordinate 345,287,953, forward strand.
CCTCTGCCAGACATTAGTCCTGTTTACGAGAGACTTATGCAGAGTTTTTAGCTCACTATCTTTCCCCAGTCCAGCACCGAAATGCTAGGCAATTTTCCTCTGAACAAGAGTACCAACAGCAACCCTAGACACGTGTTTCGGTCTGGTTGGACCTCATCAGTAGGGTGGAGCTGTGCCTCTCAAAGAATAGTGAGCAAGGGGTGCACATCTGGATTCCCATAGTAACTTAGGGTGAGACCCAAAGTTACTTAAATATGCAAATTAACAAGGGGGTCCTGGGAGTCCCTCTGCCAGACATTAGTCTTGGTTATGAGAGACTTATCCAGAGTCCTTAGCTCACTATCTTTCACAGAGAAGAAATATCACAAACATATCAGTCTTTGTCCTGCCCTGGGGCAGTCCAGCACCAAAATGCTAGGCAATTCTCCTCTGAACAAGAGTACCAACAGCAACCCCAGACACGTGTTTCAGTCTGGTTGGATCTCATCAGTATGGTGGAGCTGTGCCTCTCAAAGAATAGTGAGCAAGGGGTCCACGTCTGGATTCCCCTAGTAACTTCGGGTGGGACCCACAGTTACTTAAATATGCAAGTTAACAAGGGGGGTCCTGGGAGTCCCTCTGCCAGACATTAGTCCTGTTTACGAGAGACTTATGCAGAGTCTTTAGCTCACTATCTTTCCCCAGTCCAGCACCGAAATGCTAGGCAATTTTCCTCTGAACAAGAGTACCAACAGCTACCCTAGACACGTGTTTCGGTCTGGTTGGACCTCATCAGTAGGGTGGAGCTGTGCCTCTCTAAGAATAGTGAGTAAGAGGTGCACATCTGGATTCCCATAGTAACTTAGGGTGAGACCCAAAGTTACTTAAATATGCAAATTAACAAGGGGGGTCCTGGGAGTCCCTCTGCCAGACATTAGTCCTGGTTATGAGAGTCTTATCCAGAGTCTTTAGCTCACTATCTTTCACAAAGAAGAAATATCACAAACATATCAGTCTTTGTCCTGCCCTGGGGCAGTCCAGCACCAAAATGCTAGGCAATTCTCCTCTGAACAAGAGTACCAACAGCAACCCCAGACACGTGTTTCGGTCTGGTTGGATCTCATCAGTATGGTGGAGCTGTGCCTCTCAAAGAATAGTGAGCAAGGGGTCCACGTCTGGATTCCGCTAGTAACTTAGGGTGGGACCCAAAGTTACTTAAATATGCAAATTAACAAGGGGGGTCCTGGGAGTCCCTCTGCCAGACATTAGTCCTGTTTACGAGAGACTTATGCAGAGTTTTTAGCTCACTGTCTGATCCCAGTCAAGCACCGAAATGCTAGGCAATTTTCCTCTGAACAAGAGTACCAACAGCAACCCTAGACACGTGTTTCGGTCTGGTTGGACCTCATCAGTAGGGTGGAGCTGTGCCTCTCTAAGAATAGTGAGCAAGGGGTGCACATCTGGATTCCCATAGTAAGTTAGGGTGAGACCCAAAGTTACTTAAATATGCAAATTAACAAGGCGGGGTCCTGGGAGTCCCTCTGCCAGACATTAGTCTTGGTTATGAGAGACTTATCCAGAGTCCTTAGCTCACTATCTTTCACAGAGAAGAAATATCACAAACATATCAGTCTTTGTCCTGCCCTGGGGCAGTCCAGCACCAAAATGCTAGGCAATTCTCCTCTGAACAAGAGTACCAACAGCAACCCCAGACACGTGTTTCAGTCTGGTTGGATCTCATCAGTATGGTGGAGCTGTGCCTCTCAAAGAATAGTGAGCAAGGGGTCCACGTCTGGATTCCCCTAGTAACTTCGGGTGGGACCCACAGTTACTTAAATATGCAAGTTAACAAGGGGGGTCCTGGGAGTCCCTCTGCCAGACATTAGTCCTGTTTACGAGAGACTTATGCAGAGTCTTTAGCTCACTATCTTTCCCCAGTCCAGCACCGAAATGCTAGGCAATTTTCCTCTGAACAAGAGTACCAACAGCAACCCTAGACACGTGTTTCGGTCTGGTTGGACCTCATCAGTAGGGTGGAGCTGTGCCTCTCTAAGAATAGTGAGTAAGAGGTGCACATCTGGATTCCCATAGTAACTTAGGGTGAGACCCAAAGTTACTTAAATATGCAAATTAACAAGGGGGGTCCTGGGAGTCCCTCTGCCAGACATTAGTCCTGGTTATGAGAGTCTTATCCAGAGTCTTTAGCTCACTATCTTTCACAAAGAAGAAATATCACAAACATATCAGTCTTTGTCCTGCCCTGGGGCAGTCCAGCACCAAAATGCTAGGCAATTCTCCTCTGAACAAGAGTACCAACAGCAACCCCAGACACGTGTTTCGGTCTGGTTGGATCTCATCAGTATGGTGGAGCTGTGCCTCTCAAAGAATAGTGAGCAAGGGGTCCACGTCTGGATTCCCCTAGTAACTTAGGGTGGGACCCAAAGTTACTTAAATATGCAAATTAACAAGGGGGGTCCTGGGAGTCCCTCTGCCAGACATTAGTCCTGTTTACGAGAGACTTATGCAGAGTTTTTAGCTCACTATCTTTCCCCAGTCCAGCACCGAAATGCTAGGCAATTTTCCTCTGAACAAGAGTACCAACAGCAACCCTAGACACGTGTTTCGGTCTGGTTGGACCTCATCAGTAGGGTGGAGCTGTGCCTCTCAAAGAATAGTGAGCAAGGGGTGCACATCTGTATTTCCATAGTAATTTAGGGTGAGACCCAAAGTTACTTAAATATGCAAATTAACAAGGGGGACCTGGGAGTCCCTCTGCCAGATATTAGTCCTGGTTATGAGAGACTTATCCAGAGTCTTTAGCTCACTATCTTTCACAGAGAAGAAATATCACAAACATATCAATCTTTGTCCTGCCCTGGGCAGTCCAGCACCAACATTCTAGGCAATTCTCCTCTGAACAAGAGTACCAACTGCAACCCCAGACACGTGTTTCGGTCTGGTTGGATCTCATCAGTATGGTGGAGCTGTGCCTCTCAAAGAATAGTGAGCAAGGGGTCCACGTCTGGATTCCCCTAGTAACTTAGGGTGGGACCCAAAGTTACTTAAATATGCAAATTAACAAGGGGGGTCCTGGGAGTCCCTCTGCCAGACATTAGTCCTGTTTACGAGAGACTTATGCAAAGTCTTTAGCTCACTATCTTTCCCCAGTCCAGCACCGAAATGCTAGGCAATTTTCCTCTGAACAAGAGTACCAACAGCAAACCTAGACACGTGTTTCGGTCTGGTTGGACCTCATCAGTAGGGTGGAGCTGTGCCTCTCTAAGAATAGTGAGCAAGGGGTGCACATCTGGATTCCCATAGTAACTTAGGGTGAGACCCAAAGTTACTTAAATATGCAAATTAACAAGGGGGGTCCTGGGAGTCCCTCTGCCAGACATGAGTCGTGGTTATGAGAGACTTATCCAGAGTCTTTAGCTCACTATCTTTCACAGAGAAGAAATATCACAAACATATCAGTCTTTGTGCGGCCCTGGGGTAGTCCAGCACCAAAATGCTAGGCAATTCTCCTCTGAACAAAAGTACCAACAGCAGCCCCAGACACGTGTTTCGGTCTGGTTCTACCTCATCATTAGGGTAGAGATGTGCCTCTCTAAGAATAGTGAGCAATGGGTCCACGTCTGGATTCCCCTAGTAACTTAGGGTGAGACCCAAAGCTACTTAAATATGCAAATTAACAAGGGGGTTCTGGGAGTCCCTCTGCCAGACATTACTCCTGGTTATGAGAGACTTACCCAGAGTCTTTAGCTCACTATCTTTCACAGAAAAGAAATGTCCCAAACATATCAGTCTTTGTCATGCCCTGGGGCAGTCCAGCACCGAAATGCTAGGCAATTCTCCTCTGAACAAGAGTACCAACAGCAACCCCAGACACGTGTTTCGGTCTGGTTGGATCTCATCAGTATGGTGGAGCTGTGCCTCTCAAAGAATAGTGAGCAAGGGGTCCACGTCTGGATTCCCTAGTAACTTCGGGTGGGACCCACAGTTACTTAAATATGCAAGTTTACAAGGGGGGTCCTGGGAGTCCCTCTGCCAGACATTAGTCCTGTTTACGAGAGACTTATGCAGAGTCTTTAGCTCACTATCTTTCCCCAGTCCAGCACCGAAATGCTAGGCAATTTTCCTCTGAACAAAAGTACCAACAGCAACCCTAGACAGGTGTTTCGGTCTGGTTGGACCTCATCAGTAGGGTGGAGCTGTGCCTCTCTAAGAATAGTGAGCAAGGGGTGCACATCTGGATTCCCATAGTAACTTAGGATGAGACCCAAAGTTACTTAAATATGCAAATTAACAAGGGGGGTCGTGGGAGTCTCTCTGCCAGACATTAGTCCTGGTTATGAGAGACTTATCCAGAGTCTTTAGCTCACTATCTTTCACAGAGAAGAAATATCACAAACATATCAGTCTTTGTCCTGCCCTGGGGCAGTCCAGCACCAAAATGCTAGGCAATTCTCCTCTGAACAAGAGTACCAACAGCAACCCGAGACACGTGTTTCGGTCTGGTTGGATCTCATCAGTATGGTGGAGCTGTGCCTCTCTAAGAATAGTGAGCAAGGGGTGCACATCTGGATTCCCATAGTAACTTAGGGTGAGACCCAAAGTTACTTAAATATGCAAATTAACAAGGGGGGTCCTGGGAGTCCCTCTGCCAGACATTAGTCTTGGTTATGAGAGACTTATCCAGAGTCCTTAGCTCACTATCTTTCACAGAGAAGAAATATCACAAACATATCAGTCTTTGTCCTGCCCTGGGGCAGTCCAGCACCAAAATGCTAGGCAATTCTCCTCTGAACAAGAGTACCAACAGCAACCCCAGACACGTGTTTCGGTCTGGTTGGATCTCATCAGTATGGTGGAGCTGTGCCTCTCAAAGAATAGTGAGCAAGGGGTCCACGTCTGGATTCCCCTAGTAACTTCGGGTGGGACCCACAGTTACTTAAATATGCAAGTTAACAAGGGGGGTCCTGGGTGTCCCTCTGCCAGACATTAGTCCTGTTTACGAGAGACTTATGCAGAGTCTTTAGCTCACTATCTTTCCCCAGTCCAGCACCGAAATGCTATGCAATTTTCCTCTGAACAAGAGTAGCAACAGCAACCCTAGACACGTGTTTCGGTCTGGTTGGACCTCATCAGTAGGGTGGAGCTGTGCCTCTCTAAGAATAGTGAGCAAGGGGTGCACATCTGGATTCCCATAGTAACTTAGGGTGAGACCCAAAGTTACTTAAATATGCAAATTAACAAGGGGGGTCCTGGGAGTCCCTCTGCCAGACATTAGTCCTGGTTATGAGAGTCTTATCCAGAGTCTTTAGCTCACTATATTTCACACAGAACAAATATCACAAACATATCAGTCTTTGTCCTGCCCTGGGGCAGTCCAGCACCAAAATGCTAGGCAATTCTCCTCTGAACAAGAGTACCAACAGCAACCCCAGACACGTGTTTCGGTCTGGTTCGATCTCATCAGTATGGTGGAGCTGTGCCTCTCAAAGAATAGTGAGCAAGGGGTCCACGTCTGGATTCCCCTAGTAACTTAGGGTGGGACCCAAAGTTACTTAAATATGCAAATTAACAAGGGGGGTCCTGGGAGTCCCTCTGCCAGACATTAGTCCTGTTTACGAGAGACTTATGCAGAGTTTTTAGCTCACTATCTTTCCCCAGTCCAGCACCGAAATGCTAGGCAATTTTCCTCTGAACAAGAGTACCAACAGCAACCCTAGACACGTGTTTCGGTCTGGTTGGACCTCATCAGTAGGGTGGAGCTGTGCCTCTCAAAGAATAGTGAGCAAGGTGTGCACATCTGGATTCCCATAGTAACTTAGGGTGAGACCCAAAGTTGCTTAAATATGCAAATTAACAAGGGGGTCCTGGGAGTCCCTCTGCCAGACATTAGTCTTGGTTATGAGAGACTTATCCAGAGTCCTTAGCTCACTATCTTTCACAGAGAAGAAATATCACAAACATATCAGTCTTTGTCCTGCCCTGGGGCAGTCCAGCACCAAAATGCTAGGCAATTCTCCTCTGAACAAGAGTACCAACAGCAACCCCAGACACGTGTTTCAGTCTGGTTGGATCTCATCAGTATGGTGGAGCTGTGCCTCTCAAAGAATAGTGAGCAAGGGGTCCACGTCTGGATTCCCCTATTAACTTCGGGTGGGACCCACAGTTACTTAAATATGCAAGTTAACAAGGGGGGTCCTGGGAGTCCCTCTGCCAGACATTAGTCCTGTTTACGAGAGACTTATGCAGAGTCTTTAGCTCACTATCTTTCCCCAGTCCAGCACCGAAATGCTAGGCAATTTTCCTCTGAACAAGAGTACCAACAGCAACCCTAGACACGTGTTTCGGTCTGGTTGGACCTCATCAGTAGGGTGGAGCTGTGCCTCTCTAAGAATAGTGAGTAAGAGGTGCACATCTGGATTCCCATAGTAACTTAGGGTGAGACCCAAAGTTACTTAAATATGCAAATTAACAAGGGGGGTCCTGGGAGTCCCTCTGCCAGACATTAGTCCTGGTTATGAGAGTCTTATCCAGAGTCTTTAGCTCACTATCTTTCACAAAGAAGAAATATCACAAACATATCAGTCTTTGTCCTGCCCTGGGGCAGTCCAGCACCAAAATGCTAGGCAATTCTCCTCTGAACAAGAGTACCAACAGCAACCCCAGACACGTGTTTCGGTCTGGTTGGATCTCATCAGTATGGTGGAACTGTGCCTCTCAAAGAATAGTGAGCAAGGGGTCCACGTCTGGATTCCCCTAGTAACTTAGGGTGGGACCCAAAGTTACTTAAATATGCAAATTAACAAGGGGGGTCCTGGGAGTCCCTCTGCCAGACATTAGTCGTGTTTACGAGAGACTTATGAAGAGTTTTTAGCTCACTATCTTTCCCCAGTCCAGCACCGAAATGCTAGGCAATTTTCCTCTGAACAAGAGTACCAACAGCAACCCTAGACACGTGTTTCGGTCTGGTTGGACCTCATCAGTAGGGTGGAGCTGTGCCTCTCAAAGAATAGTGAGCAAGGGGTGCACATCTGTATTTCCATAGTAACTTAGGGTGAGACCCAAAGTTACTTAAATATGCAAATTAACAAGGGGGACCTGGGAGTCCCTCTGCCAGACATTAGTCCTGGTTATGAGAGACTTATCCAGAGTCTTTAGCTCACTATCTTTCACAGAGAAGAAATATCACAAACATATCAATCTTTGTCCTGCCCTGGGCAGTCCAGCACCAACATTCTAGGCAATTCTCCTCTGAACAAGAGTACCAACTGCAACCCCAGACACGTGTTTCGGTCTGGTTGGATCTCATCAGTATGGTGGAGCTGTGCCTCTCAAAGAATAGTGAGCAAGGGGTCCACGTTTGGATTCACCAAGTAACTTAGGGTGGGACCCAAAGTTACTTAAATATGCAAATTAACAAGGGGGGTCCTGGGAGTCCCTCTGCCAGACATTAGTCCTGTTACGAGAGACTTATGCAGAGTCTTTAGCTCACTATCTTTCCCCAGTCCAGCACCGAAATGCTAGGCAATTTTCCTCTGAACAAGAGTACCAACAGCAACCCTAGACACGTGTTTCGGTCTGGTTGGACCTCATCAGTAGGGTGGAGCTGTGCCTCTCTAAGAATAGTGAGCAAGGGGTGCACATCTGGATTCCCATAGTAACTTAGGGTGAGACCCAAAGTTACTTAAATATGCAAATTAACAAGGGGAGTCCTGGGAGTCCCTCTGCCAGACATTAGTTCTGGTTATGAGAGACTTATCCAGAGTCTTTAGCTCACTATCTTTCACAGAGAAGAAATATCACAAACATATCAGTCTTTGTCCTGCCCTGGGGCAGTCCAGCACCAAAATGCTAGGCAATTCTCCTCTGAACAAGAGTACCAACAGCAACCCCAGACACGTGTTTCGGTCTGGTTGTATCTCATCAGTATGGTGGAGCTGTACCTCTCAAAGAATAGTGAGCAAGGGGTCCACGTCTGGATTCCCCTAGTAACTTAGGGTGGGACCCAAAGTTACTTAAATATGCAAATTAACAAGGGGGTTCCTGGGAGTCCCTCTGCCAGACATTAGTCCTGTTTACGAGAGACTTATGCAGAGTCTTTAGCTCACTGTCTTTCCCCAGTCCAGCACCGAAATGCTAGGCAATTTTCCTTTGAACAAGAGTACCAACAGCAACCCTAGACACGTGTTTCGGTCTGGTTGGACCTCATCAGTAGGGTGGAGCTGTGCCTCTCTAAAAATAGTGAGCAAGGGGTGCACATCTGGATTCCCATAGTAACTTAGGGTGAGACCCAAAGTTACTTAAATATGCAAATTAACAAGGGGGGTCCTGGGAGTCCCTCTGCCAGACATTAGTCCTGGTTATGAGAGACTTATCCAGAGTCTTTAGCTCACTATCTTTCACAGAGAAGAAATATCACAAACATATCAGTCTTTGTGCGGCCCTGGGGCAGTCCAGCACCAAAATGCTAGGCAATTCTCCTCTGAACAAAAGCACCAACAGCATCCCCAGACACCTGTTTCGGTCTGGTTGGATCTCATCATTAGGGTAGAGATGTGCCTCTCTAAGAATAGTGAGCAATGGGTCCACGTCTGGATTCCCCTAGTAACTTAGGGTGAGACCCAAAGTTACTTAAATATGCAAACTAACAAGGCGGGTCCTGGGAGTCCCTCTGCCAGACATTAGTCCTGGTTATGAGAGTCTTATCCAGAGTCTTTAGCTCACTATATTTCACACAGAAGAAATATCACAAACATATCAGTCTTTGTCCTGCCCTGGGGCAGTCCAGCACCAAAATGCTAGGCAATTCTCCTCTGAACAAGAGTACCAACAGCAACCCCAGACACGTGTTTCGGTCTGGTTGGATCTCATCAGTATGGTGGAGCTGTGCCTCTCAAAGAATAGTGAGCAAGGGGTCCACGTCTGGATTCCCCTAGTAACTTAGGGTGGGACCCAAAGTTACTTAAATATGCAAATTAACAAGGGGGGTCCTGGGAGTCCCTCTGGCAGACATTAGTCCTGTTTACGAGAGACTTATGCAGAGTTTTTAGCTCACTATCTTTCCCCAGTCCAGCACCGAAATGCTAGGCAATTTTCCTCTGAACAAAAGTACCAACAGCAACCCTAGACAGGTGTTTCGGTCTGGTTGGACCTCATCAGTAGGGTGGAGCTGTGCCTCTCTAAGAATAGTGAGCAAGGGGTGCACATCTGGATTCCCATAGTAACTGAGGATGAGACCCAAAGTTACTTAAATATGCAAATTAACAAGGGGGGTCGTGGGAGTCCCTCTGCCAGACATTAGTCCTGGTTATGAGAGACTTATCCAGAGTCTTTAGCTCACTATCTTTCACAGAGAAGAAATATCACAAACATATCAGTCTTTGTCCTGCCCTGGGGCAGTCCAGCACCAAAATGCTAGGCAATTCTCCTCTGAACAAGAGTACCAACAGCAACCCGAGACACGTGTTTCGGTCTGGTTGGATCTCATCAGTATGGTGGAGCTGTGCCTCTCAAAGAATAGTGAGCAAGGGGTCCATGTCTGGATTCCCCTAGTAACTTAGGGTGGGACCCAAAGTTACTTAAATATGCAAATTAACAAGGGGGTCCTGGGAGTCCCTCTGCCAGACATTAGTCCTGTTTACGAGAGACTTATGCAGAGTCTTTAGTTCACTGTCTGATCCCAGTCAAGCACCGAAATGCTAGGCAATTTTCCTCTGAACAAGAGTACCAACAGCAACCCTAGACAAGTGTTTCGGTCTGGTTGGACCTCATCAGTAGGGTGGAGCTGTGCCTCTCTAAGAATAGTGAGCAAGGGGTGCACATCTGGATTCCCATAGTAACTTAGGGTGAGACCCAAAGTTACTTAAATATGCAAATTAACAAGGGGGGTCCTGGGAGTCCCTCTGCCAGACATTAGTCTTGGTTATGAGAGACTTATCCAGAGTCCTTAGCTCACTATCTTTCACAGAGAAGAAATATCACAAACATATCAGTCTTTGTCCTGCCCTGGGGCAGTCCAGCACCAAAATGCTAGGCAATTCTCCTCTGAACAAGAGTACCAACAGCAACCCCAGACACGTGTTTCGGTCTGGTTGGATCTCATCAGTATGGTGGAGCTGTGCCTCTCAAAGTATAGTGAGCAAGGGGTCCACGTCTGGATTCCCCTAGTAACTTCGGGTGGGACCCACAGTTACTTAAATATGCAAGTTAACAAGGGGGGTCCTGGGAGTCCCTCTGCCAGACATTAGTCCTGTTTACGAGAGACTTATGCAGAGTCTTTAGCTCACTATCTTTCCCCAGTCCAGCACCGAAATGCTAGGCAATTTTCCTCTGAACAATAGTAGCAACAGCAACCCTAGACACGTGTTTCGGTCTGGTTGGACCTCATCAGTAGGGTGGAGCTGTGCCTCTCTAAGAATAGTGAGCAAGGGGTGCACATCTGGATTCCCATAGTAACTTAGGGTGAGACCCAAAGTTACTTAAATATGCAAATTAACAAGGGGGGTCCTGGGAGTCCCTCTGCCAGACATTAGTCCTGGTTATGAGAGTCTTATCCAGAGTCTTTAGCTCACTATATTTCACACAGAAGAAATATCACAAACATATCAGTCTTTGTCCTGCCCTGGGGCAGTCCAGCACCAAAATGCTAGGCAATTCTCCTCTGAACAAGAGTACCAACAGCAACCCCAGACACGTGTTTCGGTCTGGTTCGATCTCATCAGTATGGTGGAGCTGTGCCTCTCAAAGAATAGTGAGCAAGGGGTCCACGTCTGGATTCCCCTAGTAACTTAGGGTGGGACCCAAAGTTACTTAAATATGCAAATTAACAAGGGGGGTCCTGGGAGTCCCTCTGCCAGACATTAGTCCTGTTTACGAGAGACTTATGCAGAGTTTTTAGCTCACTATCTTTCCCCAGTCCAGCACCGAAATGCTAGGCAATTTTCCTCTGAACAAGAGTACCAACAGCAACCCTAGACACGTGTTTCGGTCTGGTTGGACCTCATCAGTAGGGTGGAGCTGTGCCTCTCAAAGAATAGTGAGCAAGGGGTGCACATCTGGATTCCCATAGTAACTTAGGGTGAGACCCAAAGTTACTTAAATATGCAAATTAACAAGGGGGTCCTGGGAGTCCCTCTGCCAGACATTAGTCTTGGTTATGAGAGACTTATCCAGAGTCCTTAGCTCACTATCTTTCACAGAGAAGAAATATCACAAACATATCAGTCTTTGTCCTGCCCTGGGGCAGTCCAGCACCAAAATGCTAGGCAATTCTCCTCTGAACAAGAGTACCAACAGCAACCCCAGACACGTGTTTCAGTCTGGTTGGATCTCATCAGTATGGTGGAGCTGTGCCTCTCAAAGAATAGTGAGCAAGGGGTCCACGTCTGGATTCCCCTAGTAACTTCGGGTGGGACCCACAGTTACTTAAATATGCAAGTTAACAAGGGGGGTCCTGGGAGTCCCTCTGCCAGACATTAGTCCTGTTTACGAGAGACTTATGCAGAGTCTTTAGCTCACTATCTTTCCCCAGTCCAGCACCGAAATGCTAGGCAATTTTCCTCTGAACAAGAGTACCAACAGCTACCCTAGACACGTGTTTCGGTCTGGTTGGACCTCATCAGTAGGGTGGAGCTGTGCCTCTCTAAGAATAGTGAGTAAGAGGTGCACATCTGGATTCCCATAGTAACTTAGGGTGAGACCCAAAGTTACTTAAATATGCAAATTAACAAGGGGGGTCCTGGGAGTCCCTCTGCCAGACATTAGTCCTGGTTATGAGAGTCTTATCCAGAGTCTTTAGCTCACTATCTTTCACAAAGAAGAAATATCACAAACATATCAGTCTTTGTCCTGCCCTGGGGCAGTCCAGCACCAAAATGCTAGGCAATTCTCCTCTGAACAAGAGTACCAACAGCAACCCCAGACACGTGTTTCGGTCTGGTTGGATCTCATCAGTATGGTGGAGCTGTGCCTCTCAAAGAATAGTGAGCAAGGGGTCCACGTCTGGATTCCGCTAGTAACTTAGGGTGGGACCCAAAGTTACTTAAATATGCAAATTAACAAGGGGGGTCCTGGGAGTCCCTCTGCCAGACATTAGTCCTGTTTACGAGAGACTTATGCAGAGTTTTTAGCTCACTGTCTGATCCCAGTCAAGCACCGAAATGCTAGGCAATTTTCCTCTGAACAAGAGTACCAACAGCAACCCTAGACACGTGTTTCGGTCTGGTTGGACCTCATCAGTAGGGTGGAGCTGTGCCTCTCTAAGAATAGTGAGCAAGGGGTGCACATCTGGATTCCCATAGTAAGTTAGGGTGAGACCCAAAGTTACTTAAATATGCAAATTAACAAGGCGGGGTCCTGGGAGTCCCTCTGCCAGACATTAGTCTTGGTTATGAGAGACTTATCCAGAGTCCTTAGCTCACTATCTTTCACAGAGAAGAAATATCACAAACATATCAGTCTTTGTCCTGCCCTGGGGCAGTCCAGCACCAAAATGCTAGGCAATTCTCCTCTGAACAAGAGTACCAACAGCAACCCCAGACACGTGTTTCAGTCTGGTTGGATCTCATCAGTATGGTGGAGCTGTGCCTCTCAAAGAATAGTGAGCAAGGGGTCCACGTCTGGATTCCCCTAGTAACTTCGGGTGGGACCCACAGTTACTTAAATATGCAAGTTAACAAGGGGGGTCCTGGGAGTCCCTCTGCCAGACATTAGTCCTGTTTACGAGAGACTTATGCAGAGTCTTTAGCTCACTATCTTTCCCCAGTCCAGCACCGAAATGCTAGGCAATTTTCCTCTGAACAAGAGTACCAACAGCAACCCTAGACACGTGTTTCGGTCTGGTTGGACCTCATCAGTAGGGTGGAGCTGTGCCTCTCTAAGAATAGTGAGTAAGAGGTGCACATCTGGATTCCCATAGTAACTTAGGGTGAGACCCAAAGTTACTTAAATATGCAAATTAACAAGGGGGGTCCTGGGAGTCCCTCTGCCAGACATTAGTCCTGGTTATGAGAGTCTTATCCAGAGTCTTTAGCTCACTATCTTTCACAAAGAAGAAATATCACAAACATATCAGTCTTTGTCCTGCCCTGGGGCAGTCCAGCACCAAAATGCTAGGCAATTCTCCTCTGAACAAGAGTACCAACAGCAACCCCAGACACGTGTTTCGGTCTGGTTGGATCTCATCAGTATGGTGGAGCTGTGCCTCTCAAAGAATAGTGAGCAAGGGGTCCACGTCTGGATTCCCCTAGTAACTTAGGGTGGGACCCAAAGTTACTTAAATATGCAAATTAACAAGGGGGGTCCTGGGAGTCCCTCTGCCAGACATTAGTCCTGTTTACGAGAGACTTATGCAGAGTTTTTAGCTCACTATCTTTCCCCAGTCCAGCACCGAAATGCTAGGCAATTTTCCTCTGAACAAGAGTACCAACAGCAACCCTAGACACGTGTTTCGGTCTGGTTGGACCTCATCAGTAGGGTGGAGCTGTGCCTCTCAAAGAATAGTGAGCAAGGGGTGCACATCTGTATTTCCATAGTAATTTAGGGTGAGACCCAAAGTTACTTAAATATGCAAATTAACAAGGGGGACCTGGGAGTCCCTCTGCCAGATATTAGTCCTGGTTATGAGAGACTTATCCAGAGTCTTTAGCTCACTATCTTTCACAGAGAAGAAATATCACAAACATATCAATCTTTGTCCTGCCCTGGGCAGTCCAGCACCAACATTCTAGGCAATTCTCCTCTGAACAAGAGTACCAACTGCAACCCCAGACACGTGTTTCGGTCTGGTTGGATCTCATCAGTATGGTGGAGCTGTGCCTCTCAAAGAATAGTGAGCAAGGGGTCCACGTCTGGATTCCCCTAGTAACTTAGGGTGGGACCCAAAGTTACTTAAATATGCAAATTAACAAGGGGGGTCCTGGGAGTCCCTCTGCCAGACATTAGTCCTGTTTACGAGAGACTTATGCAAAGTCTTTAGCTCACTATCTTTCCCCAGTCCAGCACCGAAATGCTAGGCAATTTTCCTCTGAACAAGAGTACCAACAGCAAACCTAGACACGTGTTTCGGTCTGGTTGGACCTCATCAGTAGGGTGGAGCTGTGCCTCTCTAAGAATAGTGAGCAAGGGGTGCACATCTGGATTCCCATAGTAACTTAGGGTGAGACCCAAAGTTACTTAAATATGCAAATTAACAAGGGGGGTCCTGGGAGTCCCTCTGCCAGACATGAGTCGTGGTTATGAGAGACTTATCCAGAGTCTTTAGCTCACTATCTTTCACAGAGAAGAAATATCACAAACATATCAGTCTTTGTGCGGCCCTGGGGTAGTCCAGCACCAAAATGCTAGGCAATTCTCCTCTGAACAAAAGTACCAACAGCAGCCCCAGACACGTGTTTCGGTCTGGTTCTACCTCATCATTAGGGTAGAGATGTGCCTCTCTAAGAATAGTGAGCAATGGGTCCACGTCTGGATTCCCCTAGTAACTTAGGGTGAGACCCAAAGCTACTTAAATATGCAAATTAACAAGGGGGTTCTGGGAGTCCCTCTGCCAGACATTACTCCTGGTTATGAGAGACTTACCCAGAGTCTTTAGCTCACTATCTTTCACAGAAAAGAAATGTCCCAAACATATCAGTCTTTGTCATGCCCTGGGGCAGTCCAGCACCGAAATGCTAGGCAATTCTCCTCTGAACAAGAGTACCAACAGCAACCCCAGACACGTGTTTCGGTCTGGTTGGATCTCATCAGTATGGTGGAGCTGTGCCTCTCAAAGAATAGTGAGCAAGGGGTCCACGTCTGGATTCCCTAGTAACTTCGGGTGGGACCCACAGTTACTTAAATATGCAAGTTTACAAGGGGGGTCCTGGGAGTCCCTCTGCCAGACATTAGTCCTGTTTACGAGAGACTTATGCAGAGTCTTTAGCTCACTATCTTTCCCCAGTCCAGCACCGAAATGCTAGGCAATTTTCCTCTGAACAAAAGTACCAACAGCAACCCTAGACAGGTGTTTCGGTCTGGTTGGACCTCATCAGTAGGGTGGAGCTGTGCCTCTCTAAGAATAGTGAGCAAGGGGTGCACATCTGGATTCCCATAGTAACTTAGGATGAGACCCAAAGTTACTTAAATATGCAAATTAACAAGGGGGGTCGTGGGAGTCTCTCTGCCAGACATTAGTCCTGGTTATGAGAGACTTATCCAGAGTCTTTAGCTCACTATCTTTCACAGAGAAGAAATATCACAAACATATCAGTCTTTGTCCTGCCCTGGGGCAGTCCAGCACCAAAATGCTAGGCAATTCTCCTCTGAACAAGAGTACCAACAGCAACCCGAGACACGTGTTTCGGTCTGGTTGGATCTCATCAGTATGGTGGAGCTGTGCCTCTCTAAGAATAGTGAGCAAGGGGTGCACATCTGGATTCCCATAGTAACTTAGGGTGAGACCCAAAGTTACTTAAATATGCAAATTAACAAGGGGGGTCCTGGGAGTCCCTCTGCCAGACATTAGTCTTGGTTATGAGAGACTTATCCAGAGTCCTTAGCTCACTATCTTTCACAGAGAAGAAATATCACAAACATATCAGTCTTTGTCCTGCCCTGGGGCAGTCCAGCACCAAAATGCTAGGCAATTCTCCTCTGAACAAGAGTACCAACAGCAACCCCAGACACGTGTTTCGGTCTGGTTGGATCTCATCAGTATGGTGGAGCTGTGCCTCTCAAAGAATAGTGAGCAAGGGGTCCACGTCTGGATTCCCCTAGTAACTTCGGGTGGGACCCACAGTTACTTAAATATGCAAGTTAACAAGGGGGGTCCTGGGTGTCCCTCTGCCAGACATTAGTCCTGTTTACGAGAGACTTATGCAGAGTCTTTAGCTCACTATCTTTCCCCAGTCCAGCACCGAAATGCTATGCAATTTTCCTCTGAACAAGAGTAGCAACAGCAACCCTAGACACGTGTTTCGGTCTGGTTGGACCTCATCAGTAGGGTGGAGCTGTGCCTCTCTAAGAATAGTGAGCAAGGGGTGCACATCTGGATTCCCATAGTAACTTAGGGTGAGACCCAAAGTTACTTAAATATGCAAATTAACAAGGGGGGTCCTGGGAGTCCCTCTGCCAGACATTAGTCCTGGTTATGAGAGTCTTATCCAGAGTCTTTAGCTCACTATATTTCACACAGAACAAATATCACAAACATATCAGTCTTTGTCCTGCCCTGGGGCAGTCCAGCACCAAAATGCTAGGCAATTCTCCTCTGAACAAGAGTACCAACAGCAACCCCAGACACGTGTTTCGGTCTGGTTCGATCTCATCAGTATGGTGGAGCTGTGCCTCTCAAAGAATAGTGAGCAAGGGGTCCACGTCTGGATTCCCCTAGTAACTTAGGGTGGGACCCAAAGTTACTTAAATATGCAAATTAACAAGGGGGGTCCTGGGAGTCCCTCTGCCAGACATTAGTCCTGTTTACGAGAGACTTATGCAGAGTTTTTAGCTCACTATCTTTCCCCAGTCCAGCACCGAAATGCTAGGCAATTTTCCTCTGAACAAGAGTACCAACAGCAACCCTAGACACGTGTTTCGGTCTGGTTGGACCTCATCAGTAGGGTGGAGCTGTGCCTCTCAAAGAATAGTGAGCAAGGTGTGCACATCTGGATTCCCATAGTAACTTAGGGTGAGACCCAAAGTTGCTTAAATATGCAAATTAACAAGGGGGTCCTGGGAGTCCCTCTGCCAGACATTAGTCTTGGTTATGAGAGACTTATCCAGAGTCCTTAGCTCACTATCTTTCACAGAGAAGAAATATCACAAACATATCAGTCTTTGTCCTGCCCTGGGGCAGTCCAGCACCAAAATGCTAGGCAATTCTCCTCTGAACAAGAGTACCAACAGCAACCCCAGACACGTGTTTCAGTCTGGTTGGATCTCATCAGTATGGTGGAGCTGTGCCTCTCAAAGAATAGTGAGCAAGGGGTCCACGTCTGGATTCCCCTATTAACTTCGGGTGGGACCCACAGTTACTTAAATATGCAAGTTAACAAGGGGGGTCCTGGGAGTCCCTCTGCCAGACATTAGTCCTGTTTACGAGAGACTTATGCAGAGTCTTTAGCTCACTATCTTTCCCCAGTCCAGCACCGAAATGCTAGGCAATTTTCCTCTGAACAAGAGTACCAACAGCAACCCTAGACACGTGTTTCGGTCTGGTTGGACCTCATCAGTAGGGTGGAGCTGTGCCTCTCTAAGAATAGTGAGTAAGAGGTGCACATCTGGATTCCCATAGTAACTTAGGGTGAGACCCAAAGTTACTTAAATATGCAAATTAACAAGGGGGGTCCTGGGAGTCCCTCTGCCAGACATTAGTCCTGGTTATGAGAGTCTTATCCAGAGTCTTTAGCTCACTATCTTTCACAAAGAAGAAATATCACAAACATATCAGTCTTTGTCCTGCCCTGGGGCAGTCCAGCACCAAAATGCTAGGCAATTCTCCTCTGAACAAGAGTACCAACAGCAACCCCAGACACGTGTTTCGGTCTGGTTGGATCTCATCAGTATGGTGGAACTGTGCCTCTCAAAGAATAGTGAGCAAGGGGTCCACGTCTGGATTCCCCTAGTAATTTAGGGTGGGACCCAAAGTTACTTAAATATGCAAATTAACAAGGGGGGTCCTGGGAGTCCCTCTGCCAGACATTAGTCGTGTTTACGAGAGACTTATGAAGAGTTTTTAGCTCACTATCTTTCCCCAGTCCAGCACCGAAATGCTAGGCAATTTTCCTCTGAACAAGAGTACCAACAGCAACCCTAGACACGTGTTTCGGTCTGGTTGGACCTCATCAGTAGGGTGGAGCTGTGCCTCTCAAAGAATAGTGAGCAAGGGGTGCACATCTGTATTTCCATAGTAACTTAGGGTGAGACCCAAAGTTACTTAAATATGCAAATTAACAAGGGGGACCTGGGAGTCCCTCTGCCAGACATTAGTCCTGGTTATGAGAGACTTATCCAGAGTCTTTAGCTCACTATCTTTCACAGAGAAGAAATATCACAAACATATCAATCTTTGTCCTGCCCTGGGCAGTCCAGCACCAACATTCTAGGCAATTCTCCTCTGAACAAGAGTACCAACTGCAACCCCAGACACGTGTTTCGGTCTGGTTGGATCTCATCAGTATGGTGGAGCTGTGCCTCTCAAAGAATAGTGAGCAAGGGGTCCACGTTTGGATTCACCAAGTAACTTAGGGTGGGACCCAAAGTTACTTAAATATGCAAATTAACAAGGGGGGTCCTGGGAGTCCCTCTGCCAGACATTAGTCCTGTTACGAGAGACTTATGCAGAGTCTTTAGCTCACTATCTTTCCCCAGTCCAGCACCGAAATGCTAGGCAATTTTCCTCTGAACAAGAGTACCAACAGCAACCCTAGACACGTGTTTCGGTCTGGTTGGACCTCATCAGTAGGGTGGAGCTGTGCCTCTCTAAGAATAGTGAGCAAGGGGTGCACATCTGGATTCCCATAGTAACTTAGGGTGAGACCCAAAGTTACTTAAATATGCAAATTAACAAGGGGAGTCCTGGGAGTCCCTCTGCCAGACATTAGTTCTGGTTATGAGAGACTTATCCAGAGTCTTTAGCTCACTATCTTTCACAGAGAAGAAATATCACAAACATATCAGTCTTTGTCCTGCCCTGGGGCAGTCCAGCACCAAAATGCTAGGCAATTCTCCTCTGAACAAGAGTACCAACAGCAACCCCAGACACGTGTTTCGGTCTGGTTGTATCTCATCAGTATGGTGGAGCTGTACCTCTCAAAGAATAGTGAGCAAGGGGTCCACGTCTGGATTCCCCTAGTAACTTAGGGTGGGACCCAAAGTTACTTAAATATGCAAATTAACAAGGGGGTTCCTGGGAGTCCCTCTGCCAGACATTAGTCCTGTTTACGAGAGACTTATGCAGAGTCTTTAGCTCACTGTCTTTCCCCAGTCCAGCACCGAAATGCTAGGCAATTTTCCTTTGAACAAGAGTACCAACAGCAACCCTAGACACGTGTTTCGGTCTGGTTGGACCTCATCAGTAGGGTGGAGCTGTGCCTCTCTAAAAATAGTGAGCAAGGGGTGCACATCTGGATTCCCATAGTAACTTAGGGTGAGACCCAAAGTTACTTAAATATGCAAATTAACAAGGGGGGTCCTGGGAGTCCCTCTGCCAGACATTAGTCCTGGTTATGAGAGACTTATCCAGAGTCTTTAGCTCACTATCTTTCACAGAGAAGAAATATCACAAACATATCAGTCTTTGTGCGGCCCTGGGGCAGTCCAGCACCAAAATGCTAGGCAATTCTCCTCTGAACAAAAGCACCAACAGCATCCCCAGACACCTGTTTCGGTCTGGTTGGATCTCATCATTAGGGTAGAGATGTGCCTCTCTAAGAATAGTGAGCAATGGGTCCACGTCTGGATTCCCCTAGTAACTTAGGGTGAGACCCAAAGTTACTTAAATATGCAAACTAACAAGGCGGGTCCTGGGAGTCCCTCTGCCAGACATTAGTCCTGGTTATGAGAGTCTTATCCAGAGTCTTTAGCTCACTATATTTCACACAGAAGAAATATCACAAACATATCAGTCTTTGTCCTGCCCTGGGGCAGTCCAGCACCAAAATGCTAGGCAATTCTCCTCTGAACAAGAGTACCAACAGCAACCCCAGACACGTGTTTCGGTCTGGTTGGATCTCATCAGTATGGTGGAGCTGTGCCTCTCAAAGAATAGTGAGCAAGGGGTCCACGTCTGGATTCCCCTAGTAACTTAGGGTGGGACCCAAAGTTACTTAAATATGCAAATTAACAAGGGGGGTCCTGGGAGTCCCTCTGGCAGACATTAGTCCTGTTTACGAGAGACTTATGCAGAGTTTTTAGCTCACTATCTTTCCCCAGTCCAGCACCGAAATGCTAGGCAATTTTCCTCTGAACAAGAGTACCAACAGCAACCCTAGACACGTGTTTCGGTCTGGTTGGACCTCATCAGTAGGGTGGAGCTGTGCCTCTCAAAGAATAGTGAGCAAGGGGTGCACATCTGGATTCCCATAGTAACTTAGGGTGAGACCCAAAGTTACTTAAATATGCAAATTAACAAGGGGGTCCTGGAAGTCCCTCTGCCAGACATTACTCCTGGTTATGAGAGATTTACCCAGAGTCTTTAGCTCACTATCTTTCACAGAAAAGAAATGTCCCAAACATATCAGTCTTTGTCATGCCCTGGGGCAGTCCAGCACCGAAATGCTAGGCAATTCTCCTCTGAACAAGAGTACCAACAGCAACCCCAGACACGTGTTTCGGTCTGGTTGGATCTCATCAGTATGGTGGAGCTGTGCCTCTCAAAGAATAGTGAGCAAGGGGTCCACGTCTGGATTCCCTAGTAACTTCGGGTGGGACCCACAGTTACTTAAATATGCAAGTTTACAAGGGGGGTCCTGGGAGTCCCTCTGCCAGACATTAGTCCTGTTTACGAGAGACTTATGCAGAGTCTTTAGCTCACTATCTTTCCCCAGTCCAGCACCGAAATGCTAGGCAATTTTCCTCTGAACAAAAGTACCAACAGCAACCCTAGACAGGTGTTTCGGTCTGGTTGGACCTCATCAGTAGGGTGGAGCTGTGCCTCTCTAAGAATAGTGAGCAAGGGGTGCACATCTGGATTCCCATAGTAACTTAGGATGAGACCCAAAGTTACTTAAATATGCAAATTAACAAGGGGGGTCGTGGGAGTCTCTCTGCCAGACATTAGTCCTGGTTATGAGAGACTTATCCAGAGTCTTTAGCTCACTATCTTTCACAGAGAAGAAATATCACAAACATATCAGTCTTTGTCCTGCCCTGGGGCAGTCCAGCACCAAAATGCTAGGCAATTCTCCTCTGAACAAGAGTACCAACAGCAACCCGAGACACGTGTTTTGGTCTGGTTGGATCTCATCAGTATGGTGGAGCTGTGCCTCTCTAAGAATAGTGAGCAAGGGGTGCACATCTGGATTCCCATAGTAACTTAGGGTGAGACCCAAAGTTACTTAAATATGCAAATTAACAAGGGGGGTCCTGGGAGTCCCTCTGCCAGACATTAGTCTTGGTTATGAGAGACTTATCCAGAGTCCTTAGCTCACTATCTTTCACAGAGAAGAAATATCACAAACATATCAGTCTTTGTCCTGCCCTGGGGCAGTCCAGCACCAAAATGCTAGGCAATTCTCCTCTGAACAAGAGTACCAACAGCAACCCCAGACACGTGTTTCGGTCTGGTTGGATCTCATCAGTATGGTGGAGCTGTGCCTCTCAAAGAATAGTGAGCAAGGGGTCCACGTCTGGATTCCCCTAGTAACTTCGGGTGGGACCCACAGTTACTTAAATATGCAAGTTAACAAGGGGGGTCCTGGGTGTCCCTCTGCCAGACATTAGTCCTGTTTACGAGAGACTTATGCAGAGTCTTTAGCTCACTATCTTTCCCCAGTCCAGCACCGAAATGCTATGCAATTTTCCTCTGAACAAGAGTAGCAACAGCAACCCTAGACACGTGTTTCGGTCTGGTTGGACCTCATCAGTAGGGTGGAGCTGTGCCTCTCTAAGAATAGTGAGAAAGGGGTGCACATCTGGATTCCCATAGTAACTTAGGGTGAGACCCAAAGTTACTTAAATATGCAAATTAACAAGGGGGGTCCTGGGAGTCCCTCTGCCAGACATTAGTCCTGGTTATGAGAGTCTTATCCAGAGTCTTTAGCTCACTATATTTCACACAGAACAAATATCACAAACATATCAGTCTTTGTCCTGCCCTGGGGCAGTCCAGCACCAAAATGCTAGGCAATTCTCCTCTGAACAAGAGTACCAACAGCAACCCCAGACACGTGTTTCGGTCTGGTTCGATCTCATCAGTATGGTGGAGCTGTGCCTCTCAAAGAATAGTGAGCAAGGGGTCCACGTCTGGATTCCCCTAGTAACTTAGGGTGGGACCCAAAGTTACTTAAATATGCAAATTAACAAGGGGGGTCCTGGGAGTCCCTCTGCCAGACATTAGTCCTGTTTACGAGAGACTTATGCAGAGTTTTTAGCTCACTATCTTTCCCCAGTCCAGCACCGAAATGCTAGGCAATTTTCCTCTGAACAAGAGTACCAACAGCAACCCTAGACACGTGTTTCGGTCTGGTTGGACCTCATCAGTAGGGTGGAGCTGTGCCTCTCAAAGAATAGTGAGCAAGGGGTGCACATCTGGATTCCCATAGTAACTTAGGGTGAGACCCAAAGTTGCTTAAATATGCAAATTAACAAGGGGGTCCTGGGAGTCCCTCTGCCAGACATTAGTCTTGGTTATGAGAGACTTATCCAGAGTCCTTAGCTCACTATCTTTCACAGAGAAGAAATATCACAAACATATCAGTCTTTGTCCTGCCCTGGGGCAGTCCAGCACCAAAATGCTAGGCAATTCTCCTCTGAACAAGAGTACCAACAGCAACCCCAGACACGTGTTTCAGTCTGGTTGGATCTCATCAGTATGGTGGAGCTGTGCCTCTCAAAGAATAGTGAGCAAGGGGTCCACGTCTGGATTCCCCTATTAACTTCGGGTGGGACCCACAGTTACTTAAATATGCAAGTTAACAAGGGGGGTCCTGGGAGTCCCTCTGCCAGACATTAGTCCTGTTTACGAGAGACTTATGCAGAGTCTTTAGCTCACTATCTTTCCCCAGTCCAGCACCGAAATGCTAGGCAATTTTCCTCTGAACAAGAGTACCAACAGCAACCCTAGACACGTGTTTCGGTCTGGTTGGACCTCATCAGTAGGGTGGAGCTGTGCCTCTCTAAGAATAGTGAGTAAGAGGTGCACATCTGGATTCCCATAGTAACTTAGGGTGAGACCCAAAGTTACTTAAATATGCAAATTAACAAGGGGGGTCCTGGGAGTCCCTCTGCCAGACATTAGTCCTGGTTATGAGAGTCTTATCCAGAGTCTTTAGCTCACTATCTTTCACAAAGAAGAAATATCACAAACATATCAGTCTTTGTCCTGCCCTGGGGCAGTCCAGCACCAAAATGCTAGGCAATTCTCCTCTGAACAAGAGTACCAACAGCAACCCCAGACACGTGTTTCGGTCTGGTTGGATCTCATCAGTATGGTGGAACTGTGCCTCTCAAAGAATAGTGAGCAAGGGGTCCACGTCTGGATTCCCCTAGTAACTTAGGGTGGGACCCAAAGTTACTTAAATATGCAAATTAACAAGGGGGGTCCTGGGAGTCCCTCTGCCAGACATTAGTCGTGTTTACGAGAGACTTATGCAGAGTTTTTAGCTCACTATCTTTCCCCAGTCCAGCACCGAAATGCTAGGCAATTTTCCTCTGAACAAGAGTACCAACAGCAACCCTAGACACGTGTTTCGGTCTGGTTGGACCTCATCAGTAGGGTGGAGCTGTGCCTCTCAAAGAATAGTGAGCAAGGGGTGCACATCTGTATTTCCATAGTAACTTAGGGTGAGACCCAAAGTTACTTAAATATGCAAATTAACAAGGGGGACCTGGGAGTCCCTCTGCCAGACATTAGTCCTGGTTATGAGAGACTTATCCAGAGTCTTTAGCTCACTATCTTTCACAGAGAAGAAATATCACAAACATATCAATCTTTGTCCTGCCCTGGGCAGTCCAGCACCAACATTCTAGGCAATTCTCCTCTGAACAAGAGTACCAACTGCAACCCCAGACACGTGTTTTGGTCTGGTTGGATCTCATCAGTATGGTGGAGCTGTGCCTCTCAAAGAATAGTGAGCAAGGGGTCCACGTCTGGATTCACCAAGTAACTTAGGGTGGGACCCAAAGTTACTTAAATATGCAAATTAACAAGGGGGGTCCTGGGAGTCCCTCTGCCAGACATTAGTCCTGTTACGAGAGACTTATGCAGAGTCTTTAGCTCACTATCTTTCCCCAGTCCAGCACCGAAATGCTAGGCAATTTTCCTCTGAACAAGAGTACCAACAGCAACCCTAGACACGTGTTTCGGTCTGGTTGGACCTCATCAGTAGGGTGGAGCTGTGCCTCTCTAAGAATAGTGAGCAAGGGGTGCACATCTGGATTCCCATAGTAACTTAGGGTGAGACCCAAAGTTACTTAAATATGCAAATTAACAAGGGGAGTCCTGGGAGTCCCTCTGCCAGACATTAGTTCTGGTTATGAGAGACTTATCCAGAGTCTTTAGCTCACTATCTTTCACAGAGAAGAAATATCACAAACATATCAGTCTTTGTCCTGCCCTGGGGCAGTCCAGCACCAAAATGCTAGGCAATTCTCCTCTGAACAAGAGTACCAACAGCAACCCCAGACACGTGTTTCGGTCTGGTTGTATCTCATCAGTATGGTGGAGCTGTACCTCTCAAAGAATAGTGAGCAAGGGGTCCACGTCTGGATTCCCCTAGTAACTTAGGGTGGGACCCAAAGTTACTTAAATATGCAAATTAACAAGGGGGTTCCTGGGAGTCCCTCTGCCAGACATTAGTCCTGTTTACGAGAGACTTATGCAGAGTCTTTAGCTCACTGTCTTTCCCCAGTCCAGCACCGAAATGCTAGGCAATTTTCCTTTGAACAAGAGTACCAACAGCAACCCTAGACACGTGTTTCGGTCTGGTTGGACCTCATCAGTAGGGTGGAGCTGTGCCTCTCTAAAAATAGTGAGCAAGGGGTGCACATCTGGATTCCCATAGTAACTTAGGGTGAGACCCAAAGTTACTTAAATATGCAAATTAACAAGGGGGGTCCTGGGAGTCCCTCTGCCAGACATTAGTCCTGGTTATGAGAGACTTATCCAGAGTCTTTAGCTCACTATCTTTCACAGAGAAGAAATATCACAAACATATCAGTCTTTGTGCGGCCCTGGGGCAGTCCAGCACCAAAATGCTAGGCAATTCTCCTCTGAACAAAAGCACCAACAGCAGCCCCAGACACCTGTTTCGGTCTGGTTGGATCTCATCATTAGGGTAGAGATGTGCCTCTTTAAGAATAGTGAGCAATGGGTCCACGTCTGGATTCCCCTAGTAACTTAGGGTGAGACCCAAAGTTACTTAAATATGCAAACTAACAAGGCGGGTCCTGGGAGTCCCTCTGCCAGACATTAGTCCTGGTTATGAGAGTCTTATCCAGAGTCTTTAGCTCACTATATTTCACACAGAAGAAATATCACAAACATATCAGTCTTTGTCCTGCCCTGGGGCAGTCCAGCACCAAAATGCTAGGCAATTCTCCTCTGAACAAGAGTACCAACAGCAACCCCAGACACGTGTTTCGGTCTGGTTGGATCTCATCAGTATGGTGGAGCTGTGCCTCTCAAAGAATAGTGAGCAAGGGGTCCACGTCTGGATTCCCCTAGTAACTTAGGGTGGGACCCAAAGTTACTTAAATATGCAAATTAACAAGGGGGGTCCTGGGAGTCCCTCTGGCAGACATTAGTCCTGTTTACGAGAGACTTATGCAGAGTTTTTAGCTCACTATCTTTCCCCAGTCCAGCACCGAAATGCTAGGCAATTTTCCTCTGAACAAGAGTACCAACAGCAACCCTAGACACGTGTTTCGGTCTGGTTGGACCTCATCAGTAGGGTGGAGCTGTGCCTCTCAAAGAATAGTGAGCAAGGGGTGCACATCTGGATTCCCATAGTAACTTAGGGTGAGACCCAAAGTTACTTAAATATGCAAATTAACAAGGGGAGTCCTGGGAGTCCCTCTGCCAGACATTAGTTCTGGTTATGAGAGACTTATCCAGAGTCTTTAGCTCACTATCTTTCACAGAGAAGAAATATCACAAACATATCAGTCTTTGTCCTGCCCTGGGGCAGTCCAGCACCAAAATGCTAGGCAATTCTCCTCTGAACAAGAGTACCAACAGCATCCCCAGACACGTGTTTCGGTCTGGTTGTATCTCATCAGTATGGTGGAGCTGTACCTCTCAAAGAATAGTGAGCAAGGGGTCCACGTCTGGATTCCCCTAGTAACTTAGGGTGGGACCCAAAGTTACTTAAATATGCAAATTAACAAGGGGGGTCCTGGGAGTCCCTCTGCCAGACATTAGTCCTGTTTACGAGAGACTTATGCAGAGTCTTTAGCTCACTGTCTTTCCCCAGTCCAGCACCGAAATGCTAGGCAATTTTCCTTTGAACAGGAGTACCAACAGCAACCCTTGACACGTGTTTCGGTCTGGTTGGACCTCATCAGTAGGGTGGAGCTGTGCCTCTCTAAGAATAGTGAGCAAGGGTGCACATCTGGATTCCCATAGTAACTTAGGGTGAGACCCAAAGTTACTTAAATATGCAAATTAACAAGGGGGGTCCTGGGAGTCCCTCTGCCAGACATTAGTCCTGGTTATGAGAGACTTATCCAGAGTCTTTAGCTCACTATCTTTCACAGAGAAGAAATATCACAAACATATCAGTCTTTGTGCGGCCCTGGGGCAGTCCAGCACCAAAATGCTAGGCAATTCTCCTCTGAACAAAAGTACCAACAGCAGCCCCAGACATCTGTTTCGGTCTGGTTGGATCTCATCAGTATGGTGGAGCTGTGCCTCTCAAAGAATAGTGAGCAAGGGGTCCACTTCTGGATTCCCCTAGTAACTTCGGGTGGGACCCACAGTTACTTAAATATGCAAGTTAACAAGGGGGGTCCTGGGAGTCCCTCTGCCAGACATTAGTCCTGTTTACGAGAGACTTATGCAGAGTCTTTAGCTCACTATCTTTCCCCAGTCCAGCACCGAAATGCTAGGCAATTTTAATCTGAACAAGAGTACCAACAGCAACCCTAGACACGTGTTTCGGTCTGGTTGGACCTCATCAGTAGGGTGGAGCTGTGCCTCTCAAAGAATAGTGAGCAAGGGGTGCACATCTGGATTCCCATTGTAACTTAGGGTGAGACCCAAAGTTACTTAAATATGCAAATTAACAAGGGGGTCCTGGGAGTCCCTCTGCCAGACATTAGTCCTGGTTATGAGAGACTTATCCAGAGTCTTTAGCTCACTATCTTTCACAGAGAAGAAATATCACAAACATATCAGTCTTTGTCCTGCCCTGGGCAGTCCAGCACCAACATTCTAGGCACTTCTCCTCTGAACAAGAGTACCAACTGCAACCCCAGACACGTGTTACAGTCTGGTTGGATCTCATCAGTATGGTGGAGCTGTGCCTCTCAAAGAATAGTGAGCAAGGGGTCCACGTCTGGATTCCCCAAGTAACTTAGGGTGGGACCAAAAGTTACTTAAATATGCAAATTAACAAGGGGGGTCCTGGGAGTCCCTCTGCCAGACATTAGTCCTGTTTACGAGAGACTTATGCAGAGTCTTTAGCTCACTATCTTTCACAGAGAAGAAATATCACAAACATATCAGTCTTTGTCCTGCCCTGGGGCAGTCCAGCACCAAAATGCTAGGCAATTCTCCTCTGAACAAGAGTACCAACAGCAACCCCAGACACGTGTTTCGGTCTGGTTCTACCTCATCATTAGGGTAGAGATGTGCCTCTCTAAGAATAGTGAGCAATGGGTCTACGTCTGGATTCCCCTAGTAACTTAGGGTGAGACCCAAAGCTACTTAAATATGCAAATTAACAAGGGGGGTCCTGGGAGTCCCTCTGCCAGACATTAGTCCTGTTTACGAGAGACTTATGCAGAGTCTTTAGCTCACTGTCTTTCCCCAGTCCAGCACCGAAATGCTAGGCAATTTTCCTTTGAACAAGAGTACCAACAGCAACCCTAGACACGTGTTTCGGTCTGGTTGGACCTCATCAGTAGGGTGGAGCTGTGCCTCTCTAAGAATAGTGAGCAAGGGGTGCACATCTGGATTCCCATAGTAACTTAGGGTGAGACCCAAAGTTACTTAAATATGCAAATTAACAAGGGGGTCCTGGGAGTCCCTCTGCCAGACATTAGTCCTGGTTATGAGAGACTTATCCAGAGTCTTTAGCTCACTATCTTTCACAGAGAAGAAATATACCAAACATATCAGTCTTTGTGCGGCCCTGGGGCAGTCCAGCACCAAAATGCTAGGCAATTCTCCGCTGAACAAAAGTACCAACAGCAGCCCCAGACACCTGTTTCGGTCTGGTTGGATCTCATCATTAGGGTAGAGATGTGCCTCTCTAAGAATAGTGAGCAATGGGTCCACGTCTGGATTCCCCTAGTAACTTAGGGTGAGACCCAAAGCTACTTAAATATGCAAATTAACAAGGGGGGGTCCTGGGAGTCCCTCTGCCAGACATTACTCCTGGTTATGAGAGACTTACCCATAGTCTTTAGCTCACTATCTTTTACAGAGAAGAAATGTCCCAAACATATCAGTCTTTGTCCTGCCCTGGGGCAGTCCAGCACCGAAATTCTAGGCAATTCTCCTCTGAACAAGAGTACAACAGCAACCCCAGACATGTGTTTCGGTCTGGTTGGATCTCATCAGTAGGGTGGAGCTGTGCCTCTCAAAGAATAGTGAGCAAGGGGTCCACGTCTGGATTCCCCTAGTAACTTAGGGTGAGACCCAAAGTTACTTAAATATGCAAATTAACAAGGGGGGTCCTGGGAGTCCCTCTGCAAGACATTAGTCCTGTTTATGAGAGACTTACGCAGAGTCTTTAGCTCACTATCTTTCCCCAGTCCCGCACCGAAATGCTAGGCAATTTTCCTCTGAACAAGAATACCAACAGCAACCCTAGACACATGTTTCGGTCTGGTTGTATCTCATCAGTAGGGTGGAGCTGTGCCTCTCTAAGAATAGTGAGCAAGGGGTCCACGTCTGGATTCCCATAGTAACTTAGGGTGAGACACAAAGTTACTGAAATATGCAAATTAACAAGGGGGGTCCTGGGAGTCCCTCTGCCAGACATTAGTCCCAGTTATGAGAGACTTACCCAGAGTCTTTAGCTCACTATCTTTCACAGAGAATAAATATCACAAACATATCAATCTTTGTGTGGCCCTGGGGCAGTCCAGCACCGAAATGCTAGGCAATTCTCCTCTGAACAAGAGTACCAACAGCAACCCCAGACACGTGTTTCAGTCTGGTTGGACCTCATCAGTAGGGTGGAGCTGTGCCTCTCTAAGAATAGTGAGCAATGGGTCCACATCTACTCTCCTTCAGTTTATATCTACCTGGGAAGCTGCTGAGTCATTCATTTTTTGGGTTTATTAACTGCAACATGTTAAAGCAAAGAGGGACTCACAGGGGTCTCCCCATGAATAAAACGGCAGAAAAACATAAAGAAACCACCCCGCAGGCAAATCTCCTCTGAACAAGAGTACCAACAGCAACCCCAGACACGTGTTTCGGTCTGGTTGGACCTCATCAGTAGGGTGGAACTGTGCCTCTCAAAGAATAGTGAGCAAGGGGTCCACGTCTGGATTCCCCTAGTAACTTAGGGTGAGACCCAAAGTTACTTAAATATGCAAATTAACAAGGGGGGTCCTGGGAGTCCCTCTGCCAGACATTAGTCCTGTTTATGAGAGACTTACGCAGAGTCTTTAGCTCACTATCTTTCCCCAGTCCCGCACGAAATGCTAGGCAATTTTCCTCTGAACAAGAATACCAACAGCAACCCTAGACACATGTTTCGGTCTGGTTGTATCTCATCAGTAGGGTGGAGCTGTGCCTCTCTAAGAATAGTGAGCAAGGGGTCCACGTCTGGATTCCCATAGTAACTTAGGGTGAGACACAAAGTTACTGAAATATGCAAATTAATAAGGGGGATCCTGGGAGTCCCTCTGCCAGACATTAGTCCCAGTTATGAGAGACTTACCCAGAGTCCTTAGCTCACTATCTTTCACAGAGAAGAAATATCACAAACATATCAGTCTTTGTCCTGCCCTGGGGCAGTCCAGCACCAAAATGCTAGGCAATTCTCCTCTGAACAAGAGTACCAACAGCAACCCCAGACACGTGTTTCGGTCTGGTTGGATCTCATCAGTATGGTGGAGCTGTGCCTCTCAAAGAATAGTGAGCAAGGGGTCCACGTCTGGATTCCCCTACTAACTTCGGGTGGGACCCACAGTTACTTAAATATGCAAATTAACAAGGGGGGTCCTGGGAGTCCCTCTGCCAGACATTAGTCCTGTTACGAGAGACTTATGCAGAGTCTTTAGCTCACTATCTTTCCCCAGTCCAGCACCGAAATGCTAGGCAATTTTCCTCTGAACAAGAGTACCAACAGCAACCCTAGACACGTGTTTCGGTCTGGTTGGACCTCATCAGTAGGGTGGAGCTGTGCCTCTCTAAGAATAGTGAGCAAGGGGTGCACATCTGGATTCCCATAGTAACTTAGGGTGAGACCCAAAGTTACTTAAATATGCAAATTAACAAGGGGAGTCCTGGGAGTCCCTCTGCCAGACATTAGTTCTGGGTATGAGAGACTTATCCAGAGTCTTTAGCTCACTATCTTTCACAGAGAAGAAATATCACAAACATATCAGTCTTTGTCCTGCCCTGGGGCAGTCCAGCACCAAAATGCTAGGCAATTCTCCTCTGAACAAGAGTACCAACAGCATCCCCAGACACGTGTTTCGGTCTGGTTGTATCTCATCAGTATGGTGGAGCTGTACCTCTCAAAGAATAGTGAGCAAGGGGTCCATGTCTGGATTCCCCTAGTAACTTAGGGTGGGACCCAAAGTTACTTAAATATGCAAATTAACAAGGGGGGTCCTGGGAGTCCCTCTGCCAGACATTAGTCCTGTTTACGAGAGACTTATGCAGAGTCTTTAGCTCACTGTCTTTCCCCAGTCCAGCACCGAAATGCTAGGCAATTTTCCTTTGAACAGGAGTACCAACAGCAACCCTAGACACGTGTTTCGGTCTGGTTGGACCTCATCAGTAGGGTGGAGCTGTGCCTCTCTAAGAATAGTGAGCAAGGGTGCACATCTGGAT
Source organism: Ambystoma mexicanum (assembly GCF_040938575.1). Classification (NCBI taxonomy): domain Eukaryota; kingdom Metazoa; phylum Chordata; class Amphibia; order Caudata; family Ambystomatidae; genus Ambystoma; species Ambystoma mexicanum. The sequence goes on from NC_090931.1 coordinate 345,318,821, forward strand.
TCCCATAGTAACTTAGGGTGAGACCCAAAGTTACTTAAATATGAAAATTAACAAGGGGGGTCCTGGGAGTCCCTCTGCCAGACATTAGTCCTGGTTATGAGAGACTTATCCAGAGTCTTTAGCTCACTATCTTTCACAGAGAAGAAATATCACAAACATATCAGTCTTTGTGCGGCCCTGGGGCAGTCCAGCACCAAAATGCTAGGCAATTCTCCTCTGAACAAAAGTACCAACAGAAGCCCCAGACACCTGTTTCGGTCTGGTTGGATCTCATCATTAGGGTAGAGATGTGCCTCTCTAAGAATAGTGAGCAATGGGTCCACGTCTGGATTCCCCAAGTAACTTAGGGTGAGACCCAAAGTTACTTAAATATGCAAATTAACAAGGGGGGTCCTGGGAGTCCCTCTGCCAGACATTAGTCCTGGTTATGAGAGTCTTATCCACAGTCTTTAGCTCACTATATTTCACACAGCAGAAATATCACAAACATATCAGTCTTTGTCCTGCCCTGGGGCAGTCCAGCACCAAAATGCTAGGCAATTCTCTTCTGAACAAGAGTACCAACAGCAACCCCAGACACGTGTTTCGGTCTGGTTGGGTCTCATCAGTATGGTGGAGCTGTGCCTCTCAAAGAATAGTGAGCAAGGGGTCCACGTCTGGATTCCCCTAGTAACTTAGGGTGGGACCCAAAGTTACTTAAATATGCAAATTAACAAGGGGGGTCCTGGGAGTCCCTCTGCCAGACATTAGTCCTGTTTACGAGAGACTTATGCAGAGTTTTTAGCTCACTATCTTTCCCCAGTCCAGCACCGAAATGCTAGGCAATTTTCCTCTGAACAAGAGTACCAACAGCAACCCTAGACACGTGTTTCGGTCTGGTTGGACCTCATCAGTAGGGTGGAGCTGTGCCTCTCAAAGAATAGTGAGCAAGGGGTGCACATCTGGATTCCCATAGTAACTTAGGGTGAGACCCAAAGTTACTTAAATATGCAAATTAACAAGGGGGTCCTGGGAGTCCCTCTGCCAGACATTAGTCTTGGTTATGAGAGACTTATCCAGAGTCCTTAGCTCACTATCTTTCACAGAGAAGAAATATCACAAACATATCAGTCTTTGTCCTGCCCTGGGGCAGTCCAGCACCAAAATGCTAGGCAATTCTCCTCTGAACAAGAGTACCAACAGCAACCCCAGACATGTGTTTCGGTCTGGTTGGATCTCATCAGTATGGTGGAGCTGTGCCTCTCAAAGAATAGTGAGCAAGGGGTCCACTTCTGGATTCCCCTAGTAACTTCGGGTGGGACCCACAGTTACTTAAATATGCAAGTTAACAAGGGGGGTCCTGGGAGTCCCTCTGCCAGACATTGGTCCTGTTTACGAGAGACTTATGCAGAGTCTTTAGCTCACTATCTTTCCCCAGTCCAGCACCGAAATGCTAGGCAATTTTCCTCTGAACAAGAGTACCAACAGCAACCCTAGACACGGGTTTCGGTCTGGTTGGACCTCATCAGTAGGGTGGAGCTGTGCCTCTCTAAGAATAGTGAGCAAGGGGTGCACATCTGGATTCCCATAGTAACTTAGGGTGAGACCCAAAGTTACTTAAATATGCAAATTAACAAGGGGGGTCCTGGGAGTCCCTCTGCCAGACATTAGTCCTGGTTATGAGAGTCTTATCCAGAGTCTTTAGCTCACTATATTTCACACAGAAGAAATATCACAACCATATCAGTCTTTGTCCTGCCCTGGGGAAATCCAGCACCAAAATGCTAGGCAATTCTCCTCTGAACAAGAGTACCAACAGCAACCCCAGACACGTGTTTCGGTCTGGTTGGATCTCATCAGTATGGTGGAGCTGTGCCTCTCAAAGAATAGTGAGCAAGGGGTCCAAGTCTGGAATCCCCTAGTAACTTAGGGTGGGACCCAAAGTTACTTAAATATGCAAATTAACAAGGGGGGTCCTGGGAGTCCCTCTGCAAGACATTAGTCCTGTTTACGAGAGACTTATGCAGAGTTTTTAGCTCACTATCTTTCCCCAGTACAGCACCGAAATGCTAGGCAATTTTCCTCTGAACAAGAGTACCAACAGCAACCCTAGACACGTGTTTCGGTCTGGTTGGACCTCATCAGTAGGGTGGAGCTGTGCCTCTCAAAGAATAGTGAGCAAGGGGTGCACATCTGGATTCCCATTGTAACTTAGGGTGAGACCCAAAGTTACTTAAATATGCAAATTAACAAGGGGGTCCTGGGAGTCCCTCTGCCAGACATTAGTCCTGGTTATGAGAGACTTATCCAGAGTCTTTAGCTCACTATCTTTCACAGAGAAGAAATATCACAAACATATCAGTCTTTGTCCTGCCCTGGGCAGTCCAGCACCAACATTCTAGGCACTTCTCCTCTGAACAAGAGTACCAACTGCAACCCCAGACACGTGTTACAGTCTGGTTGGATCTCATCAGTATGGTGGAGCTGTGCCTCTCAAAGAATAGTGAGCAAGGGGTCCACGTCTGGATTCCCCAAGTAACTTAGGGTGGGACCCAAAGTTACTTAAATATGCAAATTAACAAGGGGGGTCCTGGGAGTCCCTCTGCCAGACATTAGTCCTGTTTACGAGAGACTTATGCAGAGTCTTTAGCTCACTATCTTTCACAGAGAAGAAATATCACAAACATATCAGTCTTTGTGCGGCCCTGGGGCAGTCCAGCACCAAAATGCTAGGCAATTCTCCTCTGAACAAAAGTACCAACAGCAGCCCCAGACACGTGTTTCGGTCTGGTTCTACCTCATCATTAGGGTAGAGATGTGCCTCTCTAAGAATAGTGAGCAATGGGTCTACGTCTGGATTCCCCTAGTAACTTAGGGTGAGACCGAAAGCGACTTAAATATGCAAATTAACAAGGGGGGTTCTGGGAGTCCCTCTGCCAGACATTACTCCTGGTTATGAGAGACTTACCCAGAGTCTTTAGCTCACTATCTTTCACAGAGAAGAAATGTCCCAAACATATCAGTCTTTGTCCTGCCCTGGGGCAGTCCAGCAACAAAATGCTAGGCAATTCTCCTCTGAACAAGAGTACCAACAGCAACCCCAGACACGTGTTTTGGTCTGGTTGGATCTCATCAGTATGGTGGAGCTGTGCCTCTCATAGAATAGTGAGCAAGGGGTCCACGTCTGGATTCCCCTAGTAACTTCGGGTGGGACCCACAGTTACTTAAATATGCAAGTTAACAAGGGGGGTCCTGGGAGTCCCTCTGCCAGACATTAGTCCTGTTACGAGAGACTTATGCAGAGTCTTTAGCTCACTATCTTTCCACAGTCCAGCACCGAAATTCTAGGCAATTTTCCTCTGAACAAGAGTACCAACAGCAACCCTGGACACGTGTTTCGGTCTGGTTGGACCTCATCAGTAGGGTGGAGCTGTGCCTCTCTAAGAATAGTGAGCAAGGGGTGCACATCTGGATTCCCATAGTAACTTAGGGTGAGACCCAAAGTTACTTAAATATGCAAATTAACAAGGGGAGTCCTGGGAGTCCCTCTGCCAGACATTAGTTCTGGTTATGAGAGACTTATCCAGAGTCTTTAGCTCACTATCTTTCACAGAGAAGAAATATCACAAACATATCAGTCTTTGTCCTGCCCTGGGGCAGTCCAGCAACAAAATGCTAGGCAATTCTCCTCTGAACAAGAGTACCAACAGCAACCCCAGACACGTGTTTCGGTCTGGTTGGATCTCATCAGTATGGTGGAGCTGTGCCTCTCAAAGAATAGTGAGCAAAGGGTCCACGTCTGGATTCCCCTAGTAACTTAGGGTGGGACCCAAAGTTACTTAAATATGCAAATTAACAAGGGGGGTCCTGGGAGTCCCTCTGCCAGACATTAGTCCTGTTTACGAGAGACTTATGCAGAGTCTTTAGCTCACTGTCTTTCCCCAGTCCAGCACCGAAATGCTAGGCAATTTTCCTTTGAACAAGAGTACCAACAGCAACCCTAGACACGTGTTTCGGTCTGGTTGGACCTCATCAGTAGGGTGGAGCTGTGCCTCTCTAAGAATAGTGAGCAAGGGGTGCACATCTGGATTCCCATAGTAACTTAGGGTGAGACCCAAAGTTACTTAAATATGCAAATTAACAAGGGGGTCCTGGGAGTCCCTCTGCCAGACATTAGTCCTGGTTATGAGAGACTTATCCAGAGTCTTTAGCTCACTATCTTTCACAGAGAAGAAATATTACAAACATATCAGTCTTTGTGCGGCCCTGGGGCAGTCCAGCACCAAAATGCTAGGCAATTCTCCGCTGAACAAAAGTACCAACAGCAGCCCCAGACACCTGTTTCGGTCTGGTTGGATCTCATCAGTATGGTGGAGCTGTACCTCTCAAAGAATAGTGAGCAAAGGGTCCACGTCTGGATTCCCCTAGTAACTTAGGGTGGGACCCAAAGTTACTTAAATATGCAAATTAACAAGGGGGGTCCTGGGAGTCCCTCTGCCAGACATTAGTCCTGTTTACGAGAGACTTATGCAGAGTCTTTAGCTCACTGTCTTTCCCCAGTCCAGCACCGAAATGCTAGGCAATTTTCCTTTGAACAAGAGTACCAACAGCTACCCTAGACACGTGTTTCGGTCTGGTTGGACCTCATCAGTAGGGTGGAGCTGTGCCTCTCTAAGAATAGTGAGCAAGGGGTGCACATCTGGATTCCCATAGTAACTTAGGGTGAGACCCAAAGTTACTTAAATATGCAAATTAACAAGGGGGTCCTGGGAGTCCCTCTGCCAGACATTAGTCCTGGTTATGAGAGACTTATCCAGAGTCTTTAGCTCACTATGTTTCACAGAGAAGAAATATTACAAACATATCTGTCTTTGTGCGGCCCTGGGGCAGTCCAGCACCAAAATGCTAGGCAATTCTCCGCTGAACAAAAGTACCAACAGCAGCCCCAGACACCTGTTTCGGTCTGGTTGGATCTCATCATTAGGGTAGAGATGTGCCTCTCTAAGAATAGTGAGCAATGGGTCCACGTCTGGATTCCCCTAGTAACTTAGGGTGAGACCCAAAGCTACTTAAATATGCAAATTAACAAGGGGGGGTCCTGGGAGTCCCTCTGCCAGACATTACTCCTGGTTATGAGAGACTTACCCAGAGTCTTTAGCTCACTATCTTTTACAGAGAAGAAATGTCCCAAACATATCAGTCTTTGTCCTGCCCTGGGGCAGTCCAGCACCGAAATACTAGGCAATTCTCCTCTGAACAAGAGTACAACAGCAACCCCAGACATGTGTTTCGGTCTGGTTGGATCTCATCAGTAGGGTGGAGCTGTGCCTCTCAAAGAATAGTGAGCAAGGGGTCCACGTCTGGATTCCCCTAGTAACTTAGGGTGAGACCCAAAGTTACTTAAATATGCAAATTAACAAGGGGGGTCCTGGGAGTCCCTCTGCCAGACATTAGTCCTGTTTATGAGAGACTTACGCAGAGTCTTTAGCTCACTATCTTTCCCCAGTCCCGCACCGAAATGCTAGGCAATTTTCCTCTGAAAAAGAATACCAACAGCAACCCTAGACACATGTTTCGGTCTGGTTGTATCTCATCAGTAGGGTGGAGCTGTGCCTCTCTAAGAATAGTGAGCAAGGGGTCCACGTCTGGATTCCCATAGTAACTTAGGGTGAGACACAAAGTTACTGAAATATGCAAATTAACAAGGGGGGTCCTGGGAGTCCCTCTGCCAGACATTAGTCCCAGTTATGAGAGACTTACCCAGAGTCTTTAGCTCACTATCTTTCACAGAGAATAAATATCACAAACATATCAATCTTTGTGTGGCCCTGGGGCAGTCCAGCACCGAAATGCTAGGCAATTCTCCTCTGAACAAGAGTACCAACAGCAACCCCAGACACGTGTTTCAGTCTGGTTGGACCTCATCAGTAGGGTGGAGCTGTGCCTCTCTAAGAATAGTGAGCAATGGGTCCACATCTACTCTCCTTCAGTTTATATCTACCTGGGAAGCTGCTGAGTCATTCATTTTTTGGGTTTATTAACTGCAACATGTTAAAGCAAAGAGGGACTCACAGGGGTCTCCCCATGAATAAAACGGCAGAAAAACATAAAGAAACCACCCCGCAGGCAAATCTCCTCTGAACAAGAATACCAACAGCAACCCCAGACACGTGTTTCGGTCTGGTTGGACCTCATCAGTAGGGTGGAACTGTGCCTCTCAAAGAATAGTGAGCAAGGGGTCCACGTCTGGATTCCCCTAGTAACTTAGGGTGAGACCCAAAGTTACTTAAATATGCAAATTAACAAGGGGGGTCCTGGGAGTCCCTCTGCCAGACATTAGTCCTGTTTATGAGAGACTTACGCAGAGTCTTTAGCTCACTATCTTTCCCCAGTCCCGCACGAAATGCTAGGCAATTTTCCTCTGAACAAGAATACCAACAGCAACCCTAGACACATGTTTCGGTCTGGTTGTATCTCATCAGTAGGGTGGAGCTGTGCCTCTCTAAGAATAGTGAGCAAGGGGTCCACGTCTGGATTCCCATAGTAACTTAGGGTGAGACACAAAGTTACTGAAATATGCAAATTAATAAGGGGGGTCCTGGGAGTCCCTCTGCCAGACATTAGTCCCAGTTATGAGAGACTTACCCAGAGTCTTTAGCTCACTATCTTTCACAGAGAATAAATATCACAAACATATCAATCTTTGTGTGGCCCTGGGGCAGTCCAGCACCGAAATGCTAGGCAATTCTCCTCTGAACAAGAGTACCAACAGCAACCCCAGACACGTGTTTCAGTCTGGTTGGACCTCATCAGTAGGGTGGAGCTGGGCCTCTCTAAGAATAGTGAGAAATGGGTCCACATCTGGATTCCCCTAGTAATTTAGGGTGAGACCAAAGTTACTTAAATATGCAAATTAACAAGAAAGAGCCTGGGAGTCCCTCTGCCAGACATTAGTCCTGGTGACGAGAGACTTACCCAGAGTCTTTAGCTCACTATCTTTCACAGAGAAGAAATATACCAAACATATCAGTCTTTGTCCTGCCCTTGGGGCAGTCCAGCACCGAAATGCTAGGCAATTCTCTTCTGAACAAGAGTACCAACAGCAACCCCAGACACGTGTTTCGATCTGGTTGGACCTCATCAGTAGGTTGTAGCTAGCTGGTATGTTTGGGATATTTCTACTCTGTGAAAGATAGTGAGCTAAAGACTCTGGGTAAGTCTCTCATAACCAGGACTAATGTGTGACAGAGGGACTCCCAGGACCCCCCTTGTTAATTTGCATATTTAAGTAACTTTGGGTCTCACCCTAAGTTACTAGGGGTATCCAGGCGTGGATCCCTTGCTTAATATTCTTAGAGAGGCACAGCTCCACCCTACTGATGAGGTCCAACCAGACCGAAACACGTGTCTGGGGTTGCTGTTTGTCAAGAACCCCACTCCTGTGCGAGTAGCTGGGGCATATACTGTTGCCAAACTGCCTAACAGACATAAATGCCTTTATTTCAGGGCCCTCCTGTGTCCAAGGTGCAGGCAAATGACTTGGGACCAGCCCTCCTGGCATAGAAGTCCACAAACACCAGAAAAGAAACAGAAGACTACATTTCCCAGAGGCCCCGCGCGACCGCGAGCCTCTGGGAAGCTTTGGGACCACGCCCGATCAATCGCGCATGCGCGCGGAGCCCGCACGGATCCCCGCTTGCGCTACAGACTCTTCGCCGAAGAAGACGTGTCTCCGTGGGCTCCTGCAGGCTGCTGTCAGCGGGGCCATTCCCCGCCTGCGAACACTGCAGGCCCCGCTGCTTGCTTGAGATAAGTGCTTTACTCATTGGTTGGGAACGAGGGCGTGTGGGGAGTTTTGGTGCTACTAACCCGCTCCGACTCGGGGCCTTGAAACACCGCGGATTGGGCTCCGGCACCGGCATCATTAACCCTTGGTTGGCAGACTCGCATGCCGGACTCCAATACTGTAGTGAACCGAGGCACCCGGCATCGTCAACCCTTGCTTGGCAGAGCCGCATGCTGGATTCTATGTTGTAGCGAACCGGCACCATTAACCCTTGATACTTAAGGTTGCACGCCGCATGCTATGTCTAACACTGTTAAGCACCAAGCTCATAGGTGTCTCATTTCTTGTAGTGGCAGAACGCCGGCTACGTGGCCTCGTTAAGGAACATTGGAGTGATCGATCCATGACAGAATCCCGTACTTCTGAAGCTAAGTGCTTAAACCTTTGTGTGATCAAAATGCTCTTGTGTTAATGTTTTGGGGGCATTTACCAGTGTATCTGAATCTATGGGAGCTCTCTGAGTAATACGCTATGGTCAAATCTAAGAATCTATGCATGTATGAATGTATGAATGTGATATGGTATTGTCTAATGCATCCAAGCCTAGAGAAGTAATCTGGGTGTTGGAATTGGTAAGCACGAGGAAGTGCAAGGTGCATGAATCTGGCAGTATCTGAGAGTCCACGGATAGCCCAGGAGGGCTGAACCTTATTTTCCCTGAACTACCCCAACCCTATCCAAAACCTCTCCCTTTCCCTCAACCCGGTTTACCTAATACCCCCTACCCATCCAAACCAGCGGACCCTAACCCTCTTTCCCCGGCGGGTCGCGGATGCCTGAGTGTTGAATATCTCAGGCGCCAAGACCCAACGGGGAGGCAGGTGTACGTGCTACCTCCGCGCAAGACAACGTACCTGACAGGAGCGCAAGCCCAAGTATTGCCGAGCGCCTGGGTAGCACGTCGCCATGGAGGAGATTTTACATGCCCTACGTGATTTAAAACACGAATTGCAAACTACTCGCCATGATTATGCAAACTTGGCGGGTCAGGTCCAAGCCCTTACGGTGCAAGCCAATGCCCAAGCTATTCCGTTGCCTCCGGACCCAACTCCACCTGCCCCAGTCCAGGTATCAGTGACCACGGAAGCCCCTATTCCCTTGTCAGCCCCCGAAAGGTATCATGGGGATCCACATAAATTCAACCAGTTCATCATGCAATGCCAGTTGCACTTTATTACAAAGCCAAATGTCTTTCGTACCTCCCAGGCTCGTTCGGCTTTTGTGATCTCTTACCTTGGGGGGGACGCTGCATCTTGGGCTACACCGTTAGTGTCTAAAGACGATGAGCTTTTATACCAATGGGACATGTTCCTTGAGGAGTTTGGGAAGATTTTTAATCGTAGGGCGGCGACTCTGATTAAAGATCGAGAGCTTCTTACCTTGCGTCAAGGAGGCAGGGACTTGGTTTCTTATGTCACCACGTTTAACAGGTTGGCAGTAGAAACGGATTGGCCCCAAGAGAAACGCCTGGCCTTATTCTACCAAGGGCTGCGGGACGAAACTAAGGACCTCATAGCACAGGTTGATCCCCAACCAGAAACGTGTTCAGCCATGATTGACTTAGCCTTGCGGTTAGACCAAAGGCAGAGTGATAGGAAACTAGACAGGAAGAAATGGGAGGCAAGGCCCCTACTACGACTAGATCAACAGGTCAAAAATACCAGAGTAGAGAAGCCTTCCGAAGAACCTATGCAGGTAGGAACAGTGCGAGGCCCTCTCAGTAAGGAAGAAAAAGACAAGAGGCGTCGTGAGAGGCTCTGTCTTTACTGTGGAAAGGGAGGACATTTTGTTCGAGATTGCACCAGCAAGCCTAAGGGAGAGCAATCGGGAAACGAAAAAGCTCGCCTGTAAGGGTGGCCCCGGCGAGCCAATCTGAAGACACCCCTAAGGTTCTCGCTAATATTCAGCAATCAAAATTCACACATGTAACAGTTTCCGGGCACATTGGTTGGGAAGATCAGCGTATACCAGTTAAGCTGATGATAGACTCAGGAGCTACCGGGAACTTCATTGACACAACCTTGGCACATCAGTTGGGTATTCCTCTAACCCTTAAAAAGCATGAGGAAGAAGTGAAATCCGTAGATGGATCACCCCTAATCTCAGGTCGCATAACTCAGCAAACCAGGTGGTTGCATTTGGAATGCGATGCGCAGCATCATGAGGACATCAGGTTCGATGTCATCGCAGCACCCCAATTTGGAATGATTCTAGGGTTACCTTGGTTGGGTACCCATAATCCAGACATAGACTGGGTTCAAGCGTCGTTGTGCTTCTCATCAAGCCACTGCCTTAAGACCTGTCTGCATGTTGGGAAGGTGTCAACGAAGGAAGAACAAGTAATAGGAAGTACCGAAACTACGTTACCCGCAGTGTACGAGAGCTATAGGGATGTATTCAGTAAAACCGCTGCCGAGACCTTGCCGCCCCACCGAACCTTCGACTGCAGGATTGACCTAGAACCTGGTGCATCCATGCCTTGCAGCAGAATATATGCTCTAACAGAAGCAGAAAATGAACACTTAAAAGCCTACATCGAAACTAACCTAGCCAATGGGTTTATACGCCATTCTAAGTCACCTGTCTCGTCCCCCTTATTCTTCGTCCCAAAAAAGACCGGGGACTTGAGGACATGCATTGACTACAGAGCCATCAACCGTATAACCATAAAGAACAGGTACCCCCTGCCGTTAATATCCACTCTGTTGGATCAGGTGCGAGACGCTAAGATATTCACCAAATTAGACTTACGAGGAGCCTACCATCTTGTGCGGGTGCGTGAGGGTGACGAATGGAAGACTGCTTTTCGGACCAAGTTTGGCCTTTACGAGTATCAAGTCATGCCATTCGGGCTCTGCAACGCACCGGCCGCTTTCCAGCACTTCCTGGATGAAGTTTTGCGGGGGTATCTAGACGTTTTTACCATGGTGTATATCGATGACATCCTTATTTATTCTCACAACCTGGAGGAACATCGAAAACATGTGGAAGCAGTCCTACAACGCCTAAGAGAACACCAACTCTACGCAAAATTAGAAAAGTGCGAATTTCATCAGTCTACTATAGAGTTCTTAGGTTTTGTTTTATCCCCAGACGGCATCACCATGGACAATAAGAAGGTGAAGGCCATCCTGGAGTGGCCTTCTCCCACGTCAGTGAAGGAAGTTCAAACGGTGTTAGGCTTTGCCAACTTTTATCGACGGTTTATTAATGGGTTTGCAAAGATGGTGCAACCTATTACCCGTCTGCTCAAAAAGGGAATCACGTTCCTTTGGGATGCAGCTGCAGATACCGGTTTCCAAGCCCTGAAAAACGCATTTGCTTCGGCCCCTGGGTTGCTTCACCCAGACCCCAATCGCCCCTACATAGTAGAAACTGATGCCTCCAGCTACGCGCTGGGGGCAATTCTGTCACAAAGGGACAATTCAGGTCAACTGCATCCGGTTGCGTACTATTCGCGCTCGCTGCTTCCTGCAGAGCGTAACTATGTGATAGCAGACCGGGAACTTCTTGCAATTAAGGTGGCCTTCGATGAGTGGCGTCACTACTTGATGGGTGCTCGTCACACTATCACCATATTAACGGATCATAGGAATTTACAATTCCTGAAATCAGCCAAGGCCCTAAGCCCCCGACAACTACGTTGGGCGATGCTATTTGCTGAGTACGATTTTATTGTGACTTATCGTCCTGGAACTGAAAATAAGAAAGCCGATATCCTATCTCGTTACCCCGAACCAGATCCTAAAACACTTAAGGAGGAGGAACCAAGGCCCATCGTGCCTTCCGCACGCATCATAGGCAGCGTCACTGTGGATGATATATTCAATGACATTAGGAATGCAATGACTGCTCAGGAACTAGCACGATGGAATGACCCTAAGAATTCACGAACCATCAAAGAAGGACTTCCTTTCCAAGGTGCGACTTTATATTTACCTACCACAGCCATACAACTACAAGCTATTAAATGGTGTCATGATTCACCATATGTGGGACACCCAGGGGTTGCGAAAACCTGCGAATTATTGAGGCGTCATTTCTGGTGGCCTAAGCTACGACGAGACGTCCAGCAGTATGTACTAAACTGTGAATGTTGCTTAAGGAACAAAGCGGACCATCAAAGACCTGCCGGAATGCTGCAACCATTACCGACACCACCAACGCCTTGGCATACTGTTTCCTTGGATTTGATTGTGGACTTACCCGCTAGCCATGGCCTCACCACAATTATAGTAGTAGTAGACTCTTTCAGCAAGCTGGCTCATTTCATACCTTGTAAGGGGGTTCCTACGGCCAAAGAATTAGTCGAGCTTTTCCTCCAAAACATCGTAAGGTTACATGGCATCCCTCATTGTATGGTATCTGATCGGGGTTCTCAGTTTACGTCTCGTTTCTGGCGGGCTTTCTGTACTTCAACTGGTATTGACATGAGACTGTCTACCAGTTACCACCCAGAAACGGACGGACAAACTGAACGAGTCAACCAAACACTCGAACAGTATTTACGATGCATGACCTATGATAATAATGCTTCTTGGGCTGATACTCTCTGGTTGGCAGAATTGGCTTATAATAATGCTGTACATTCATCTACCAAAATAACACCCTTTTATGGTACTTATGGTTATCATCCACGATTCCAACCTGTTCCCCATGGGGCTGTTGACATGGTGCCTGCGGCTCAAACACACAGAGAACACTTAGTAAAGATTTGGAAAAATATCCTTATACATTTAAACAAAGCAAAACTAGCATACAAGAAGTCTGCTGATAAGAAAAGACGACCAGGCCCCCAGTACAGAATTGGTGATAAGGTCTGGTTGGCTACACGGAATCTCCACTTACATGGTCCCAAGAAGTTTCAGCCAAGATTTATAGGCCCATTCTTGGTAGAGAAAGTCATAAACCCAGTAGCTATCCGCCTAACTTTACCACCGCAGATGCGTATACACCCAGTGTTTCATGTGTCTCTCATAAAGCCGGCACCCACGTCCATCCACCTGAAGAGACCTCCCCCCATCGACGTACAGGGAAACCCAGAATATGAGATACAGTCTATTTTGGATTCACGTATACAACATGGGGTACTACAATATTTAATAGATTGGCTGGGGTATGGACCCGAAGAACGATCTTGGGAGCCAGCGACCAATGTCCATGCCTCTCGTTTGGTCCGACGGTTTCATGTCAACAACCCTGCCAAACCGGGACCTGTTGGGAGGGGGAGTACTGTCAAGAACCCCACTCCTGTGCGAGTAGCTGGGGCATATACTGTTGCCAAACTGCCTAACAGACATAAATGCCTTTATTTCAGGGCCCTCCTGTGTCCAAGGTGCAGGCAAATGACTTGGGACCAGCCCTCCTGGCATAGAAGTCCACAAACACCAGAAAAGAAACAGAAGACTACATTTCCCAGAGGCCCCGCGCGACCGCGAGCCTCTGGGAAGCTTTGGGAACACGCCCGATCAATCGCGCATGCGCGCGGAGCCCGCACGGATCCCCGCTTGCGCTACAGACTCTTCGCCGAAGAAGACGTGTCTCCGTGGGCTCCTGCAGGCTGCTGTCAGCGGGGCCATTCCCCGCCTGCGAACACTGCATGCCCCGCTGCTTGCTTGAGATAAGTGCTTTACTCATTGGTTGGGAACGAGGGCGTGTGGGGAGTTTTGGTGCTACTAACCCGCTCCGACTCGGGGCCTTGAAACACCGCGGATTGGGCTCCGGCACCGGCACCATTAACCCTTGGTTGGCAGACTCGCATGCCGGACTCCAATACTGTAGTGAACCGAGGCACCCGGCATCGTCAACCCTTGCTTGGCAGAGCCGCATGCTGGATTCTATGTTGTAGCGAACCGGCACCATTAACCCTTGATTCTTAAGGTTGCACGCCGCATGCTATGTCTAACACTGTTAAGCACCAAGCTCATAGGTGTCTCATTTCTTGTAGTGGCAGAACGCCGGCTACGTGGCCTCGTTAAGGAACATTGGAGTGATCGATCCATGACAGAATCCCGTACTTCTGAAGCTAAGTGCTTAAACCTTTGTGTGATCAAAATGCTCTTGTGTTAATGTTTTGGGGGCATTTACCAGTGTATCTGAATCTATGGGAGCTCTCTGAGTAATACGCTATGGTCAAATCTAAGAATCTATGCATGTATGAATGTATGAATGTGATATGGTATTGTCTAATGCATCCAAGCCTAGAGAAGTAATCTGGGTGTTGGAATTGGTAAGCACGAGGAAGTGCAAGGTGCATGAATCTGGCAGTATCTGAGAGTCCACGGATAGCCCAGGAGGGCTGAACCTTATTTTCCCTGAACTACCCCAACCCTATCCAAAACCTCTCCCTTTCCCTCAACCCGGTTTACCTAATACCCCCTACCCATCCAAACCAGCGGACCCTAACCCTCTTTCCCCGGCGGGTCGCGGATGCCTGAGTGTTGAATATCTCAGGCGCCAAGACCCAACGGGGAGGCAGGTGTACGTGCTAATGTACCTGACACTGTTGGTACTCTTGTTCAGAGGAGATTTGCCTGCGGGGTGGTTTCTTTATGTTTTCCTGCCGTTTTATTCATGGGGAGACCCCTGTGAGTCCCTCTTTGCTTTAACATGTTGCAGTTAATAAACTCAAAAAATGAATGACTCAGCAGCTTCCCAGGTAGATATAAACTGAAGGAGAGTAGATCCATGTGCTTTCACTCTGGACTAGGTAACTTCAGCCAGTCAACAACAAATTGCTTAATTTTGGATAACTGATGTTAACAATGGTGGCAAGGTAATTTTAATACCCAAATTTAGCATTACAGACTGTCTTAATTGTTATCATTTTGGAGCCATCGACACTGCAGAAATATTAGCATAAAATTAAACCATAAAATCGGGATTATTAATGTTATAATGACTACTCATGTGCTCTATAAGGCAACTGACCTTTTTGCTTACTCATGTAAAGGGTAATTTCCCTGTGCAGAGAGAAGGTGTTAACAATATACAAGTCGGAGAGAAAATGTCTCGAGCTGGAGAAATACATTGATTCTTAAACTCTGTTCTGAGTTCCTAACTCAGCCTAAATATTTCAGAGAGTAGTAAATGAAAAATAGAAGAAAAAAAGAGTTTGAAATGTATTAAATCTATTAATAATATGCACGATATATGTATATTTCTTGACATTTATTATTCACTATTAATTATTGTATGATCTGTAAAATATTTAAGATGCGATGAGAAGGGAAATTCTCTTTTTTGGAAAAGATAATCTGTTTTTTGTCAGGAATCAGCTCATGTTCTCGTGCACTTGAGTCACAACAAGAGGTAACCTTGTCTGAAGTTTCTCCTCACATTCCCAGTTCTTCTTAGATGCAGTCCACCTATGTTAATCGCTATCTATAAAATCTGGCTCTGGGCCCACACCCTTTTTTGCAGAGTCATATGTCATTGATGTCTTGTTGGTGGTGTGATCCCCAGAACAAATACTCACCATCCTATGCACGTCTACGTGATTCATGCCTGTTGATATCTTTGGCCATGTCTTCTTGTAATCCTTCAAGTTTGCCTGCTCAGTATCAGAGTTCCTCTGCAAGTCTTGACCACCCAAGTTTCTGGGTGTGTGGGGAAGCCTGCAAATCTTGACAGTGGAAAGCAGTTTGGATATCTCTGGGTTCTGTTAACTCTTCACTTCCATTCCAGCCCCACTGGCTTCTACTGTATATAAAGCTGTCCAGTCCTTACTGCTTCTACTCTGCATGCCTGAGGGACTATATGCAATACTGTCCTACCTAAAGGGTCATGGCTCACTTGCCCTCCTGATGCACCTTATTACCTCCTGAGGGAGTGTTTAGGTGGTAGGGCGTATCATGCCAGCCAATATCAGTTCATGTAAGATATTGGATAGTCTAAAGCCAGGCAGTTTGAGAGGGCAACCTTTTTCCACACGTGGACAAATGGATCTTCCTGCAGTACATCTTTCCTCACTTTAGTCTTAATCAATTCTGATAATCATGCTTTGTCTCCTACTGTCTGCCCCATTAGCTAGCACTGCTGTGTTGACTTATTTTCTTAATTTTAGTGTTTGATGATTCATGTCATCTGACATCAGTTATGTTACGCAGGTTCAACACATAGTTTGACTAAGGGTCCTTCAGCATTCAGAGACATGTTGGTTCCATGTTGTGTGGACCCTTTGTGTCTTCCCTCCTATGCCACTCCGGTAGGCTGTTGATAAAACATGAGTTATAATTTAATTTCCCAAAGACCAAACAGCACAATGTACCGTCATTATTTGATTTATTTGATCTTAAATAGCATAGAGTCTCTTACTCGCTGAGTTTCTGTCCCCTGTTTATTTGGACTTTGCATCTCATTTCATTTATCGAGCTATGGGAAGCATGACCATTAGGATTTTTCAATTCTTCTGGAACACTGTTCTGTCTGTACTTTTTTACATCAGAATAAGACGTGAGTAACACTGGGAATGTATTTATACATCCACATTGTCTGGGTCGAATGTTTAGTTTAGTTTGGTCTCTTTCTGTACCGTTTATTAAACTCTACTCCTCTGAACAATTCTGCATATTAATGAAGCGTCATATCTAGGATGTTGTTCATCTAATGGTCCCTACAGCATCTGAGAAGTAAGTCAATCATCTTGTTGTCTTGAGAAATATTTTATTGCTGAATTTTCCATGAAAGAGGGTACTTTCATGCGAACTCTCTATTCTGGTCGATACCTTTGGCAGGTGGAGTTTGGGAACAGGTCATATTTGAAATAAGACCTGAAGGTGATGGTTGACAATTACGAGTTAAACCAGGTGTCCTATTATGACTACTTGTGCATAAGATTCTCTGAGGATCTCTCCTCGGCAACCCATCTTGTCAAAGCTACAACAGCTCTGAAGAAATACAGCGTGGAAATTCAATGTTTTTTTCACAGACTGGGAAGGGGTGCTATCTCCCCGGTTTTCAAATTGTATCTATAACAAGGTAGGGCAGCAGCAAGCTATAGGGCAGACTTGTGGGACCTCTGCCCCCTAGCTGAGCTGTGTGTAGCAGATAATAATTTTTTACAGTGTTTACGTATGTAGCCTAAGGGAGCACCAATTGCAAGCTTGTGATGGCAACGCCGCCTCAAAGAGATTCACAAACTAATTGCAACTAAGCCTCTGCTGCATTTGATTAAGCTCTTGAGTGTTTCTGAAGTGGCAAAGTACAGGGAGTCACTGAGTAGCCCGTTATTGATCTCTGGGGCTAGGTCATTAGCCTGGCCCAAATTTCTTAAAAAGGGTTTTGAAGACTTGGGCCTGTTGGACCACTGGGTAGCCCAACAAGGCATAACACTGACAGCTGAAGCCAGCTTTAAATCTGTCTGTCAAGAGGTAATTCTGGGTACAATGAAAAAGTCCTGTACTGTGTTGAAAACGAAAGCTCCCTATATGGTGCTAAAACCATTTGCAGGATTTGAACCATATCTGGACTGTGTAACACCAGCCTATGCATGAATGCATTTTGTCCAACTGCGCAACAACACTTTGCAGGTAGCCAAGTTTACATTGAGGTGGACAGCGGTGTGGGAAAAGCACTGCAGGGTTTGTGGCAACCCAGTTGAAACATTAAAGCATTTTCTTCTGTTTTGCCCAGGGTATGATAGGCTAATATTTGGATTAAAGGAGATCAGGATGACGGAATTGGCAGTTGCTATTTGTAAACGTACTATAGATGTGAACCTGATTTATTGTATTGCAAAACATATACACAGGGCATGGTTGTATAGGGATAAATGTCTTTGATTTAGTTGTATGAAAACCTTATGAATTTTAAATGTATTTTAATGCGTACTATGTGTATACATTTTAATTAATAGCTATTGTGATTGATTGTTTTATGTTATGTGAAGATGCTTTTATGGTTTCTATTCCGAATAAAGCTATGTACAACATATTTGAAATAAGGATTACGCTTACCTATGAAGCTCTCCTATGGTTCCTGTATATTTGATGTATCAATTGATCGTTTTAGAACCAATGTTAATCAGGACAATGTCTGTTTTGGTCTAGAAGACCTCAAGACTCTTTTGACTTTGTGAACGTACCCATTTTCTGTTTACCCGAGTGTACATGGAAACTTGTAATGTATACCCCCTCAAATGAAGACAATCAGATGTTTATTTCTGAAATAGTAGACAACTTATAGAATGTACTCCCTGATTAATATCTCTTTTAAGAACTCTGTGACAGAAAAATGTTGAATGAGAGATATATGAATTAAGACACATATACTAACTATGTGAGACGTTAATGGTCTTAAAAAAATATTGTATTATAAGCATTATTGTCATTTGTTGTAGTAATAATTGATGTATGACTCTTTGATTTAGCATTGCAATGTATCCGTTTACGTGTTTTTGTTGTTTCTGGCCTCATCACGAGTTTGGCGGTAACCCTTAAATGCGGCGGTAGCAGTATTACCGCCACATTTAAGGGTCCACCAAATCATTGGTTTGGCAGATTTTCCCACAGCTCTGAGAAGGGAGGAAATCCGCCGAAATTTCGCGCTATTACCGCCGGCAGGAAATCCGCCGGCAGTAAGAGCGCGAAAATTCCCCATTGAGCCCAATGGGGAATGGGGAATTCCCGAATGGGCTCAGTGGGGAATGGGCAATACCCGTTCCGCCAAACCCGTGATCCAGCGCTATTAGCGCCGTGGGGTTTGGCGGTAGGGCTATTAACGCCCAACTCGTGTTGAGGCCCATTGTGTTTATACATTGTTCATGTTCATTGTTGAATTGTGTTTTTTCACAACAACAGTGAGGATATGAGATCTTTGAGGTTGTTTTCATTTGTACACTCATTTTTAATCAAAATAAAATATATTTTTTAATATGTCCATTTGAGGTTTTCTTATGGATAGCCTACTTCTGCAATATAGACCTTCCTGTAGTGTTCCACATTATTCACCTAGCTGTGCTAAGTGTAAACAGTGGCTGCAGCAGGTTATTCAGAAAATGATGCCATGCATGAATTACTCATTGCACTGCAGGAAAATGAAGAAAGGCATGCACAAGGACTAAAGTTTGCTCCTCATTATCTTCAGTACCCAGCTTCAAACAAGTACAGAGAGACTCAGCAAACATACTGCCACTACTGCAAAACCTCTATAGTGATCCAAATAAATATGAACTCTACCAATTGCACTGTCTTCTACATTTCCTTATGAAACCCTCTAATTTTCCAATTGGTCATTCAAAGATTATATTCATTATAACATACTTGTGGGATGATGCACTTACCTGGGCAAAACTTCTACTGAGTTCATATGATCATGTTCTTATAGATTAGGCCAGATAGGGTGTATTGCTTAGGAACATGTTTTCTAGATGCATCTGGTTTTAGGCCTATGGAGTGGAAATGTTAACTCTGAGGCAGGGTGCTGGGACTTGCTTTTCTATATTGTGCAGTTCATAAAATTAGTTCCAGATCTCCACTGCTCCAGAAATAAATGCATAGTTTATGCTTTTTCCAACTTGGACCCCGGAACAATATTCAATAAACATGTACTCTTCTCCAGCCACTATCTAAGATCTTATCAATGTGGCACAAATACATCAGCAAATCCAAGACTACCGGTCTAAACTAAAGAAACTTGAAAGTAGTTGAACTTTTTCTCCTTGCAGGACAATCCTATGCAGGACAATCCGCGAATGCCAATTAAGGATGAAGGCGCATAAGAACCGACTACCATGAAGATGGTCGACTCTGTGTCCCCCTTTCTTTGAAAGATCAGAATAAGAGACTATACGTTACTCTGTGATTTATTTGTTAAAATTGTTAAATGATTTTGTTTATGTTGCTTTGCCCTTCATGTACTTTCATGGCCATACAGGCCGAAGAAAGTTATTGATGGATTGATATATATTTTCTACTGTCAGAAGGGTTGCCACCAATGCATATTGCCTGTCCTGCTGCCCAAAAACAAGTCTTTCCCTACAGCACAAGAGTAAGGTAAAAAGATGATCTCCCCACATCAAACATTCCAACATACACTCCAGGATGCAAAAGAACACCTGCAATAGGAAAGTGGGATTTGGTTTTATATATGATTGAGTTACACATGTACTTTATGAAATCACAGTCACTGCAAATTAATTTAGGACATTTTGACTTGATTAATAAATGTGTAATTCTTTACCACCACCTATCTTGAGTGGAAGAAAGGGCTTCATTTGTTTGTGTGGAAACACATACAATAAACAGCATCTGCCTAAACAATTCACACGTGTCACATTCCACCACAAAACTGTACGCTCAAACTTGCTTTGTTGCACTCTTAAGGATCTATAAATACATAAATAAGAAATAAAAACATAAGGTATGTACATTGATTTCCCAGGTAGCTGTCAAACTGCGAATCCCTGAACGTTGGCATTTGCATCCAATGTTTCATATTTCCCTCCTTACGGCTTCTCATACTGCACACCAGCAGAGTAGCACTTCTGCTATTATAGTTTGTGTTCCAAAAGGCGACGGTAAAGGCTTGAATAGCCAGTTGCATGACATTTCCCAGCCTGCCTTCTCCAGAGTGCTGGTGCAGGTACTGGAGGTCCTCCTGCACCATGTAGGCCTGCACATCACCCTCCCAACCACCCAGACACAGGTAAACACCACCAAGACCCACTTATATGTGATTGCAGGCATTCCCAATTTGTTGGCAGCATTGGACTGCACACACGTAGAACTGGATGCCCCAGAGGAGGTCTACAGGAACCGGAAACAGTACCATTCCTTCAATGTCCAAGTGACCTGTGGCACCGACCCAATCATCACGCACCACTGTGCCTGGTTCCCAGGATCAACCCATGACTCCATGGTGCTGCAGAACAGCACCCTGCCAGCTTACATAGTGCATAACAGAGGAAGAAAGGACCTGGGTGTTGGGTGAGTACATTTACATGTACACCTACATTGCAGCATGGGTGATAGGCAAAGGGGGGGGGGTTGTTGAATGTCACAAATGCATGTCTGGCAATCACCCACAAGCAGGAACAACCATTGCATGCCTCAATTGACAGGCCATAATGCACAGATGTAGCATATGACTGGTGAAGTAGCAGTCACTGACCAGGCCATTTCAAGTTCCAAAGGACATCCAACTGTAATGCACTATGGGTACCTGAATGCAACACTGACACCCCTCCAATACAAGTCAATCAGTAGACTAGGCCATCTAGGTCCAGGAGATGTATGGTGCTCTGGTGGGTCTGCAATGGAATTAGGGTTGCAGCAGATTGTTAGTGGGATTGAGAGGGAGAAGACGAACAGAGCTTTGATGTGCTGTTGGAAGTCTCAGTTTGGAGAAACCCGTCACTGAGCATTTGGGCCTTGTTTGCTTGGTAGCCGTCATGTGATGTTGATGAATGGTTGTGTATGGCTCGTTCTCATGTCGGGTGTCTTGATGTGCATGCTGTCAGTGGTGCAGTAGAGGCATGCTAGTGTTCAGTTCAAACTTTGAGGGTGCGCATGCAGAATGGTGAGTTTTCACTATGGTGAGTAGGTAGCAATACATTTCCTACAGCGTACATTATTGTATGATATGTACAGAAGGGTCTTTTGCACACAACATGTAGAATCACCATGAGACAGAGAGGAGAATTGTTGAAATTGTTAATAATATTTGAATGTTGAAGGTGACTATCAATCAATGAGAAGTGACCCATCAATCTAGATGTGCACTTTGGATATATGATCATGATCGCATTCAGTGGGACTGAAAATACATATTGATGTGATCTACAGACTTTAAGAATCGTTGATTAAGAAGAAATTAGTCTACTTGTCTAACAGAACCCTCAATAAATTCAACAAGACGTATTACCAGCAACCAAATACAGCTTCTGATGAAATCTACCCACTATATCATGTTTTTAAATTCAACTTGCACAATTGCCCATTAATAGAAACAGCTCAGATTGCCTAAAAAGAATAATTCATAAAATAGAGAATTAAAATGGCAATCAATTGTAAACATTGAAACAAATAAATCCATCAAATTTCCTTTAGGGATTAGGAGCACAGTGTAACAAACAAAAAATGGGATGTGCTTCCAGAGCGATGCACTGGTGTCTGGCGGCTGCAAGAAGTAATTTGGTGATTAGGATAGGATTATACAAAAGACCTACACAGATCTTGAGATAATCTAGGGATACAAAGGCTAGTTAATATATACTTATTACGGGACCTTTGGATAAACAGCTAAGGATCACACAAAGATAAGAGAAAACGAGGTATGCTTTTTATACAACATTAGCTATTGAATTACAACAAATGTAAACACGATTATTAAGCTGATAAAGAAACTTTTGTATTTCTAGGACTTGATGATAGATCCTAGATAAGTAATCAGGGAGTTAACAGGGAAACCACAAAAACATTTTAAATAAACAATAATTTCACACAAAGCAGGTAAACACACTTACTTTTTGCAGCTTAACACAAAAACACCATTAGAAACAATGAACATTAAGTTAAGATACAACGGTTGTTTGTTGATGGTCCATGGGCCGAAATGCATTAGACAATATTGACTGCCTGTGGTTTTGAAATAAACCCG
This sequence comes from Ambystoma mexicanum, assembly GCF_040938575.1. Classification (NCBI taxonomy): domain Eukaryota; kingdom Metazoa; phylum Chordata; class Amphibia; order Caudata; family Ambystomatidae; genus Ambystoma; species Ambystoma mexicanum. Next base: position 345,341,244 of record NC_090931.1, read on the forward strand.
TTTTTATGGACTTTACATTGTTGACTTTAGAAGTTTATTCAAGAAATGAAAGAATACAACGCAGTATCCTATGCAAAATGTTTTTTTTTAAATTGTATATGAACATTAGTAACTGAATGTGTTGATTAATACACAAGGTCCTTTCAACTTCCTAGGTTATGCAACCTAGGATTCATTTTTCTTTACAATACATTTCCTACCCCAAGCAATCCATCCAAGTGTGACACACTTCCCACCCATAAACAATCTATCTAGGTGTGATACATTTCCTGCAAGCAAACAATCCATCTCAGGGAGCAGAACCCATCATGATACTGTTTCAGGGGGCAGCAGGGAGCACACCGCTCAGCTATACCATTAGATCAGTTGTATGATGTGGCTAACCTACACATACAGGTTACAGGCTAAGTGTGACATATGGTTAATGTTCAGAGTTCTGCTGCATGGTAAGGCTAACCTTGAGTCTGTATCCCTTGCAGGTGACTCAAGATAACCACTGCTTCTGTGGCTGATGACCCTCTGAGGGCTCCCCAGATGCAGGACGGAATAGCATACAACAGGGTGCTTGTGAGGATCAGGGCGACCATCGAGCAGACCTTCGGGCACTTGAAGACATGTTTCAGATGCCTACACTGGTCTGTGGATGTACTCATGTACAGGCCAGAGAAGGAGGGGCAGATAGTCCTGGCCTGTACTATGTTGCATAACGTCTGTGTCAGACACAACATACCCCTGCCTCCAGAGCTGGACAGTCCTCCACCGGAGGACGACGACGATAATGATGCACCGCCTGCCAGCCCAGGTCCAGTCACGTGCATATGTGGGTCATTGATGGGTGCATGGCTCATCAAGAAATCATAGATTACTTTTTTTGAGTACACCTTTCACTCTGCACTTCCCTTGCACCTTACTACATATGATACATGCACACAATAAATGCTTGCACCAAAATAAGGAATTTCAGTCAAGTTTAAACTATAATGTATTGAATTGATAACACATTGTGCTGCCTCCGTTTACCCACATACCCTGTCCCCAAACACACACACCCTCCCCACACGTGCCCCCCTCCCCACATAGCTTGTCCCCTCACACCCTCCTCCCCATCCCTACACACTCTGTGTCCACACCCCTCAAACACACCATCCTCAGACACACCCTGTCCCCAGACGCACCCAGTCCCCAGACACACCCCTCCCCTCCCAACAAAAACTTTCCCCACACCCCCTTCCCCCTTCCCACACACCCTGTACCCACATGCCCCATCTCCCCAAACACCCCTCTCCCCCTCACCACATACCCAAAACATCCAAATGTCACAGTCTCAAACACGAAAGTGTCACTCCAAGAGTCATTTCTTTTGGCCCCTTGGGCACAGGACCCATGGATCGCCAAGGTGTGGTTAAAATCAGCTGGGAGTGTTACTTAGGACTGCTCTGCTGTGAGATCCCTGGGGTGGTGATGGTTGAGGGTGGGTCAGAACCCTGGGCCCCCAATTGCTCCAGGGTGACCTGCAGGGTGTTGGAGAGGGATTCAGCCATGGTGTAGATTCCCTCATTTCCCATCAGACCCTTTGGGTGAGCATGACCAGGGCAGCGGAGCGCAGTGGCAGCCACTTGGCATGCATGGGACAGTCCCCACTACAATCCCTTTGCCGGCCACCTCCTGCCAAATGACCATCTTCCTCCTCTGGCTGGTCGTGCGATTTCCAGCCCCAAAGAGTGCCTGCGCATTTGCCACCACATTGTCTGTGAGGGCACTCAGTTCGGGTTCCGTGAAATGTGGTTTGTGAAGCCGGACCTCAGGCATTCCTGATATACCACTTCATGGAATGTCTACTTTGTTGGATGGAATGGACGGCAGCATAAAGTGGCTGATTTTAAGTGGATTGTGTTTTTCAAAATGGCCGCCGGAGGGGTTCGCGTTCCTGCGATGATGCTATTTCCAGTGCTGAAAATTCCAGCGTCAAAATTACCTGCACCAGTGATTCCAGAGGTCTGGGAGCCGGTATTGTTGCTTTTGACACATTTCTGCCAGAAACACCTGCAATTTTTTATCATGGCAAATAATTCTGGCATGCCGGTAATAACGTTTTCAGCAGGGGGAAAGCACGTGCCCGCAGACCTGAAATATGCCGGTTATTCTGAAGTCGGGCCTGCCAGTAACGTTACTATCGGCACGACGGAATTAGGAGCATATTACCATAAAACTCATAATGAGGGCCAAAGTCCTAATGTTGCCCATCAAGTCCTGCCTGCACATCTCCAGAGTTATAGTGCTATTGTTGGCCACCCTTCAGGACTTTCCACTAGAGTTATGTTTCTGTAGGAGAGCATGAACACCTGGGTAACAGGTGGGCAAATCTAGGTATCTAGGTACTCATTACTCTTCACCCCCAGTGGCTTTACTTTGCACAGCTAGTGGTCACTGCCTGTCCTGCCTCTACACTGCATGCCTGTAGAAGACACCCATCCTTGACCTGCCCTCTGACTTTCCTGACGTACTAGGATATCTCCTGAGGGAGTATTTGGGAGAAGAGTAGATTGGCACCGGCAGACATCAATTCCAGTACAATATTGGATAGCTAAAAACTTTGACAGTTTCTATGTAGCTTGGTTTGAGAATGGCTTCTGGCATTCAACTATGCTTTCCTGCTCTTATCGCAGAATTTCTTAACTGAAATTTCAGTATCATATTTAGGAGGATCAGGGCTCCGAGGTAGTGAAGCCTCCATTATACCTGAGAAATATTAAAGTAATAAAAGGGTTACTTACTGAAAATTGCCAGGTAATTTGAAATTGATATCATAATTTGTCTTTTGAAGATTACCTTTGAAAATGAGAAATGTTCATTAAGCGTTTTATGCATTAAACTAAAGAGTTTACTGAGACATTTTAATAACAGTGAAGAGAGACATTTTAATTGCACATTGGTTTGCATTTATTGAATCTTACAGCGAGTAGAGACATTTTAATGAAATACTTGTTTACTCTGGTGTTGATTTGCACATTCAAGTAAAGCTAAAATAACAATGTCAAGAATTATCCTTAAATGACATGGAGTGCAGTCATTTATGTGACTAGACCTATTGATTGATAGGAAGTCCTGGTGAACTTATTTGGCCAATGTCTGAATGTATTCAGTTATTTATTGTGCATTTGTAAGCCGCTTATACATCAAGAATTTGTGTTTCAAAGCGCCCGCAGGGCAAAGGGGAGGGAATATGGGAACAAAGGCAAATAGAATAAACAGATGAACAGGAAGGGGGCGGTCCAACCATGCCTTGTGAACATTCAGAACGTGCAAGTGCAGGGATAGAGGGAAGGGTGTACATTCCAGCCAATGCTGCTGAGACTTTCTCAAACTTCCTCGATTGTTCATGCAAAGTGGTACAGGTGAGTTTGGGAAAAAATATATAAACAGACATGCCTGGTTTCGAGTTTGAGATCAGACTTGTAGGTAGATACAGTTGGTTGCTAGAACAGTTGAAGGAATGGTAACAAAAATAAATTGGATTTAGTTGTGAGGAAGTTTCACAATTAAAATAGTATTAAACTAAGGGAGAGTAGAACATTGACACTGGATTACATTAATGAAGAGTTGGAGCATGTAAGTAGGATTTAGTACTGAGAAAGGCAGAACTTTCCGAAATGCGGTTGAGGCAGAACAAGAATAATAAAATAAGGTTTACTTATGTAAGAGATAGTAACATAACGTTGGATGAGTGAGAGGTGGAAAATAAAATAGTATGTAGTTGAGGGAGAGGAAGAAACTAATAGAACCTCTTCAATTGGTTTATAGAAGAGAGAATCCAAGAATGTCATAATAACAGAAATATTTTCCATGGAGCTCTTGCTGCATTCTTTTGTTAAAATCCCCAATGTCCCTTGGCCAATGAGTAAAGTTAATCACTGTTGGGACATTTTCATTCAACGTTACTTTTAACACAAGTCTGCACCAGAGTTGTAGGAAGAGTTACTGTATACAATGGGGCAAACACTAGATCAGTGCAATAGCCAGAAAGTCCCCTTCATCATGGACATAAGGATCATGCTTCATTCACAATGTGTCAACAACCGCTACCATGCCTGTACCATGTAACTAAGTTTATTGCAAGTAACAGCGCCTCAATGTCCCTGGGCTGCTTGCACGCTATGTAAATGTAAATAAATAAATAAATAAATAAATAAATAGATAAATAAATGGACAGAGCATTGACTCCATGACTGTGACTACACACCTGTCATGATTCCTGCCCCTCATGTCCCCAGGCCTCCAAGATGTCAGGCTTTAGCCAGGCCACGATCACCTACATGGCCCTCAAGGGCCTCTCCATCCCTCCAAAGACCCACTTGGAGTCAGACTTGGTGCTTGTGGCACCAGCTTCACTCACTCCCATAGGATAACATTGGAAATTGGACTTGTAGTGCATTGATGGGGACAAGATGGATGCCCCCACATATTTCGGTTCGCAGAACTGCATGTGCAGTCTAGTCTTTTGGGTGTGGTTCAGCCCAGAGACACCTGTGATACCCAGAGACTATTTAAGCCACACCCAGGCTGAGAAACATTCTTTGTGTTTTCTGCACCTGCAGCGTGACACTCACCGTGTTCGGATCGGTCTCCAGTAGGTATGCATCTTTCTTCTGCGCTCAGCTCCTGCAAGAAAAGGAACACCTTAACGAACAGCTTTACCTTGCAGCGCTTCTGCCCATCATTCATCGCTCCTTCTGTTCTGCGGGCATCTTTGGCGGTGTCATTCCCATCCCGGCACGCCGCTTCCTAAGGAAAAGGGAAAAGAACAGAAAAAAGGCATTAGTAAGCATTCAGCAAATCTTCGCTTATTTTTAAAGACTGTACGAGCTTCAAACGCTTACCTGAATCCCTAGCCGCTCTGAGGTACTCTGTCTCTGGAACTTCTCATTTATCTGCAAGAGGGAAAAGACACTCCAGGTTAGCGTGGAAACATCTAGAGGCGGCGCATACCACGCTTACTCACCGCATTTCTTCTTCATAACTGGCATCCACGCAGAAAATGTCGCGGCACCTAAAAGACACAGAAAAAGAACTCAGTTCAATACAAATACAAAAGGGTCACATGGCGCTCTCACTCACCTTCAGCGCTACTCATCTCAACAACACGTTGCCATCCCCGGACACCGGCCATCATCTAAGGAAGGAAAGGAACAAAGTTAAAGAACTGTTCAAAAGTCTCGTTATACTTAACTGTCCGACTCTTGCCAGTGAAGTAACTAGGCAGCAACAAGCCCGCATCAATCAACGCGCCCCTGCGCTGAAAGCAGGACGGAGAGCACACTTCCCAAGAAAACAAGGTGAGCTGTGGATCAAAGGGAAGGGTTGGACCCCGGGGAAGAAGGGGTTCAAGCACACAGAGAAAATAGGGGGTTAAACTCTACCAATCCTGTATTTCAGGCCCAGTCTCCAGTGGAGAAGACTCCAGGGAAGAGTTTGAGGTCGTAAGAGGTCAGAACAGGCTGAGTGATGTCCCCGTGGATACCAGGTGAGCGTTGCAACACCGGGTGATCTCAACTTCTCCTACAAGTCAACAGGGGTCTTGATCTCAAAGTAATCCTTGGAGGTGGCGGGTATATGCAGTTCGGCACAAGGACATGTTGTCTATAGAAGGTTAAGGCAGAGGCCACGCAGGAGTTTCTAATTGGCAGGTTGTGCAGGAAGTGGCACAGTGAATAAGCCTCTAACACATGGACATGTGCTTTATAACTGCTGACATGTGCCTACTGTCAACACAGGCCTACATGCTTGCAAGATTATTCATGTTCTTTGCTTTGTGCATGCGCTTTAGCTTGTGGTGGCATTTTTCTAACCAATCGTCAGCTTGTTAAGGACATTATTGCCATGGCCAACAGGGTATTCTTAATATTTCAGCCGGTGGCAGTCATTATCAGGTTCAGCTACACCAGTTGTATCATAACTTGATTATCACAACAGCCGCCACATGGAATTCTACTTTGTACATGTTGAACCAGCTAATTTCACAATGCAATGTCATCGCTAAAGACTTTAACATTCTGAACCAAGCATTGGATCATGCATGTTCTTATGACAAGATATCAGCGGAAGATGTCTGTTGTGGTCTGTTGTGTGCTAAAGCCTTTTGAGGCTGCAATCAAACATTTTGGCCTGAACAGTGAATACGTCTGCCACTGGTGGATCTGCTAGAACTCAACCTGTCCAACATGATAAGGGCCCACAATTTGGCTGGTAACATGCATACAGCTTAGCTGCTGGGAGATTCACAGCAGTACTACCATAAGGATCCAGGCACAAACTCAAAGAAGGATTTATGTTTCTGTTTTTCAGTCAAATGTGGTGCTTCATAACCATGAGAACACACAGAATGCGACACAGTTAAAATGTGAACAGTTACAACTGATGGAGTGGGGCAAAGTTAAATTGCATGAATAACATGATAAATGATGAAAATTGAACCAAATCTTCACAAAGTACATTTCTATTTTCTGCTACGGAACCTGAGGCATCTTCTGTGAGCCATATGGATGATAGTGATAGGCTGGAGAAGAAGAGCTAATGGAATACAGTCCTCACTACATCAGGAATCCTCAATGATGATGGATCTACAAGAAAGTACACCTGAACCTCAGCAGCTCTGGTGGTTATCTACATGATAGATCTTATATGGGAAGAAAGGTGATCTAATACAATACTGGTCCATCTAGCAAGCAGCACTTGCGAAAATAGCTATAGAATCCCTTAGCTGCCTCTCCATAACTGTACAATCTGAGCAACTAATTAGTGCTGCTAGGTTTTTTTTTAATCTTAGCACAGATGAAGCCTTATAGCAACCCTTATTTAACAATTAGCTTGCATTAAAATATACCAGCACTGAATTGATGAAGCCCCTGGTATGACACCCACCCACTGCCAATCCATCAGCTTCAATGACGAAGACGTATATTGTTCAAGTCACACTGGAAATGTGACCATGATTTTTAAGTGGGGTTGTGTTTATCAAACGAACAGCACTTCTAAGTGAATATTATGATATTATGACAAGCAGACACTCACATTTGTTCTATCAGTGTTCTGTTTCTAAGTCCTACTTACGGAATTTTGGATCCATGATAGTGAAGGAACAAACCAACTGTAACCAGGGCAGAGTACATTTTCAGTTCTCTTTGCAACCTGAGAGCCATCAACATGAGAATTTGTCAGGTGCTACCGGTTCTGTGTGATATTTCCACTTTCTGAAGGTCGCACATAAAAAAGACCGATCTATTTTGGGTCGATGTTGTGCGGCCCTCAGAAAGCAGAAAAGGAACATGACCAAGACTTTTTTTTTTTGATGTGGGGGATTTCACCACCCGATCACCTTTTGATCCATGCCGCCACGCTCCCCCACTGCATACACACACAAACATACACACATTTCTATTTCCCATTTTCTTATATGAACACACACACACACATCGCACACACTGCAACACACACACACTCATCTGACACTCCTGTGGATCACAGGAGCTGACAGTTTGATTTAGAAAGACCACTCTGTGTGGTCACAGAGCGGTCTTTCTGTAAAAGATCTTTAGAAAAAGGTATTTTTACTTAATACTGTGCTCTTAACTACATAAGAGGCGGCAACATAAGAAATGTTCATGCTCTCCATGTACAAGAGCTGCCATTTAGAGATATTTTCAGGTTCTCCCAACTCCAGGAGAATCACCAGCAAGAAACATTTTCAAGTTCTCTCATCTCCATGATCGAGATGCAGCCATAACATTTTTTTCAAGGTCAATGTCGAAAAACTCACCAAGGTATTACAAAAGTGGTCAAAAAGGAGTGTACGCCAGTGGATGAAGTAGCATAGTTTTATTCAGTGCCCCAGACGCATCTGCAACAGCAAATTCAAACAGATCGCGCAACAGAACTGCATGAAAAGGAACTGTCAAAGAAACGCCCCTAAAGTTAGAACTTTTACACAATGCAAGTAATTAGTATTTGTAATCATGTTAGATGAACAAATCCCCCCACGCAAAGCTGATTGGATTTCACGGTCTCGACCCTTATAGAAAAGCTTAGATTGCGTTCAACAATGTGGTACTCAAACCTTCCCACGCACCTCGATTACGCCATGCCATGTGATGTCACAATCCACCCCCAATTCCCACAGCACAAAGTTAATTCATTGAAACATTTTTGAGATGACCAGCAGAACTTTAATCAACTGCCCTGGTCACCTCACCCTGGTTTTCATGAGAAGAGCCCTGCCACCATGCCAGTGCCAGAGCCTTGGACCACGGACGTACTGCTACACAAATGTTTCATACCGGGGACATTCTACCCCTTTTCATCGGGAGAATGTAATAAGGTGCAGTTTGAAATTGCTATGGTTCTTTTCGCCTTCATTAGAAAATTGTTTCAGAAATAATGTTGAATTATAGAATGGGCATGCATTAATTTCTTGTTGGCAGAACCTGTGAGCTCTGTCTGTGATCTCAAAAAATAACAATCATTGCATACTTCTTTCAGCACGGGCCTGGGATCGCAGACACTGCACTTAATCACCAGCCACAGCAGCTTTTGAGCTTTTGTCGCACACAAAAAGCTAACACATGTTTTCTGCCAAAGCAAGCTTTTAAGGCCTATTTACTGCATTTCGTTCAACCACTAAGTTTGATTATAATTACCTGTGCCCCTATTTTTATGGATTTGCTTTATTAAGGATTCCATCTCACAGATATCAGAAAGAGCCCCATACCCTTTTGCAGTGCTACTCTTGCAGCTGATAAGTCTGTTTATTTATACTGCATTCAACTTGCATCTTAACCCCTTAACTGCCATGGGTTTTCACCCCCAGTGCCAAGGCCTTTTTTGGTAATTTCGGTTTTGGTCCCTTTTTTTCCCACATATAGGCGTTTGTAAGGTTACCAAGGAATCCTAGTTTGCTGTAGGGGCGTGAGAGAAAATAACCAAAAAGGGAGTCATGTCTATGTTTTTTCAGAATTTCAATAAAATTATGTACAAAGAAGCCTGTGTTTTTCTCCTTGTAGGAGCTAGGAACACATGGTTAGCTGTGCTGAATTTGCCATTTTCCAGGCTTTCAAGAACGGGTTGAGTGGAAACAAAAAAACACATTTTGATATGGTTCCCAGCCATTTTGTGAGATGTAGGCGATTTTGCCCTTTTTTTCCAATAGGAAATGCGTGGACGGAATGGAAGAGGAGGGTAGGAAAGCTGAATGGTGAGACAGAAAGGCATACATTTCAGAAAAGTAGACAAAATTCCAAGTTTAGGAAGGGGTGATTTGAGGAGGTCAGGCAACAACTATGTAGGGAAAAAATCCATTGTTTGGGGGAAAATGACCGAAAAAAAAGGTGTGTGGTGGACATGGTTTGCCCAGTACGGCAATGGCTTCTGTGAATTCTGTCAATGCCCTGCTACATTTCCCCGACTCTTCCAGTTAGGAAATCACACATTATTCGTAATGTTTCACAAAACAAGCATTACCACAAGCCAAAAATTGAGCCACGGTACACATGTTTTTTAAGCATACAACCTACCGACTGCAAGTGTATTCCAATACATTGAAGTTTAATGTAGAATTGAAGACCTGCAAACAATGTATTTAACAGAAAACGAATATGGCTCCTCGATACAACCATTTTATTCCTTTTCCACAGAGCAAAAATCTGTCCCTGTGGACTACCATCCAACTCACCTCATATACCCTTGGCTTGCAGACATTATCTCCCAGGGGGGTGAGTACACATGACCTTTTAACTAGGTTACCAGCTTTAGTATCGATAGGCATGTCACTTCTTCTAGTAACACAATTTTTAATGAAACTCTGCATGTTATTGAACACCAGCGTTCTTGTCCGCATAGGTATATGTACGTGCTGGCCAAATCAATGTGAATGGAATGTTCTTTTCATGACCATGAGATCATAGATCACTGCTTGAAAAGTCTTATTGATGATACAACAGTAATTCGAGCTCATACCTGTCATATCCACAGGATGAACACACAGACTGGGAGCACTTAGCTGAAAGGCCCTGGAGATGAACTTTAAGTTCAAAACGCATTGGCATTAGTTGCTTGACACTGATTTGAGTTTATTTGGACTTTGTGATTAGTCAGGTTTAAGGACACTTTGAAGAACAATATTGGCAAGACACGCCAAGTGTCATAATCAAGTGATACATCACTCTAACGGACATTGATTGTTTGCTGTAATGTGGTACTTGCCTTCCAATGATTCTGAAATTGGTTCTTGTTCATTCAGAAAAATGTGTTGGTTTGTTGAATTATTCTTTTATGTAATTGTTAACTGAATTACTCAGGACACTGTCTTTATGCCCAGTCTTCTGTTATTAAACATATATACTCATAACTCTTTGTGTAACTTGAATTATCTCTGTATTAGCATACTTTTGTGCCCTTGCAGAAAATGTGAATGTTATAAATGAAATTACTACCTGGCAAGGGCGAATCAGAATGAAAAAAACATTCTGATTGGCCCTCGCCAGGGCATTACCTGGCTGTGAATCCATTGGATTCCGCGCCTTTGTCCCCAGCGGGGGACGTGGCAACCCCTCAGCCAATGAGGATGCTCGAAGCAGGGCCATCCATGCTCCAAGCCTCCACACGGCTGGAAGCCGCCTTCGTCCCCCACCGGGGATTCAGGTATGTTTTTTTATGTTTTACCCCACCTCCCAGCCCTCCAAACCCCACTTACCTTCTGCCCGCTTTGTCACCGGCAGGGGACGATGGCAGCCTCCAAACGTGTGGAGACTCGAAGTGGGGCCATCCCCACTCCGAGCCTCTACACAGCTGTAGCCTTCCATCATCCCCCGTCGGGGACCCAGGTACGTTTTTTCTTTTAGCTATAGTTATGGGCTTCGCTCGGACCAATAACTATGGGCCCCAGGGTATTACTTGACTCAGTAATGTCCCTGACGCTCGCGGCATATTGCTTAAATATAGAAGCTGACTTTGTTCTGATTGAAAAGTGTGTTGAAAAATTGTCATAGCCCGATGAGAAATAAGGCTTAGCCCTTAGAGGAGTGCAAGGAAGTTTCCCCTTTGGCAACAACAGGCCATCCTCTATCTAGAAGATTTTTGAGTCTCTTGTGGCCTAGAGACCTCTTACTTTCTTGCACCTGAAATAGTAAGGTTCATTTGAACCATAAATCTACATTGACTGATAGAGTATTTATTAAGATATTCACGAAACATTACTATTACACAGGTTGTTTTTGGCAGGAGGTTTGTACTATGCGTTTGCAGGTCGTCTTGGATCGCAGTATTGACTTGGATTTCAGGACGATGGTTTTGGGCAGTGATGTCTTACTTGAAGATTTATCCATATCTGAGAAAAAATTCTTGTTTAGGGGTTCGTCAATTGCCAAGAAACTTATCTTGACGGGGTGGAAATCCCAGGGCCCACCTGGCTCAAGTGCTTGGATTGATGAGATGGTCTTTTTGGCGGCTGTTGAAAAGTTGATTTACAGAAAGCAGAGGAAAATACATTTGCTTGCTAAGGTCTTTCCAGTTAGTATCAATATTATTTGGATGCAATGTTGGTTGTTTGCTATATTTTAACTGAATTGTTTGTTAATTATGTGTTCTTCTGTAGCAAAATGTAAATAAAGAATAAAAAAGATTTCATACTTCTCACAATAGAAGAATTAGCACATAACCATGGCACATTTGAGGATCCAAAATAACTTGGAGACATGATTCACAGGAGAACAACTCCAAAAAGTTCTTGAAGACATCAACCGGAAAATTGGCAAAATAGAAACAGAAACTTGAAGTAAAAAAATCTGGAAATTCAGGTGTGATACACAGGACTACCAATTACATATTGTATACTTCTGGCAGGACTACTACGGACAACGGACAAAAAAACATTCCAACCACGTTCACAACCAAAAAAGAATCCCAATACAGAACTGCCATCCTCAGATGTATCTAGTACCAAGTTGGACAACACCCACACCCCCGTGCCAGAAGAGGAACCAACATCCTCTCGACCAAAGTGAGACAAGTGTTTTTTTAGAAAAGGACCAACGAGAAAGGGAAAAAAGAAAAAATGTGTACAGGAAGAAGACTGCCCCAAAACAAACGTAGTCATAAACATTGCGTTGTACAGCTTGTCTCAACTCGAACTTAAAGTTCTCCAGAATGGGCTATCCTTTGTCCCACAATTCTGTAGTACTCTTCTAAAAGAGAAGATCAATTTCTTTAAACTGTTACGAAATATGAAATTGAAAGTCTTTTTCAACTCCTTAGAGGAACAACCTAACATGGAACCTACCTCAGACCATCAGAAATCACCAGCTAAAAGTGTCTTTAATCCTCCCACACAAAATCCTATACTTGCTGCTTTTGAAAAGAAAGTTCTGGAGGAATTGAAGAAACTCCCATTCAATGCAAAAAATCATAACAATTTTTCAAAAGTGGAAAGTTTAGTTTTGAAGAGACTACTGGATAACCAGGAAACTATATTCAAACCAGCAGATAAAGGGGGCGGCCTAATCCTGATGGACAAAAATGGCTACCTGGAGGAAGTTCACAGACAGCTCAGCGATGAGGAAACCTACAGGGACATCAACTTTGATCCTACTGAGAAAGTACAGAACCTCTTTTAAGAATGAAGCTGAAGAGAGAGGTGTCATCAGTAAAAAACACACAGATTTCTAACAAAGGACTATCCAATCATACCTGTCTTTTACATACTGCCAAAAATACATAAAGGTTTAAAGAAACCACCAGGTTGACCCATCATAGCGCAACAGAAGTAGCCTAGAACCCCTGTCCAAGTATCTTGACAAAGTCTTACAACCTTTGATACAGATCAGCCCAACTTATGTCAAGGACACTTCTTGGCACAACTGAAAAACATCCGCCTCATCAAAGGTTGTGACATCCTATTTACAATGGATACAATGGATGTCACATCATTATATACAAACATTGTACATGAGGCTGGGCTGGAGGCTGTGGAATGGCTGCTACTACAATCAGATTCATGCCTGGAAGATAGACTCTTTGTCCTTACACTTCTGAAGTTGGTTCATACCAACAATTTCTTCAAATTCAAGGACAGATTGATTTTACAAATATCGGGTACCAGCATGGGGGCAGCTATGGCACCCTGCTACGCAAATGCCTTCATGCTGTAGCTTGAGACAGAACATGGTCTTAATTCCGCTCAATGGCTTAGACATCTATCCATGTTTGTCCGTTATATCAAAAACATCTTCGGTATCTGCACAGGTCCAACAGATGAATTGGAGGAATTTTTCCATATGATGAATAACATGAACACACAAATAAAATGTACTACCCAAACCAGTGACACTACCATCAATTTCCTGGATGTACAAATGTATTGGGAGATGGACCGTTTAAATACCAGAATTTACCTCAAACCTACAGACAGGAACAGTCTGCTATTAGCAACTAGTTTCCCCCCACAAAACACTTTGGACAGTGTACCGCTTAGTCAGTTCCTTAGATACAGGAGAAACATCTCAGATACAGCGGAATTCAGACGCCAATTCAAAACACTGGAAGAGAAATGTATAGAGAGAGGTTATAAACAATCGACTATCACCTCAATAGCTGTCAAAGTGGAGAACATACAACGCAAATTCCTGCTAGAACCCAAACCTAAAAGAGCAGAAGAACAATTGGTGTATGTCACTACACATTTGCTGCACAGCAATGGAATCAAGAGGCTTATAAAGAAAAAGTGGCCAATGCTTTAGTTGGATCCTCAGTTACAAAACCTTTTCCCAGAGAATCCTATCTTTGCTACAAAAATAACAAGGCATAACGGAACAGCCTGATAAAAGCTGAAATTTCATGAAGATCAGGGCACTAGAAACACATTTTGTAGCACACAACCATGCCATAATGGTCAGCACTGTGTCAATATCATCACAGGAACAAGGATTATCCACCCTTATTTAGGAAAAAACATCGAATTACAACACTCTTGCACTTGTGATGCCACAAATGTGGTGTATGCTTTGAAATGTCCATGTGGGCTGTACTATGTGGAAATCAACACCCGCAGGGTGAAGCTCAGATGGACAGAACACAAATCTAACATCAGAACGCAGAACACAAAATCTCCTGTGGCAGCACACTTTAAGGAACATAGACATACAATCGCACAGTTAAAGTGTGTGATTTTGGAACAAGTTAGAGTAGCTCCCGGGGGGGGGGGGTGACTTACAGAAGAAATTGTTACAACATGAGATTGCCTGGAATGACAGAATAGATTCATTAAGCCCCAAAGGTATGAACTGTGAGTTTGATCTAATGTGCTTTGTTTGATCCAACAAATTCAACCTGTCGGATACTCCAGCAAATGGGAATTAGATTGTGATGGGTGTATCGGGCCTCATTTTTAATCATATACACTTGTGTTATTGCACTTGGGAAGAAGTCAACTGCAAATATAGATCCTATAGAACATTGCATCAATACTGCCACATACCAAATTGAAACAATTGCAAAACGTATGGACATGGAACTTGCTAGGCAACATAGTCTAAAACAAAGCAAGTTCCTAATAGAGGAACTCCCGTCCCCTGCACACTTACACTAGCTCAAATAGAGCCCAATTATTAATATGACTTAGATACACCAAATATGTGTGTACATACTTTGCAATATTTATTATTTAGTTTAAAGCACAAAAAAACATGTTAGTATTCAATGAAGAACCTCCACACATAAATTGTAGGTATTTCCAGTTTCTTTAATTTTCAATAATTCATAGTTGGCCCAACGCGTTTCGAGAAGTTCATCTCTTCTTCAGGGGCATATTGAACAAAATGTATCACATCTAAAGGGAAATTTCAACAAAACATGTCATTATCTATATGATAATATATATTCATATTCAATCATAATTCAATATATTGTATTCACGTGCATTCTCATCAGGAAAGAACCCAATGTACTGCTGGCTTAGGTAAATATCATTAAAGTAAACATATTCACTCAGATATTCAACTATAAAGTTGTTTGGTCTATTCTATCCTAGACAATCAGGTGTGTCCAACAATCAATATACCAAATTCAAAGTTTCAAGTAGTAGATATTCTATATATTTAAAAATAAAAAATAAATAAAAAAGGCATTCAAGTAGGAGATATCATTGTCATTGTCGGTAGTTGACAAGAGAAAGAGTGGTTCATTCATAAATGGAGGGCTATTAATCAATGATTATTCATGTTGAGAGATATGAGGTGGGCTGTATCTTTACAAAAGAATATTAGTCTCAAAAGGTTTTTGTGCTTATCCTTATGGTAAGGAAAGTAGTCACCGTGAAGGTAGAATGGCAACAATATCAACCCAGAGGATCCGGCAGAACATGAGATGCTGTGACTTCTTAGTCGTCTGGGTCGTACTCTAATGTTTAAAATGTGTAGAAAAAGGCGTTAGAGCCCGATCGTGTAGTTTAAGGAAGCAAGGTAGTGCAGAGGAGGATCTGCTTACCTTCTCAGTCCAGCAAAGGAGAAATGGCATGTCCGTTCCCGTGCTCGTAGTAAGAGCACCGGGCGGCACACTGAAGTAATGGCGCTTGACTATGACGTCACCGCGCAGTGGCATCAGGTGACGTCACTATTGTAAACAAAAAATTGAGAAGAGTAGTGTACGTTAGTGGCGAGTGCAACAAAACATACGAAGGTAGAAAATGTATTAAGAATGTATGGAAATGATCAAGTTCTGAAAGGTAGGTAAGACATCAGAGCGGACGGATGTCTTGGGATAGAAAGATCCCTTAGAAACATAAGAGCAGAGTTTGAATAGTTCTCGAGTGGTAATAGTATTCATGGGTGTTCCTAAGAGTAGGTCTCAAATGGCAACATAGTCTGCCATGTCTTAATTCCGATACTTACATCTCTACTTTCTCTACACCTATCATCAAACACAATCCATGGGTCAACCATAATACATACATACATACACCATCTGCAATGTACAACTATGAGTACGAGGCCGTTTATCAAACAACACAATACTGGTGCACATGGGCAGCCTGGGGATACGATCCCTGAGCTCCACCCTGATTGCACTGGAGGTTGTGACTTTATCTTTCCAATCCGCCCATACATTGCACCCCACTTGGGAGGAGACAGCCTTTCAAGGGACTACCCATGAATGGTGGCTTATAAATTAGCTGACCACTGGATAGAAGATTTTTCCAGCAAAGTATATATTCACCTGATTGGACAGACATGCACGGTTAACTTGTGTTATATATCGATACTTATCAAAAGTTAAGAACCGGGACCACCGGCTTGCCGGTCTGACTCGCATCATAGTAGCTTAACATGCAAGCTCATTCATGATTAGTACGGGAGAGATGATACGCATTTTTTGCAATCCCTCTTTACAAACGAACTGTCACCATGACAACGTGTACATTGCCGATACACGTACTGCCCACATCAGGATGGAGGTCAGCTCCAACTTAGAAATGCGCCTGCGCAGTATCACCTTGACAACTGATATACACTCGCCACGCTGGCAGTGTAAGATTGAGAAGGGAGTGTTCATACTGACATGAGCTGCCCGCATAGGTAAACATTCTATGTTTCTATGTTCATTCACGATATGTGAAGCCTTATTACACAGGCTACCCTTTCCCTAACTTTAATTGTGGAGGCTTATTAAGTGTAAATATGAACGTGCTCTTGAGATCAGTGTTTTAGCCTTCAGGTTTCAGCTGCAGTAAACGCATACGTGCGATTAATAATGGTGAAAAGAGGATTCTGAGTACACCGCCGTAAACTGGGCGGTATACCCACGGTGATTGTATTCCAATACATTGCAGTCTAATGCAGAATTGAAGACCTGCATACAATGTATTTAACAGAAAACAAAGATGTCCCCTCGATACAACCATTTTATTTCTTTTCTACAGAGAGGAAAAGCTGTCCCTGTGGACTACCATCCAACTCACCTCATATACCCTTGGCTTAAAGACATCGGGCCTCATTACGACCCTGGCGGTACGGGGTAAATGGTGCCGTAAAAGGTGCCGGCGCCGTTTACCCCGTACTGCCTCATTACTAGGTCCCCTTGCGGGACCCAGGAAGCAACGCCTGGTCAAACCAGGCGTGCTTACGGGTCCCGCAAGGTGAAGAGGGAGCAAACAACGGGCCAACTCATAATGGCCCGTTGTATGCTCCCTCTCCCATTCCCATTCAGCCCTATAGGGGCTGAAATGGGAATGGGGAAGGACCGGAATGGCCCAGTAATTCCTCATTCTGCGGACCCAGACCCGGACGCGATTTCGGCGGCGGCCATGCCGTCAATAGCGGCATGGCTACCGCCGAGGTCGTAATGAGGCCCATTCTCTCCCAGGGGCGTGAGCACACGTGACCTTTTTAACTAGGTTACCAGCTTTATTATTGATACATATGTCACTTTTTCTTTTAACACAAGTTTTAATGAAACTCTGCATGCACTTGATTACATGTTTTGAACACCAGTGGTCTTGTCCGCATAGGTATGTGTACGTGATGGCCAAATCAATGTAAATAGAATTGTCTATTTCATGACCATGAGATCATAGATCAATGCTTGAAAAGTCTTATTGATGAGACTACAGTAATTAGAGCTCACATCTGTCATATCCACAGGATGAACACACAGACTGAAAACACTTAGCTCAAAGTCCCTGAAGATGAACTTTAAGTTCGAAACGCATTGGCATTAGTTGCTTGACAATGATTTGAGTTTATTTGGACTTTGTGATTAGTCAAGTTTAAGGACACTTTGAGGAACAACATTGGCAAGAAACGTCAAGTGGCTTAATCAAGTGATACATCAGTCTAACAGACATTGATTGTTTGATGTAATGTGGATACTTGCTTTCCATTGATTCTGAAAGTGGATTTTGTTCACTAAGAACAATGTGTTTTTTTTAAATTATTCATTTATGTAATTGTTAACTGAATTACTCAGGACACTATCATTATGCCCCGGTCTTCTGTTGTTATACATATACACTCATAACTCTTTGTGTAACTTGAATTCTCTCTGTATTAGCATACTTTTGTGCCCTTGCTGAAAATGTGAACGTTATAAATCAAAATATAGAAGCTGACATTGTTCTTATTGAAAATTGTGTTGAAAATATGAAATGGTAGTAGCCTGATGAGAAATATGGCTTAGCCCTTAGAGAAGTGCAATAAAGGTTCCCCTTTGGCAACAAAGGGCCATCTCTTTCTACCCTCCTGAATTCCCACAGGTGCCTGGACAAATATAGTACCTCACATGTGTGGGTGCACCTACGTGGGCGCAAAGGGAAAAGGCTAAACTGTTGGTAACCCCAAGTCTTTCGGCAGAGCAGATTTTGGGGGATTTTGCTCATGTGGACAACCTACAAATTTGGGCCTCTGGTATCGAAGCCACCAAGGAAAACAGGGAACCCCATGCATTTCCAAAAAGGAGAAACCCATGGAAATCCACAGAGACCTGACTTGCGCGGATCGCCTCAGAATGTATTAGCCACAATCCCCGGCAAAGTCTGAAATTGGGCAAAAAAAAAACAATGTTCAGACTTTTCCCTCTGCACACCCGCTGAAGCACGTCGCCAACAACACATTTCCTACCTTCCCACGTTCTCACAGGTGTCCTGACAAAAATGGTACCTCACATGTGTGGGTGCACCAACATGGGCGCAAAGGGAAAAGCGAAACCACTGTAATTCCCCAAAGTATTTGGGGAGCCAACATATCGATTTGGGTCTGGGGTATCACAGTCACCAAGGAAAACAGGAAACCCCATGCATTTCTGAAAAGGAGACACTGGTAGTAATCCACAGAGGTCTGACTTGCGTGAATCGCCCTAGAATTTATTACCCACAATCCTGGGCAAAATCTGAAATTGGGCGAAAAAACACAACTTCCAGACATTTCCCTCTGCCCACCCACCAAAACACGCCACCAAACACCACATGTCCTACCTTCCCATGTTCCCACAGGTGTCCCGATGAAAACAGTACCTCACATGTGTGGGTGCAGCTACCTGGGCGCAAATGGAAAAGGCTAAACCACTGGTAACCCCAAGTCTTTCGGCAAAGCAGATTTTGATGAATTTTGCTCTTGTGAACAACCTCCAGATTTGGGCATAGGGTGATGAAGCCACCAACGAAAACAGGGAATCCCATGCATTTCCAAAAAGGAGACACCAGTGGGAATCCACAGAGGTCTTATGTGTGTGAATTGCCCCAGAATTCATTACCCACAATCCCTTGCAAATTCAGAAATTTGGCAAAAAAACCCACAATTTTCAGACATTTCCCTCTACCCATCCACCAAAACACGCCACCAACACCACATGTCCTACCTTCCCGTGTTCCCACAGGTGTCCCGATGAGAAAAATACCTCACATGTGGGGTGCACCTATCTGGGCGCAAAGGGAAAAGGCTAAACCACTGGTAACCCCTAGTCTTTCGGCAAAGCAGATTTTGAGGAATTTTGCTCTTGTGAACAACCTACAGATTTGGGTCTAGGGTGTCGAAGCCACCAAGGAAAACAGGGAAACCCATGCATTTCCAAAGAGAAGACACCTGTGGGAATCGACAGATGTCTGATATGTGTGAATCGCCCCAGAATGTATTACCCACAATCCCCAGCAAAGTCCAAAATTTGGTGAAAAAAAACAATGTTCAGATATTTCCCTCAGCCCACCCACCGAAACATGCTGCCAACAACACATGACCTACCTTCCCACATTCTCAGAGGTGTCCTGATGAAAATGGTACCTCACTTGTGTGAGTGCACCTACCTGGGCACAAAGGGAAAAAGCTAAACCACTGCAATCCCCGAAAGGGTTTGGGGAGCCAACATACAGATTTGGGCCTGGGGTGTCACAGCCACCAAGGAAAACAGGGAACCCCATGCATTTCAGAAAAGAAGACACCTGTGGGAATCCGCAGGGGTCTGACTTGTGCGAATCACCCTGGAATGTATTACGCACAATCCCTGGTAAATTCTGAAATTCAGCGAAAGAAACACAATTTTCAGACATTTCCTGTGCCAACCGAAAAAACACACCTCCAACAACACATGTCCTGCCTTCCTGCGTTCGGCACATGTCCCAATGAAAACAGTACCTCACATGTGGGGTGCACCTACCTTGGCGCAAAGGGAAAAGGCTAACCCACAGTTATCCCCCAAAAGGTTTGGTGAGCCAATCTACAGATTTGGGCCTTGAGTGTCACAGCCACCAAGGAAAAAAGGGGACCCCATGCATTTCAGAAAAGAAGACACCTGTGGGAATCCACAGAAGTCTGACTAGTACGAATCGCCCCACAATGCATTATCCACAAGCCCCGGCAGAGTCCCAAATTTAGGGAAAAAAACACAATTTTCAGACATTTTTTCCACTTGGAAACTACTGAAACACGCCGCCAACAACACATGTCCTACCTTCCCACATTCCCACAGGTGTCCGGATGAAAACAGTACCTCACATGTGTCGGTGCACCTACCTGGGCAGAAAAGAAAACGTGTTGACTGTCCACAAATCCAACGGCAGTCCTAGGGAGCCCCGGGAGGGTCCCCGTCCATTACCTGAGGAAATGCAGCCTAGCCAGAGCTACAGGATGGTTGGGTGGTGTCCCTGGCCTTGGGCACCGGTCACCCGTGTGTGTCGACCATCCCCAAGCCCAGCCTGGAGCTCTGGCTGGGCTGCGTTACAGCTTCTCCCTCCGGGAAAGGTGAGGGACCCTGCCAGGGCTCACTGGAACTGGTGCTGGGCTTGGGGATTGTCGACCCACATGGGAGACGGGTACCCAAGGCCAGGGACATCACCCCCGACCATCCTGGAGGTCTGGCTCGGATGCGTTACAGAATGTACCTCTGGGAATGGAGGGGGACCATGTCAGGGATACCTGGGACTGCCGCTGCACTTGGGGATGGTCAACCCACATGAGAGACAGCCGCCCAAGGCCAGGGACATTACCCCCAACTTTTCAGGGGCTCTGGATGGCCTGCGTTACAGCTTCTGACTCTGGGAAAGGTCGCAAATCCCTGCCAGGCCTCCCTGCACCTGCTGCTGGGCTTGGGGATGGTGAAACCACATGGGAGATAGCTGTCCAAGACCAGGGACATTACTCCCGACTTTCCTGGAGCTCTGGCTGGCCTGCGTTACAGCTTCTCCATCCTCAGAGACAGAACTCCAGGACGGTTGGAGGTGATGTCCCCGGCCTTGGACATGCGTCTCCCATGTCAGTCTAACATCTCCAATCAGAGTGGTAGTTCCATCAAGCCCTTGCAGATTCCCCAGCTTTTCTTGGAGGGAGAAGCGGTACTGCAGGCCCGCTAGATCTCCAGGATAGTCGGGGGGTTATTTACCTTGATTTGGGCGGCTGTCTCCCATGTTGGTTGACCATCCCCAAGTGCAGCAACAGTTCCAGGAAGCCCTGGCAGGGTCCCTGTCCTTTCCCAGAGGGAAAAGCTGTAACACAGGCCAGCAAGAATTCCAGGATGGTCGGAGGTGATGCCTCTGGTCTTGGGTGCCTTGTCTCCCATGTGGGTCGACCGTCCCCAAGTCCAGCGGTAGTTCCGGGGATCCTAGCAGGATTCCCATTCCTCCCCGGAGGTGACATCTGTAATACAGCACAGCCAGAGGTGCAGCCTGGGCTTGCGGACCGTCAACCCACATGGGAGTCAGCCGTTCCCAGGAAAACACCAATGTTATGCAGGCATGGGGGGCAATTTGTGGTCTGACCCTGCAATTGTGTCCCAGCCCAACAAAATATCTCCCCAGATGGCCCATTCCCACCCACATCACCAACAATCCAGCCCCAATCCCACCGTCCCCACTGACAATGGGCCCATAACCATAGAATAATAATAAAAAGAACTCACATAATGTTGTAGCTGATTGCGTAGAAAAAACTGTAAACAAAACAAAAACATTTGTCACCTATGGTCACCCCAGCAAAAACAAATAATTACTACTACTCTTTGATCACGGCCCCCCTTTCAAGCCCTCCCTGGTGGTCTACTGACCCTCACCCCCAGTAAAAACACATTTGCCGCTTCCTAAGGGCAGATTGCAAGATTGACTAGCAATCTGCCCCCAGGGAGGGCTAAATGAGAGCCCGCCATCCATTTGGGGTTGGGGGGAAGCGGGCCACCCCTCTTTTTATTATATAAATCATTGATGGTTTAGGTACCCCCTACGCTCCACCAACAACGTAGATTATCTTTTATTTTTAGTTGCCCTACCCTAGAGGCAGATGGCCACATTACTGTGCCCATCTGCCCCCAGGGTGGGCAAAACATACCAGGCAGAAGGGGAGCAGGTGCAAGTGGATCTAGGTCACCTGGCCTAAGCCCCGCCCACTTGGTGCCTTCCTGTCTGCCGCTCTTTTTCACCACTTAGCAAGATCCGCCCACCTGGCGCCTTCCTGCTTGCCGCTCTTTTTTTTAGTTAAAGAGCCCCCCAACCTCTTTTCCTTTGCAGATGGGGAGCAGGTGCAAGTGGATCTAGGTCACCTGGCCTAAGCACCACCCACCTTCTTAGCTCTACCTCCTTCCTGCTCTTAACTATTAGATCAAGGGCGTCTCTCGCCCTGGTGTCCGAAGCAAAGAGCAGACAAAGAAAAGGGCAATTCCTGTTTGGACCTGTTCAGACCAGGAGGTTCCAGGGCACGCAGCTGTTGCCTGTTTTACTTGATTCTTCTACCCTGCTCCCTCTCAACCTCCTCGAGCCTACTTCTGCAGGAGTCTGTCCTAATACATTCTGGTTTCACCATCACTGTCTTGTGGCCAATGCTGGATTTGTCTTTTATGGACTTCATTCGTTCATGGTGCGTCACCCTTTCTCAACTCTCATGCTGGACTTCCTTAGAATCTTGTACTCATGGTTGCCCTGAATCATGCTGTTCCCATCTTCATCTTGTATCCTGGCTTGCAACATTATGTGTCACTACTGACTTCTGCAATTGTATTCGCTCTCCCCTCTTGCTTCTCCACTCTTTTTGACTGCATACTCTGTTCTCTCCTCCTTTCCCTTCTCCCTTTTCCTATCTCCTCCCCTTACTTTCTTCTATGCACTTACTCTATCAGAATTGTCCCTGGACCTAACATGATAGCAACCTTGTCTCTTTCCTCCACCCTCCCATTACTGTTTTATTCCTCCCCACCCCCCTCCAGCACTATCTGAAATGTCATCAGTCCTAGTATGATAGTCACTTGTTTTGTTCCTCCCCTCATTTTCTGCACACCTCTGCCTCACCTTTTGTTTTCTCCGGCTCTACCAGAAATGTTGTCAGCCTAGTTCGGTAGTCGCCCATCTGTTCCATTTCCTTCCCACTCTCCCCCTCCCTTCCTTTTCTATGTCATATCTCTTGCACTATCTGAAATGTCATGAGGCCGAGTACTATAGTTAATTTCACATCCTTACTGTTCATGGCCTCTAAGAATGTCATTGTATTTTCCCTTGTTCCCTCCTTTGCCTTGAAGCGCTTTGAAACACATTGTGTATAGGCACTATATAAATAAACTATCATACCATATCATATCATACTGTCCCATGCTTGGTGGGGCCTGTGCCAATATTTCTGGTGGTCCTCTCCCCCCACCCGAAATGGATAGGGGGCATATCATGTGGCCCTCCCTAGGGGCAGATAGGGGCAGAGAGCTGCCCCCGGGGTAGGCTACATGAGGTTCCCCATCCATTTACGGTGGGGGGGAGAGGGTCACCCCACCTTTGAATGCAGAAAGATCCTGGTGGTCTAGTGGGCCCTCCTGTACCACCCACACCCACCCAAATCTTATTATTATTATTTTTTTTACCTTTCCCATAGGGGCAGATGGGCACCCAGAGGGGCAATACGTTTGGCCCCATGCTTGGGGGGGCCTGCACCACGATTTCTGGTGGCCCTCTTTCCCCCACCCCACATGGATGGTGGGGCATCTCATGCAGTCCTCCCTGGGTGCAGATAGGGGCAGAAATCTGCCCCCAGGTAGGGCTACATGAGGGCCCCCCCATCCACTTAGGGTGGGGGGAGAGGGCCACCCCCTTTCATTGTGAAAAGAAATCCTGGTGGTCAAGTGGACCCCCCACCCCCACCCAAAACTCCTTTTTTTATTTTTATTTTTTTATTTGTTTGCCCCCTCCCAGAGATCACAAAAAACATAGTGTCAAAAAGTATGAGCTATCTCATCCTTGGCTACACAAACATAATGCCAAGGACGAGATAGCTCATTCTTGGCACTTAATTTATTACTATCTATAAATATCTAAATCTTTTTGGGCCGCTCCTATTTTTTTTACAAACTTAACCTTTAAGTATCTAAATGTTTTTCAAACATGTCATGTCACCCCCAGTCTCCTTCCAACCATTCAAATCTTCCCCCACCCATACACACCCTGTCCCATCCTTTAGACATTGAGTCCAGAACTCGTTATAATTGTCAACATAAGCAGGCTGTTTAAAAACCTTCCCATCAGGATTCTCTTCTTCATCCCTCCCCATTATTTTGTTTCTACTCTTCATTTCAAAACCTTTTTTGTCAACACTCAACAGTAACATTAACTGTCCTTTTTCTTGTTAAAATATACTTTTAAAATGTTCTTAAAAATGCATAAGGGGATGAGAATGAAAACCAACACAGGGACAGCAACTAGAAACAATCCACAAAGACAGGTGGGTAGCCATGTGAAGATGCTGTCCAGCCAGTCTTTTGCTTGCACTATATTAACCTTGCTTGTCATCCTCCTTGCAGTGTCGATATCTTTAGTATGGCTGCACTTAGAGTTCCATTTGAGGCTTCACCATTGGTTATGGCTATACAGCAACTTGTCCCAAACTTGGTGCAGACACCTCCTTTCGATGGCTGTTAGGAGGTCCAAGACAAAACAATTTTGAAGGGCCACCAATCCAAGGCCCTGATCTCCTCTTTGATTGCATTCAAACCATGTGCTGTTGAATTGACGAGCTGCAGTAACTCGTTCCGAGTCAGCTGCAGCCATTTCAAATTTTCTGCAGCCTGTACACCTGGAAGCAAAAATTAAGTAAAAAAGTTGACAGCCATGGAAATAAACTTTACTCATCTGGGATAGCAGCCAGGTTCTCGGCACTCTTTCTTGAGAAATAGTCTCTTTACCATTTTCTTCTTCTCATTATTTTTGCTGGTCATTTTGCTGCACTATTTTTCCTTGCAGTGCCATCCTCATGGTAGTGCTATTTTGAGGCAGCACTAGTGCAGTGCTGTGCAAGGTGACAAGAGCACACACTCCACACTAGTCAGGAGTAAGCTGGGTATATGCTCTGTATCCGCAGTCCCACCAAAAATCAATCACTGTTGCTGTTCCCCATGTCAGCACTGCATTCTTCATCACCTT
Source organism: Ambystoma mexicanum (assembly GCF_040938575.1). Taxonomy (NCBI): domain Eukaryota; kingdom Metazoa; phylum Chordata; class Amphibia; order Caudata; family Ambystomatidae; genus Ambystoma; species Ambystoma mexicanum. The sequence goes on from NC_090931.1 coordinate 345,366,649, forward strand.
GGTGCAGCCCAAATTAGTCCCCAGGAAAATGGACCCACTTTACCTGTAACACAAAGGGAATCGTGTAAAGCTCCTTATGTCCACTGGTTGATGTTTTTCTTGCAACCATGTTATGGCATGCACATATTTTCCCCAAGTTGTTGGGCAGCTCTCATTCACCTTTGCTGCCACGTTTTGCTCAAAACCCACCAATCCTTTAGCACAACACTGCATTATTCCCCTCTCCCTTTCGTCCCCATATCATACTACTCCTTCTATCCCCATCATTGGTCTTGTGTGACACCAGGGGACACTCTGCCCTCCTTTAGTTGTCCATTGCAATCTTTTATTTGTAATTCCCCTCCGTGACATATTCCACTACCTTATGCCCGGTTGCCTCATTCTGAATCATTTGTGTTAATTTTATGACATTGTATTCATACACTTTTTCCCTGTCATCCACCCAGTGAACAGCTTCTTTTCCCCCCCAGTATAAACTTGTAGTTCTACAGAGAGACAGGTGCATTAAGCAACCAGCCTCCTCATAGGACACAGCTTGGGGTAGGAAAAGCTTGGATACTCCTACTATGTGTGGAATAAGAGAGCAAACATAGCATGTGCCATTTACTCTCTTTCTTCCCACACTCATCAATTCATCAGACTAAATGTTTCCGGATAATGAATGATGCTCTTCTTCAGTGGCATGGTCGAAGCCCTCCCCATTCACCATATATCTTTTTTTGGGAATACATTGTCTCATATATGCCCTCATCTGCTTCTCGAGAAAGTGGGTATTGCTTTACTCATGACAACAGTGCCCCTTCTTTCAACTTGATCTGTACTGCCCCTTTAAGTTTTCCTACCTCATGGGCTCCTGTTGTCCAGAAACTCTTGGGCACTTTTTCCAAATCTTCCTGCAAATATTGTGCTGTCTTTTCTGTTATCTGAGCCATCTGGGTGCACTGCCATTTCTTTTATGTGTACTGGGCAAGGTATGCTCAGTTCGATCCCTACCTCTCCTTCTTCATTGTCATTTGTTGCAAACAACTCTGTCACTTACTCCTGTCAATGCCAGTATGGGTCATAATACTGAACACAATTCCATGTTGTTCTCATCAGTGGCAACTATTATAATCATGTCTTTTTGTACCACTACTTCCTACTTCCTCCATATACAATAGAGTGTGTGCCTGAGCTAACCGAGGAGGGACACTGAGGCCTAAACAAAAATTCATTGAACAGCCGGAACACCTTCCCCTTAATTCCATACACGAACATTTCCATGCATGTGGGTATTGCTCTCATTGTCCTGTTTGCATAGTATGCCTGGATCAGTACTTCCGCCCATGTTGGATATATCACGAGTGTGGTGCATACAATCCCTTTCTCTGAAAATGAAATTGTGGCGTTCAATTTGCTGAGTAGGTCCCTCCCCAGAATGTTGATGTGTGTGTCTTTTGAATGCAGCAAAGGTGATACAATGTGCTGTGCCCATATTGCCAGGTGTAAATCTTTTGTCAGAGGAACTTTCAAAATTGTCCCCGCAAAGCCTTGTGTGTCCAAAATGTTATTAGGTAATGGAAATCCTTCTTCTTTCATGCATGATCTATTTGCTCCAGTATCTATTAGGAAGGAGAAGCCCCTCTACCCTATCTGAACTGCTACCTCTGTTTCCTCCTAGGGTCTTCAGTTACTGCTAGAGCAGGACACACTTGCGCTCCCCGTGGGCACCCCTATTGGGAAAATGTGTTCACGGATGATGTAAATGGATTTCCGGCCACCACTGTCACTCCTGTGTATTGGGGCATGTCATTCTGTCCCAATATTATTAGTCTTTCTGGTATTTGTGCCTGTACTGGTGCCTGGAGTACACCCACCTTACCTTGAGTTCCTGCCATTTCCCCACATTGTCCCTGGGTAGCTACACCTTGCATTTGGGTGGGCTGTATCTGTAATTGCTGTTGCTGCGGCATTACCTGCACCTGCTGAGGAGTCAACTGCATGTATGTCTGCTGTTGTTGTCCTGCCTGTTCAATAAGTGGGCATGTTCAGGCGAAATGTCCAAAAATACCACATGCGAAGCACTGTACTCCGAAATGTGACGTCATTCCCCTGTATCCCATTCCCCTTCCAGGTGCATAATATCCTCTCCCCATCTGATACTTCCCCATGTACCCGTTTCCCCAGACTGCCTGCATGACCCCTGGCTGCATGTTGATAAGTGCGTGTTGCTGCTCCATTTGTACCATTCCCCACTGCTGGTTGGTTGGCACCTGTGTGTAACCTCCTGGCTGCATTGCTGTGGCCACTGGAAGCCCTCCTTGCTGAGCTTATGGAACGACGACTGGCCATGTAAATACTGCACCCTCCATATTTATTTTTGCCCGTTTTTTTCGGAACTAATTTGTTTTCCAATTTTGTTGCATTATCGACTGTCTCCTTATCCTTCTATTGATTCCTTTTGCAATAGTGTACAATTGTTGTCTGTATCTCAGGCCACACTTTTGCCTCAATCCCCACTCTCTTTTCTAATGAATTCTGCACATCTGTAGGGAGCTCCCTCACTAGGATATGGTAAAACAAGTGTATTTTTTCATCCCATTACTGTTTTCTATTCCAGTGTCCACATTTCCTGTATGGATCATATGTATTCCACAGGATCCTCATCAGGCTTCATTTTACGAACCGATATATATATATATATATATATGCTACTCCTCGTCGTTTCCTTTCTCTGTCTCTTTTCCTTTTCTTCGTACACTTTCCAAAGGCCTAAAATATCCTGTCTCATTTTAAGCTTTTCTACTTTGTTTGTAGCTGTAAAGTACTTTCTATAATATCTCTATTGAATGTTCCCTCTTTGGACCATTCTTTATAACACTGTCCCACTGTGTCATGTACCCACTCAAAATGGTACTTTGCTATTTTAGCATGATATTGGGGCAATTTATTGCACATGTGATTAAATGGGGCATTCATCCAGTACGGCATCATTCCCCCTGACTTAATCCTTTTTAATTGAAATATTTTTCTCTCCCTTTTTCTCATCTTCCCCTTATTGTTTTGAGCCTTTAAACTCTCACTCCTTCTTCAGTCAGTTCCAATCGTTCAATTTATATACTTACGACGTCACTCAATTGCCCTTGTTTCATTCACTCTGGTCTTCTCTACAGGCCCTGCCCTCTCACACCTCACACTCAATGCTTGCACACAATGGCCCGCCTTGTTATATTGTATTAGTACAGAAATGGCCTTCTCACAAGGCCCACCACCTTAACAATGAGGCCCTATATTAGTAGGTTAGAAAAAGTGGTTACTCCTCCTCTCGCTCAACTGCATTAGTTACTCACGTTACATGGCTTTGCACCATTTATTATTTCCCTCGGGCTCCTCCGTTTCTTCCCACAGCCACATAAAACAAATACTGCGACCACTTTCCACAATGCTGGAAACAAGCTGCTGCTACTCACGCAACACATGTGGGCATGTACCCCAAAATAATTGTTCCTCAAAGAAAAGAAAAGAAATAGTGCAACTATACCAATTGCTTGCACTATACCCAACTCTTGTCCAACAAGGGTCGCCACTTACTATGCAGCCCTCTGCTCTAGCGCAGATTTGCCACTATCTACTTGCCCTCTATCGGAACGGCAGATCTAACATCTAGGACTAATATGGTCAATTGCCCTCGACCACTAATGAGGGTGCACCCTGTACACCATAAAAGTAATCCCTCCCGCCCTTTGCGCTTTTCTGAATGGGCAAACTCACGTATCCTTTCAAGGGATTCTTCACTTCTCTCAACCTCGGAGTCTCCCTTTAACTGCTTGCACTTCAGTCAGAGTGAAGGCAGCACCGGACCAAGCGGACCTTTGCGAAGTGGCACCCGTGGACCTCTTCTGGCTCGAGCTCTTAGTACTGGCCAATGGACGCTGTCCCACACTCCTCTGGGAGCATGGCTGGAATTCCCACACCTTAGTCGAACAGAAGAGATAAATCGTGCTGGGGCTTCCAAAAATGTATCGGGGGTCGCCTGGGAAAATTCACCAAAATATTACAGAAGTGGTCAAAAAGGAGTGTACATCAATGCAAGAAGTATCACAGTTTTATTCAGCGCCCCAGATGCAGCTGGGACAGCAAATTCAAACAGATCACAGAACAGAACTGCATGAAAAGGCACTGTTAAAAAAGCCCCTAAAGATAGAAATGTATACAATGCAAGTAATTAGTATTCGTAATCGTGTTACATGAAAGAATCTCCCCATATAAAGCTGATTGGATTTCGCACTCTGGACCCTTATAGAAAATCATACATTGTGTTCAACAATTGGGTATACAAACCTTCCCACAACGCCCTCAATTAGGACAAGTGACATCACGATCCACCCACTATTCCGACAGCACAAAGGTAATTCATTGAAAAATGTGGTATGACTAGCAGAACATTAATCAACTGCCCTGGATACCTCATCCTGGTTCACATGAGAAGAGCATTGCCACCATGTCACTGCCAAAGCTTTGAACCACAGATGTACCGCTACACGTAAGATGCATATCAGGGACACTCTAACCCTTTTCCCTGGAAAAATGTACTATGGGGCAATTTGAAATCGCTGTGGTTCTTTTCGACCCCATTATAAAATTGTATTTCATAAGTCATTTTGAATTATAAACTGGTGATGCATTAATTTTTTTCGTTGGCGGAACATGTGAGCTCTAATCTGTGACCTTGAATAATAACAATCACTGCATACTTCTTTCAGCACTGGCCTGGGATCGCAGACTCCATACTAAGTCACCAGCCACAGCAGCTTTTGCCGCACATAAAATGCTAACACATGTTTTCTGCAATAACAAGCGTTTAAGGCCTATTTATGACATTTCGTTCAACCACTAAATTTGATTATACTTACCAGTGCCCCTATTTGTATGGATTCATTTTATTAAGGATTTTATCTCACAGATTTCAGAAAGAGCCCCCTTTCCTTTTGCAGTGCTACTCTTGCAGCTGATAAGTGTGTTCCTTTATACCGCATTGAACTTGCATTTTAATTACACATGACAGTTGCTTCTTGCCCACTTGCTCATAGAGATGCTGCCATTTTTGCCCCCTTCCCCAATTTACTCAGGAATTTTTAGAAGATGGGCATGTAGGTGACCACCCACTGCATCTTGTACTGCACAATCCTCCAGCTTCCACGGACAAAGGACCACTACACAATGCAGGCTATTTGTGCCTGCATACCAAAACAGGTGACCAAAATGTGTGTTCCTACATGGGTGCAAAGGAAACCTATCCACAACAAAAATGCTGGAGCAAACAAAGCCCTGGCAGTGGATAGGCCCCTTTTGCACCGTAGTTGTCCCTGAGCCAGTAAGGGAGTTTGTTATTTAATATTGCTACCAAACTCCGTAGAGATTCTAGGGCTCTGAATGCCCCAATGCATCTCTCTCACAGGTTAACCACTCTGATTATCCTGCCAATTCTTGATATGCTCACTGAACTCGCCCATGGGGTTTGGCATGATTTCAGGCTGCTGAGAGAATTTGTGATATGTCATTAGACAATGTATTTGTAATGTATTTATTTAAAGAACAGGGATGTCAATTTCTATCATAAATGACTTACAATAAAACGGATGGCAAAGGGATTACCACGTAGAATGCCTGTACAATAGCACAAAGATGAGAACAAATGGTGAGCGAGTTGATGAGGTTAGAAGAGTGGGGCATTTGCCAGGGAAAAACTAAAACAAACAGAGCCAACACATTTATAAATAAACAGGTGACTTACTATGGTAATTTTAACCTGATGGAGCAAGGGCTTCAGAACAAAGAGGAATACTATTTAAATATGTAAAATTACATTACTAAGCATCACTGAGGGCAGTGGTAGTGTCAGGTAGGGAGCATGGGGGAGAGGTCATGAGAGATTCCTCTTTAGCAATTAAGTAAAGTTTAATCCAAGCTTTCAAGAGATCCACAGTTGGGTTCAGAGTAGGATCAAAGGGAGAGAAATAGTGAGTAAACTGAGATACAATAAGACATTTACTGAGAGGCAATACCATTGAAAGTTTTGTAGATAGGCAAAGGAACTTGAAAAGAGAGTGGTTGTACATGGAGAGTCAATCAGCATGTGGGGGACCATCAGGTAGGTTGTAGCGAGGCATGGTAGCAAAATTAAGGAATTGGTCAAAAGGAAGGAATGAGAAGAGAGGAAGACGAATGGAGAGCCTTTAGCAATAGTCAAATTGGCAGCGCATGATAGGAGAGATTTTAGTTCAGTAAGAATAGGATGCATTTTCCAAATGTTAAGTAGGTTAATATGAGTAGCATAGGTAGAGGTAATGATTAATTGTTGCTGTCATACGTCACTATCAAAGAGGACCCCAAGATTATGAGCGTTGGGTGAGGGAGTAAGAAGGTCAGGTGGGTAGGAGATAGGTGAGGGGAGAGTATATATGGCAGAGGGAGATGGTTGTGATGAATCCAGTGGAGTCATCATGAATTCCCCGGTGGTGACCTCCTCCCATGTGGCCAAGGGATGGCAGCCACTCCCTGACCCTGGGGTGGTAATATGAGGGAGGATAACATCGGAGGAGACAACTACCTGGGGGATGTGGTGACTTAATTGGAGAAGACATAGTATTCCCCCATCCCATGTCAGCTAACAGTTCTCCCTTGTAGAGAATGTCAAGAAATCGTTTCTGTACACTACTGTGGTCAGGCCCCTAACTTTAAACCATATTAACACAACATAGGGCCTCATTATAACTTTGCAGGTCCGGAAACAACAGTGCCGGTAAGCTTACCGGCACTGTTGTTTCCGGACTGCAAAGTACAAGTCAGCCTGGGTGAGCCACTGTGCCCAACAGGTCTGACCCTGCAAGGCACTGCGGCCACAGTAGGCAGATTGTCCCGGAAGCACCAGCACCATTAGCAGCGTTGCCATGGTCCCCATTCCCATAGAGTCCCATGGGACTATGGGAATGGGGACTTACAATTTGCCGGCGCCTGACTTCCCGGACCGCCGGGGTTGTAATGCCGTGGTGTTACCGGGAAGTCAGGTGCCTGTAAATTATTCTGAGTCCGGCGGCAACCCACCGGTAGCACCGGCAGGGTTACCGCCGGACTCGGAATGAGGCCCATAATGTTCTACCACTGGAAATTCTTGCTTCTCTTACTTTTAATCTAATTTGGCATGTATAGGAATATAAAACTGATATCCCGCTTATTGCTAGTCTTGCATGCACTCTGCAGAAACAGAAAAAAATGGTATTTAAAAAAAAAAAAATAGGAACACTATTTATTGAAACAATCTATTTGAGGAGAATGTATAATTCAAAGTGCAATGCAAAATAAATCATACATCAAACAAGAAATAACATCAGACCAAGGGACAGGACCGTGGGAAAGTATAGTCACTTAGATAGTAGACCCAAAAAGTCTAGTCTCGGCATGGATTCCTCAATCCCAAAAAGTTCTGAATAGATCAAAAATAGAAGCCGAATAGGAAAAATAGAAGATAATAAGAATCCAAAATCGATAAAATACAAAAGTGCTAATTTCCTTAATTATTGACACACTTATCACACAGTTTGTACAAGAAAAATTGGACCAGATTACTCATCATTTGGTTTTCCTTAATTAACATCACACATTTCGCACCATTTTTTGCAAAAAAGATCGGTATTGGACCAAATTGCTCAATCATTTGTCTGTTAGTCCAATTATTACCTCTATTTCCTGGCATCACCAAAGATGTCCTATATATTCATTCTTTAAATTCTAGAGCATTTTTAAAGTGTCTGCCAAGGTGTGTGTGGCATCACAAGGTTTTATGGGGGAATGCTGACATCTAAGCAGAATCCCCATTTGTTTCATATTTGAGCAGTCGAAATAGTAGTCAAGTCACCTTCCTCAGGGCATGTTCGAAGACCCTGCAGAAACAAGTATATGCGTTTGAGTGTCATATCAGATAATAACCTCAAGTATTAGACAGCCACTTTGACACTCTAATCAGCTTAACCTTTAAAGGTACTCAGGACAGTTCTCCCCTCTGGACGGCCGCTGGCGGCAGTAAACCCGGTATTGCACCAGGAATCAAGGGTCAGGGATAGGCCCCACAGTAGTGTTGTATCCAAAAGAACCCTTGCAATACTATGGGAGGAGTGGTCCAGCCAGAAAACAAATTCATGTTAATGCTAGGAGGAGGGGAAGGAATGGATGTGACCCCCCAGTTGTATCATGGCCACCTTTGTTAATAATGGAGATGTGGTCCCTGGGTCTGTGTGAGCTAGAAGACAGAGTCTATGGGCAGTGAAGAATGTGAAAATGGTGTGGGTATCACCGACATGCATGCATCCCAGATGAACTGCCCTAGTAACACCAATGTAAAACATGCAGGGACCAAACACCCACAGTTCACAGACAACACCTTTTGTTTCTGATGTGCCTTTAAGTGAAACCTCTAAGAAAAAACATATAAGGGTTAAAAATACAATAGTTTCCATGAAATCTAACTCCTACAAACACCTAAGTACTGGGGCGAGGATGGTCTCTGAGAAAGAAAATGTAAGATTTAAAGGTCCAATAACATACATGGACTCCAACTCCCATAATCACCCAGGTACTGAGACAAGGAGGAGGATGCAGGAGTTTGTGCAAAGTGAGAGGAGCTCGAAGTACAACATGCAGGCTACTTGTTTTTCCAAACATGCAGTGCGCAGAACATTTAAAGATGGTTACTGCACTGTTGAGTCGGGCAGTGCAGAAGGAGATGTTGCCATCCGTGCTAAGGCTCCTGAATGTGAGGCACACCATTGCAGCTGGTGAACCAGAAATGACCATCGGGACAAGAGGGCGGTCACCGTGTGCGAGCAAGAAGGGCTGTGGAGATGCCTGGAGCCATACAGGAGCTCATGGAGGTTTGGCTGCTTAATGCAACATCATTCTCCAATTCGGGCTGAGAAGGGAAGCTGGTGTGTAACCGCAAAGACATGTAGGATGCTCTGTGAATGTCAGCACACTACTAAGTGGACCGGGGATGAAGGGATCATTCAGGAGAGGCGTGGGCAACATCAGAGACACTGGAAGGAACCAGTGAGATACATGAAATTTGTTTAAATAACATCAAGGCGAAGTTCAAATTCTATACCACATAAGATGAATGTTTGAATGCAGACAAGGCAAATTACAAATTAAATACACAATGCGAAGAATGTTAGAATGCAGACAAGGCAAAATATAAAGGCAAACCCCAAATCAAGCATAGATGCGTGAGATACCAACGTGGGGAGAAGTTTGATAGTATAACCAAAGAACTGTGATATTTAAAGGACTGTGAAATGCAGAAGAGTAGTCTGGCAAGGTGAGTACACCATGCAGTAAGATTGTGTAACTATCCCTGACAGGGGAGTATACCAGGTCCTCTGCCAAGTTGATAAAGCTTCTGCAGAAGGAATATTAAACAACAATTTACTCGAATAAGAACTTTGTGGGCCTCATTACGACTTTGGCGGTAGCCATGCCGCTATTGGCGGCATGGCTATCGCCAAAATCGGGTCCAGGTTCCCAGAATGGGGAATTACCAGGCCATTCTCAGTTTGGAGGGCCCGGTAATTCCTCCCTCCAGGAACCCGGGCCCGGACCTTCCTCATTCCCATCTGACGGGACCGGTAAGGACGCTTGGTTTGACCAGGCGTTACTTACCGGGTCCCGCGAGGGGAGCTTGCAATGAGGGGGAACGGGTTTAACGGGTCCGCCTCCTTTAGCAAAGTACGTTAACCCGTTCCGCCTCACTCGTAATGAGGCCCTGTGAGTCCAGGGAAGATACAAGAAACTATTAGATAAAGAGACATTTTTGCCATCCTGTTTAAGAAGGGGAAGGGGACCACCCTCTGGATCCAACTGTCTATACCTTGGAGAACCTTATCTTTGGAGTTATCCTTATATTTTTGGTTTCAATCACTTTGCCAACATCAAGATAAAGACATTTCCATGCACCTTTTGTAGTTGTGTTTTAGTGAAATTTTAAATGAGCGCTCACCAAGCTTTTATTCCCAACAAGTTGAACACCAGCATTACTCCCATTGAACTGGTCACATGAGTTGAGTGCTCAGAGTTGAGCAGTCCCGCAAACTAATGCTCAACAAGCACTCAATGTGTCCAGATGAGTAGATTTGAATATGTAAATTGCAACCCTACAAATATGCTGTTTTTTTCCAAGAACAGTTCAGCTTTGATTGAGTGCTTGCAATGACTAGATGGAGTTGAGCACAGAATGAGCGTAACTTGCAATTTCCAGTTGAAGGCTAGGTGAGCCGTTGAACAATTTAGCTTTTTTGTTTCTTATCTTAAAAATGCCATTGAGCATTGATTGAGAATTCATAAAGGATATGTTGAGTGTATATGGACATTGGTTTCCCTGTTCGACCTTGCAAACCAATAAAAAGCTGTGAATTTGAATGTTTTTTATTTTTTATTTCTCAGGCATTAACATTAATACCCATGTGTACATTTTCTTTAAAGAAATGATGAGAGTGATACCTGCATATGAAATAAAGTTTATTCGTTGGGATATAAATACCAGTAGATGAAGCACATTTCTTTGGAAATAGTATACATTTTTCGTGAAAGAACAGTCAAATTAAGAAATTGGGAAAACAGTAGGAAATTACTAATATGTTCTTCAATTTACAAAACTGTCCTGGAACCAAAGAGGAAAAACCACATATAAACATTGCATGCATTTTGATACATGCTTGCGGCATATTGGGGTGAGCACCAGTGATTGTTATTGTTGCAAATAGAAAACAAATGGAATTTGGATTTCGAAAATGTTATAATAGCTTACAGGTTTATAATGTATTTACTGGGTTTTAAACAAGAATTTATAGATTTGCTTCTTGTTGATTTCGTTCTTCACATACAAAAAGTAACGCATTCATACTCAGGCACAGACAAAGACCCAATATTTGTCTAACTGGAACAAAACATACTGCCCCACTGTATTTCAGTACATTAATGTGTGTTAATCTTAATGACAGGACATTTTTTGTTGCATCAGCAACCTTCCCTTGGTGATTGTCAGCAATTGTTTTGCTCAGAAGATCAACAGTTATTGGTTCAAATCTCTGAACACACGTAAATTTGACAAAATCTCAAGTATCACCTTCAAGTCTTCAATAACTGACATCCTGACACAGGCAGATCCTTAGTATTTTCTCAGCCTCTTTTTGTTTAATAAAATGTCTACTCTTGAAAATATGACAACTTTCAGGCCGATTCATGGAATTAATGTGCGCCGAAAATTCCAGCGCAGAGGTGCCAAAACGTGCGAATCGCAGTGCAAGTGCGAAAATCGCAGGGAGACCAGCGCACATCGATTCATGGAAGTCCGTGCGCGAGAAAAATATTGGATGTGCGCTGAAAAAGTGCGCGGCGCATGCTGGCGCACAGGTCATCCAACGGCGTGCGCCACGGCCACAGCGAAATCGCACATAGCGCGGCGCACATAACAAAAGTAGGCGGAACACGGGGCGTAACACTCGGAATGGGGAACAACGCGTGAAAATATGGGCGTCACGGGGGAAGTACAGGAGGCAAGTGCGCGGAACGCCCACACGCTCGCCTACAACTCGTATTCATGGAATCGAATAGGGCAAACCAGCGCACGGGCAAAGATGCGCACAGGGCCAAACAGTCCGCCACAAGAAAGCAGGCGGTAGCGTCCCTGCGCCTGAAATAAATGTGCGCCAAAATGTGCGCTAACAGAAAGCATCTATATACAGCTATGATGAATGATCCATACTGTGGCCCTCTAGGACAAATGAGGTGCAAAGGGGTACCGACAAACACGGACACCCGCTGTGTGAAAAAGTAGCGTGTGCGTGTATTTCGGGGTGTGCGGGAAGTTCGACACACGATTGGCCTGGATACGTGTATTTCGGGGTGCGCGGGAAGAAACACACACAATTTCAGCAGGGTACGTGTATTCCAAGGTGCGCGGGAAGTTTCACACGCGAATTTGCAGGGTTTGTGTATTTCGGGGTGCGCGTGAAGTTCCACATGCGATTTTAGCAGGGTACGTGTACTCCGGGTACGCGGGAAGTTCCACATGCGAATTCAGCAGCCTACGTGTATTTTGGGGGTGCTGGGGAGTACTACACGTGAATTGGCGTTGTGGGTCCTCCCAGGTGTTCCCTCTACACCCGCCATGGCCCCTGCAGGCAGCCCAAACCACAGGGGACTACCCTGCACCCCTGCACATGTCCCGCAGGCAGCCCATCCACCATGGCCATGCCCCCCAGCCAACCCACATGTAATCTTGCACTACTGCGCACCAACGCCTGTCTCCCAGCACCCCCACCCTCCAGCATCCAGGGGCACCCTCCACCAGGCCCCCACTCATGTCTCCCATCCCCCCACCCCCCAGCAGTCAGGGGCACCCTCCACGAGGCCCCAACTCATGTCTCCCTGCACCCCCACTCCCCAGCATCCAGGGGCACCCTCCACCAGGCCCCCACTCATGTCTCCCTGCACCCCCACCCCCCAGCATCCAGGGGCACCCTCCACCAGGCCCCCACTCATGTCTCCCACCCCCCCACCCCTCAGCAGTCAGGGGCACCCTCCACCAGGCCCCCACTCATGTCTCCCTGCACCCCCATCCCCCAGCATCCAGGGGCACCCTCCACCAGGCCCCCACTCATGTCTCCCCCCCACCCCCCAGCAGTCAGGGGCACCCACCACCAGGTACTCACTCATGTCCAACTCATGTCTCAATGCACCCCCACCCCCCAGCACTGTGGGGCACCCTCCACCAGGCCCCCACTCATGTCTCCCTGCACCTCCACCCCCCATTATCCAGGGGCACTGTCCACCAGGCCCCCACTCATGTCTCCCACCCCCTCACCCCCAGCAGTCAGGGGCACCCTCCACCAGGCCCTCACTCATGTCTCCCTGCACCCCCACCCCCAGCATCCAGGGGCACCCTCCACCAGGCCCCCATTCATGGCTCCAACCACCCGCCCCACCCCCCAGCAGTCAGGGGCACCCTCCACCAGGCCCCCACTCATGTCTCCCTCCACCCCCACCCCCCAGCATCCAGGGGCACCCTCCACCAGGCCCCCACTCATGTCCAACTCATGTCTCCCTGCACCCCCACCCTCCAGCACTGTGGGGCACCCTCCACCAGGCCCCCACTCATGTCTCCCTGCACCCCCACCCCCCATCATCCAGGGGCACCCTCCACTAGGCCCCCACTCATGTCTCCCAGCACCCCCACACCCTAGCATCCAGGGGCACCCTCCACCAGGCCCCCACTCATGTCTTAAACCCCCCCAGCCACCAGCAGCCAGGGGCACCCTCATCCAGGCCCCCATTCATGTCTCCCTGCACCCCCACCCCCCATCATCCAGGGGCACCCTCCACCAGGCCCCCACTCATGTCCAACTCATGTCTCCCTGCACCCCCACCCCCCAGCACTGTGGGGCACCCTCCACCAGGCACCCACTCATGTCTCCCTGCACCCCCACCCCCCAGCATCCAGGGGCACCCTCCACCAGGCCCCCACTCATGTCTCCCACCCCCCACACCCCAGCAATCAGGGACACCCTCCACCAGGCCCCCACTCATGTCTCCCTGCACCCCCACTCCCCAGCATCCAGGGGCACCCTCCACCAGGCCTCCACTCATGTCTCCCAGCACCCCCACCCCCCAGCATCCAGGGGCACCCTCCACCAGGCCCCTACTAATGTCTCCCTGCACCCCCATCCCCAGCATCCAGGGGCACCCTCCACCAGGCCCCCACTCATGTCCAACTCATCTCTCCCTGCACCCCCAACCCCCAGCAGTCAGGGGCATCCTCCACCAGGCCCCCACTAATGTCTCCCTGCACCCCCATCCCCCAGCATCCAGGGGCACCCTCCACCAGGCCCCCACTCATGTCCAACTCATGTCTCCCTGCACCCCTGTTAGGCGGAAACCTGTGCAGTTCCCTCTGGGACCACTGCAAAAGATGTAGGACTACAGGTGTTTGGCAGTAAACCCACTTGGTAGCAGTCTGTACCACACAGATTCACTTGGTAGCTGTGGCTGAGCAGTCAGACTTCCCTCAAGAAGAGTTAGGCAGTATGTGGAGTATACAAAATAGGGCAATCTACACAGTAGAACAAGCAAATACGGAACAAGGCTTCGGTGTAAAGATATAAAGGTATTTATGTATAACGACACATCTATAGAAAACACTCTGGCACTAATACGGCAAACAACTTCAATCACAATACTATACGAAGAAAAAGATCAATCCCCCTAACAATAGTTCGACAAGTCTAGGTTTACCGGCATCACTTATTTGTAGACAGAGGTGTATGCTTTAACCTAGATGGCACTCTAGTATTCGTTAGGTCGGGAGAGAAAACTAAGGCAGGTTATGAAATCAACTCGTTACCAATACTTTACGGACAAATGCAAGGCAAGAAAGACAGGGTCTACTGCAGATAACAAAGTTCAGAGGCCAGGCCCACTCGGAGAGAGGCAAGGCGATATGTCCCAAAAAGTGTCTCAGTGGAATGCGCTTCGAGTATTTATCGCAAATTGTTATGGAAAGTTTGGGACCAGTTCAGAACAGAAAGTTAAGAAAGCTTGGAGGCGACCCAATGGAAAGGCGAGGATTAAGACACCTCACTCTATCCGGCAGAAAGGGAAGCCAGGCGGACACGGTACCTTGTTTGTGGAGAGACAGCTCCGGCGGGGGCAGTTGTTCCTGGTGGTAGATGCACGTCGGGTCTTTGCCAAGAGAAGAGATCATCTCGTCGTTGAAGGAAAGTTGAAGATCGTTGCACCACCAGGGAAGAGACCAGCCGTGGAGTGCTCCGTCACAAGGCACCACCTTTTGGTCGCGGTACAGGGGTAGTGGCTATCCGGTTGCCGAGGTGCTCTGCACGGGCAATTCGACCACTGCGTCCTGGAGTGAAGAAAAAGCAAAGGTGACAGGTTGTTTCCACCAGTCAGGGGAAGAGACTCTCCGGCAGGGAGATCTCCTCTGTCGTCGGGAAGTGGTGAGTCGGTTCAGCAGGGCTTCACCAGAGGTGTCGTCGTTGCAGGTCGGCTCAGCTTTACCCTCGTCGGATTCTTAGGTCTTGTGGTGACTTCTGAAGATCTAGTCCCAAAAGCCCTGCTTTTATGCAGAAAACCCCCATTCATTCAGCCTAGCTGTCAATCAAAACACGCTAAGTGGTGAGCGGGGAGGCTCACCACTTGGGCCAATCACACCAGAGTGCGACCGGAGTTGGCAAGGCAACTCAGTCCAGGGTGCCTAAATCCCCTCCCACACCCATGTGGTAACCCAGACAGAATGGCACCACTTTGGAGGGTCTCTGTACAGAAGCCCGCCAAAAGTGGAACAAATGGCTCAACCTTTGGTTTAGGAGTCACAGAGACGAACACAGACGCCATTTTAAAAATAAAGATAAACTTATTTAAGATAAGTAAACCAGTGGTATGTTAGAGATTAACGGGAAAAAGGTATTAATCTCCAACAATGGGAAGAATCCCATAGGGTTATATTCGGGGTCGAATATAACAAGTAGTTTCCACTGCTACCAGCCAAAACTCAATGAGGGGGGACGGGACAGTGCCCCCTCGAATAACAGACCCCGGAGTAATCAAATTACCCCTACTAGCACGTCCACAGTAGGGTGGTTTGTACTAGTTCTGTTAGTAAATTTAGATCTAGTAAAGCCAATGGTGACTTTACATGCCCGGGGAGACAGTAGTCAGTCCCCGGGTATGGAGTCTATGATGGTTGTCCGCTAGGATGCCCCAGTGTTACGGCACGTAGGGTGCGGTGTAACACACATAGAAAAACATATCAGACCTTATGGAGTAAAAGACCCCATAGCCCATAGAACACATTGACATTCGAAGGAATTACACACATTCATGTACAAGAGTGGGAGAAAAAGAGTCTCACTCTTGGCAGGATGCAAAAAAACAAACTCCAGAAATCCAGCAAAGCTGCTGGGGGACTCACTTGGTTAGGAAATTCAGCCTAACCAGAGAATTCTCCCTAACACTCGCCCCCCCCCAGACTAAGGGACAGGAGGATTTAATCCACTCCTGGATGAATCTCATACCTCTAGTCGATGACATACATCCTAGAGAGACCATCGGCATTTTGGTGGTGACACCCTGACCTGTGCTCAATGGTGAAATCAAACCCTTGCAGGCAGATCGACCATCTCAATAGTTTTGGGTTTTCCCCTTTCATTTGCATTAACCATCTCAAGGGTTGGTGGTCAGTCTGAATGACAAAAGTAGAACCATACAAGTACGGCCTAAACTTCTTCAGAGCCCACACGATAGCAAAGCACTCTCTTTCGATTGTTGCCGACCTTGTTTCAGGATCCTTCAGCTTGCGGCTGATGAAGCAAACGGGGTGCTCCCTACCTTTCCCATCCAGTTGACTGAGTACGGCACCTATCCCTACATTTGAAGCATCTGTCTGCACAATGAAGTGTTGGCGGTAATCAGGAGCTCTGAGTACTGGGGCTTGGCAAAGAGCCTTTTTCAGGTTTTCAAAAGCCTGATTGCACTCCTCGTTCCATCTAAACTTTTTAGGAAATTTTGGCGAGGAGATGACATTCAGTGGAGAAGCTATGGTCCCATAGTTCTCGATGAAATTCCTGTAATACCCAGTGAGGCCTAGGAAGGCTCTCACTTGGGTTTGAGTAGTAGGTGTTGTCCAATTTTGCACAGCTTCAATCTTACTGAGCAAAGGCCTTATTTCTCCACCTCCTACCTCATGTCCAAGATAGACTACCTTACTCAGTCCAATTTGGCATTTACTCGCCTTTATGGTCAGATTGGATCGTCCAAGAGCCTGCAAAACATCTCTCAGGTGGGTTACATGTTCTTCCCAGGAATTGCTGAACACTGCTATGTCATCCAAGTATGCCATGCAGAAGTCATCCATCCCATTCAGAACCTGGTTTACCATCCGTTGATATGTAACAGGTGCATTTTTCAAGCCGAAAGGCATTACCTTAAACTGGTATAAGCCAATGGGGGTAGAAAATGCAGTTTTCTCCTTGGCATGGTCTGTCAGGGCTATTTGCCAATAGCCTGACGTCAAGACAAATGTGCTGAGGAACTTGGCGGCGCCAAGTTTATCCACCAACTCATCTGTTCTTGGCAAAGGGTGGGCATCAGTCTTGGTGACTGCATTAAGAGCTCTATAATCCCCGCAGAATCTAAGCCCGTTAGATCAAGCCTTTGGTACTAACACAACTAGGCTAGACCATGGACTAGTCGAGGGCTCTATTACCCCGAGATCAGGCATCTTGCTGACCTCACCTTTGATGTGGGTTCGTACGTTTTCTGACATTCGGTATCCTCTGCTTTTGACTGGCAGACAGTCACCAGTGAGTATGTCATGCTGGCCCCAAGGGGTCAAGTCTGGCGAAAGCGAGAACAGAGAGGCAAACTGAGTCAGCATAGATTTGCACTCTTCTTGTTGCTCGGGTGTCAGATTGGAAGAGAGATTTACTCCTTCAATTTTTTCGACTAAAGGTAAGCCTCTGAGGAGATCCGGAAGAGCTTCACTCTCTTCTTCTTCCTCGGATGATGCTAGAAGCAACGCTCCTACATCCGGTCTTGAGACATACGCCTTGAGTCGGTTGGTGTGGAAGACTGTCGGAGCCTCCTTGGGATTGCCCAAGTCCACCAGATAGTTGACCTCTCCGAGTTTACCCACCACTCTGAAGGGTCCCATCCACTTTTCTTGCAAGGCCATCTGCCTTGTTGGGATCATAACGAGAACGAGCTGGACTTGAGCAAACTCAACCATGTTAGCCTTTTGATCGTGCCAGTGCTTGACCAATGCTTGTCCAGCTTTCAAGTTATCGCTTGCTTCCGTCATCACGTGTGACATTCTCCTTCGGAGGCCTATCACGTAGTCAGTCACTCTGACTGGCTTGGGGGAAGGAGCACTCCACAGGTTTTCCACATGACTTTCATGTAGTGGGACATAAAGATTGACCCCCTGTCAGAGATTACTTCCTTAGGAAACCTGACCCTAGTAAAAATACCAAGGAGGGCCTTAGCCACAGCAGGAGCTGTAACAGTCCTCATAGGAATTGCCTCAGGATACCTAGTAGCATGGTCTACTACAATAAGTATAAACCTGTTGCCTGAGGAGGTTGGAGGATCAAGGGGACCAACAATGTCAATCCCTACTCTCTCAAACGGGACTCCCACAACTGGGAGAGGCACTAAAGGTGCCACATTCTTGGAGCCAACCTTACCAGAGGTCTGGCAGGAGTGGCAGCTCCTGCAGTGTTTTTCTACTTCGGCCCCCATCTTTGGCTATAGAAGTAGAAAGAGAGCGTTTCCTTAGTCTTCTTGAAAATCAAGTGACCAGCCAAAGGAATCTTGTGGGCTAACTGCAAGAACTGTGGTCTGTTCTCTTGCGGTACTACAAGCCGCTTGTAGTCTCCAGGTGCATACTCGGTCGGTTCACTGTAGAAGAGGCCATCTTCCCAGTGCAACCTGTATTTCCCAGGCTCTTGCCCATCAGCCTGAGCTTCTTCCTGGTGGCGAAGACCTTCCAGAGATGGACATTCTCTCTGTCCCTTACTGAAGTCTGCCCTGCTGGGTCCACCTTCTGCCAGTAAAGACTGCAGCTCAGGATGGTCAACAGGATCTAGATCTCCAATGAGTTCCTGGCCTTCCATTAGCTCTTCCTCAGAGTCTAGTTCTACCACACAGGGTTGTGCCTCCCTCTCAGCCTCAGTTGGAGGTGGAGTTACGGGTATAACTTTGGACAACCGCGGGGAAGTCCTTGTTGGCTGCACTGAAATGCTGGCTGCTGGTTTCGGGGTAGAAGTCTTAGGTTTCCCTTTTGCTTCTGATTTCTTCGAGACAGCTGCCAACAATTCCAGTGGAGCAGGAGTGATCTCTTTCTTCATCATCTCCTCGAGAGTGCCACGCATGGTCCTCTCTCTTGCAGGTCTGGTTAGCTCCTGTAACCATTTACTAGGAGGTCTGGGAGTATGCGATACAACTCTGAGAGTTTTCAAATTGTTACCCAACAGTACGCCTCCTGGTACCTTACTCTGTATGCTGACAGGTATCTTCACAGTCATGTCGTTACACTGGATGAGAACTGGTAATTGGGGAAGCATCTGCACAGGCCCTCCAGCTAACTTGGTGAGGCGTTTGGGTGCCTTAGCAACATCCTCAGCCTGAAAAAACAATGTATCCACCACAGTTATGCTGGCCCCAGTGTCCCTAATGGCAGGAGTCTCCTGACCATTCACCTGGATACTGTCCTTATAATACTCTTTAGTATTATCGGGGATAGAATTATAGACATCTAAATTCTGTTGTTCCCACAACCCCAGAGATACTAAAGAAACGCTGGCTGAGACGCCAATGGGTTCATCAGCTAGCAGTAGAAAGTTTCCACTTGCCATTTGGACTTCCTCCTCTGGAGCGAAGGCTAAGGAGACAAGCTGGACCCCTGAAGGTTTACCCTTACATCTGGGAGCTCCTTTCACGTGGTCAGTCGAGCCACAAACAAAGCATTTACTGAATGCTTTCTGGAATGGTGGCTTGTTCTGGCCTCCTTCCGGTTTGGCACCAGAAGACACACTATTCTGCTGCGGCTTTCCCTGTGGCTTACCCTTCTGGTTTTGTTTGGGGCCCCCTTTGGAATTTGAGTTATTCGAATTCTCTTTTGAGTCTTTTTTAGGCTGTTTTCCCTCATCCTTTTTCTGAGTTGCCCCAGAATCCTTATGAGTAGCCCTGTTGGCAACCCATAGGTCAGCAGCCTTAGCCAGCTTCCGGGAATCCTATTCCTTATCAGCCAAGTGCTGTCTGAGCTCAGGAGAACAGGCATCATAAATCGACTCCAACATAAAAAGATTCTTCATACCCTCATAAGTGTTCACTTTGTAACCCTTAATCCATCCCTCTAAGTTTTTCAACCCTTCACTCACCCAGGTAGCCCAAGGGGTACCATCATGCTTTTTGAGGGTTCTAAACCTCTTAAGATACTGGGAAGGGGTCTTCCCAAATCTAGCTATCAAAGCTAGTTTCACACTTTCGTAATCCTTCTTGTCCGCCTCCCCCAACTCCAGTACCACATCAGTCGCAACAGGGGGGAGCCTAGAGAACAACCAGGGAAGTAAGTCATTCCCGGTGATGTCCTGGAGCACATGATTGTACACAAACAGTTTTAACCAATACAACACATCAAATCTCGGTTCATACATACCCACTAATTCCTTTGGCATCCGGGGTCTTTTGGGAATGGAGCTCCTAGAGGAACCAGAGGAGAGAGAAGCACTTTCCACAGACAACTATTTCATCTCTAACTCGTGATTAAGTTCTATTTCCCTGAGCCTTAACTCAGCTTGCTTCTGCTCCGCCTGGGCATTCATCCGTCTGAACTCGAGCTCTTGGTTTCTTTCAGATTGAGCCAAGAACCGTTTGTATTCTAATTCGAGCTTCATTTTTTCAAGTTCAAAATAAGCAGGGTTACATGTGGGACCTGGTATGGGCCCCGTAGGTACAGCTGGTAAGGCAGGTAGAGGAGCAGGGGAGACAGTTTTGTTAGCCTCTCCTTCCTCTTCAGCCTCTTCATCACTATCATCAGAATTACGATTTAGATCAACACCATCACTGTTATCTACATCTGCTGGAGAAGTTGGTTCCTCTGAACCAGTACCAAGACTTTGGTTTTCCAGCAATCTCGCTATTAGTTCTAACTTCTTGCCTCTTACAGAAAGATTCTCTTGCCTACAGAGAGCTCGTAAACTCTCAGTATTTTCACCTGACAAGGATTCTTGACTGTAAGCTTCCATAGTAGACATGTTTTTGAAAGTTGCTTTTTAGTGCTAAGCTTTGTGGTTAGTTATCCTAAAGTGTCGAAAAGCACTCTAAACTGTATACTCGATACAAATCCCACCGCTGTACACCAGTGTTAGGCGGAAACCTGTGCAGTTCCCTCTGGGACCACTGCAAAAGATTTAGGACTACAGGTGTTTGGCAGTAAACCCACTTGATAGCAGTCTGTACCACACAGATTCACTTGGTAGCTGTGGCTGAGCAGTCAGACTTCCCTCAAGAAGTGTTAGGCAGTATGTGGAGTATACAAAATAGGGCAATCTACACAGTAGAACAAGCAAACACGGAACAAGGCTTTGGTGTAAAGATATAAAGGTATTTATTTATAATGACACATCTATAGAAAACACTCTGGCACTAATAAGGCAAACAACTTCAATCACAATACTATACGAAGAAAAAGATCAATCCCCCTAACAATAGTTCGACAAGTCTAGGTTTACCGGCATCACTTATTTGCAGACAGAGGTGTATGCTTTAACCTAGATGGCACTCTAGTATTCGTTAGGTCGGGAGAGAAAAATAAGGCAGGTTAGGAAATCAACTCGGTACCAATACTTTACGGACAAATGCAAGGCAAGAAAGACAGCGTCTACTGCAGATCACAAAGTTCAGAGGCCAGGCCCACTCGGAGAGAGGCAATGCGATATGTCCCAAAAAGTGTCTCAGTGGAAATGCGCTTCGAATCTTTATCGTAAATTGTTATGGAAAGTTTGGGACCAGTTCAGAACAGAAAGTTAAAGAAAGCTTGGAGACGACCCAATGGAAAGGCGAGGATTCAGACACCTCACTCTATCCGGCAGAAAGGGAAGCCAGACGGACACGGTACCTTGTTTGTGGAGAGACAGCTCAGGCGGGGGCAGTTGTTCCTGGTGGTGGATGCACGTCAGGTCTTTGCCAAGAGAAGAGATCATCTCGTCGTTGAAGGAAAGTTGAAGATCGTTGCACCACCAGGGAAGAGACCAGCCGCGGAGTGCTCCGTCACAAGGCACCACCTTTTGTTCGCGTTACAGGGGTAGTGGCTATCCGGTTGCTGAGGTGCTCTGCACGGGCAATTCGACCACTGCGTCCTGGAGCGAAGAAAAAGCAAAGGTGACTGGTTGTTCCCACCAGTCAGGGGAAGAGACTCTCCGGCAGGGAGATCGCCTCTGTTGTCGGCAAGTGGTGAGTCGGTTCAGCAGGGCTCCACCGGTGGTGTCGTCGTTGCAGGTCGGCTCAGCTTTACCCTCATCGGATTCTTAGGTCTTGTGGCGACTTCTGAAGATCCAGTCCCAAAAGCCCTGCTTTTATGTAGAAAACCCCCATTCATTCAGCCTAGCTGTCAATCAAAACACGCTAAGTGGTGAACAGGGAGGCTCACCACTTGGGCCAATCACACCAGAGTGCGACCGGAGTTGGCAAGGAAACTCAGTCCAGGGTGCCTAATCCCCCTCCCACACCCCTGTGGTAACCCAGACAGAATGGCACCACTTTGGAGGGTCTCTGTACAGAAGCCCGCCAAAAGTGGAACAAAGGGCTCAACCTTTGGATTAGGAGTCACAGAGACGAACACAGACGCCATTTTAAAAACCGAGTTCTGACAGAAAATTCCATCCGATAAACTTATTTAAGATAAGTAAACCGGTGGTATGTTAGAGATTAACGGGAAAAAAGGTATTAATCTCCAACAATGGGAAGAATCCCATAGGGTTATATTCGAGGTCGAATATAACAAGTAGTTTCCACTGCCACCAGCCAAAACTCGACGAGGGGGGACGGGACAGTGCCCCCTCGAATAACAGACCCCGGAGTAATCGAATTACCCCTACTAGCACGTCCACAATAGGGTGGTTTGTACTTGTTCTGTTAGTAAATTTAGGTCTAGTAAAGCCAATGGTGACTTTACATGCCCGGGGAGACAGTAGTCAGTCCCCGGGTATGAAGGTTATGATGGAGGTCTACTAGGACGCCCCAGTGTTACGGCACATAGGGTGCGGTGTAACACACATAGAAAAACATATGAGACCTTATGGAGTAAAAGACCCCATAGCCCATAGAACACATTGACATTCGAAGGAATTACACACATTCATGTCCAAGAGTGGGAGAAAAAGAGTATCACTCTTGGCAGGATGGAAAAAAACAAACTCCAGAAATCCAGCAAAGCTGCTGGGGGACTCACTAGGTTAGGAAATTCAGCCTAAACAGAGAATTCTCCCTAACACTCGCCCCCCCAGACTAAGGGACAGGATGATTGAATCCACTCCTGGATGAATCTCATACCTCTAGTCGATGACATACATCCTAGAGAGACCATCAGCATTTTGGTGGTGACACCCTGACCTGTGCTCAATGGTGAAATCAAACCCTTGCAGGCAGATCGACCATCTCAATAGTTTTGGGTTTTCCCCTTTCATTTGCATTAACCATCTCAACGGTTGGTGGTCAGTCTGAATGACAAAAGTAGAACCATACAAGTACAGCCTAAACTTCTTCAGAGCCCACACGATAGCAAAGCACTCTCTTTCGATTGTTGCCGACCTTGTTTCAGGATCCTTCAGCTTGCGGCTGATGAAGCAAACGGGGTGCTCCCTACCTTTCCCATCCATGATTGAGTACGGCACCTATCCCTACATTTGAAGCATCTGTCTGCACAATGAAGTGTTGGCGGTAATCAGGAGCTCTGAGTACTGGGGCTTGGCAAAGAGCAAAGAGCCTTTTTCAGGTTTTCAATAGCCTGATTGCACTCCTCGTTCCATCTAACCTTTTTAGGAAATTTGGGCGAGGAGATGTCCCATAGTTCTCTATGAAATTCCTGTCATACCCAGTGAGGCCTAGGAAGGCTCTCACTTGGGTTTGAGTAGTAGGTGTTGTCCAATTTTGCACAGCTTCAATCTTACTGAGCAAAGGCCTTATTTCTCCATCTCCTACCTCATGACCAAGATAGACTACCTTACTCTGTCCAATTTGGCATTTACTCGCCTTTATGGTCAGATTGGCTCATCCAAGAGCCTGCAAAACATCTCTCAGGTGGGTTACATGTTCTTCCCAGGAATTGCTGAACACTGCTATGTCATCCAAGTATGCCATGCAGAAGTCCTCCATACCATTCAGAACCTGGTTTATCATCCGTTGAAACGTAGCAGGTGCATTCTTCAAGCCGAAAGGCATTACCTTACACTGGTATAAGCCAACAGGTGTTAATGATTACTGGATCCTTAGAGTAGGTTCAATGGATCTTTAAGAAACCCCCGATTAAATAGGTTTGGAGGTCTTACCTGAGCAGACTGATATGTTCAACGGGAAGCAAAT
The DNA here is from genome assembly GCF_040938575.1 of Ambystoma mexicanum. NCBI lineage: Eukaryota > Metazoa > Chordata > Amphibia > Caudata > Ambystomatidae > Ambystoma > Ambystoma mexicanum. The sequence goes on from NC_090931.1 coordinate 345,390,829, forward strand.
GCTGAACTCAAGAATCTCCCCGACCAACGCGTCAGCCTCTTACCTGGTAGGAAAACCCAGAGCGAGAGGTAGGCGCCAGTCATGGAAACCCTCTGGGGAAGAAAACCCTGGTCGAGCGCAGAATCCGAAGATTGGAGTGTGGTTCGCAGGCTGATGTCGCCTATTCGATTGTGGCATTGAGTATCGGAAGACTTCTTCTGGAGAGGGAAGAAATGAGAAGCGAAGTGATGAATAACAGAAGTACAGAAAGGGAAATGGGGAAAACAGGAAAGAGACTAATTCCCCTGACCTCTTAACCAGCCGGATTGGAAATACCAGGAGAGAAGCCTGAATACGGGACACAGAGAGGGCGACTGGAACACAAGTCTGTCAGAAGGAAGTAAAGGTGAGTAAGCCCGTAGAATCAAATCCTACAATACTCGAAGAAAGATTCAGAAAGGGACTTGGACGGGAGTTTTTATTATTACCCGGAATACAGTAGCTCAAGAACTCAAAGGCGGCGTTTCAGAATGAGACGCAAGATCAATCCGGGGGTTTTTGTCCGCAAAGAAGGCTGAGTAGAGAATCTGGAAAGTTAAGAGAAGAGGGGTTAGTAATGGTCAGAGGTAAGAGGTTTCTGCTGAGGATTGAGATTGCCTAGTTGCGAACTCACGGAGCATCCGCTAGAACAGTAGCGACGCAAAGAGCTGGAAGTCTCCGTGTCCTATGAGGAGTCACGTGAGTGGTACGCCGTACCTCTGGCGAACGTGAGAGGACTGGAACGGTGATAGCAGAACCGTTCGTACTGCGATCCACCATCTTGAAGGTACCATTCCGAATGGAGCCACAGAGCCGGCTTCTAGACCAAAGGGACCAGCGCTTTGTGAGTGTAACAGTATGCCCCCTTCTCCTGGGGGGTGACCCTGGCTTCCCAGGATGTAACCTAAAGAAACGTCGGACCTGACGTGGAGCATGAACTCCTGAGGCTGGCTCCCAAGTTCTTTCTGCAGGGGAGTACCCCTTCCAGTCCACCAAGAACTGTAGTTTCCCCCTCCGATAACGGGAGTCACAGATACTGGCGACTTCATATTCTGGGCCAGCATCGGTAGAGATAGGAGGAGGAGGGGTACAGTCTGACCGGTGAAATCGGTCCGGTACTGTCAACCGAATCTGGGAGAGGTGAAAAACAGGATGGATCCGGGACCATGACGAGGGCAAATCGAGCTTGACTGCCGCAGAACCGACCATCGACAGGATCTTGAAGGGACCAAAGAACCTAGGGGATAGCTTAGAAGGGACCAAGTGCCGGGGAAAGAAAGCGAGAAGCCAACCAAACAGTATCTCCCGGGCTTAATGGTGGGATGTCTTGGCGATGTTTATCAGAAGTCCGTTTGGCCCTATCTTGAGCCGTTCGTAAAGAGACTTTAGCCAATTTATGTCCTTCTTGTATTTCAGAAATGAGGCCATCCACTCCTGGACAGTTAGAAGGGGATAAGGTGACAGAAGGAACAAAGGACGGATGAAATCCATAACTACAATGGAAAGGGCTATTATGAAGGGCTGTATGAAGGGCATTGTTGTATGAAAATTCGGCTAAGGGCAACAAGTCCAACCAATTGTCTTGGGCTGCTGATACGAAACACCGTAGATAGGTCTCCAAGGTTTGGTTAAGGCGTTCCGTCTGTCCGTTCGTCTGTGGGTGGTACCCCGAGCTGAGAGCCCGCTTGATTCCCAAGACTTGGCAAACCCTTTCCCAAAACTTGGAGGTGTATGGAGGGCCCCTATCAGAGACCACTGTGTCCGGTAGGCCATGTCTGGAGAAGATTTCCGAAAGAAAAATCTTAGACATTTCCCCAGCCCCTGGCAGTTTGTTCAAGGGAGTAAAATGTGGCAATTTTGTAAGATAATCTATGGTGACCATTATGGCGGTCTTGTTGTGTGAGGGAGGAAGATCTACTATAAAGTCGGTAGACATCACTTGCCAAGGTTTCTCTGGAATCGGCATCCGGGTGAGCAGCCCCAAAGGTGGGGTCCTGGTATTCTTGGATTGGGAAGAAACGATGCAGGCTGATACATAATCCTGTACATCATTGCGGACTTCTGGCCACCAAAAATATCTTAGCACTAGGTCTAAAGTGCCTTGAACGCCTCGATGCCCAGCGGCCCGAGAGTCGTGACACATTCGTAATACTTCATGCTGCAGCCCTGAAGTAGGGATAAAAACTTGTGATTTGTGAAAGAAAAAAGAATCGTTCTGGCTAAGATGGTAAGTACTGGCTATCTTTTTGCAGGCGTCTAGGTTAGAGACTGATGTAGTCCTCAATTCACTTAAGAAGTCGGTGATGACAGCGATGAATCTTGCTTTGGGAAACAATTGTTCAGAGCTGAATTGGGAGACTGGAACGTCCTTACGAGAGAGAGCATCCGCCCTCTGGTTTTGTTTTCCTGGAAGTATGGTGAATTCGATCCGGAATGGAAGGAAGAAATACGCCCAACGTGCTTGTCGACTGTTGGTTGTATGTGCATTCTGTAGGACCCTGAGATTTTGATGATCTGTACGTGCCACTACAGGAAAGGGTGAACCAAGTAACAGTGTCTCCACTCTTCAAACGCCCTTTTTATAGCCAGCAATTCTTTTTCGAGCACTGAATAGTTTTGTTCCGAGGCACTGAAGGTTTTAGAAAGATATGCAACTGGTCTTTCATCTCCTTGGTCGGTTTGTTGAAGTAAGACCGCGCCTAGAGCATGATGAGATGCATCAGTTTCCACAAAAAACTGTTTATTCTGGTCGGGGGTTATCAAACAGGATGCAGAAGTGAACAAGGATTTAAGAGTCTGAAATGCGGATTCGGTGGATTTATCCCATACAAACGGAATTCCCTTCTTTAACAGTCAAGTAAGGGGCAGAATGATATCCGAAAAGTTAGGGATGAATTTCCTGTAAAAATTAGCAAAGCCTAAAAAACGTTGCATCTCCTTAACGTTAGAAGATATAGGCCATTCAACCACCGCGAAGATCTGTTTTGGATCCCTGGAAATGCCTTGGGCTGACATTACAAACCCGAGATAGGTTACCTGTCTTTGGTGAAATTCGCATTTAGATGCTTTACAGTAAAGCTGATTTGACTGCAGTCGTTCGAGTACAGTTTTTACATGTATCAGTTGTTCTTCTTGAGAGTAGGAGTATACTAAGATGTCGTCTAAGTAGATGATTACAAAATGGAATAGAATATCTGCGAATAGATGGTCCATGAAACGCTGGAACACGGCAGGTGCGTTCACCAATCCAAAAGGCATGACGTGATATTCAAAATGCCCAAATGGGGTTCGAAATGCTTTCTTCCATTCGTCTCCAGGGGCAATACGGATGAGATGGTAAGCTCCGCAAAGGTCCAGCTTAGTATAAAAGGAAGCTCCTCGAACTGCCTCCAGGATGTCAGGGATTAATGGCATAGGATATTTGTCTGCCACTGTGATCTTGTTAAGACCCCTGTAGTCGATACAAGGTCGAGGTTCATTAGTCTCCTTCTTTGGGATGAAGAAGAGAGAGGCTCCGGCTGGGGAAACCGACTCAGTAATGAGCCCGTTCCTTAAATTGGTTTGGAGATATTCTTTAAGGACTACTTTTTCTTGTTGGGAAAGGAAGTACATTCTCCCAAACGGGATGGGTTTGTCAGGAAGACGTTCAATGTGACAGTCATCTCTTCTATGAGGTGGTAGAGTAGGGAACTGGGGATTGGAGAAGACAGACTGATACTTCGAATAGCATTCCGGAACAATCTCCAAGTTCTTTATTGAGGACGCTGGTGAAGGGATCGAGATTTCAGTCAGAATGTAGATGCCAACTGATTCCTTGGCTAAACAATGGCTGACACAGTATTCCGAGCCGAGGAAGAGAATACCTGCTGTCCAATTTATAAAGGGGTTGTGCCTCCTTAACCAGGGGAGACCCAATATAATGGGGAAATGGGCTGCCTTGATTAGATCGAAAGTTATGGTCTCTTTATGTGAGGCAATTTGACAGACAACAGGTTCTGTCTGTTCTCTGATAGGACCCGAACTTAGTGGATGTCCGTCAACTCCTTGGATACGAGTGACCATCGCTTTGGGTATACAGTTAATTCCTTGTTTATTGGCCCATTGATCATCAATGAAATTCCCTGCAGCTCCGCAGTCTATCAGAGCAGGTACGTTCTGTACCATCTGAGCGTGTAAAACGAGAGTAACAGAAATAATAACCATATTTTGAGTGGTTGCCACCAAGTCCACATTTACAGGGATTCTCTTTGGGGAATCAGAATCTTGCACCCCTATCGTTGTTCCCCCTGCACTAGGGCTTTGAAGTTTCCCGACCCCTTAGCTGGAGTGTGTCGGGGAGGAACTAAAGGACAATCTCGTAACTTATGAGATGAGGCTCCGCAATACATGCATAGTCCCAAACCCTTTCTTCTCTCTTTCTCTGCTGCCGATAGGGGTCCTCTCACTGTTCCTATTTGCATAGGCTAGTCAGAAGCTATAGGTTTATTTGTTACGGAGGGATAATCGAGTTGGGATCGTATGCCTCTAGTCTTCTTCTTTTCATCAGAACGTTCATGTAAGCGGTAATCAGTTTGCATGACGAGTGTTATCATATCCGCTAGATTTGCCGGACGCGGAACCTTAGCTACCTCATCCTTTAGTTCGTCCCAAAGTCCTCGTCGGAATAATGTGAGCAACCCATCGTCTGGCCATCCTAACTCAGAGGAAAGCTGTTTGAAGAGTGTGATATAGGTAAGTAGGTCTTTGTTACCTTGTCTAAGATCTAACAGTCTTTCTTGCGTGGACACTGAGATCTCTTGTCTACTGAACATTGATTTCAAACTGTTGGTGAAGGCAGAATAAGAGTCCAAGATCACATTATTAGACGTCACTAAAGGTGTAGCCCAGGCCAAAGCAGGTCCGGCCAAATGTGAAATCACAGAGCCAACCTTATCTTTGTCTGTGGGGAAGAAGCGGGACTTAAAGGTAAACTGCACAGTGCAGCTATCAAGAAACTCCTTAAGTTTGTGTGGATCTCCGTCAAACTTGCCTGTATTCAAACTTACTGGGGGAGAGTCTGAGAAGGCACGAGTAACCTGTTGTCGTAATTGAGCATTATCCTGTTTGAGAGCCTGCATCTCTAGGGACATTGATTGCATGGCGGCAATAAGTTGTTGCATTTGCTGTTCCATTGAATATCAGTCTGCCGTAGCATTATTTCGGGCGTCGCTAACTGTTAATGATTACTGGATCCTTATACTAGGTTAAATGGATCTTTAAGAAACCCCCGATTAAATAGGTTTGGAGGTCTTACCTGAGCAGACTGATATGTTCAACGGGAAGCAAATGCTGAACTCAAGAATCTCCCCGACCAACGCATCAGCCTCTTACCCGGTAGGAAAACCCAGAGCGAGAGGTACGCGCCAGTCAGGGAAACCCTCTGGGGAAGAAAACCCTGGTCGAGTGCAGGATCCGGAGATTGGAGTGTGGTTCGCAGGCTGATGTCGCCAATTCGATCGTGGCGTTGAGTATCGGAAGACTTCTTCTGGAGAGGGAAGAAATGAGAAACAAAGTGATGAATAGCAGAAGTACAGAAAGGGCAATGGGGAAAACAGGAAAGAGACTAATTCCCCTGACCTCTTAACCAGCCGGATTGGAAATACCAGGAGAGAAGCTGAGAATACGGGACACAGAGAGGGCGACTGGAACACAAGTCTGTCAGAAGGAAGTAAAGGTGAGTAAGCCCGTAGAATCAAATCCTACAATACTCGAAGAAAGATTCAGAAAGGGACTTGGACGGGAGTTTTTATTATTACCCGGAATACAGTAGCTCAAGAACTCAAAGGCGGCGTTTCAGAATGAGACGCAAGATGAATCCGGGGGGTTTGTGTCCACAAAGAATGCTGAGTAGAGAATCTGGAAAGTTAAGAGAAGAGGGGTTAGTAATGGTCAGAGGTAAGAGGTTTCTGCTGAGGATTGAGATTGCCTAGTTGCGAACTCACGGGGCATCCGCTAGAACAGTAGCGACACGAAGAGCTGGAAGTCTCTGTGTCCTATGAGGAGTCACGTGAGCGGTACGCCGTACCTCTGGCAAACGTGAGATTACTGGAACGGTGATAGCAGAACCGTTCGTACTGCGATTCACCATCTTTAAGGTACCATTCCGAATGGAGCCGCAGAGCCGGCTTCTAGACCAAAGGGACCAGCGCTTTGTGAGTGTAACAACGGAGGTAGAAAATGCAGTTTTCTCCTTGGCATGGTCTGTCAGGGCTATTTGCCAATAGCCTGACGTCAAGTCAAATGTGCTGAGGAACTTGGCGGCGCCAAGTTTATCCACCAACTCATCTGTTCTTGGCAAAGGGTGGGCATCAGGCTTGGTGACTGCATTAAGAGCTCTATAATCCACGCAGAATCTAAGCTCTTTAGATCCGGCCTTTGGTACTAACACAAGTGGGCTAGACCATGGACTAGTCGAGGGCTCTATTCCCCCGAGATCAAGCATCTTGCTGACCTCACCTTTGCTGTGGGTTCATACGTTTTCTGACATTCGGTATCCTCTGCTTTTGACTGGCAGACAGTCACCAGTGAGTATGTCATGCTGGCCCCAAGGGGTCAAGCCTGGCGAAAGCGAGAACAGAGAGGCAAACTGATTCAGCATAGATTTGCACTCTTCTTGTTGCTCGGGTGTCAGATTGGAGGAGAGATTTACTCCTTCAATTTTTTCGTCTAAAGGTAAGCCTCTGAGGAGATCTGGAAGAGCTTCACTCTCTTCTTCTTCCTCGGATGATGCTAGAAGCAACGCTCCTACATCCGATCTTGAGACATACGCTTTGAGTCGGTTGGTGTGGAAGACTGTCGGAGCCTCCTTGGGATTGCCCAAGTCCACCAGATAGTTGACCTCTCCGAGTTAACCCACCACTCTGAAGGGTCCCATCCACTTGTTTTGCAAGGCCCGCTGCCTTGTTGGGATCATAACGAGAACGAGCTGGTCTTGAGCGAACTCAACCATGTTAGCCTTTTGATCGTGCCAGTGCTTGACCAATGCTTGTCCAGCTTTCAAATTATCACTTGCTTCCGTCATCATGTGTGACATTCTCCTTCGGAGCCCTATCACGTAGTCAGTCACTCTGACTGGCTTGGGGGAAGGAGCACTCTCCAACCCCTCCTTAATCAGGGCCAATGGACCTCTGAAGGGATGACCATAGAGAAGTTTGAAGGGAGAATAACCTACTCTCTCCTGAGGAACTTCTCTATAAGCAAATAGAAGGCATGCCAGTAGAAGGTCCCACTTACGCTTAAGGGGTTCCTCTAAAGCACCTATCATGCTCTTTATGGTTCGGTTGAACCGTTCTACCAACCCATTGGTTTGTGGGTGGTAAGCTGTTGAGAACTTGTAAGTAACTCCACAGGTTTTCCACATGGCTTTCATGTAGTGGGACATAAAGTTTGACCCCCTATCAGAGATTACTTCCTTAGGAAACCCGACCCTAGTAAAAATACCAAGGAGGGCCTTAGCCACAGCCGGAGCTGTAATAGTCCTCATAGGAATTGCCTCAGGATACCTAGTAGCATGGTCTACTACAACAAGTATAAACCTGTTGCCTGAGGAGGTTGGAGGATCAAGGGGACCAACAATGTCAATCCCTACTCTCTCAAACGGGACTCCCACAACTGGGAGAGGCAATAAAGGTGCCACATTCTTGGAGCCAACCTTAGCAGAGGTCTCGCCGGTGTGGCAGCTCCTGCAGTGTTTTTCTACTTCGGCCCCCATCTTTGGCCAATAGAAGTAGAGAGAGAGCCTTTCCTTAGTCTTCTTGAAATTCAAGTGACCAGCCAAAGGAATCTCGTGGGCTAACTGCAAGAACTGTGGTCTGTTCTCTTGGGGTACCACAAGCCGCTTGTAATCTCCAGGTGCAGACTCGGTCGGTTCACTGTAGAAGAGGCCATCTTCCCAGTGCAACCTGTATTTCCCAGGCTCCTGGTGGCGAAGACCTTCCAGAGTTGGACATTCTCTCTGTCCCTTACTGAAGTCTGCCCTGCTGGGTCCACCTTCTGCCAGTAAAGACTGCAGCTCAGGATGGTCAAGAGGATCCAGATCTCCAATGAGTTTCTGCCCTTCCATTAGCTCTTCCTCAGAGTCTAATTCTACCACACAGGGTTGTACCTCCCAGTCAGCCTCAGCTGGAATTGGAGTTACGGGTGTAACTTTGGACAACCGCGGGGAAGTCCTTGATGGCTGCACTGAAATGCTGGCTGCTGGTTTTGGGGTAGAAGTCTTAGGTTTCCCTTTTGCTTCTGATTTCTTCGAGACAGCTGCCGACAATTCCAGTTGAGCAGGAGTGATCTCTTTCTTCATCATCTCCTCGAGAGTGCCGCGCATGGTCTTCTCTCTTGCAGGTCTGGTTAGCTCCTGTAACCGTTTACTAGGAGGTCTGGGAGTATGCGATACAACTCCAAGAGTTTTCAAATCGTTACCCAACAGTACGCCTCCTGGTACCACACTCTGTATGCTGACAGGTATCTTCACAGTCATGTCGTTACACTGGATGAGAAATGGTAATTGGGGAAGCATCTGCACAGGCCCTCCAGCTAACTTGGTGAGGCGTTTGAGTGCCTTAGCAACATCCTCAGCCTGAAAAAACGATGTATCCACCACAGTTATGCTTGCCCCAGTGTCCCTAATGGCAGGAGTCTCCTGACCATTCACCTGGACATTGTCCTTATAATACTCTTTAGTATTATCGGGGATAGAATTATAGACATCTAAATTCTGTTGTTCCCACACCCCCAGAGATACTAAAGAAACGCTGGCTGAGACTCCAATGGGTTCATAGGCTAGCAGTAGAAAGTTTCCACTTGCCATTTGGACTTCCTCCTCTGGAGCAAAGGCTAAGGAGACAAGCTGGACCCCTGAAGGTTTACCCTTACATCTGGGATCTCATTTCATGTGGTCAGTCGAGCCACAAACAAAGCATTTACTGAATGCTTTCTGGAATGGTGGCTTGTTCTGGCCTCCTTCCGGTTTGGCACCAGAAGACACACTAATCTGCTGCGGTTTTCCCTGTGGTTTACCCTTCTGGTTTTGTTTGGGGCCCTCTTTGGAATTTGAGTTATTCAAATTCTCTTTTGAGTCTTTTTTAGGCTGTTTTCCCTCATCCTTTTTCTGAGTTGCCCCAGAATCCTTATGAGTAGTCCTGTTGGCAACCCTTAGCCAGCTTCCGGGAATCCAATTCCTTCGAATCAGCCAAGTGCTGTCTGAGCTCAGGAGAACAGGCATCATAAATCGACTCCAACATAAAAAGATTCTTCATACCCTCATAAGTGTTCACTTTGTAACCCTTAATCCATCCGTCTAAGTTTTTGAACTCTTCACTCACCCAGGTAGTCCAAGGGGTACCATCATGCTTTTTGAGGGTTCTAAACCTCTTAAGATACTGGGAAGGGGTCTTCCCAAATCTAGCTATCAAAGCTAGTTTCACACTTTCGTAATCCGTCTTATCTGCCTCCCCCAACTCCATTACCACATCAGTCGCAACAGGGGGGAACCTAGAGAATAACCAGGGAAGTAAGACATTCCTGGTGATGTCCTGGAGCCCATGACTTTACTCAAACAGTTTTAACCAATCCAACACATCCAATCTCGGTTCATACATACCCACTAATTCCTTCGGCATCCGGGGTCTTTTGGGACTGGAGATCCTAGAGGAACCAGAGGAGAGAGAAGCACTTTCCACAGACAACTTTTTCATCTCTAACTAGTGATTAAGTTCTATTTCCCTGAGCCTTAACTCAGCTTGCTTCTGCTCAGCTTGGGCATTCATCCGTCTGAACTCGAGCTCTTGGTTTCTTTCAGATTGAGCCAAGAACCGTTTGTATTCTAATTTGAGCTTAATTTTTTCAAGTTCAAAATAAGCAGGGTTACATGTGGGACATGGTATGGGCCCCATAGGTACAGCTGGTAAGGCAGGTAGACGAGCAGGCGAGACAGTTTCGCTAGCCTCTCCTTCGTCTTCAGCCTCTTCATCACTATCATCAGAATTACGATTTAGATCAACACCATCACTGTTATCTACATCTGCTGGAGAAGTTGGTTCCTCTGAACCAGTACCCAGACTTTGGTTTTCGAGCAATCTCGCTATAAGTTCTAACTTCTTGCCTCTTACAGAAAGATTCTCTTGCCCACAGAGAGCTTGTACGTAAACTCTCAGTATTTTCACCTAACAAGGATTCTTGACTGTAATCTTCCATAGTAGACATGTTTTTGAAAGTTGCTTTTTAGTGCTGAGCTTTGTGGTCAGTTATCCTAAAGTGTCGAAAAGCACTCTAAACTGTATACTCGATACAAATCCCACCGCTGTACACCAGTGTTAGGCGGAAACCTGTGCAGTTCCCTCTGGGACCACTGCAAAAGATTTAGGACTACAGGTGTTTGGCAGTAAACCCACTTGGTAGCAGTCTGTACCACACAGATTCACTTGGTAGCTGTGGCTGAGCAGTCAGACTTCCCTCAAGAAGAGTTAGGCAGTATGCGGATTATACAAAATAGGGCAATCTACACAGTAGAACAAGCAAACACGGAACAAGGCTTCGGTGTAAAGATATAAAGGCATTTATTTATAACGACACATCTATAGAAAACACTCTGGCACTAATACGACAAACAACTTCAATCACAATACTATACAAAGAAAAAGATCAATCCCCCTAACAATAGTTCGACAAGTCTAGGTTTACCGGCATCACTTATTTGCAGACAGAGGTGTATGCTTTAACCTAGATGGCACTCTAGTATTCGTTAGGTCAGGAGAGAAAAATAAGGCAGGTTTTGAACTCAACTCAGTACCAATAGTTTACGGACAAATGCAAGGCAAGAAAGACAGGGTCTACTGCAGATCACAAAGTTCAGAGGCCAGGCTCACTCGGGGAGAGGCAAGGTGATATGTCCCAAAAAGTGTCTCAGTGGAAATGTGCTTCGAGTCTTTATCGCAAATTGTTATGGAAAGTTTGGGACCAGTTCAGAACAGAAAGTTAAAGAAAGCTTGGAGGCGACCCAATGGAAAGGCGAGGATTAAGACACCTCACTCTATCCGGCAGAAAGGGAAGCCAGGCGGACACGATACCTTGTTTGTGGAGAGACAGCTCAGGCGGGGGCAGTTGTTCCTGGTGGTGGATGCACGTCGGGTCTTTGCCAAGAGAAGAGATCATCTCGTCGTCGAAGGAAAGTTGAAGATCGTTGCACCACCAGGGAAGAGACCAGCTGTGGAGTGCTCCGTCACAAGGCATCACCTTTTGGTCGCGGTACAGGGGTAGTGGCTATCTAGTTGCCGAGGTGCTCTGCACGGGCAATTCGACCACTGCGTCCTGGAGTGAAGAAAAAGCAAAAGTGACTGGCTGTTCCCACCAGTCAGGGGAAGAGACTCTCCGGCAGGGAGATCTCCTCTGTCGTCAGGAAGTGGTGAGTCGGTTCAGCAGGGCTCCAGCGGAGGTGTCGTCGTTGCAGGTCGGCTCAGCTTTACCTTCGTCTGATTCTTAGGTCCCTGTGGCGACTTCTGAAGATCCACTCCCAAAAGCCCTGCTTTTATGCAGAAAACCCCCATTCATCCAGCATCCAGGGGCACCCTCCACCAGGCCCCACTCATGTCTCCCAGCACCCCAACCCCCCAGCATCCAGGGGCACCCTCCACCAGGCCCTCACTCATGGCCAACTCATGTCCCCCTGCACCCCCACCCCCCAGCACTGTGGGGCACCCTCCACCAAGCCCCCACTCATGTCTCCCTGCACCCCCATCCCCCAGCATCCAGGGGCACCCTCCACCAGGCCCCCACTCATGTCTCCCAGCACCCCCACCCCCCAGCATCCAGGGGCACCCACCACCAGGCCCCCACTCATGTCTCCCTGCACCCCCACTCCCCAGCATCCAGGGGCACCCTCCACCAGGCCCCCACTCATGTCCAACTCATGCCTCCCTGCACCCCCACCCCCCAGCATCCAGGGGCACCCTCCACCATGCCTCCACTCATGTGTCCCTGCACCCCCACCCCCCAGCATCCAGGGGCAACCTCCACCAGTCCCCCACTCATGTCCAACTCATGTCTCCCAACACTCCCACCCCCAGCACTGTGGGGCACCCTCCACCAGGCCCCCACTCATGTCTCCCTGCACCCCCACCCTCCAGCATCCAGGGGCACCCTCTACCAGGCCCCCACTCATGTCTCCCAGCACCCCCACCCCCCAGCATCCAGGGGCACCCTCCACCAGGCCCCCACTCATGTCCAACTCATGTCTCCCTGCACCCCCACCCTCCAGCAGTCAGGGGCACCCTCCACCAGGCACCCACTCATGTCTCCCTGCACCCCCACCCCCACCCCCAGCAGTCAGGGGCACCCTCCACCAGGCCCTCACTCATGTCCAACTCATGTCTCAATGCACCCCCACCCCCCAGCACTGTGGGGCACCCTCCACCAGGCCCCCCCTCATGTCTCCCTGCACCTCCACCCCCCAGCATCCAGGGAAACCCTCCACCAGGACCCCACTCATGTCTCCCACCCCCAACCCCCCAGCAGGCAGGGGCACCCTCCACCAGGCCCCCACTCATGTCTCCCAGCACCCCCACCCCCCAGCATCCAGGGGCACCCTCCACCAGGCCCCCACTCATGGCTCCAACCCCCCACCCCCAGCAGTCAGGGGCACCCTCCACCAGGCTCCCACTGTCTCCCTGCATGCCCACCCCCCAGCATCCAGGGGCACCCTCCATCAGGCCCCCACTCATGTCCAACTCATGTCTCCCTGCACCCCCACCCCCCAGCACTGTTGGGCACCCTCCGCCGGCCCCCACTCATGTCTCCCTGCACCCCCACCCCCCAGCATCCAGGGGCACCCTCCAACAGGCCCCCACTCATGTCTCCCAGCACCCCCACCCCCAGCATCCAGGGGCACCCTCCAACAGACCCCCACTCATGTCTCCCGCCCCTCCACCCTCCCCACCCCCCAGCAGTCAGGGGCACCCTCCACCAGGCCCCCACTCATGTCTCCCTGCACCTCCAACCCCCAGCATCCAGGGGCACCCTCCACCAGGCCCCCACTCATGTCCAACTCATGTCTCCCTGCACCCCCACCCCCAAGCACTGTGGGGCACCCTCCACCAGGCCCCCATTCATGTCTCCCTGCACCCCCACCCCCCAGCATCCAGGGGCACCCTCCACCAGGCCCACACTCATGTCCAACTTATGTCTCCCTGCACCCCCACCCCCCAGCACTGTGGGGCACCCTCCACCAGGCCCCCACTCATGTCTCCCACCCCCCGACCCCCCAGCAGTAGGGGCACCCTCCACCAGGCCCCCACTCATGTCTCCCTGCACCCCCACCCCCCAGCATCCAGGGGCACCATCAAGCAGGTCTCCACTCATGTCTCCCAGCACTCCCACCCCCCAGCATCCAGGGGCATCCTCCACCAGGTCCCCACTAATGTCTAACTCATATCTCCCTGCACCCCCACTCCCCCAGCATCCAGGGGCATCCTCCACCAGGTCCCCACTAATGTCTAACTCATGTCTCCCTGCACCCCCACTCCCCCAGCAGTCAGGGGCATCCTCCACCAGGCCCCCACTAATGTCTCCCTGCACCCCCACCCCCCAGCATCCAGGGGCAACCTCCAACAGGCCCCCGCTCATGTCCAACTAATGTCTCCCTGCACCCCCACCCCGCATCACTGTGGGGCATCCTCCACCAGGCCCCCACTTATGTCTCCCTGCACCCCCACCCCCCAGCATCCAGGGGCACCCTCCAACAAGCCCCCACTCATGTCCAACTCATGTCTCCCTGCACCTCCACCCCCCAGCACTGTGGGGCACCCTCCACCACACCCCCACTCATGTCTCCCTGCACCCCACCCCCCAGCATCCAGGGGCACCCTCCACCAGGCCCCCACTCATGTCTCCCAGCACCCCCACCCCCCAGCATCCAGGGGCACCCTCCACCAGGCCCCCACTCATGTCCAACTCAAGTCTCCGTGCACCCCCATAACCCAGCAGTCAGGGGCACCCTCCACCAGGCCCCCACTCATGTCTCCCTGCACCCCCACCCCCCAGCATCCAGGGGCACCCTCCACCAGGCCCCCACACATGTCCAACTCATGTCTCCCTGCACCCCCACCCCCCAGCACTGTGGGGCACCCTCCACCACACCCCCACTCATGTCTCCCTGTACCCCCACCCCCCAGCACTGTGGGGTACCCTCCAACAGGCCCCCACTCATGTCTCCCAGCACCCCCACCCCCCAGCATCCTGGGGCACCCTCCACCAGGCCCCCACTCATGTCCAACTCATGTCTCTGTGCACCCCCACAACCCAGCAGTCAGGGGCACCCTCCACCAGGCCCCCACTCATGTCTCCCTGCACCCCCACCCCCCAGCATCCAGGGGCACCCTCCACCAGGCCCCCACTCATGTCCAACTCATGTCTCCCTGCACCCCCACCCCCAGCACTGTTGGGCACCCTCCACCAGGCCCCCACTCATGTCTCCCTGCACCCCACCTCCCAGCATCAAGGGGCACCCTCCACCAGGCCCCCACTCATGTCTCCCTGCACCCCCACCCCCCAGCATCCAGGGTCACCCTCCACTAGGCCCCCACTCATGTCTCCCTGCACCCCCACCCCCCAGCATCCAGGGGCACCCTCCACCAGGCCCCCACTCATGTCTCCCAGTACCCCCACCCCCCAGCATCCAGGGGCACCCTCCACCAGGCCCCCACTCATGTCTCCCTGCACCACCCCAGCATCCAGGGGCACCCTCCACCAAGCCCCCACTCATGTCCAACTCATGTCTCCCTGCACCCCCACTCCCCAGCATCCCGACGCACCCTCCACCAGGCCCCCACTCATGTCTCCCTGCACCCCCACCCCCCCAGCATCCAGGGGCACCCTCCACCAGGCCCCCACTCATGTCTCCCTGCACCCCCACCACCCAGCAGTGTGATTGGTCTTGTTATGTGTATTTCAGGGGTGCGCGGGTAGTCTTACACGCAATTTCATCAGGGCACGTGTATTACGGGTCCGCGTGAACTTCCACACGCAATATCTGCAGGGTACATGTATTACGGGTCCACGTGAACTTCCACACGCAATATCAGCAGGGTACGTGTATTATGGGTTCGCGTGAACTTCCACACGCTACTGGGCCTGGGAGAGTGGGGTACATGTATTCCTGGGGTGGGTGGGAATATTTACACGCGACTGGGCCTGGGAGAGCGTGTTACGTGTATTCCTGGGGTGGGTGGGAAGATTTACACGGTCGCCTACAACGCGCCAAAAAAAAGGTCCAATCCGGAAACACGTACGCCAACATGAAGCAGGCACACGTCCCGCGCAGCATAAAAGTGTGCGCAAACAAAAAACAAGCTCAGACGCCAGGATGAATATACCGTTCCTAGCAGCAGTGGCCGTGGGATACCGCAGGAGGAGGAGGAGGATAGTCAGGGCCAAAATCTTTACACCCAGAACCAGCCTTTTTAGTATGCCTGATGACCAGGTGTATGGGAGGTACAGGTTTCCACCTCAGATAATACTCGACCTGGTCAGTGAGTGGGAGGATGACCTCACATCACCCACCCTGTGCTCCCAAGCACTCAGCCCCCTGGAGAAGGTCCTCAATGTACTGCACTTCTTGGCTACCATATCATTTCAGCGGACAAGTGCCATAGTGGGGGGGGGTGTCACAGGCCACGCAGTCACGGTGCCTACACCAGGTGTTGGCCATCATCACTGCACGCCCATCAGTCCGCAGGCACATATACCTGCCCAGAACACCTGCAGAAAGGCAGGCTGTCTGCCAGGATTTCTACAGGGTGACACAATTCCCCAAAGTGCTAGGTGCCATTGATTGCACCCATGTGGCTCTACGTCCCCCCAGGGCATCTGAGCACATCTATAGAAACCGCAAGCACTGGCATTCCATCAACGTGCAGGTAGTATGTGATGCCAAGCGAATCATCACCTCAGTATATGCCAACTATCCAGTGTCCACCCACGACAGCTTCATTTACAGGATGTCAACCCTAAACCGGGACATGGAAGCTGGGCGGCATGGCAATGCATGGCTGCTTGGTGAGTATAAATGCCACAGCACACGCATGCATGACAGATACAGAGTAATGTCACTACCCCACTAATGATCCCCATCACCACCTTGTTAGGGAGGATTCTCTGTTTATGCTGAATTTCCTAACCTAGTTAGTCCCCCAGTAGCTTTGCTGGATTTTGGGAGTTTGGTTTTTTCCATCCTGCCAAGAGTGAGACTCTTTATATCCCACTCTTGGACATGAATGTGTGTAATTCCTTTGAATGTCAATGTGTTCTATGGGCTATGGGGTCTTTTACTCCATAGGGTCGCAATTGTTTTGCTATGTGTGTTACACCCTACCCTCCGTGCCGTAGCACTGGGGCGTTCTAGCGGACCTCCGTCATAGACTCCATACCCGGGGACTGACTACTCTCTCCCCGGGCCTGTAAAGTCACCATTGGCTTTACTAGAGCTAAATTTACTAACAGAACTAGTACAAACCATCCTATTGTGGACGTACTAGTAGGGGTGATTCGATTACTCCTGGGTCTGTTATTCGAGGGGGCATTGTCCCGTCCCCCCTCGTCGAGTTTTGGCTGGTGGCAGTGGAAACTACTTGTTATATTCGACCCCGAATATAACCCTATGGGATTCTTCCCATTGTTTGAGATTAATACTTTTTCTCGTTAATCTCTAACATACCACCGGTTTACTTATCAAATAAAGTCTATCGGATGGTATTTTCTGCCAGAAGTCGGTTTTTAAAATGGCGTCTGTGTTCGTCTCTGTGACTCCTAAACCAAAGGTTGAGCCCTTTGTTCCACTTTTGGCGGGCTTCTGTACAGAGACCCTCCAAAGTGGTGCCATTCTGTCTGGGTTACCACAGGATGTGGGAGGGAGTTTAGGCACCCTGGACTGAGTTGCCTTGCCAACTCCGATCGCACTCTGGTGTGATTGGCCCAAGTGGTGAGCCTCCCCGCTCACTACTTAGCGTGTTTTGATAGACAGCTAGGCTGAATGAATGGGGGTTTTCTGCATAAAAGCAGGGCTTTTGGGACTGGATCTTCAGAAGTCGCCACAGGACCTAAGAATCCGACGAGGGTAAAGCTGAGCCGACCTGCAACAACGACACCTCCGGTGGAGCCCTGCTGAACCGACTCACCACTTCCCGACGACAGAGGAGATCTCCCTGCCGGAGAGTCTCTTCCCCTGACTGGTGGGAACAACCAGTCACCTTTGCTTTTTCTTCGCTCCAGGACGCAGTGGTCGAATTGCCCGTGCAGAGCACCTCGGCAACCGGATAGCCACTACCCCTGTACCGCGACCAAAAGGTGGTGCCTTGTGACGGAGCACTCCGCGGCTGGTCTCTTCCCTGGTGGTGCAACGATCTTCAACTTTCCTTCGACGACGAGATCATCTCTTCTCTTGGCAAAGACCCGACGTGCATCCACCACTAGGAACAACTGCCCCCGCCGGAGCTGTCTCTCCACAAACAAGGTACCGTGTCCGCCTGGCTTCCCTTTCTGCCGGATAGAGTGAGGTGTCTGAATCCTCGCATTTCCATTCGGTCGCCTCCAAGCGTTCTTTAACTTTCTGTTCTGAACTGGTCCAAACTTTCCATAACAATTTGCGATAAAGACTCGAAGCGCATTTCCACTGAGACACTTTTTGGGACATATCGCCTTGCCTATCTCCGAGTGGGCCTGGTCTCTGAACTTTGTGATCTGCAGTAGACCGACCCTCCCTTACTTGCCTTGCATTTGTCCTAAAGTATTGGTACCGAGTTGATTTCATAACCTGCCTTGTTTTTCTCTCCCGACCTAACGAATACTAGAGTGCCATCTAGGTTAAAGCATACACCTCTGTCTGCAAATAAGTGATGCCGGTGAACCTAGACTTGTCGAACTATTGTTAGGGGGATTGATCTTTTTCATCGTATAGTAATTGTGATTGAAGTTGTTTCCTGTATTAGTGCCAGAGTGTTTTCTATAGATGTGTTGTTATAAATAAATGTTTTATATCTTTACACCGAAGCCTTGTTCCGTGTTTGCTTGTTCTACTATGTAAATTTGCCCTATATTGTATACTCCACATACTGCCTAACTCTTCTTGAGGGAAGTCTGACTGCTCAGCCACATCTACCAAGTGAATCTGTGTGGTACAGACTGCTACCAAGTGGGTTTACTGCCAAGCACCTGTAGTCCTAAATCTTTTGCAGTGGTCCCAGAGGGAACTGCACAGGTTTCCGCCTAACACTGGTGTACAGCGGTGGGATTTGTATCGAGTATACAGTTTAGAGTGCTTTTCGACACTTTAGGATAACTAACCACAAAGCTTAGCACTAAAAAGCAACTTTCAAAAACATGTCTACTATGGAAGTTTACAGTCAAGAGTCCTTGTCAGGTGAAAATACTGAGAGTTTACGAGCTCTCTGTAGGCAAGAGAATCGTTCTGTAAGAGGCAAGAAGTTAGAACTGATAGCGAGATTGCTGGCGAACCAAAGTCTGGGTACTGGTTCAGAGGAACTAACTTCTCCAGCAAATGTAGATAACAGTGATGGTGTTGATCTAAATCATAATTCTGATGATAGTGATGAAGAGGCTGAAGAGGAAGGAGAGGCTAACGAAACTGTCTCCCCTGCTCCTCTACCTGCCTTACCAGCTGTACCTACAGGGCCCATACCAGGTCCCACATGTAACCCTGCTTATTTTGAACTTGAAAAAATGAAGCTCGAATAAGAATACAAACGGTTCTTGGCTCAATCTGAAAGAAACCAAGAGCCCGAGTTCAGACGGATGAATGCCCAGGCTGAGCAGAAGCAAGCTGAGTTAAGGCTCAGAGAAATAGAACTTAATCACGAGTTAGAGATGAAAAAGTTGTCTATGGAAAATGCTTCTCTCTCCTCTGGTTCCTGTAGGAGCTCCAGTCCCAAAAGACCCCGGATGCCGAAGGAATTAGTGGGTATGTATGAACCGAGATTGGATGTGTTGGATTGGTTAAAACTGTTGGAGTACAATCATGGGCTCCAGGACATCACCGGGAATGATTTGCTTCCCTGGTTGTTCTCTAGGCTCCCCCCTGTTGCAACTGATGTGGTAATGGAGTTGGGGGAGGCGGAGGATAAGACGGATTACGAAAGTCTGAAACTAGCTTTAATAGCTAGATTTGGGAAGACCCCATCCCAGTATTTTAAGAGGTTTAGGACCCTCAAAAAGCATGATGGTACCCATTGGGCTACCGGGGTGAGTGAAGGGTTGAAAAACATAGATGGATGGATTAAGGGTTACAAAGTGAACACTTATGAGGGTATGAAGAATCTTTTTATGTTGGAGTCGATTTATGATGCCTGTTCTCCTGAGCTCAGACAGCACTTGGCTGATTCGAAGGAATTGGATTCCCGGAAGCTAGCTAAGGCTGCTGACTTATGGGTTGCCAACAGGGCTACTCATAAGGATACTGGGGCAACTCAGAAAAAGGATGAGGGAAAACAGCCTAAAAAAGACTCAAAAGAGAATTCCAATAACTCAAATTCCAAAGAGGGCCCCAAACAAAACCAGAAGGGTAAGCCACGAGGAAAACCGCAGCAGAATAGTGTGTCTTCTGGTACCAAACTGGAAGGAGGCCAGAACAAGCCACCATTCCAGAAAGCATTTGGCAAATGCTTTGTTTGTGGCTCAACTGACCACGTGAAAGGAGATCCCAGATGTAAGGGTAAACCTTCAGGGGTCCAGCTTGTCTCCTTAGCCTTTGCTCCAGAGGAGGAAGTCCAAATGGCAAGTGGAAACTTTCTACTGCTAGCTGATGAACCCATTGGAGTCTCAGCCAGCGCTTCTTTAGTATCTCTGGGGTTGTGGGAACAAGAGAATTTAGATGTCTATAATTCTATCTCCGATAATACTAAAGAGTATTATAAGGACAGTGTCCAGGTGAATGGTCAGGAGACTCCTGCAATTAGGGACACTGGGGCCAGCATAACTGTGGTGGATAAATCGTTTTTTCAGGCTGAGGATGTTGCTAAGGCACCCAAACGCCTCACCAAGTTAGCTGGAGGGCCTGTGCAGATGCTTCCCCAATTACCAGTTCTCATCCAGTGTAACGACATGATTATGAAGATTCCTGTCAGCATACAGAGTGAGGTACCAGGACGCGTACTGTTGGGTAACGATTTGAAAACTCTCGGAGTTGTATCGCATACTCCCAGACCTCCTAGTAAACGGTTACAGGAGCTAACCAGACCTGCAAGAGAGAGGACCATGCGCGGTACTCTCCAGGAGATGATGAAGAAAGAAATCACTCCTGCTCCACTGGAATTGTCGCAGCTGTCTCGAAGAAATCAGAAGCGAAAGGGAAACCTAAGACTTCTACCCCGAAACCAACAGCCAGCATTTTGGTGCAGCCAACAAGGACTTCCCCGTGGTTGTCCAAAGTTACACCCGTAACTCCACTACCAGCTGAGGCTGAGAGGGAGGTACAACCCTGTGTGGTAGAATTAGACTCTGAGGAAGAGCTAATGGAAGGCCAGGAACTCATTGGAGATCTGGATGCTGTTGACCATCCTGAGCTGCAGTCTTTACTGGCAGAAGCTGGACCCAGCAGGGCAGACTTCAGTAAGGGACAGAGAGAATGTCCAACTCTGGAAGGTCTTCGCCACCAGGCACAACCTCAGGCTGAAGGGCAAGAGCCTGGGAAATGCAGGTTGCACTGGGAAGATGGCCTCTTCTACAGTGAACCGACCGAGTCTGCACCTGGAGACTACAAGCGGCTTGTAGCACCCCAAGAGAACAGACCACAGTTCTTGCAGTTAGCCCACGAGATTCCTTTGGCTGGTCACTTGAGTTTCAAGAAGACTAAGGAAAGGCTCTCTCTCTACTTCTATTGGCCAAAGATGGGGGCCGAAGTGGAAAAACACTGTAGGAGCTGCCACAAATGCCAGATCTCTGGTAAGGTTGGCTCCAAGAATGTGGCACCTTTAGTGCCTCTCCCAGTTGTGGGAGTCCCATTTGAGAGATTAGGGATTGACATTGTTGGTCCCTTGATCCTCCAACCTCCTCAGGCAACAAGTTTATACTTGTTGTAGTAGACCATGCTGCTAGGTATCCTGAGGCAATTCCTATGAGGACTGTTACAGCTCCGGCTGTGGCTAAG
This sequence comes from Ambystoma mexicanum, assembly GCF_040938575.1. NCBI lineage: Eukaryota > Metazoa > Chordata > Amphibia > Caudata > Ambystomatidae > Ambystoma > Ambystoma mexicanum. The sequence goes on from NC_090931.1 coordinate 345,412,028, forward strand.
ACCCTCCTTGGTATTTTTACCAGGGTCGGGTTTCCTAAGTAAGTAATCTCTGACAGGGGGTCAAACTTTATGTCCCACTAGATGAAATCCATGTGGAAAACCTGTGGAGTTACTTACAAGTTCTCAACAGCTTACCACCCACAAACCAATGGGTTGGTAGAACGGTTCAACCGAACCATGAAGAGCATGATAGGTGCTTTAGAGGAACCCCTTAAGCGTAAGTGGGACCTCCTACTGCCATGCCTTCTATTTGCTTTTAGAGAAGTCCCTCAGGAGGGAGTAGGTTATTCTCCCTTCAAACTTCTCTATGGTCATCCCTTCAGAGGTCCATTGGCCCGGATTAAGGAGGGGTTGGAGAGTGCTCCTTCCCCCAAGCCAGTCAGAGTGACTGATTACGTGATAGGTCTCCGGAGGAGAATGTCGCACATGATGACGGAAGCAAGCAATAACTTGAAAGCTGGACAAACATTGGTCAAGCACTGGCACAATCAAAAAGGCTAACATGGTTGAGTTTTCTCAAGACCAGCTCGTTCTCGTTATGATCCCAACAAGGCAGAGGGCCTTGCAAGACAAATGGATGGGACCCTTCAGAGTTGTGGGTAAACTCGGAGAGGTCAACTATCTGGTGGACTTGGGCAATCCCAAGGAGGCTCTGACAGTCTTCCACACCAACCGACTCAAAGCGTATGTCTCCCGACCTGATGTAGGAGCGTTGCTTCTAGCACCATCTGAGGAAGAAGAAGAGAGTGAAGCTCTTCCAGATCGCCTCAGAGGCTTACCTTTAGACGAAAAAATTGAAGGAGTAAATCTCTCCTCCAATCTGACACCTGAGCAGCAACAAGAGTGCAAATCTATGTTGAATCAGTTTGCCTCTCTGTTCTCGCTTTCACCAGGCATGACATACTCACTGGTGACTGTCTGCCAGTCAAAAGCAGAGGATACCCAATGTCAGAAAACGTACAAACCCACATCAAAGGTGAGGTCAGCAAGATGCTTGATCTCTGGGTAATAGAGCCCTCTACTAGTCCATGGTCTAGCCCAGTTGTGTTAGTACCAAAGGCCGGATCTAAAGAGCTTAGATTCTGCGTGGATTATAGAGCTCTTAATGCAGTCACCAAGACTGATGCCCACCCTTTGCCAAGAACAGATGAGTTGGTTGACAAACTTGGCGCAGCCAAGTTCCTCAGCACATTTGACTTGACGTCAGGCTATTGGCAAATAGCCCTGACAGACCATGCTAAGGAGAAAACTGCATTTTCGACCCCCGTTGGCTTATACCAATTTAAGGTAATGTCTTTCGGATTGAAGAATTCACATGCTACATTTCAACGGATGGTAAACCAGGTTCTGACTGGGATGGAGGACTTCTGCATGGCATACTTGGATGACATTGCAGTGTTCAGCAATTCCTGGTAAGAACATGTAACCCACCTAAGAGATGTTTTGCAGGCTCTTGGACGAGCCAATCTGACCATAAAGGCGAGTAAATGCCAAATTGGACAGAGTAAGGTAGTCTATCTTGGACATGAGGTAGGAGGTGGAGAAATAAGGCCTTTGCTCAGTAAGATTGAAGCTGTGCAAAATTGGACAACACCTACTATTCAAACCCAAGTGAGAGCCTTCCTAGGCCTCACTGGGTATTACAGGAATTTCATCGAGAACTATGGGACCATACCTTCTCCACTGAATCTCCTCGCCAAAATTTCCTAAAAAGGTTAGATGGAACGAGGAGTGCAATCAGGCTTTTGAAAACCTGAAAAAGGCTCTTTGCCAAGCCCCAGTTCTCAGAGCTCCTGATTATCGCCAACACTTCATTGTGCAGACCGATGCTTCACATGTAGGAATAGGTGCCGTACTCAGTCAACTGGATGGGAAAGGTAGGGAGCACCTTGTTTGCTTCATCAGCCGCAAGCTGAAGGATCCTGAAACAAGGTGGGCAACAATCGAAAGAGAGTGCTTTGCTATCGTATGGGCTCTGAAGAAGTTTAGGCCGTACTTGTATGGTTCTACTTTTGTCATTCAGACTGACCACCAACCCTTGACATGGTTAATGCAAATGAAAGGGGAAAAACCGAAACTATTGAGATGGTCGATCTGCCTGCAAGGGTTTGATTTCACCATTGAGCACAGGTCAGGGTGTCACCACAGAAATGCTGATGGTCTCTCTAGGATGTATGTCATCGACTAGAGGTATGAGATTCATCCAAGAGTGGATTAAATCCTCATGTCCCTTAGTCTGGGGGGGCGAGTGTTAGGGAGAATTCTATGTTTAGGCTGAATTTCCTAACCTAGTGAGTCCCCCAGCAGCTTTGCTGGATTTCGGGAGTTTGTTTTTTTCCATCCTGCCAAGAGTGAGACTCTTTTTATCTTACTCTTGGACATGAATGTGTGTAAATCCTTTCAATGTCAATGTGTTCTATGGGCTATGGGGTCTTTTACTCCATAGGGTCGCATATGTTTTGCTATGTGTGTTACACCGCACCCTCCGTGCCGTAGCACTGGGGCGTCCTTGCGGACCTCCGTGATAGACTCCATACCCGGGGACTGACTACTGTCTCCCCGGGCCTGTAAAGTCACCATTGGCTTTACTAAGCCTACATTTACTAACAGAACTAGTACAAACCATCCTATTGTGGACGTACTAGTAGGGGTGATTCGATTACTCCTGAGTCTGTTTTTCGACGGGGCACTGTCCCGTCCCCCCTTGTTGAGTTTTGGCTGGTGGCAGTGGAAACTACTTGTTATATTCGACCCCGAATATAACCCTATGGGATTCTTCCCATTGTTGGAGATTAATACTTTTTCTCGTTAATCTCTAACATACCATCGGTTTACTTATCTTAAATAAGTCTATCGGATGGTATTTTCTGCCAGAACTCGGTTTTAAAAATGGCGTCTGTGTTCGTCTCTGTGACTCCTAAACCAAAGGTTGAGCCCCTTGTTCCACTTTTGGCGGGCTTCTGTACAGAGACCCTCCAAAGTGGTGCCATTCTGTCTGGGTTACCACAATGGTATGGGAGGGGGTTTAGGCACCCTGGACTGAGTTGCCTTGCCAACTCCGGTCGCACTCTGGTGTGATTGGCCCAAGTGGTGAGCCTCCCCGCTCACCACTTAGCGTGTTTTGATTGACAGCTAGGCTGAATGAATGGGGTTTTCTGCATAAAAGCTGGGCTTTTGGGACTGGATCTTCAGAAGTCGCCACAGGACCTAAGAATCCGACGAGGGTAAAGCTGAGCTGACCTGCAACAACGACACCTCCGGTGGAGCACTGATGAACCGACTCACCACTTCCCGACGACAGAGGAGATCTCCCTGCCGGAGAGTCTCTTCCCCTGACTGGTGGGAACAACCTGTCACCTTTGCTTTTTCTTCACTCCAGGACGCAGTGGTCGAATTGCCCGTGCAGAGCACCTCGGCAACCGGATAGCCACTACCCCTGTACTGCGACTAAAAGGTGGTGCCTTGTGACGGAGCACTCCACGGCTGGTCTCTTCCCTGGTGGTGCAACGATCTTCAACTTTCCTTCGATGACGAGATCATCTCTTCTCTTGGCAAAGACCCGACGTGCATCCACCAGCAGGAACTACTGCCCCCGCCGGAGCTGTCTCTCCACAAACAAGGTACCGTGTCCGCCTGGCTTCCCTTTCTGCCGGATAGAGTGAGGTGTCTGAATCCTCGCCTTTCCATTGGGTCGCCTCCAAGCATTCTTTAACTTTCTGTTCTGAACTGGTCCAAACTTTCCATAACAATTTGCGATAAAGACTCAAAGCGCATTTCCACTGAGACACTTTTTGGGACATATCGTCTTGCCTCTCTCCAAGTGGGCCTGGCCTCTGAACTTTGTGATCTGCAGTAGACCCTGTCTTACTTGCCTTGCATTTGTCCGTAAAGTATTGGTACCAAGTTTATTTCATAACCTGCCTTATTTTTCTCTCCCGACCTAACGAATACTAGAGTGCCATCTAGGTTAAAGCATACACCTCTATCTACAAATAAGTGATGCCGGTGAACCTAGACGTGTTGAACTATTGTTAGGGGGATTGATCTTTTTCTTCGTATAGTATTGTGATTGAAGTTGTTTGCCGTATTAGTGCCAGAGTGTTTTCTATAGATGTGCCGTTATACATAAATACCTTTATATCTTTACACCGAAGCCTTGTTCCGTATTTGCTTGTTCTACTGTGTAGATTGCCCTATTTTGTATACTCCACATACTGCCTAACTCTTCTTGAGGGAAGTCTGACTGCTCAGCCACAGCTACCAACTGAATCTGTGTGGTACAGACTGCTACCAAGTGGGTTTACTGCCAAGCACCTGTAGTCTTAAATCTTTTGCAGTGGTCCCAGAGGGAACTGCACAGGTTTCCGCCTAACACACTTCCCCAGGGGACAGTGCCTACCCTCTGTACCCTCTGAGCACCCACATGATGATGCCAATTCGGAACCCCATCACTCCTCCCGAGGTAAGATACAACACAGCCCATATTGCAACCCGGGACATAGTGGAGCGCACATTGGGAGTGCTCAAGTCACGCTTTCGCTCCCTTGATCGTTCTGGCGGGCAGCTGTTATACGTTCCCCCAGTAGTGTGCAGGATCATAGTGGCAGCATGTGTCCTGCACAATGTTGCAACATACCGGGGCCTGGCCGTGGACATCGTGGTGCCCCCACATCCCCAACCACATGCACGCCCACTGCGCATGGGAGGGGAAAGGGCACGGGATGAGGCAGCCCGTACGCAGCTGGTGGCTAATTACTTCACATAGAAATCACACCCCTGTGGAGTGCAAACAGCCCTGGCACATACCATCTGACAATCAATGATGACTCAATCTGACAATTCTGATGAATTAAGGGACAGTCAACTGTCAGAACCATAGCAGCCTGAGATTGTTCACCTGGAAGTGTCACAATGTGTGCATCCCTACCTACACAAACACCACCAATGCAGTGTCATCAAAATACACACTTCTATGCAGCAAAAATGAATACCCACTTGCAAAGTACAACATGAGAACAGTGCCATGTCACCCAACCCCTCCCTGGCACCGCCACACAACACACCATGGCATGTCATGCTATGTGAGAGCAAACAAATTAATCCCCACAACATGACACAAGTGTCACAAAGTACAGTGTCCCTAATGGAAACTGGCCACACATGAAATGCTCACAGTAATGCAGGACCAACAACACACACTACCAAATATTTAGCAATAATACTAATCACCTACACAACCTCCAACCTACCATAAAGATGACAGTACGGATTTAAAAAAATCGGTAGTCTCACTACCTGATAATGCCAGCACTTCAACCAACTGTACAGTGTTAGCGCCACGCAAAAGTGTAGGTGCACTGCTTACAACATGGACTCCATTTCCAAAGTAGACCGCCTTGTGAAGACATGAGGAATGGACCTGCAAATTAGGAGGATGAGATGGATGCAGAGGCACATATCAATACACCATGCAGTGTACAATACAACAACAATATGCACTAGGAATGTATACACAGTATTGACTACAGACTGCCCACACATCAAATGGGAGTCCAACATCACTGTGTAAGTCAATGTCACTTGGGCACACCCTTTGCAAGCCCATGGAAACGGGAAGCAGGAGCGGTGTGTGTCACACAAACCCAAGCATCTAACTCAAATTCAGGACAAGCCTGCATGTGCCTAGCCACAATACAGTGTATGCCCACGGGAGCCACACAAGGCAACACACTGTAAAAAAAAAGAAAGAAAAAATCAAAAATGGCCATGTGGAGGGCAGGGGGGTGGGGGAGGCAACCCAGGAGGTTTGAGGACAGAGTGCACACCAAAACCCACCTGTGTGGATTTTGCGGAAAAAAAACACATCCATGGGCTCATGGCTTGCACGGCTACCCTATTGTGAGAGAATCGCTGCTGTCGCTCTCCTCACTCTCTGCAGCTGCATCAGGAGGTGGTGGCACTATGGGAGGCAGCCCACGCAAAGCCCTAGTCTGGTCCTCCATGGCAGCAAGCATGCGGGTGTGGAAGGTCTGGTTCTGGAGGATAAGCGTGCAGAGGTCCCCATGCAACAACTCACGGGTTGCCTGGACCTCCTCCCTAGTTGCCTGCATCTCAGCTGAGAGCGTACATGTGAGCCGCTCCAGCTGCTGTTCTGTCCTCGTGTCAGTTGAAGCCTCAAGCTCAACAAGAGTCACCTTGAGCTGACGGAGTTCCACCCTCATGGCTTCCCTGTGGCCCTGGGACTCAATAGAAATGGCTTCCCGCAGAGTCTCCAGTGCTGCCCGTCTGTCCCTGTTGGACGCTAACATGTCCTCCCTGTGTGACTGGCAAATGGAGTCTGTTGACTGCTGTAGTTGTTCCATCAGCCTTTTTTGGGGGACAATGGAAGTGGCCACCCTATCCATGGCCTGAGCCATCATCTCAGATGATGCTGCCTGTTGGTTTGCCATACCGTATATGGATTGCTCCCATGCGGTATTGCCAGGTGGCGTACAGCCACCGCGTCGGTGGGCACCACACCTGTCTGGGGCAAGGTGAACTGCGCCTTGCTGTGCCGGCACTGCCTGAGGCTGCAGGACTGCATTCCCCCTCTGATCTGCTGGCCTGGGAACAGGATCACATGTTGCAGAGTGTGACCTTGCATCCATAACCACCAAAGGCGGACCTACCAACACTGACATCCCCATTGAGGGTTCTGCCCCTGGTGCAGGTGGGTTGGACAGTACAGAATCCCTCCCAGAAACACTTACCTGCGACTGCACATAGGTCTCATCACCCGAATCGACACCTGAATAGAGCTCGGGGGAGGTGCACCCAGAGACACCCCTTGAGATAATGGTCTGCAGCAAGTGTGGGTTCTCACCCACCACCACATCACGTCCCTCACTGGTGCCCGGTCGGGCCTGAGACCCCTCCTTGGTCTGCACCATTTCCACAACCCCAGCAGTATCAAGTGCGTCATCCCCTGCAAAGACATGAAAGAAAAGAAATGGGAACAGGCATTAGCACCATGGCACACAATTAGGGCTGAGAAGCAACAGAACCAGTACTTCATTGACACATGTCCCACGTGACTATAACCCTCCCATGCATGCACCATCACTGCGTATGAAGGGGAGGCAAATGGCACACATTGATGACACCAAGATGGAAGACCAACACATTTGCTGCATGCTGGCTAGCAGTGACATCACACATTGGCCTGTGATTGGCATGTCCAATACACATACATGACACATGCCATCACACAGATGGCATGTACCATAGCCATGCCACACTTGTGACAATAGGACTGAGAAATGCCTAGTGAAAGTGGTGGAATGCAAACAATCAGCCTGAATGAACACAGACTAATACGCAACAATGTTGTGGCAAGATGACACTTCAAGGGCAACTGGCGTGAGGTTGGGCTAAATGTCTACTGTTGCCAGAAGGGATACTGCAATACCCAAATCTTGGTGCGCAGAATGTATTGGATGAAGCACATGGGTGACCCAAACCACTCAGGCACACACACCCACACCTGGCACTCAATCAGAAGCCCTCACACACACACCATGCACATGGATGACACACACATGCATGTGCACTCACCGGACAATGCCTCGTAATCTGGCAGGTCTCCCATGCCTTGGATCTGTCCCTTCGTGACGTAGGTCCTAGCAACATACTCATGTGGAGTGAGTTCAATGTCCTCTGCTGGAGACCCATCTCCAATCACTAGAGTAGCGGCATGACTTGAGGCCAGTTTTTTCTTTGCCCTGCGCTTCAGGTCATTCCAGCGCTTGTTAGCAATCATTAGCTGTGCGCCTCACAAATCCAAGGGCACTTATGATGTCCGCGATGGTCTGCCAGTGTGCCAGACGTTGTGCAGGCGTGGTCTTGCATCCTGCAGTAATCACCATTTTGCTGATATGTGCGGACACATACTCCACAAGTGCATCAAGTTCGTCCTGATTGAAGCTGGGCTTCCTTGGTGGGCCGGACTGTGAAGCCGTATCTGGGGCATCAGCCTGTACTGGACGAGCACTCTTCCTCTTCCGCTTGGAAGGAGGTGGGGATCCTGAGTGTCCTACGCCACTCTGGACACTAGGGGCAGGAGCCCCGGTGGACTGTGGACTAGGAGTGTGGGAATGAACACTCACCATGGGACTTGGTGCAGGCATTAGCTGAGTGTGATGTAGTCAGGGGGAACGTCAGCAGGATGGACTGGGACCGACACTGTCCTGGCTAGGAGACTCAGAGCTGGGGTGGATGGAAGCACAGCTGCCCCTGCAGCCTCCCCACCCTGCCTACTCGGGGCAGCAGATGACATAGCTGCCCCTGATCCACGTGGCCTGGTGACACCAATGTGCACCGCCACACGTGGCCTAGACCTGCTGACCTGGAAGTCAGCCATGGAGTCACCCTGTGCCAGGTCTGGTGCCACAATGGGCTGGTCCAACAAGGGCTGAGCAGGGATGGTGTCAGCCACGTTACCCTCAACCAGGGGGGGGGCATGGGTGTCCCTGACTGGTCACCCACACATGGGGGCTAGGGGCAACCTGCAAGTCCCGGCCACGTCCCCTACCGTATCCACCACAGCCACCTCTTGAGGCTCGTCCACCTTTGCCACCCTTACCGCGTGCTCGCCTCCCAACCATGGCACTGAAGTTGTTGTGCATATGGGAGTTGAAGTAAACTATTGTCCCGGGCAATTGGGGTTCAAAGGGGTAGGGTACTAGATGGAATTCGTACCCTAGTGCTCTAGCAAGGCTGTATGTGACCCCTGGGGGAAGATGACGGGTCACGCAATGCACAGGCAGCCCAAAAAAGGGAGATAATGTGCACGCAACCCCTCCTAGACCACGTGCGTGGAAAAATAAACCTGCACTACGCTGTGGCACCCAGAAACACAAAAATGAACGTATGCGTGTCACACGCAGCCTAGAATGACCTCTGAAGTGGTATGCGACACACAGGGCAAGCACAGATGTTAAATACGTGCGCGACTCACCGTCTGCCTGGAAAAATAGCGTGAAAAAGACGCGCGTGTGCGCGTTGGCAACACCCCCGCCAAAAGAAGAATTGTACGTTGTCTGAGGAGAAAGGACAACAGAAGAAGTGAACGCTGTTTGAGGAAACAGGCCCAGGAAAACGAGAAAAAGCTGTCAGAGGTAACAGGGAGTACGAACTTGGAACGCCGTGAAGTAAATCGCATGTGAACCGACAAGAAGTACAGATTTCACCCACTCACTCTCCATGAAAAGCACGTACAAGGAAATGGCGTTCTGCACGTACCTTTTAAACATGTCCACACGTTCAGCGTCACTTCCGCATGTACACGCTAAGGCCCTATCCTCCAATTACACAAGCTGACACTCTGACGTGCAGTCATTGGACGTGTAACATGCACCCGTGTACAGGGAAACACCCACGCACGAACGTCACATACGCGCATACGCGCTGAGGCCCTTTCCATCAATTACACGCTATGACACTCTGACATGCTTATTTTTTCTACGCGCCATGGAAAACGCACGTGCGCGTAACCTCATAGACGCGCCTACACCCTGGGGGAATTTGCGTACGTGTGCTGACGCGCTTACGCGCTAAGGCCCTTTCCTCGAATTACATGCAGACGTGCTGGATTTTCACGTGCCAAATCACTCCGTATCAAGCTGGCCAAGCGTAAGCACACGGAAGACCACGCTCCTGCCCAGAAGGCTGAATTACTGCCCCCCAGAGCCCCGAGCACACTCCCACCTGCCATCTGCTGCTGCCTGACTGCCTGCTGCCCACATGCCCTGCCATTTGCTGTCTGCACATCAGCCAGGGGTGCTGTTGGGGCAGTATGATGCCCTCTTTGGAAGTTTTCGCACCGACAAGGAAGGACGGACTCGGAGCTGGACGGACATCATGACTGCCATCAACGCGGAAAGGGGTGTGTAACGCTCACCTGAATCCCTCGGAGGCGCGGGTCTGGTCTGGGCGTTCTCCGACCCTTCCAAAGTCACTCGCAGGTCTTTGGCACCACCCTGGAAGGGCCAGCTCCTTACTGTGATCTTAATCTGGAGAGTGAGATGTCTGCGGGCAGAGAAGAAACAGGGGTTAACGTCTGCCTGACGGGGTTTCGGCCCTTTCCCCTTCCTGACACTCCTACAACTCTCCTAGGCCGCACGTGCTCACCTTAGGTAGGTAAAAGCGGCGCTCTCCATCCTGCGTCTGTGCAGGGGCGCTGTAGCCAGTTACTTCACTGGACGATAGTTCAGCCCTTTATTGCGGAGGTAGAGTCCAGAAGGCAAGACCGTCGTTAGCTGCACGAACGGTGAGTGCCTTATATGAGTCTTTTTATTGTCCTTTCAGAATCTTGCCTCTTTTGCAGGTCCGGTATGCTGATCCGGTAAGTGGAGAAGTCCAGAGTTTTTGCAGGAAAGCAAAAAGTTCATCTGAAGTTAAATGCACTTTTAAAAGTCTTTTTTCCCTTTCTTTCAGGTGGCTGTGCAATCGGCGATGAAGACTGATGCCGAAGGATAGTGCCGGAGGATGGACAGGTATCACCGCTTAAGGCGCGTGAGTAGAAATGGAGTCCTGAGCTCTAATAATGTCCTTCTTGTATTTTACAGGTGCGGACAAATGGCGCTGAACGGAGCTCGCGGAGACCGTGGCACAGGTAAGCAGATATCACAGAGTTATCGCTAACCTGTATTCTTTGTAGTTGCAGATGGCTGGAGAACGAAGAATGGCGGCACGAGGCCTTGGAAGGCGCCGGAAGGTGGTAAGAGCAGCTCTGGTACTTTCTCGTGCTACTCTAATGTTCTCGTTTTCCTTTTCAGATGTCGCGGAAGGCTGGAGCTGGATTCAGGAAGGTAAGTTGAAGATTTTCCTGTTTTCAGGTGCAGAAGAAGAAGAGCAGCTGGAGCCGACACGGTGAGCGTCCTGCTGCTATTGCAGAATAACGCGAAGCACGTGAAACCAATCGGGTGTGGTTTAAATAGCCTTCAGTAGTGCTTAGACGTCTTCTTCCACCGCTTTCAGAGGTAAGAAAAGAGTTCCAGTATGTAATTCTTGGGAGTGGTGCTGGCCCCACCCAGCAGTTAAAGTAGTCCCAGCAGGATTGGATGAAGAGTTCATCCTGCAGGTAGGAAGGCAGCATGGTCTGCAGGAGGTAAGTCCACCCAAGCACCAATCCTTTTTATATGAGCCCGGCGCTTCCAGTGCCGGGACTGGGTCCCTTTATGAGCATGAGCCTGGCGCCGCTGGCGCCAGGACAAGGTCCAAAAGGCCCCTACGGGGGCCGGCTTGTGCCTGGAATAAGGGTCATGACCCTGCTTCCAAGGATGTTGGGCTAGGTCTGACACCTTGGAGGCAGTGGTCATGACAGCACCCCCCCTCAAGGCCCCTCCCAAATTGGTCTTCCTCGGAGGCTTTGGTTTGTTGGGGAAGGTCCGATGAAATTTTCTGATTAGACGAGAAGCATGGACATTTTCTGAAGGTTCCCAAGATCTCTCCTGGGGGCCATACCCTTTCCAATCAATCAGGTAATACAGTTTTGACTTGAAAAACTTAGAATCCAAGATGTTCCGAACCTCGTATTCGTTTTCTCCGTCTACTTGGATTGGCTCTGGAGGTTTAGTCAGACGGGTTCCGGGTTGCATAGGTTTCAGGAGTGAAACATGGAAAACAGGATGTATTTTCATTCGAGTGGGCAATTCTAATTTAACCGCCACAGGATTTATCACAGCCGTGATCGTGTAGGGTCCTAAGTACTTTGGATTGAAGGTGCGTGGTCCTTTTAGAGACAGATGTTTAGTAGACAGCCAGACTTGGTCTCCTACTTGGTACTGAGGGGCCTCTTTCCGATGTTGATCAGCACCTTTCTTATAAGATTCTTTGGCTCGTTGAAGGTGTGCGACGGCTTCCTTAAATGTTTGAGTTATGGTCGCATGAAGATGGTCCACAGCGGGTGTTCCGAGATCTTGAGGCGGATCTAAATTAGAGGTCCGAGGGTGAACCCCATACAACAGGAAGAAAGGGGTTTTACCTGTTCCGGTATGTATTGAGTTGTTGTACGCATATTCAGCAATCCAAAGAATGTCCCTCCAAGTACCCTCTGATTGTTGTAACATGCAACGAAGATACTGTTCCAGAGTTTGGTTAGTCCTCTCAGTCTGCCCGTCAGTTTGAGGGTGGTGGCTGGTAGAGAGTCGCACATCAATTTGTGCAAGACGACAACAACTTCTCCAGAAATGGGAAATGAATTGGCTCCCTCGATCAGAGATTAGGACTGAAGGGAACCCGTGCAAGCGAACGATGTTTTCAAGGAATTCTCGGGCTAGAATGGAAGCTGTGGGTAATCCTTTCAGTGGAACAAAATGAGCCATCTTTGAAAAAAGATCAACAATTACTAGAATTGTATTATATCCGGAACAAGGGGGTAAATCCGTGATAAAATCCATTGAGAGGGTGTGCCAAGGGCACGGTGGAATGTCTATCGGATGCAGTAGCCCGGCTGGTTTTTCTCTCTGGCTCTTATTTTGTGCACAGATGCCGCATGAGGCCACAAAGTCTTTGATATCCTTTCTCCAGGACGGCCACCAGAAATGTCTTTTAATTTTTTCGGAGGTTTTGGCTACACCCGGATGTCCCTCTATTAAGGAATCATGATAGCAGGTGATGACCTATTTCTGTAAGTCATCACACGGTAAATAAAGTCTGCCTTGGAAGTATAATAGATCTTGATCTATCGTAAAATCCTTTCCTTTCTGCAGCCAAGTCAAGGAATCTTCGGGAGTTATTATTTGCTTGATCTTCCTTTTTATGTCGTCAAGAGACATTGTGTTGATGACTCCCAAAATCTTTTGTTCGGGGATTATGGGTACTGGTTCTGGATTAGCTGCGAGTTCGTTAACGCCTATTCGTGAAAGGGCATCAGCTTTTCCGTTTTTGACGCCCGGCCGAAACGTAATCACAAAATCAAATTCTGCGAAAAATAATGCCCAACGGAGTTGTCTTGAAGATTGGGCCTTGGCTGACTTCAAATATTGGAGGTTACGATGATCAGTAATTACAGTGACAGTGTGCCGGGCTCCTAGGAGATAATGCCGCCAGGCCTTAAAGGCGGACTTGATTGCCAGAAGTTCCTTGTCCGTGATTGTGTAATTGATTTCCGGGGCCGAAAATTTGCGGGACCAAAACGCCACAGGGTGTAATTGGTGTGTTTCAGGATCTCTTTGTGACAAAACTGCCCCCATTGCAAGACTAGATGCGTCGGTCTCGACGATATAAGGAAGTTCTGGACGAGGATGTTTCAGGACTGGAGCAGAAATAAATTTGGCTTTCAAATCTTGGAAGGCTTGTTCGGCCTCTGGAGTCCACTCGAATTTTTTGTTCTTTTTTAGGAGAGCCGTGATAGCTTGGACTATTCGAGAGAATTCGGGGATAAACCTTCGATAAAAATTAGCAAAGCCCAACATGCTCTGTACTCCTTTTACCGAAGTCGGAGACGCCCATTTGGTGATAGTATCCACTTTTCTTGTGTCCATGTGAACACCGTTGGGTGACAAAATGAACCCCAAAAATTCGACTTCCTTTACATGAAAGGTACACTTTTCCAATTTAGCAAATAAACGATGGTGGCGAAGCCTCTGCAAAACTGCGGTGACATGTCGTCGGTGTTCAGCTTCTGAGGAGGAGTATACCAGGATGTCATCAATGTAGACGACTACACAAACATCAATAAGCTCTCGGAGAACGTCATTCATAAATAACTGGAAGGCGGCCGGTGCATTACATAGTCCAAAAGGCATTACTTGATACTCGAATAATCCGTATTTTGTGCGAAAGGCCGTCTTCCATTCGTCACCCTCCCTGATTCGTACCAAGTGGTAAGCTCCTCTGAGATCTAGTTTAGTGTAAATGCAGGCGCCTTTTACTTGGTCCAATAGTTCGGGAATCAGAGGCAGCGGGTACCTGTTTTTGACTGTAATCTGGTTCAGGGCGCGGTAATCTATACACGTTCTCAGGTCACCTTCCTTTTTCGGGACGAAGAACAAAGCTGAAGAAGCTGGAGATTTTGAGGGACGAATAAATCCGTTAGCCAGGTACTGGTCTAAGTATTGTCTGAGGTGAAGATTTTCTGGCTCAGTAAGAGCATATATTCTACTGCACGGTGGAGTGGATCCGGGTATCAAGTCTATCTGGCAGTCGTATGATCTGTGCGGGGGCAAGGTGTTGGCCCGATCTTTCTGAAAGACATCACTAAACTCTTGGTATTCAGGAGGCAATTGGAGGTTCTCGGAAGCGATGGCTGCCAGCCTGATGTCGGGCCGAGAATAACAAGTTTGGGTGCACTCTGGAAACCGGATTACCTTGGCTCGACAGTCGATCTGAGGATTGTGTTTTTCCAACCAAGGAACTCCTAGAATAACTTGAAACTGCGGGGCCTTGATTACATCAAACACGATTCCTTCCCGATGTCCGTCCTGGCAGAGCAGCGTCACTTCCACGGTGGTGTGAGAGACTGGTCCGGAAACTATTTCTGTACCATCCACTGTAGTGATTACATCTTTTACCAATTTAGGACATAAAGGAAGATTCATCCTAGCTGCCATATCTTGATCCACGTAGTTACCGATTGATCCGCTATCAATGAATGCCTTAATAGCATGCATACGATTTGGTTGGTCGGGGCTTATGAGGACCATGGGCAGTACGAAATGCGAGGTCAAGGAACTGGTTTTTACGCTCGGCAAGCGGACCTCTACGCTTGCCGGGCGAGGTCGTTTCCCGATTCTTGTTGTTTTGCATCCTTATCGGAAGTTCCCAAGGCTTTCTTGACCGGTTTCACTGAACAATCTCGAAGGAAGTGTCCAGACTTCCCACAGTAGAGGCACAGCTGTAACTGTCTTCGCCTTTCTCGTTCCTTTTGAGTTAAAGGTCCTTTCACGATGCCTATCTGCATGGGTTCCACGGAATCATTTCCTTTAGCAGGGTTTTGAGTCTTTGAGAACGTCCGGGTTTCAAATCTGGAGCGATCGGCCTTTCTGTTCTGTAGTTGATGATCTAATTGAACTACTAGGTCGATATAATCGGAGCACTCTTGCGGAGGATTTACCACCTGTGCTAAGACATCTTTAAGTTCTCCACGTAGCCCCCTGTGGAAAAGCGTGATCCTCTTGTCTTCTGGCCACCTGGTTTCAACCACCAGTCTGTTAAAAGATGCTATGTACGCCAGGAGATCTTGGTTACCTTGTCTTAGCGATAGGAGTTCATTGTCCAAGACCTGCCCTTTTGAGTGTCGTGCGAACAACTTTTCCATACTGGCCTGAAAGTCTTGGAAGTTTTGGAGGACCGGATCATCCTGTGTCACTAAAGGAATGGACCAATCAGCCGCATTGCCACTAAGATAGGAAAGTACAAACGCTACTTTAGCTTGGTCAGTTGGGAATGCAGCGGGTCTACACAAAAAGTGCAAGCGGCATTGGTTGATGAATACTGCGTAGCGTTTAGGATCGCCTGAGAAACGTTCTGGTGGAGCCAGGGGCACGTTCCCTGGCAGATTAATCTGCACCGGATTGCTTGAGGTTGTAAGTGGATAATTCCCTCCCGAGGTAGGCAAAGGTGCTTGCCCAGCTTGAATTTGTAGCAATTGCCTGGCCAGGTCGTCCGCTCGCTCTTTGGAAACGATCAATTCCCTTCGTAAGGCATTTATTTCTTGACGAGATGCATGTACCTCGGCCCTCAGCTCCCCAAGCAATTGGGCCAATTGGTCTGTATCCGAGGTTTCCATTGCGCCTGGGTGGGATATTTGTGGTAGGCTTCGCGTTCTGTAACGCTCACCTGAATCCCTCGGAGGCGCGGGTCTGGTCTGGGCGTTCTCCGAACCTTCCAAAGTCACTCGCAGGTCTTTGGCACCACCCTGGAAGGGCCAGCTCCTTACTGTGATCTTAATCTGGAGAGTGAGATGTCTGCGGGCAGAGAAGAAACAGGGGTTAACGTCTGCCTGACGGGGTTTCGGCCCTTTCCCCTTCCTGACACTCCTACAACTCTCCTAGGCCGCACGTGCTCACCTTAGGTAGGTAAAAGCGGCGCTCTCCATCCTGCGTCTGTGCAGGGGCGCTGTAGCCAGTTACTTCACTGGACGATAGTTCAGCCCTTTATTGCGGAGGTAGAGTCCAGAAGGCAAGACCGTCGTTAGCTGCACGAACAGTGAGTGCCTTATATGAGTCTTTTTATTGTCCTTTGAGAATCTTGCCTCTTTTGCAGGTCCGGTATGCTGATCCGGTAAGTGGAGAAGTCCAGAGTTTTTGCAGGAAAGCAAAAAGTTCATCTGAAGTTAAATGCACTTTTAAAAGTCTTTTTTCCCTTTCTTTCAGGTGGCTGTGCAATCGGCGATGAAGACTGATGCCGAAGGATAGTGCCGGAGGATGGACAGGTATCACCGCTTAAGGCGCGTGAGTAGAAATGGAGTCCTGAGCTCTAATAATGTCCTTCTTGTATTTTACAGGTGCGGACAAATGGCGCTGAACGGAGCTCGCGGAGACCGTGGCACAGGTAAGCAGATATCACAGAGTTATCGCTAACCTGTATTCTTTGTAGTTGCAGATGGCTGGAGAACGAAGAATGGCGGCACGAGGCATTGGAAGGCGCCGGAAGGTGGTAAGAGCAGCTCTGGTACTTTCTCGTGCTACTCTAATGTTCTCGTTTTCCTTTTCAGATGTCGCGGAAGGCTGGAGCTGGATTCAGGAAGGTAAGTTGAAGATTTTCCTGTTTTCAGGTGCAGAAGAAGAAGAGCAGCTGGAGCCGTCACGGTGAGCGTCCTGCTGCTATTGCAGAATAACGCGAAGCACGTGAAACCAATCGGGTGTGGTTTAAATAGCCTTCAGTAGTGCTTAGGCGTCTTCTTCCACCGCTTTCAGAGGTAAGAAAAGAGTTCCAGTATGTAATTCTTGGGAGTGGTGCTGGCCCCACCCAGCAGTTAAAGTAGTCCCAGCAGGATTGGATGAAGAGTTCATCCTGCAGGTAGGAAGGGAGCATGGTCTGCAGGAGGTAAGTCCACCCAAGACCAATCCTTTTTATATGAGCCCGGCGCTTCCAGTGCCGGGACTGGGTCCCTTTATGAGCATGAGCCTGGCGCCGCTGGCGCCAGGACAAGGTCCAAAAGGCCCCTACGGGGGCCGGCTTGTGCCTGGAATAAGGGTCATGACCCTGCTTCCAAGGATGTTGGGCTAGGTCTGACACCTTGGAGGCAGTGGTCATGACAGGGTGGCAGTCCGACTATTCCATCATGTCAAGAAGCGCTGGGAGGACTTCAGGTCCAGGACCCTCAACAAGGCCCGGCGCCTCTTGAAGGCAGCGGATGCTAAGGGGCGCCGGGGCCACTTGTCGGGAGATCAGATGAGGGTCCTGGAACGCATATCCCCAGTGCTCCACGTCCAGGTCCTTGAGAGGCAGACCCGTCTGGAGTCGAGCGGTAAGTGTACATGCATCCTGATTGTAAGCTGTGCGTGTGGTGGTGTGCCAGTAGTGTGCAGGTTGCACATGTGTTTTAATGGGGCCAAGTAGGGGGGGTGGACAGGGCCGTGAGGCTAACACATGCGAGGGCTCTCATGTGTGAGACATGGATGGTGCTTGTGTGTGTAGGCTTGCATGCCAAATGCAGATGTGTGGGCACACATGTTTGAATGAATGTGTATGTAAGTAGGCATGTTCGTGATGTCACACATGGATGTTGGTTTCAGCTACATGTATCTGCACTGTGTACATGTGCATGTGTGTGTATTTGACAAGGGGGCAACAGTGATGCAACATGGATGCATGTGACACCGGGATGTGGAAGACTGATTGGCCGATGTGACATGGATGCCGATCTCAACACTGCAACAGTTGGCAGAGGTGTACACATGCATGCAAGCGTGGTGGTGTGTGTGCATGTGTAGTGCACTCCCTGTGTTGCATGTGATGTCTGGCTCACCTTTGCCTGCTCATGCTGTTGTATGTGCATGGATGGTGCTGGCTGTTGCAATATGGCTGTGGTATGGCTCATGTGTGCGAGTTGAAATGACATGTGTGTTGGCGATTGTGATGCCATGTCTGAGGTTTGCCACTGCTACTCATGTACAACTGTTATGTGTGTATGTGTCCATTGTACAGTGCCCTGATGTCTGTGTTTTATTTCTCCCTGTCTGCAGCGTCAACTGATGAAGAAGGCGGAGAAGGTGCTGTGGAGCACAGCGGCAGGGATTGCACCGCCAGCCGGAGACGCAAGGCCCGGCTCCCCTCCCAGGTTGTCATCTTGTCGGGGAGTGAGGAGTCCGGTGCCACATCCCAGGCCGCAGCTGCCGGGGGGAGGTCCAAGAGGCGGAGGTCAGAGTTGGACTCTTCTGAAGCAGAAGGGGCAGCTGGGACCCCACAGGGCCCAACAGGGGAAGATGGCACGGAGTCATCCAGGTTGGTGGGGGGTTTGGTGGAGGAGGAGGACGTGCAAGCGACAGAGACGGGGTCTGGAGGTGGGGATTCCACTGGTGCTAGTGGTGCAGTGCAGGAACAGGGACAGGAGGCAGCACAGGCGGCCGCGGAGGTGCCTGTGTGCAATCCTGTCCCTGATCCTGTCACTGCATCATCTTGCACCAGCAGGGATGCCTACGTCCAGACCCGTTTTCAGGCAGGGAATGAGCTTACAACAACTGGCCTTCCTCTGCCTGCGGACGTGGCTATCCAGGTACGGGTTGAGCCTGTCCTGACTGGTGTGG
The DNA here is from genome assembly GCF_040938575.1 of Ambystoma mexicanum. Taxonomy (NCBI): domain Eukaryota; kingdom Metazoa; phylum Chordata; class Amphibia; order Caudata; family Ambystomatidae; genus Ambystoma; species Ambystoma mexicanum. The sequence goes on from NC_090931.1 coordinate 345,430,759, forward strand.
TGTTGCATCAACGGGCCATGGGGGGTGACCTGCAGTCTTTTCATGAGGAGACTGCACGTCATCTCGAATGGCTCGTTGACCGCGTCGGCCTACTGGGACAGGTCACCCAGGCCAGATTCCTCCGTTTGCTGGAGCTTGTTCCGACCCCCTCCTCAACTGAACCCCCTATGCGCCAGTCGTCCTCCGTGCCATCTTTCCACCCATTTGTCACCTGGGTGTCCTGTGGAGTTGTCTCTGACGGTGCGGCCAGGCTGGTGGAGGACACATCCCTGCCACAGTCGGGAGTCGGACGTCCAGCAGGGGTGGCCACATCAATGACTGCACCCCGGCCAGTGGAGGATGTGCAGGCAGTAGGAGCCAGGGCAGGGGCACAGGCACAGCAGCAGCAGCAACGAGGTGGGAGCCATGATGGCTCGGGGCCTTCGACATCGAGGGGCAAGCATCGGCCGGAGGGCAGGAGGACCCAGGATGGAAAGTGTCTTCCGTGTGGCAGCGGTTGGGCCATGCCATAGATGCGGAGCGGCAGCGGGCGGAAGAGGCATGGCTCACAATGGACAGGGCGGAGAACTCCATGCGGAGGGCCCTGAGGCGGGTCGAGTGCCTCGAGGCAATCCGCAAGAAGTTGGAGGAGAACATGTCGTCATCCCTGCGGACACTCGGGGCCATGGAAGAGGACCGCCTCCGGGACATTGAGCAGGAGTTCGATGATGCCCTGGCCCGGAACATCCAGAAGTGAGCCGTCGAACTAGCCCACTGCCCTTGTAAATAGTTCTTTAGTGTTAAGTTTCCTTTCGGTTTTGTTTTGTTTTGGCGTGCTTGGACAATGCCGCAACTTCTTGTATATATTTCTTCATTAGGTAGGATTTTATTTTATACGTTTCATTTAAAGGATTGGGCACATTCTACATAGTTTGACAATGGATTTTGATTGTTTATTCTTTTTCCCATGGATCAATGTTTTCTTTTATTTTTGCACCTTGGATTTATTTTCGCAGACTGACACTTTGGAGACTTGCTTTTGGATTGCTTTTCATTTGGATTTCATGCATCTTTTTCATTTATTGGACATGCTGGATTTCTTTTTTTATTTCCATTTTCTTCTGTTCCATTTCATTGCCTTGCTTTTCTGTTTAATACATTATCATTTGGTACTTCAATGTGTGGTATTCCCTCTTTGGTTTCATGCATGTCGCAATGTGTGTTTCTTCATTCACATGCTGTCATTGTGTGGGTTTGACGGATATATGTTCATGTGCAGACTAACCATATGGGATGCATCATGTGCTGGTGATTTCTTTGTGGATGTCATACCTGGTGGTGTGGTCGGACTGGGGTGGCATGGGCAGTGTATTGAGGGGACATGGGAGCCATGATTATGAATCGTCATGAGGTGTTGGGGGGACATGTATGGAGGCCTGCTGGCAGCTGTCCTGCACTGCTGGGGGGTGGTGGTGCAGGGGGACATGTGTGGGGGCCTGGTGGAGGGTGCCCTGCACTGCTGGGGGTGGGGGTGCAGGGGGACATGAGTGGGGGCCCGGTGGAGGGTGCCCTGCAATGCTGGGGGGTGGGGGTGCAGGGGGACATGAGTTGGACATGAGTGGGGGCATGGTGGAGGGTGCCCCTGGATGCTGGGGGGTGGGGGTGCTGGGAGACATGTGTGGGGGCCTGGTGGAGGGTGCCCTGCACTGCTGGGGGGTGGGGTGCAGGGTGCCATGAGTGGGGGCCTGGTGGAGGGTGCCCTGCAATGCTGGGGGGTGGGGGTGCTGGGAAACATGTGTGGGGGCCTGGTGGAGGGTGACCCTGGATGCTGGGGGGTGGGGGTGCTGGGAAACATGTGTGGGGGCCTGGTGGAGGGTGACCCTGGATGCTGGGGGGTGGGGGTGCTGGGAAACATGTGTGGGGGCCTGGTGGAGGGTGACCCTGGATGCTGGGGGGTGGGGGTGCTGGGAGACATGTGTGGGGGCCTGGTGGAGGGTGCCCTGCACTGCTGGGGGGTGGGGGTGCTGTGAGACATGAGTGGGGGCATGGTGGAGGGTGCCCTGCACTGCTGGGGGGTGGGGGTGCAGGGGGACATGTGTTGGACATGAGTGGGGGCCTACTGGCAGGTGCCCCACAGTGCTGGGGGGTGGGGGTGCTTGGAGACATGAGTGGGGGCCTGGTGGAGGGTGCCCTGCACTGCTCGGAGGTGGGGGTGCAGGGGGACATGAGTGGGGGCCTGGTGGAGGGTGCCCTGCAATGCTGGGGTGTAGAGGTGCAGTGTGACATGAGTTGGACATGAGTGGGGGCCTGCTGGCAGGTGCCCCACAGTGCTGGGGGGTGGGGGTGCTGGGAGACATGAGTGGGGGCCTGGTGGAGGGTGCCTTACACTGCTGGGGGGTGGGGGTGCAGGGGGACATGAGTGCAGGCCTGGTGGAGGGTGCCCCGCAATGCTGGGGGGTGGGGGTGCAGGGAGACATGTGTGGGGGCCTGGGGGAGGGTGTCCTGCACTGCTGGGGGTTGGGGGTGCAGGGGGACATGAGTTGGACATGAGTGGGGGCCTGCTGGCAGGTGCCCCACAGTGCTGGGGGGTGGGGGTGCTGGGAGACATGAGTGGGGGCCTGGTGGAGGGTGCCCTGCACTGCTGGGGGGTGGGGGTGCAGGGGGACATGAGTGGGGGCCTGGTGGAGGGTGCCCCGCAATGCTGGGGGGTGAGGGTGCAGGGAGACATGTGTCAGGATTAGTCAGGCGAGTACAAAGGCAGCAAATATGGCAAGGGAAATGTGCACCCAGGAACAACGACTCAGGTATGCTAGAACCCAGGAGTGCAAATAGAGTGTGACATCAAAACCAATATATGAAAAGGGATGTGGGGTAAGCACCTGACCGCGAGGAAAGTCGGCAAGCACCTTACCCCCAATTGCTGTTACAGGTACTGACAGCGCTAAACCCACGTGGAGGGCCAGCAATGACAGGATCTGTGTACTAACACTCTTGATGGTATTACATAAGGGAACTTAAGAACTGTACTCACGAGGACGAAATACCCCTCTTGAATGTCAGCTAGCCCACGAATCCTGTTGATGAATCTGGGACCCAGAAAAGGCTATAACAGCAATGGGAGAAGTAGGGAGGTCCAGAGGACAAGGGCTGAAGAGGCAGGCTGCCGGGCAGGGAGCCCAGAGGACAAGGGCTGAGGCTGGAAGGCAGCAGAGTGAGATCCGCTGCAATGTGGAGAGCCCGCAGGGCAAGGGCGGAGGCTGGAAGGCAGCAGAGTGAGATCCGCTGCAATCTGGAGAGCCCGGCAGGGCAAGGGCGGAGACTGGAAGGCAGCAGAGCGTGATCCGCTGCAGAAAACTAAATACCTAAGTCGGAATAGGGATTGCAAATTAGTGGGGAAAACATAAGCATTCACACAGGAGCTAGCTACCACCGCACACCACACCTAATGATCAAATGGGAAATGGATGCAGAAGTGAAATGGAAAACATGGAATGGATCCTCTAGAAAGTAAGGATCAGGAGCAGGGAAAAACGAAATAACCTATGCAAACTTCTCCCTACCCCTCCAAGGAAAAGACAGGAAACTAAACTAAGAGGAAGGCTAAGGCAAATGGGTAACAGCAGCAAAGGACAGAGTCAAAGAAATATAGAACACAGACAAACTGGGCTGCATCTAAAAGGGGAAAGCACTGAGAATTGCTGCCTGCAAACAGGGGAAGACAAAAAGGGAAATCAAGGGAGCAGAAATCAATTAGCGCATGAATCCGAAATTCAGGGCGGAGGAAACAAGAGAACAGGAACAAGGAAGTAGGTACAAAGGCAAGGAACCAGGGACCAGGGACTAGTCAAAAACAGGAACACTGCAAACGATGACCAGCGCTGGACTGAAGTGAGACTGAGGCTTTTAAAGCTGTTTAACGAGCACACGCCTCAGGTGTGCTGACTGCTGCACCTGCAGCCACAGGTGTTGCCTATCCTCCACTCAACCTTGTCCTGCAAGGGTGGAGGTGGAGCAGTGGGCCAGGCATTCTGGGAAGCACAGTCATTTGGTTAAAGAAGCATGCTGGCTGCCAAAAACCTGGAATGGATCCGGAAGGGAAGTAGTTTGGAAAATAGGGATTTAGCGCTCCCAATTCATTACAGCACTGTGGCATTAGGTTCGGAGGAAATGTCCAGCAAGGAATAAGCCCCAAAACATGCCCCCAAGTGGCGGGAACGGGAGCGAAGGGAGCGAGTCGTGACAGTATACCCCCTCCTACGGCCCTCTTCGGGTGCCCGCCACCCGTACGAGACTTCTTCTTTCCATGATGGGAGTGCTTTTTCTTTGGAGGTGGCACTGATGGAAATGGTGGCATGTGGGCAAAGGCAGATGGGCTTCCATGATAGGAGTGTGTTGTCTTTGGAGGTGATACTGATGGAAACGGTGACTTCTGGTGAGGAAGAGACTCATGGTTCGAAGAAAGGCATGAAGAACTTGCAGGACCTGGAGCAGAGTTGGAAGGTCCAGGAAGCTCAGTCACTGGGATTGGACCCTTGTAAGTCTTTGAGGAGGGAGGCAGGCTGGTGCAACTTGCCTTAGACGATGGTAGAAGTTCTGTTAGCCTTTCCGCCGAGAGCGGACATGCGGGAGGTGAGGAAGTTGCTGGCTTCAGGAAATGTTCATGTTCAGCCATTAGAGAAGGTGGCGGCTGAGGTAGAGGTTCAGATCTTTTTCTGTCATCCATCTGGGAAAAGGCTTGTGGTTGAAAATGATTAAGGTTTGACTGCACATATTCTACGCCTTGGATGCCTGGAAGTCCCATGGGTTGTACGAGGCTGGTACTCCTGGTGACAGTCGTGTAGCCACCTTGTTTCACGTGGGATACCACAGCAGGGATGTTTGGCATCCTAATAGGAGTGATAGACGCAGTACTTGGTATTTCAGGCAGACTCGCAGAAGGAGCAATAACAGACGCATCTTGAACTGCAGCAGTCATTCCCTTCCTTTGGCTACTAGCACCCGACTGGTGCTTCTTGGCGGAATTCTGTTGCACAAGTCCTGTAGGTAATACGCCGGTCTGCACCACCCCTTGTGCACACCCAAGTGAGTGGTTCTGACTCACCACTTGGTCCAGCTTGATGACTCTGAAGCGGGAGCTGGCAAAAGTCTCAAACTCTGATTCTGCATCTTTGGGAGGCACTGATGCTAAAATGAAGCAGTTGGAAGAATCGTCTTGTGGAAAAGGCAGGCATTCTGGTGCTCCTCCTGAAGCAAAAGAAAGGCAGGCTAGACGTTCATCGACTGTAAATGGTAGGGATTCAGGAGGAATCGCTGGCGCAGAAGAAAACACAGCCGAATCTTTTGATGTAGACAGGTTTGCCTCTGATATTGGCAGCGAGGCTATGCAGGATACAGGTGTCTCATGAACTGAAGGCAAATACTCAGTATACTCCGGGACTGAAGACATGCTCTTTTGATGGACTACCGGAGGCTCTAAAGCTGAAGGATGATCTGCAGGATGAGTCACTGTAGCTGAAGACAGGCAGGTCAGGGGAAACCTTGAGGCTGAAGGCATGCAAGCTGGAGCAATCTCGGTTGCTGGATACAAACATGTCCAGGTCTTTGGGACTGGCTCTTGAGTAAATGGCAGACATGGCTGCGGTTCATTGGTTGAAGACAGGTGTGCCAAAGATGACGGCAGGGCTGTGGATTGAATTATAGAAGAGTCAATGGTTGTAGGAGGACACACAGAAGTCTCAGAAGTTGATAGACACATCAGTGGCTCAGGAATGGAGGGCACCTTTAGGGCATTAGACTCCTTGGCTCCAGTAACCAAGGACTGAACCGTACCCTTGCAGTCCTTTTCTTTAGTGGGTGACACAGAGTCTCTTTCTTTGTGGAAGTCAAAATCAACCAGTGGAATCACCATAGTAAAGTCTCTGTTAATCAGGATTTCGTCAATTGTCCATTCCTCTGTCTTAGCTTCTGAAAGAGGCAGATTAACAATCAACAGTTCAGGAATCGCCTGCTGGTCTTTTGGTTCTGTATCCTGTGGAATGAGTTCATCAGAACATGAAATCTGTACTGTCTCTGACTGTTCGTATTGATCAGAATTGGCAGAAGGAAGAGTGAACCCAGAGGTAACGTTGTTTTCCACATCAGCTTTAACATCTACTTCAGTCTCAGCAGCTGTATCAAGAGCAGGGCCTAAGCCTAGGGTAGTGACTGAATCTGTGTATGCCACCATTGTGGATTGTGTTTGGGAATCAGAGGCTTGTATGTGTGCTAGCTCAGAATTATGAAAAACTGCTACACAGGGTATTTTTGGTAAAGGAGTGGCTTGTAACTCTTCGGCTAACTGCAATCCCTGATAAACAGCAGAACAATTGTTAGAACCCGTGCCTAGATTAAGCGCTGTGCTAGACGAAAGACCTTCACTCCCAATAGATCTAACATATCGACAAATATCATGGTTTACCAAAGTCTCTACACTCAGGGGCTGAACAGTGTTCACTTCCTCCACATCAACAGATAAAGTCTGAGGTGTATTCAGTAAAGAGTGTAAGGTTTTATTTTCCTCTTGTGCTGAAATGAGTTTTTGTCTTAACTCCTCAAGTTTAGCTCTTAGCATGCCCTGCATTAACTGTACATCACTATCAGTAGGCACAGGGGGAAGCATAGTGGCATCAGGACTGGATCCTGCACTAGCAATCTGCATATGCATCGATTGTACATTGTCCTCTACTGCTTGCAGGTTCTGTGATTTATAGTTTGTCTTTCCAACTTGGTCTGTGTTTCCCTTAAACAAACTATTGACTTTAGACCTCTTGGCATTAGGGACTACAGTCTGTACCTGTGCAACAGAGTATGCGTTAGACTGAGGGTAGAAAACAGAAGTTATGCAAGAAATCCCTCCATTCTTTATGTTGGTATCATGAAACTGTTCTATCTGAGGTGAAGCACAACTGGAATCATGGGGTTCAACAACAGAGGTACTCTCGTATAATAAGTCTAACAGTGTGTTGTTTTCTGCGGCTAAGGCTTGTGCTGACATAGAATCGGGATCAAAACCAAAGATAGAACTAGGAGCAGGCCATGTAGGATGTGCCATCCTATGGGAAAAATACTTTGCACGTAAATGCCCATTCGTGACAAGGAGTTCATTGGAGTCAGGACTAGTGATTTGATTGTCACAGGTAAATGTAGGGGAAGCTTTCTGTACAAACTTGTTAGAGGCCTTGCTGCCTTTCTTTCTTAAACTTGCCATATTCAATGGGAATTTTGGGCTGGTCATACTGTCAGGATTAGTCAGGCGAGTACAAAGGCAGCAAATATGGCAAGGGAAATGTGCACCCAGGAACAACGACTCAGGTATGCTAGAACCCAGGAGTGCAAATAGAGTGTGACATCAAAACCAATATATGAAAAGGGATGTGGGGTAAGCACCTGACCGCGAGGAAAGTCGGCAAGCACCTTACCCCCAATTGCTGTTACAGGTACTGACAGCGCTAAACCCACGTGGAGGGCCAGCAATGACAGGATCTGTGTACTAACACTCTTGATGGTATTACATAAGGGAACTTAAGAACTGTACTCACGAGGACGAAATACCCCTCTTGAATGTCAGCTAGCCCACGAATCCTGTTGATGAATCTGGGACCCAGAAAAGGCTATAACAGCAATGGGAGAAGTAGGGAGGTCCAGAGGACAAGGGCTGAAGAGGCAGGCTGCCGGGCAGGGAGCCCAGAGGACAAGGGCTGAGGCTGGAAGGCAGCAGAGTGAGATCCGCTGCAATGTGGAGAGCCCGCAGGGCAAGGGCGGAGGCTGGAAGGCAGCAGAGTGAGATCCGCTGCAATGTGGAGAGCCCGGCAGGGCAAGGGCGGAGACTGGAAGGCAGCAGAGCGTGATCCGCTGCAGAAAACTAAATACCTAAGTCGGAATAGGGATTGCAAATTAGTGGGGAAAACATAAGCATTCACACAGGAGCTAGCTACCACCGCACACCACACCTAATGATCAAATGGGAAATGGATGCAGAAGTGAAATGGAAAACATGGAATGGATCCTCTAGAAAGTAAGGATCAGGAGCAGGGAAAAACGAAATAACCTATGCAAACTTCTCCCTACCCCTCCAAGGAAAAGACAGGAAACTAAACTAAGAGGAAGGCTAAGGCAAATGGGTAACAGCAGCAAAGGACAGAGTCAAAGAAATATAGAACACAGACAAACTGGGCTGCATCTAAAAGGGGAAAGCACTGAGAATTGCTGCCTGCAAACAGGGGAAGACAAAAAGGGAAATCAAGGGAGCAGAAATCAATTAGCGCATGAATCCGAAATTCAGGGCGGAGGAAACAAGAGAACAGGAACAAGGAAGTAGGTACAAAGGCAAGGAACCAGGGACCAGGGACTAGTCAAAAACAGGAACACTGCAAACGATGACCAGCGCTGGACTGAAGTGAGACTGAGGCTTTTAAAGCTGTTTAACGAGCACACGCCTCAGGTGTGCTGACTGCTGCACCTGCAGCCACAGGTGTTGCCTATCCTCCACCCAACCTTGTCCTGCAAGGGTGGAGGTGGAGCAGTGGGCCAGGCATTCTGGGAAGCACAGTCATTTGGTTAAAGAAGCATGCTGGCTGCCAAAAACCTGGAATGGATCCGGAAGGGAAGTAGTTTGGAAAATAGGGATTTAGCGCTCCCAATTCATTACAGCACTGTGGCATTAGGTTCGGAGGAAATGTCCAGCAAGGAATAAGCCCCAAAACATGCCCCCAAGTGGCGGGAACGGGAGCGAAGGGAGCGAGTCGTGACAACATGTGTGGGGGCCTGGTGGAGGGTGCCCTGCACTACTGGGGGGTGGGGGTGCAGGGGGACATGAGTTGGACATGAGTGGGGGCCTGCTGGCAGGTGCCCCACAGTGCTGGGGGTGGGGGTGCTGGGAGACATTAGTGGGGGCCTGGTGGAGGGTGCCCTGCACTGCTGGGGGGTGGGGGTGCAGGGGGGCATGAGTTGGACATGAGTGGGGGCCTGGTGGAGGGTTCCCCACAGTGCTGGGGGTGGGGGTGGGGGTGCTGGGAGACATGAGTGGGGGCCTGGTGGAGTGTGCCCTCCACTGCTGGGGCATGGGGGTGCAGGGGGACATGAGTGGGGGCCTTGTGGAGGGTGCCCTGCACTGCTGGGGGGTGGGGGTGCAGGCGGACATGAGTGGGGGCCTGGTGGAGGGTGCCCCGCAATGCTCGGGGGTGGGGGTGCAGGGGGACATGAGTTGGACATGAGTGGAGTGTGCCCTCCACTGCTGGGGCATGGGGGTGCAGGGAGACATGAGTGGGGGCATGGTGGAGGGTGCCCTGCACTGCTGGGGGGTGGGGGTGCAGGGAGACATGTGTGGGGGCCTGGTGGAGGGTGCCCTGCACTGCTGGGGGTGCAGGGGACATGAGTGGGGGCCTGGAGGAGGGTGCCCCGCAATGCTGGGGGGTGGGGGTGCAGGGAGACATGTGTGGGGGCCTGGTGGAGGGTGCCCTGCACTGCTGGGGGGTGGGGGTGCAGGGGGACATGAGTGGGGGCCTGGTGGATAGTACCCTGCAATGCTGGGTGGTGGGGGTGTAAGGAGGCATGTGTGGGGGCCTGGTGGAGGGTGCCCTGCACTGCTGGGGGGTGGGGGTGCAGGGGGACATGAGTTGGACATGAGTGGGGGCCTGCTGGCAGGTGCCCCACAGTGCTGGGGGGTGGGGGTGCTGGGAGACATGAGTGGGGGCCTGGTGGAGGGTGCCCTGCACTGCTGGGGGGTGGGGGTGTAGGGGGACATGAGTTGGACATGAGTGGGGGCCTGGTGGAGGGTGCCCCACAGTGCTGGGGGTGGGGGTGCTGGGAGACATGAGTGGGGGCCTGGTGGAGTGTGCCCTGCACTGCTGGGGCATGGAGGTGCAGGGGGACATGAGTGGGGGCCTGGTGGAGGGTGCCCTGCAATGCTGGGGGGTGGGGGAGCAGGGGGACATGAGTTGGACATGAGTAGGGGCCTGGTGGAGGGTGTCCCTGGATGCTGGGGGGGTGGGGGTGCTGGGAGACATGTGTGGGGGCCTGGTGGAGGGTGCCCTGCACTGCTGGGGGGTGGGGGTGCAGGGGGACATGAGTGGGGGCCTGGTGGAGGGTGCCCTGCACTGCTGGGGGGTGGGGTGCAGGGGGACATGAGTGGGGGCCTGGTGGAGGGTGCCCTGCAATGCTGGGGGGTGGGGGAGCAGGGGGACATGAGTTGGACATGAGTGGGGGCCTGGTGAAGGCTGCCCCTGGATGCTGGGGGGTGGGGGTGCTGGGAGACATGTGTGGGGGCCTGGTGGAGGGTGCCCCTGGATGCTGGGGGGTGGGGGTGCTGGGAGACATGTGTGGGGGCCTGGTAGAGGGTGCCCTGCACTGCTGGGGGGTGGGGATGCTGGGAGAAATGAGTGGGGGCATGGTGGAGGGTGCCCTGCACTGCGGGGGGTGGGGGTGCAGGGGGACATGAGTTGGACATGAGTGGGGGCCTACTGGCAGGTGCCCCACAGTGCTGGGGGGTGGGGGTGCTTGGAGACATGAGTGGGGGCCTGGTGGAGGGTGCCCTGCACTGCTCGGAGGTGGGGGTGCAGGGGGACATGAGTGGGGGCCTGGTGGAGGGTGCCGCAGTATGCTGGGTGGTGGGGTGCAGGGAGACATGTGTGGGGGCCTGGTGGAGGGTGCCCTGCAATGCTGGGGTGTGGGGGTGCAGTGTGACATGAGTTGGACATGAGTGGGGGCCTGCTGGCAGGTGCCCCACAATGCTGGGGGGTGGGGGTGCTATGAGACATGAGTGGGGGCCTGTTGGAGGGTGCCCTGCACTGCTGGGGGGTGGGGGTGCAGGGGGACATGAGTGGAGGCCTGGTGGAGGGTGCCCCGCAATGCTGGGGGGTGGGGGTGCAGGGAGACATGTGTGGGGGCCTGGGGGAGGATGCCCTGCACTGCTGGGGGTTGGGGGTGCAGGGGGACATGAGTTGGAAATGAGTGGGGGCCTGCTGGCAGGTGCCCCACAGTGCTGGGGGGTGGGGGTGCTGGGAGACATGAGTGGGGGCCTGGTGGAGGGTGCCCTGCACTGCTGGGGGGTGGGGGTGCAGGGGGACATGAGTGGGGGCCTGGTGGAGGGTGCCCTGCAATGCTGTGGGGTGGGGGTGCAGGGAGACATGTGTGGGGGCCTGGTGGAGGGTGCCCTGCACTGCTGGGGGGTGGGGGTGCAGGGGGACATGAGTTGGACATGAGTGGGGGCCTGGTGGAGGGTGCCCCACAGTGCTGGGGGTGGGGGTGCTGGGAGACATGAGGGGGGGCCTGGTGGAGTGTGCCCTCCACTGCTAGTGCATGGGGGTGCAGGGGGACATGAGTGGGGGCCTTGTGGAGGGTGCCCTGCACTGCTGGGGGGTGGGGGTGCAGGGGGACAAGAGTGGGGGCCTGGTGGAGGGTGCCCCGCAATGCTGGCCGGTGGGGGTGCAGGGGGACATGAGGTGGACATGAGTGGGGGCCTGGTGGAGGGTGCCCCTGGATGCTGGGGGGTGGGGGTGCTGGGAGACATGTGTGGGGGCCTGGTGGAGGGTGCCCCTGGATGCTGGGGGTGGGGGTGCTGGGAGACATGTGTGGGGGCCTGGTGGAGGGTGCCCTGCACTGCTGGGGGGTGGGGGTGTAGGGAGACATGAGTGGGGGCATGGTGGAGGGTGCCCTGCACTGCTGGGGTGTGGGGGTGCAGGGGGACATGAGTTGGACATGAATGGGGGCCTGCTGGCAGGTGCCCCACAGTGCTGGGGCGTGGGGGTGCTGGGAGACATGAGGGGGGCCTGGTGGAGTGTGCCCTGCACTGCTGGGGGGTGGGGGTGCAGGGGGACATGAGTGGGGGCCTGGTGGAGGGTGCCCCGCAATGCTGGGGGGTGGGGGTGCAGGGAGACATGTGTGGGGGCCTGGTGGAGGGTGCCCTGCACTGCTGGGGGGTGGGGGTGCAGGGGGACATGAGTGGGGGCCTAGTGGAGGGTACCCTGCAATGCTGGGGGGTGGGGGTGTAGGGAGACATGTGTGGGGGCCTGGTGGAGGGTGCCCTGCACTGCTGAGGGGTGAAGGTGCAGGGGGACATGAGTTGGACATGAGTGGAGGCCTGCTGGCAGGTGCCCCACAGTGCTGGGGGGTGGGGGTGCTGGGAGACATGAGTGGGGGCCTGGTGGAGGGTGCCCTGCACTGCTGGGGGGTGGGGGTGTAGGGGGACATGAGTTGGACATGAGTGGGGGCCTGGTGGAGGGTGCCCCACAGTGCTGGGGGGTGGGGGTGCTGGGAGACATGAGTGGGGGCCTGGTGGAGGGTGCCCTGCACTGCTGGGGGGTGGGGGTGCAGGGGGACATGAGTGGGGGCCTGGTGGAGGGTGCCCTGCAATGCTGGGGGGTGGGGGTGCAGGGAGACATGTGTGGGGGCCTGGTGGAGGGTGCCCTGCACTGCTGGGGGCTGGGGGTGCAGGGGGACATGAGTTGGACATGAGTGGGGGCCTGCTGGCAGGTGCCCCACAGTGCTGGGGGGTGGGGGTGCTGGGAGACATTAGTGGGGGCCTGGTGGAGGGTGCCCTGCACTGTTGGGGGGTGCGGGTGCAGGGGGACATGAGTTGGACATGAGTGGGGGCCTGGTGGAGGGTGCCCCACAGTGCTGGGGGTGGGGGTGCTGGGAGACATGAGTGGGGCCTGGTGGAGTGTGCCCTCCACTGCTAGTGCATGGGGGTGCAGGGGGACATGAGTGGGGGCCTGGTGGAGGGTGCCCTGCACTGCTGGGGGGTGGGGGTGCAGGGGGACAAGAGTGGGGGCCTGGTGGAGGGTGCCCCGCAATGCTGGCCGGTGGGGGTGCAGGGGGACATGAGGTGGACATGAGTGGGGGCCTGGTGGAGGGTGCCCCTGGATGCTGGGGGGTGGGGGTGCTGGGAGACATGTGTGGGGGCCTGGTGGAGGGTGCCCCTGGATGCTGGGGGTGGGGGTGCTGGGGGACATGAGTGGAGGCCTGGTGGAGGGTGCCCCGCAATGCTGGGGGGTGGGGGTGCAGGGAGACATGTGTGGGGGCCTGGGGGAGGATGCCCTGCACTGCTGGGGGTTGGGGGTGCAGGGGGACATGAGTTGGAAATGAGTGGGGGCCTGCTGGCAGGTGCCCCACAGTGCTGGGGGGTGGGGGTGCTGGGAGACATGAGTGGGGGCCTGGTGGAGGGTGCCCTGCACTGCTGGGGGGTGGGGGTGCAGGGGGACATGAGTGGGGGCCTGGTGGAGGGTGCCCTGCAATGCTGGGGGGTGGGGGTGCAGGGAGACATGTGTGGGGGCCTGGTGGAGGGTGCCCTGCACTGCTGGGGGCTGGGGGTGCAGGGGGACATGAGTTGGACATGAGTGGGGGCCTGCTGGCAGGTGCCCCACAGTGCTGGGGGGTGGGGGTGCTGGGAGACATTAGTGGGGGCCTGGTGGAGGGTGCCCTGCACTGTTGGGGGGTGCGGGTGCAGGGGGACATGAGTTGGACATGAGTGGGGGCCTGGTGGAGGGTGCCCCACAGTGCTGGGGGTGGGGGTGCTGGGAGACATGAGTGGGGGCCTGGTGGAGTGTGCCCTCCACTGCTAGTGCATGGGGGTGCAGGGGGACATGAGTGGGGGCCTTGTGGAGGGTGCCCTGCACTGCTGGGGGGTGGGGGTGCAGGGGGACAAGAGTGGGGGCCTGGTGGAGGGTGCCCCGCAATGCTGGCCGGTGGGGGTGCAGGGGGACATGAGGTGGACATGAGTGGGGGCCTGGTGGAGGGTGCCCCTGGATGCTGGGGGGTGGGGGTGCTGGGAGACATGTGTGGGGGCCTGGTGGAGGGTGCCCCTGGATGCTGGGGGTGGGGGTGCTGGGAGACATGTGTGGGGGCCTGGAGGAGGGTGCCCTGCACTGCTGGGGGGTGGGGGTGTAGGGAGACATGAGTGGGGGCCTGGTGGAGGGTGCCCTGCAATGCTGGGGGGTGGGGGAGCAGGGGGACATGAGTTGGACATGAGTGGGGGCCTGGTGGAGGGTGCCCTGCACTGCTGGGGGGTGAGGGTGCAGGGGGACATGAGTGGAGGCCTGGTGGAGGGTGCCCCGCAATGCTGGGGGGTGGGGGTGCAGGGAGACATGTGTGGGGGCCTGGGGGAGGATGCCCTGCACTGCTGGGGGTTGGGGGTGCAGGGGGACATGAGTTGGAAATGAGTGGGGGCCTGCTGGCAGGTGCCCCACAGTGCTGGGGGGTGGGGGTGCTGGGAGACATGAGTGGGGGCCTGGTGGAGGGTGCCCTGCACTGCTGGGGGGTGGGGGTGCAGGGGGACATGAGTTGGACATGAGTGGGGGCCTGCTGGCAGGTGCCCCACAGTGCTGGGGGGTGGGGGTGCTGGGAGACATGAGTGGGGGCCTGGTGGAGGGTGCCCTGCACTGCTGGGGGGTGGGGGTGTAGGGGGACATGAGTTGGACATGAGTGGGGGCCTGGTGGAGGGTGCCCCACAGTGCTGGGGGTGGGGGTGCTGGGAGACATGAGTGGGGGCCTGGTGGAGTGTGCCCTGCACTGCTGGGGCATGGAGGTGCAGGGGGACATGAGTGGGGGCCTGGTGGAGGGTGCCCTGCAATGCTGGGGGGTGGGGGAGCAGGGGGACATGAGTTGGACATGAGTGGGGGCCTGGTGGAGGGTGCCCTGCACTGCTGGGGGGTGGGGGTGCAGGGGGACATGAGTGGAGGCCTGGTGGAGGGTGCCCCGCAATGCTGGGGGGTGGGGGTGCAGGGAGACATGTGTGGGGGCCTGGGGGAGGATGCCCTGCACTGCTGGGGGTTGGGGGTGCAGGGGGACATGAGTTGGAAATGAGTGGGGGCCTGCTGGCAGGTGCCCCACAGTGCTGGGGGGTGGGGGTGCTGGGAGACATGAGTGGGGGCCTGGTGGAGGGTGCCCTGCACTGCTGGGGGGTGGGGGTGCAGGGGGACATGAGTGGGGGCCTGGTGGAGGGTGCCCTGCAATGCTGGGGGGTGGGGGTGCAGGGAGACATGTGTGGGGGCCTGGTGGAGGGTGCCCTGCACTGCTGGGGGCTGGGGGTGCAGGGGGACATGAGTTGGACATGAGTGGGGGCCTGCTGGCAGGTGCCCCACAGTGCTGGGGGGTGGGGGTGCTGGGAGACATTAGTGGGGGCCTGGTGGAGGGTGCCCTGCACTGTTGGGGGGTGCGGGTGCAGGGGGACATGAGTTGGACATGAGTGGGGGCCTGGTGGAGGGTGCCCCACAGTGCTGGGGGTGGGGGTGCTGGGAGACATGAGTGGGGGCCTGGTGGAGTGTGCCCTCCACTGCTAGTGCATGGGGGTGCAGGGGGACATGAGTGGGGGCCTTGTGGAGGGTGCCCTGCACTGCTGGGGGGTGGGGGTGCAGGGGGACAAGAGTGGGGGCCTGGTGGAGGGTGCCCCGCAATGCTGGCCGGTGGGGGTGCAGGGGGACATGAGGTGGACATGAGTGGGGGCCTGGTGGAGGGTGCCCCTGGATGCTGGGGGGTGGGGGTGCTGGGAGACATGTGTGGGGGCCTGGTGGAGGGTGCCCCTGGATGCTGGGGGTGGGGGTGCTGGGGGACATGAGTGGAGGCCTGGTGGAGGGTGCCCCGCAATGCTGGGGGGTGGAGGTGCAGGGAGACATGTGTGGGGGCCTGGGGGAGGATGCCCTGCACTGCTGGGGGTTGGGGGTGCAGGGGGACATGAGTTGGAAATGAGTGGGGGCCTGCTGGCAGGTGCCCCACAGTGCTGGGGGGTGGGGGTGCTGGGAGACATGAGTGGGGGCCTGGTGGAGGGTGCCCTGCACTGCTGGGGGGTGGGGGTGCAGGGGGACATGAGTGGGGGCCTGGTGGAGGGTGCCCTGCAATGCTGGGGGGTGGGGGTGCAGGGAGACATGTGTGGGGGCCTGGTGGAGGGTGCCCTGCACTGCTGGGGGCTGGGGGTGCAGGGGGACATGAGTTGGACATGAGTGGGGGCCTGCTGGCAGGTGCCCCACAGTGCTGGGGGGTGGGGGTGCTGGGAGACATTAGTGGGGGCCTGGTGGAGGGTGCCCTGCACTGTTGGGGGGTGCGGGTGCAGGGGGACATGAGTTGGACATGAGTGGGGGCCTGGTGGAGGGTGCCCCACAGTGCTGGGGGTGGGGGTGCTGGGAGACATGAGTGGGGGCCTGGTGGAGTGTGCCCTCCACTGCTAGTGCATGGGGGTGCAGGGGGACATGAGTGGGGGCCTTGTGGAGGGTGCCCTGCACTGCTGGGGGGTGGGGGTGCAGGGGGACAAGAGTGGGGGCCTGGTGGAGGGTGCCCCGCAATGCTGGCCGGTGGGGGTGCAGGGGGACATGAGGTGGACATGAGTGGGGGCCTGGTGGAGGGTGCCCCTGGATGCTGGGGGGTGGGGGTGCTGGGAGACATGTGTGGGGGCCTGGTGGAGGGTGCCCCTGGATGCTGGGGGTGGGGGTGCTGGGAGACATGTGTGGGGGCCTGGTGGAGGGTGCCCTGCACTGCTGGGGGGTGGGGGTGTAGGGAGACATGAGTGGGGGCCTGGTGGAGGGTGCCCTGCAATGCTGGGGGGTGGGGGAGCAGGGGGACATGAGTTGGACATGAGTGGGGGCCTGGTGGAGGGTGCCCTGCACTGCTGGGGGGTGGGGGGTGCAGGGGGACATGAGTGGAGGCCTGGTGGAGGGTGCCCCGCAATGCTGGGGGGTGGGGGTGCAGGGAGACATGTGTGGGGGCCTGGGGGAGGATGCCCTGCACTGCTGGGGGTTGGGGGTGCAGGGGGACATGAGTTGGAAATGAGTGGGGGCCTGCTGGCAGGTGCCCCACAGTGCTGGGGGGTGGGGGTGCTGGGAGACATGAGTGGGGGCCTGGTGGAGGGTGCCCTGCACTGCTGGGGGGTGGGGGTGCAGGGGGACATGAGTGGGGGCCTGGTGGAGGGTGCCCTGCAATGCTGGGGGGTGGGGGTGCAGGGAGACATGTGTGGGGGCCTGGTGGAGGGTGCCCTGCACTGCTGGGGGCTGGGGGTGCAGGGGGACATGAGTTGGACATGAGTGGGGGCCTGCTGGCAGGTGCCCCACAGTGCTGGGGGGTGGGGGTGCTGGGAGACATTAATGGGGGCCTGGTGGAGGGTGCCCTGCACTGTTGGGGGGTGCGGGTGCAGGGGGACATGAGTTGGACATGAGTGGGGGCCTGGTGGAGGGTGCCCCACAGTGCTGGGGGTGGGGGTGCTGGGAGACATGAGTGGGGGCCTGGTGGAGTGTGCCCTCCACTGCTAGTGCATGGGGGTGCAGGGGGACATGAGTGGGGGCCTTGTGGAGGGTGCCCTGCACTGCTGGGGGGTGGGGGTGCAGGGGGACAAGAGTGGGGGCCTGGTGGAGGGTGCCCCGCAATGCTGGCCGGTGGGGGTGCAGGGGGACATGAGGTGGACATGAGTGGGGGCCTGGTGGAGGGTGCCCCTGGATGCTGGGGGGTGGGGGTGCTGGGAGACATGTGTGGGGGCCTGGTGGAGGGTGCCCCTGGATGCTGGGGGTGGGGGTGCTGGGAGACATGTGTGGGGGCCTGGTGGAGGGTGCCCTGCACTGCAGGGGGGTGGGGGTGTAGGGAGACATGAGTGGGGGCATGGTGGAGGGTGCCCTGCACTGCTGGGGTGTGGGGGTGCAGGGGGACATGAGTTGGACATGAATGGGGGCCTGCTGGCAGGTGCCCCACAGTGCTGGGGCGTGGGGGTGCTGGGAGACATGAGGGGGGGCCTGGTGGAGGGTGCCCTGCACTGCTGGTCGATGGGGGTGCAGGGGGACATGAGTGGGGGCCTGGTGGAGGGTGCCCCGCAATGCTGGGGGGTGGGGGTGCAGGGAGACATGTGTGGGGGCCTGGTGGAGGGTGCCCTGCACTGCTGGGGGGTGGGGGTGCAGGGGGACATGAGTGGGGGCCTAGTGGAGGGTACCCTGCAATGCTGGGGGGTGGGGGTGTAGGGAGACATGTGTGGGGGCCTGGTGGAGGGTGCCCTGCACTGCTGAGGGGTGAAGGTGCAGGGGGACATGAGTTGGACATGAGTGGGGGCCTGCTGGCAGGTGCCCCACAGTGCTGGGGGGTGGGGGTTCTGGGAGACATGAGTGGGGGCCTGGTGGAGGGTGCCCTGCACTGCTGGGGGGTGGGGGTGTAGGGGGACATGAGTTGGACATGAGTGGGGGCCTGGTGGAGGGTGTCCCACAGTGCTGGGGGTGGGGGTGCTGGGAGACATGAGTGGGGGCCTGGTGGAGTCTGCCCTGCACTGCTGGGGCGTGTGGGTGCAGGGGGACATGAGTGGGGGCCTGGTGGAGGGTGCCCTGCACTGCTGGGGGTTGGGGTGCAGGGGGACATGGGTGGGGGCCTGGTGGAGGGTGCCCCGCAATGCTGGGGGGTGGGGGTGCAGGGGGACATGAGTTGGACATGAGTGGGGGCGTGGTGGAGGGTGCCCCTGGATGCTGGGGGGTGGGGGTGCTGGGAGACATGTGTGGGGGCCTGGTGGAGGGTGCCCCTGGATGCTGGGGGGTGGGGGTGCTGGGAGACATGAGTGGGGGTATGGTGGAGGGTGCCCTGCACTGCTGGGGGGTGGGGGTGCAGGGGGACATGAGTTGGACATGAGTGGGGGCCTGCTGGCAGGTTCCCCACAGTGCTGGGGCTGGGGGTGCTGGGAGACATGAGGGGGGGCCTGGTGGAGGGTGCCCTGTACTGCTGGGGGGTGGGGGTGCAGGGGGACATGAGTGGGGGCCTGGTGGAGGGTGCCCTGCAATGCTGGGAGGTGGGGGTGCAGGGGGACATGAGTTGGACCTGAGTGGGGGCCTGCTGGCAGGTGCCCCACAGTGCTGGGGGGTGGGGGTGCTGGGAGACATGAGTGGGGGCCTGGTGGAGGGTGCCCTGCACTGCTGGGGGGTGGGGGTGCAGGGGAACATGAGTTGGACATGAGTGGGGGCCTGGTGGAGGGTGCCCCACAGTGCTGGGGGGTGGGGGCGCTGGGAGACATGAGTGGGGGCCTGGTGGAGGTGTTAGGGAGAATTCTCTGTTTAGGCTGAATTTCCTAACCTAGTGAGTCCCCCAGCAGCTTTGCTGGATTTCAGGGGTTTGTTTTTTCCATCCTGCCAAGAGTGTGACCCTTTTCCTCTCACTCTTGGACATGTATGTGTGGAATTCCTTTGAATTGTCAATGTGTTCGATGGGCTATGGGGTCTTTTACTCCATAGGGTCTCATAAGTTTTTCTATGTGTGTCACCCCGCACCTTACGTGTCGTGACACGGGGGCGCCCTAGCAGGTCCCCCCACCATAGACTCCATACCCGGGGACTGACTACTGTCTCCCCGGGCATGTAAAGTCACCATTGGCTTTACTAGACCTAAATTTACTAACAGAACTAGTACCAACCATCTTATTGTGGACGTGCTAGTAGGGGTAATACGATTACTCCTGGATCTGTTACTCGAGGGGGCACTGTCCCGTCCCCCCTCGTCGAGTTTTGGCTGGTGGCAGTGGAAACTACTTGTTATGTTCGGCCCCGAGCATAACCCTATGGGATTCGTCCCATTGTTGAAGATTGATACTGTTTTTCGTTAATCTCCAACGTACCACCGATCTACTTATCTTAAATAGGTTTATCGAGTGGTATTTTCTGCCAGAACTCGGGTTGTAAAATGGCGTCTGTGTTTTTCTCTGTGACTCCTAAACCAAAGGTTGAGCCCTTTGTTCCACTTTTGGCGGGCCTCTGGACAGAGACCCGCGAAGGTGGCGCCATTCTGTCTGGGTTACCTCAGGGGTGTGGGAGGGGGTTTAGACACCCTGGACCGAGTTGCCTTGCCAACTCAGGTCGCACTCTGGAGTGATTGGCCCAGGTGGTGAGCCTTCCCGCTCACCACTTAGCATGTGTTGATTGACAAGCTAGGCTGAATGAATGGGGGACGTCTGCATAAAAGCAGGGCCTTTGGGACTGGATCTTCAGGAAGTCGCCACTGGACCTAAAGAATCCGACGAGGGTAACGCTGAGTCGACCTGCACGACAACACCTCCGGTGAAGCCCTGCGGAATCGTCTCACAATCTCCCGACGACAGAAGAGATCTCCCTGCCGGAGAGGCTCTTTCCCTGGCTGGTGGGAACAACCAGTCTTCTTCTTCTTTGTGCTTTTTGATCGCCCAGGACGCAGTGGTCGAATTGCCCGTGCAGAGCACCCGGCAACCGGATAGCCACTACTCCTGCATCGTGATCGAAAGGTGGTGCCTTGTGACGAAGCACCCCGCGGCTGGTTTCTTCCCTGGTGGTGCACCGGACATCTTCTCTTCGACGACGAGAGCATCTCTTCTCTTGGCCAAGACCCGTCGTGCATCCACCACCAGGAACAACTGCCCCCGTCGGAGCTGTCTTCCACAACAAGGTACCGTAACCGCCTGGCTTCCCTTTTCGATCGGTTCGTGTGAGGTATCTGATTCCTCTCCGTTCCGTTGGGTTGCCTCCAAGCTTTATTCACTCTTTGTTCTGAACTGGTTCAACCTGTCGCTAAACAATTTGCTAACCAAGACTTGAGTGCATCATCCGTAGAGACTTTCCAGGACATCGTGCCTTGCCTCTCACCGAGTGGGCCTGGCCGCCGAACTGTATGATCTAGTGTGATTAATGCTTTCTTGCCTTGCATTTTTACCCGCTTCAGTACGAACCGTGTTGACTTCATTACCTGCCTTTCTCTTCTCTCCCTTCCTCACTAAGAATACTCGAGTGTCATCTGGGTTTAGGTATACGCCTCTGTCTGAAAATAAGTGGTGCCGTAGAACCTAGAGTTGTCGATATTGTGTTTCGGGGGATTGAGCTTTATTCCATGCTGCAGAGTAATTGTATTTTGATTTGTTTGCCGTGGTTCACTTTAGTATTTTTCGTAGACATTCTGTTATTAATAAATAACTTACTATCTTTATACTAAAGCCTGGTTGCGTGTTTACTCGTTTTGCTGCGAAGAATTACCCTATCTTGTATACTCCCTATACTGACCAACTTTTCTTGAGAGAAGTCTGACTGCTCAGCCACAGCTACCAATTGAATCTGTGTGGTACAGACTGCTACCAAGTGGGTTCATCGCAACACCTGTAGTCCTAAATCTTTCGCAGTGGTCCCAGAGGGAACTGCACAGGTTTCCGCCTAACACTGGTGTACAGCGGTGGGATTAGTATCGAGTATACAGTTTAGAGTGTTTTTCGACGCTGTAGGACGACTAACCACAAAACGTTACAAAAGCAACTTTCAAAAAACATGTCTACGATGGAAATGTACAGCCAAGAGTCTTTGTCGGATAAAAATACTGAGAGTCTGCGAGCTCTCTGTAGACAAGAGAATCTTCCTGTAAAAGGCAAGAAGTTAAAACTGATAGAGAGATTGCTGGCGAACCAAAGTCTGGGTACTGGTTCAGAGGAACCAAACTCTCCAGCAACTGTAGATAACAGTAATGGTGTTGATCTGAATCGTAATTCTGATGATAGCGATGAAGAGGCTGACGAGGACGGCGAGGCTAACGAAACTGTCTCACCTGTTCCTCTACCTGCCTTACCAACTGTGCCTACGGGGCCAATACCAGGTCCCACAAGTAACCCTGCTTATTTTGAACTTGAAAAAATGAAGCTCGAATTAGAATATAAACGGTTTTTGGCTCAATCCGAACGAAACCAAGAGCTCGAGTTCAGACGAATGAATGCCCAGGCTGAGCAGAAACAAGCTGAGTTAAGACTCAGGGAAATAGAGCTTAATCATGAGTTACAAATGAAAAAGTTGTCTATGGAAAATGCTTCTCTCTCCTCTGGTTCCTCTAGGAGCTCCAGTCCCAAAAGACCCCGGATGCCGAAGGAATTAGTGGGTATGTACGAACCGAGATTGGATGTGTTGGATTGGTTGAAACTGTTTGAATACAATCATGGGCTCCAGGACATCACCGGGAATGCGTTGCTTCCCTGGTTGTTCTCTAGGCTTCCTCCTGTTGCGACTGATGTGGTAATGGAATTGGGGGAGGTGGATAAGACGGATTACGAAAGTGTGAAACTAGCTTTGATAGCTAGATTCGGGAAGACCCCTTCCCAGTATCTTAAGAGGTTTAGAACCCTCAAAAAGCATGATGGTACCCCTTGGGCTACCTGGGTGAGTGAAGGGTTGAAAAACTTAGAGGGATGGATTAAGGGTTACAAAGTTGACACTTACGAGGGTATGCGAAATCTTTTTATGTTGGAGTCGATTTATGATGCCTGTTCTCCTGAGCTCAGACAGCACTTGGCTGATTCGAAGGAATTAGATTCCAGGGCTCTAGCTAAGGCTGCTGACTTGTGGGTTGCCAACAGGGCTACTCACAAGGATTCTGGGGTAACTCAGAAAAAGGACGAGGGAAAACAGCCTAAAAAAGACTCAAAGGAGAATTCGAATAACTCACATTCCAAAGAGGGCCCCAAACAAAACCAGAAGGGTAAGCCACCGGGAAAACCACAGCAGAATAGTGTGTCTTCTGGTGCCAAACCGGAAGGAGGTCAGAACAAGCCACCATTCCAGAAAGCATTCGGGAAATGCTTTGTTTGTGGCTCGACTGATCACGTGAAAGGAGATCCCAGATGTAAGGGTAAACCTTCAGGGGTCCAGCTTGTCTCCTTAGCCTTCGCTCCAGAGGAGGAAGTCCAAATGGCAAGTGGAAACTTTCTACTGCTAGCTGACGAACCCATTGGAGTCTCAGCCAGCGTTTCTTTAGTATCTCTGGGGTTGTGGGAACAACAGAATTTAGACGTCTATAATTCTATCCCCGATAATACTAAAGAGTATTATAAGGACAGTGTCCAGGTGAATGGTCAGGAGACGCCTGCCATTAGGGACACTGGGGCCAGCATAACTGTGGTGGATAAATCGTTTTTTCAGGCTGAGGATGTTGCTAAGGCACCCAAACGCCTCACCAAGTTAGCTGGAGGGCCTGTGCAGATGCTTCCCCAATTACCAGTTCTCATCCAGTGTAACGACATGACTGTAAAGATACCTGTCAGCATACAGAGTGAGGTACCAGGACGCGTACTGTTGGGTAACGATTTGAAAACTCTCGGAGTTGTATCGCATACTCCCAGACCTCCTAGTAAACGGTTACAGGAGCTAACCAGACCTGCAAGAGAGAGGACCCTGCGCGGTACTCTCGGGGAGATGATGAAGAAAGAAATCACTCCTGCTCCATTGGAAATGGCGGCCGCTGTCTCTAGGAACCCAGAAGTCAAAGGGAAACCTAAAACTTCTAAACCGAAACCAACAGCCCACATTCCGATGCAGCCGACACGGACTTCCCCGCGGTTGTCCAATGTCACACCCGTAACTCCACCTCCAGCTGAGGCTGAGGGGGAAGTACAACCCTGTATGGTAGAATTAGACTCTGAAGAAGAGCTAATGGAAGGCCAGGAACTCATTGGAGATCTGGATCCTGTTGACCATCCTGAGCTGCAGTCGTTACTGGCAGAAGGTGGACCCAGCAGGGCAGACTTCAGTAAGGGACAGAGAGAATGTCCAACTCTGGAAGGTCTTCGCCGTCAGGCAGAAACTCAGGCTGAAGGGCAAGAGCCTGGGAAACATAGGTTGCACTGGGAAGATGGCCTCTTCTATAGTGAACCGACCGAGTCTGCACCTGGAGACTACAAACGCCTTGTAGTACCCCAAGAGAACAGACCACAGTTCTTGCAGTTAGCCCACGAGATTCCTTTGGCTGGTCACTTGAGTTTCAAGAAGACTAAGGAAAGGCTCTCACTCTACTTCTATTGGCCAAAAATGGGGGCCGAAGTAGAAAAGCACTGCAGAAGCTGCCATACCTGCCAGATCTCTGGTAAGGTTGGGTCCAAGAATGTGGCACCGTTAGTGCCTCTTCCCATTGTGGGAGTCCCATTTGAGAGAGTAGGGATTGATATCGTTGGTCCCCTTGATCCTCCAACCTCCTCAGGCAACAGGTTTATACTTGTTGTAGTAGACCATGCTACTAGGTATCCTGAGGCAATTCCTATGAGGACTGTTACAGCTCCGGCTGTGGCTAAGGCCCTCCTTGGTATTTTTACTAGGGTCGGATTTCCTAAGGAAGTTATCTCTGACAGGGGGTCAAATTTTATGTCCCACTACATGAAAGCCATGTGGAAAACCTGCGGAGTAACTTACAAGTTCTCAACGGCTTACCACCTACAAACCAATGGGTTGGTAGAACGGTTCAACCGAACCATGAAGAGCATGATAGGTGCTCTAGAAGAACCCCTTAAGCGTAAGTGGGACCTTCTATTGCCATGCCTTCTTTTTGCTTATAGAGAAGTCCCTCAGGAGGGAGTAGGCTACTCTCCCTTCGAACTGCTCTATGGTCATCCCGTCAGAGGTCCATTGGCCCTGATTAAGGAGGGGTTGGAGAGTGCTCCTTCCCCCAAGCCAGTCAGAGTGACTGACTACGTGATAGGTCTCCGGAGGAGAATGTCGCACCTGATGACAGAAGCAAGCGATAACTTGAAAGCTGGACAAGCATTGGTCAAGCACTGGCACGATCAAAAGGCTAACATGGTTGAGTTCGCTCAAAACCAGCTTGTTCTTGTTATGATCCCCACAAGGCAGAGGGCCTTGCAAGATAAATGGATGGGACCCTACCGAGTAGTGGGTAAGCTCGGTGAGGTTAACTATCTGGTGGACTTGGGCAACCCCAAGGAGGCTCCGACAGTCTTTCACACCAACCGACTTAAAGCGTATGTCTCACGACCTGACGTAGGAGCGTTGCTTCTAGCATCAGCCGAGGAAGAAGAAGAGAGTGAAACTCTTCCGGATCTCCTCAGAGGCTTACCTTTAGATGAAAAAATTGAAGGAGTAAATCTCTCCTCCAATCTGACACCCGAGCAACAAGAAGAGTGCAAGTCTATGTTGAATCAGTTTGCCTCTCTGTTCTCGCTCTCACCAGGCTTGACCCCTTGGGGCCAGCACGAGATACTCACTGGTGACTGTCTGCCTGTCAAAAGCAGAGGATATCGCATGTCAGAAAACGTAAGAACCCACATCAAAGGTGAGGTCAGCAAGATGCTTGATCTCGGGGTAATAGAGCCCTCTACTAGTCCATGGTCTAGCCCAGTCGTGTTAGTACCAAAGGCCGGATCTAAAGAACTTAGATTCTGCGTGGATTATAGAGCTCTTAACGCAGTCACCACGACTGATGCCCATCCTTTGCCAAGAACAGATGAGTTGGTGGATAAACTTGGCGCCGCCAAGTTCCTCAGCACATTTGACTTGACGTCAGGCTATTGGCAAATAGCCCTGACCAACCATGCCAAAGAGAAAACTGCATTTTCCACCCCCGTTGGTTTATACCAGTTTACGGTAATGCCTTTCGGACTAAAAAATGCACCTGCTACGTTTCAACGGATGGTAAACCAGGTTCTAACCGGGATGGAGGACTTCTGCATGGCATACTTGGATGACATAGCAGTGTTCAGCAATTCCTGGGACGAACATGTAACCCACCTGAGAGATGTTTTGCAGGCTCTTGGACGAGCCAATCTGACCATAAAGGCGAGTAAATGCCAAATTGGACAGAGTAAGGTAGTCTACCTTGGGCATGAGGTAGGCGGTGGAGAAATAAGGCCTTTGCTCAGTAAGATTGAAGCTGTGCAAAATTGGACAACACCGACTACTCAGACTCAGGTGAGAGCCTTCCTAGGCCTCACCGGGTATTACAGGAATTTCATAGAGAACTATGGGACCATAGCTTCTCCACTGAATGTCATCTCCTCGCCCAAATTCCCTAAAAAGGTTAAATGGAACGAGGAGTGCAATCAGGCGTTTGAAAACCTGAAAAAGGCTCTTTGCCAAGCCCCAGTACTCAGAGCTCCTGATTACCGCCAACACTTCATTGTGCAGACAGACGCTTCCAATGTAGGGATAGGTGCCGTACTCAGTCAACTGGATGGGAAAGGTAGGGAGCACCCCGTTTGCTACATCAGCCGCAAGCTGAAGGATCCTGAAACAAGGTGGGCAACAATCGAAAGAGAATGCTTTGCTATCGTGTGGGCTCTGAAGAAGTTTAGGCCGTACTTGTATGGTTCTACTTTTGTTATTCAGACTGACCACCAACCCTTGAGATGGTTAATGCAAATGAAAGGGGAAAACCCAAAACTACTGAGATGGTCGATCTGCCTGCAAGGGTTCGATTTCACCATTGAGCACAGGTCAGGGTGTCACCACCAAAATGCTGATGGTCTCTCTAGGATGTATATCGTCGACTAGAGGTATGAGATTCATCCAGGAGTGGATTAAATCCTCCTGTCCCTTAGTCTGGGGGGGGCGAGTGTTAGGGAGAATTCTCTGTTTAGGCTGAATTTCCTAACCTAGTGAGTCCCCCAGCAGCTTTGCTGGATTTCAGGGGTTTGTTTTTTCCATCCTGCCAAGAGTGTGACCCTTTTCCTCTCACTCTTGGACATGTATGTGTGGAATTCCTTTGAATTGTCAATGTGTTCGATGGGCTATGGGGTCTTTTACTCCATAGGGTCTCATAAGTTTTTCTATGTGTGTCACCCCGCACCTTACGTGTCGTGACACGGGGGCGCCCTAGCAGGTCCCCCCACCATAGACTCCATACCCGGGGACTGACTACTGTCTCCCCGGGCATGTAAAGTCACCATTGGCTTTACTAGACCTAAATTTACTAACAGAACTAGTACCAACCATCTTATTGTGGACGTGCTAGTAGGGGTAATACGATTACTCCTGGATCTGTTACTCGAGGGGGCACTGTCCCGTCCCCCCTCGTCGAGTTTTGGCTGGTGGCAGTGGAAACTACTTGTTATGTTCGGCCCCGAGCATAACCCTATGGGATTCGTCCCATTGTTGAAGATTGATACTGTTTTTCGTTAATCTCCAACGTACCACCGATCTACTTATCTTAAATAGGTTTATCGAGTGGTATTTTCTGCCAGAACTCGGGTTGTAAAATGGCGTCTGTGTTTTTCTCTGTGACTCCTAAACCAAAGGTTGAGCCCTTTGTTCCACTTTTGGCGGGCCTCTGGACAGAGACCCGCGAAGGTGGCGCCATTCTGTCTGGGTTACCTCAGGGGTGTGGGAGGGGGTTTAGACACCCTGGACCGAGTTGCCTTGCCAACTCAGGTCGCACTCTGGAGTGATTGGCCCAGGTGGTGAGCCTTCCCGCTCACCACTTAGCATGTGTTGATTGACAAGCTAGGCTGAATGAATGGGGGACGTCTGCATAAAAGCAGGGCCTTTGGGACTGGATCTTCAGGAAGTCGCCACTGGACCTAAAGAATCCGACGAGGGTAACGCTGAGTCGACCTGCACGACAACACCTCCGGTGAAGCCCTGCGGAATCGTCTCACAATCTCCCGACGACAGAAGAGATCTCCCTGCCGGAGAGGCTCTTTCCCTGGCTGGTGGGAACAACCAGTCTTCTTCTTCTTTGTGCTTTTTGATCGCCCAGGACGCAGTGGTCGAATTGCCCGTGCAGAGCACCCGGCAACCGGATAGCCACTACTCCTGCATCGTGATCGAAAGGTGGTGCCTTGTGACGAAGCACTCCGCGGCTGGTTTCTTCCCTGGTGGTGCACCGGACATCTTCTCTTCGACGACGAGAGCATCTCTTCTCTTGGCCAAGACCCGTCGTGCATCCACCACCAGGAACAACTGCCCCCGTCGGAGCTGTCTTCCACAACAAGGTACCGTAACCGCCTGGCTTCCCTTTTCGATCGGTTCGTGTGAGGTATCTGATTCCTCTCCGTTCCGTTGGGTTGCCTCCAAGCTTTATTCACTCTTTGTTCTGAACTGGTTCAACCTGTCGCTAAACAATTTGCTAACCAAGACTTGAGTGCATCATCCGTAGAGACTTTCCAGGACATCGTGCCTTGCCTCTCACCGAGTGGGCCTGGCCGCCGAACTGTATGATCTAGTGTGATTAATGCTTTCTTGCCTTGCATTTTTACCCGCTTCAGTACGAACCGTGTTGACTTCATTACCTGCCTTTCTCTTCTCTCCCTTCCTCACTAAGAATACTCGAGTGTCATCTGGGTTTAGGTATACGCCTCTGTCTGAAAATAAGTGGTGCCGTAGAACCTAGAGTTGTCGATATTGTGTTTCGGGGGATTGAGCTTTATTCCATGCTGCAGAGTAATTGTATTTTGATTTGTTTGCCGTGGTTCACTTTAGTATTTTTCGTAGACATTCTGTTATTAATAAATAACTTACTATCTTTATACTAAAGCCTGGTTGCGTGTTTACTCGTTTTGCTGCGAAGAATTACCCTATCTTGTATACTCCCTATACTGACCAACTTTTCTTGAGAGAAGTCTGACTGCTCAGCCACAGCTACCAATTGAATCTGTGTGGTACAGACTGCTACCAAGTGGGTTCATCGCAACACCTGTAGTCCTAAATCTTTTGCAGTGGTCCCAGAGGGAACTGCACAGGTTTCCGCCTAACAGGAGGGTGCCCTGCACTGCTGGGGGGCGGGGGTGCTGGGAGACATGCATTGTTAATCAGTAGTGCAAGGTGACATGTGGCTTTGCTGGGGGGCATGCCCAAGGTGGATGGGCTGCCTGCAGGACATGAGCAGGGGTGCAGGGTAGTCCCCTGTGGTGTGGGCTGCCTGCAGGGGCCGTGGAGGGTGTAGAGGGAACACCTGGGAGGACCCACAAGGCCAATTCACGTGTAGTACTCCCCGGAACCCCTGAAATACACGTACCATGCTGAATTTGCGTGTGAAACTTCCCACGCACCCCTAAATGACATGCAAAGGGGTACGCAACAAACACGGACACCCGCTGTGTGAATAATAGCGTGTTCGTGTATTTCAGGGGCTCGCGGTAAGTTTAACACGCGATCGGGCCTGGGGGAGCAGGGTACGTGTATTTCAGGGGTTCGCGGGAAGTTTAACACGCGATCGCGCCTGGGGGAGCGGAGTACGTGTATTTCAGGGGCTCGCAGGAAGTTTAACACGCGATCAGGCCTGGGGAAGCAGGGTACGTGTATTTCAGGGGCTCGCGGGAAGTTTAACACACGATCGGGCCTGGGGGAGTGGGGTACGTGTATTTCAGGGGCTCGCGGGAAGTTTAACACGCGATTTGGCCTGGGGGAGCGGGGTACGTGTATTTCAGGGACTCGCAGGAAGTTTAACATGCGATCGGGCCTGGGGGAGCAGGGTACCACTCACCGTCTGCCTTGCGTGTAGAAGAACGCGTAGCCAGCACCCACCCGCTGTGAAGTAATAGCGTATGAACCCCAACGCCTGCAGAACACACGCACCGCACCCCACGAAAAGCACATACAGAGCAATGGAAATCCACGTGAGATCTTCAAGCCCTGCCAGGGCAACGCCCGTGCGCGATACATCACAGACGTGCTTACGCGCTAAGCGCCTTTGGTCCAATGGAATTGCGTATGCGTGCTGACGCGCTTACTCGCTAAGGGCCTATCCTCGAATTACACGCTGACGTGCAGAATTTTCACATGCCAAATCACCCCGTATCAAGCTGGCCACACGTAAGCACACGGAAGACCACGCTCCTGCCCAAAAGGCCGAATTACTGCCCCCCAGAGCCCTGAACAGCCTCCCACGAGCCATCTGCTGCTGCCTGCCTGCCTGCCTGCCTGCTGCCACCGTGCCCTGCCATTTGGTGCCTGCACATCAGCCATCTGCAGGGGTCCAGTTGCTGTGTCCACCCCTGCTGGATCAGAAGACTCCCGACTGGGATACCATCGCTCCAAAGCCCAGCCCCAGGACCCAGTTGCCCACCCACGCCTGCCTCGGGGGTCGCCATGTCGGGGCAAACACCATCCGAGACCACT
Source organism: Ambystoma mexicanum (assembly GCF_040938575.1). Taxonomy (NCBI): domain Eukaryota; kingdom Metazoa; phylum Chordata; class Amphibia; order Caudata; family Ambystomatidae; genus Ambystoma; species Ambystoma mexicanum. Next base: position 345,460,551 of record NC_090931.1, read on the forward strand.
GGCGACCCCCAGCCAGAGGGGCAGAGGGCCACCAGCTTCAGTCAGAAGGAAGTTGGTGTCCTGGTGGAGCTTGTCCTGGTGCATTATGATGCCCTCTTTGGATCATCACGCGCCGACAAGGAAGGACGGGACAGGATCTGGGACGACTTTGTGGTTGCCATCAACACGGAGGGGGTGGCACCCCGCACCATCAAGCAAGTCAAGAAGCGCTGGGAGGACTTGAGGTCCAAGACCCTCATGAAGGCCCGGCGCCTCGTGGAGGGGGGCCGGGGCAGCATGAGTACCATCCAGCTGAGGGTCCTGGAACGCGTACGCCCAGCGCTCCATGCCCAGATCCTTGAGAGGAAGACCCATCTGGAGTCGAGCGGTAAGTGGCCAAGCATTGCTGTGTGAGACAGGGCATGTTGCAGTGTGCTGGTTGTCTGATACTTGCCTGTATGTGTAACATAGGCCATGTACACGTGTGTGTGTGCAGGGACATCATGTGAGACCAGTAATGTGTGAAGCACACGGTTGGTGTATGTGTTTAAATGCAACATGGGGAGCCTTATGCAGAATGGACACATGAGAGCATGCCAGTCTCTGTTCCTGGACGTGGGTGGGGGTGAGGGATGGGTGCTGAGGCTATGTACATGTATGGTGTCCATGTCTGTGTGTATGACCTGCGTGTCTGTGACTTGTGAATGCCATGGATGCATCACACATGTTTGTGACAATGTTCAGAATCACTGATGAAGCCTAGTTATCCTTGCATCCACTGTGTCTGGGGTGTACGAGTCCAGATGGATGAAAGTACGGTGAAGTGTGTGCATGTGATAGGCATGACCCATGACCCATGATGCATGTGAGTTCAAAAACAAGATTGTATGTTTCAAGCGTCTCTTGGACATGTTTGCTAATGTCCATAGCATGCGCCATGCCTATTACTGCATGTGTTTTGCCTGCACTGACCCATGTGTTGTGGAGGGACATGATGGAAGTCATCTTCGACAGTGCCACTCATCTGCTATTGCTTCCTGTCTAGGGGACCATTGTACAGTACCCTGATGCTTGTGTTCTATGTCTCCTTCTACACAGCGCAAAGTGAAGAAGAGGGCGGAGACGACGCTGTGGAGCAAAGCGGCGGGGATGCCCCCATGGCTACAGCGGAAGGGGTGGGTGAGCCCCCACAGGGGCTTGCAACGGCGGAAGACGGGGTGGAGAAATCCAGGTTGGTGGTTTCCACAGAGGAGGAGGAGGCCGCTACTGAGCCGCACATGGGGCCTGGTGGGGGCATCCCTGCTGGTGCAAGTGGTGCAGTCCAGGGGCAGGGGCAGGAGGCAGCACAGGTCGCCGTGGAGGTGCCTGTGCATGTCACTGTCCCTGACCCTGTGACTACACCACCATGCACCAGCAGGGATGCCCCATCCCAGGCCCGTCCGCAGGTAGGGCAGATGTCCATGTCATCTGACTCCCCTCCACCTGCGGACGAGGGGACCCCTGGCTGTATTTAGAAGGTCCTGATTGGTGTCGCGTTGCGCACGGGTGTCATTCGTGATGAGGTGCGTGCTTCCCGGGGGAGCACGCACGTCATCACGAAGAGCACCGTGCCAACGTGGTCCAGTTGGGAGCGGCCATGGTCGGGGGTTTCGTACATGCGTCAGGCACTCTGGCGACCCTCTCCTCCTCTGTGAAGGCTATGCGCCAGTCGTTCTCCATGCCGTCTTCCGGCCCAGATGCAACCAGGTCCCCCTGTGGACCTGCCCCGACCAATGCAACCAACTAGGTGGGGATCCCATCCCTGCCACAGTCGGGAGTCGGAGGTCCAGCAGGGGTGGACACACCAGCAACTGGACCCCAGCAGATGGAGGATGTGACGGCATCATCGGGCAGGGCACGTGCACGACGGCGTCGGTGGATTCCATCAGCCTGGATGCTGTCGTGCTGGCACAGGCAGTTGCGTCGGAGGCAGCGGCAGGCTCGACGTGGGAGGCATCATGGCTCGGGGCCATCAACATGAGGGGGGCAGGCATCGGCCGGAGGGCAGGAGAACCCTGGAATGGGAGTGTCTTCCATTTGGGAGTAGTTGGGCCAGCAGATAGGTGCGGAGCGGCAGCGGGCAGAGGAGGAACGGCTCACAATGGTCAGGGCGGAGAACTCCATGCGGAGGGTGCTGAGGAGGGCTGAGTGCCTCGAGGGTATTCGCAGGGAGTTGGAGCTGGACACTGCATTATCCCTGCGAGACCTCGAGGCCAGGGAACATGTCCTCCTCCAAGCCATTGAAAAGGAGTTCGATGATGCCCTGGCCCATGACAACAACCAGTGAGCCGTGGGACTAGCCCGCTGCCCTTGTAAATAGTTATGTAGTTAGTGTTAGGTTTCTTTTGCTTTTTTATTTTTTTTGGACTTTTTGGACAATGGACCATATTTTTGTATATAGTTTTTTTATTAGGTGGTATTATTAGATAGGTTTCATTTCTTCCGTTGGGATCATGGACCCTGGATTGTTTATCTGTATATAGTTGACTGTTGGATTTTATTTTTTTATTTGGAATTTACCCATGGAGCAATGGTTTTCGGTTTTGATTTTCCAGTGGATTTACTTTTTTGAACTGTGACTTTGGACACCTTTCCTTTGGATTATGATTTGTGATTTTACATTATTTTTACGGACATGTTGCTTTTGGTTTTTAATTCCTATTGTCGTTTATTTATTTTTGATTCCATTTATGTTGCTTTTAATACATTTTCTTCATCAAACTTCAATGTGTAGTATCATCTCATTGGTTTCATGCATATCATGATATGGGTTTTGACATTCACTGACACCCATTGTGTGTATGTGAGGGACATGTGTTCATTTACATACTTGCCATAGGGCTTGTATCATGTAATTGGCATTTCTAAGTGGGTGGATGCAATACTTGGGTGGGTGTTTGGCATGTGGAGGCAGCCCATAAGGGCCAGGGATCTAGATTGTGATGATGTGTTGGCTGGGGGACATGAGTCGGGGCCTGCTGGCAGGTGCCCCGCAATGCTGGGGGGTGGGGCTGCAGGGGGACATGAGTGGGACATGAGTGGGGGCCTGCTGGCAGGTGCCCCGCAATGCTAGGGGGTGGGGGTGCAGGGCGACATGAGTGGGACATGAGTGGGGGCCTGCTGGCAGGTGCCCCACAGTGCTGGGGGGTGGGCGTGCAGGGGGACATGATTTGGACATGAGTGGGGGCCTGGTGGAGGGTGCCCCTGGATGCTGGGGCGTGGGGGTGCTGGGAGACATGAGTGGGGGCCTGGTGGAGGGTGCCCCTGACTGCTGGGGTGTGGGGGTGCAGGGGGACATGAGTTGGACATGAGTGGGGGCCTGGTGGAGGCTGCACCTGGATGCTGGGGGGTGGGGGTGCTGGGAGACATGTGTGGGGGCCTGGTGAGGGTGCCCTGCACTGCTGGGGGGTGGGGGTGCTGGGAGACATGTGTGGGGGCCTTGTGGAGGGTGCCCCTGGATGCTGAGGGGTGGTGGTGCTGGGAGACATGTGTGGGGGCATGGTGGAGTTTGCCCTGCACTGCTGGGGGGTGGGGGTGCTGGGAGACATGAGTGGGGGCCTGGTGGAGGGTGCCCTGCACTGCTGGGGGGTGGGGGTGCAGGGGGACATGAGTTGGACATGAGTGGGGTCCTGGTGGAGGGTGCCCCTGGATGCTGGGGGGTGGGGGTGCTGGGAGACATGTGTGGGGGCCTGGTGGAGGGTGCCCTGCACTGCAGGGGGGTGGGGGTGCTGGGAGACATGTGTGGGGGCCTGGTGGAGGGTGCCCCTGGATGCTGGGGGGTGGGGTGCTGGGAGACATGTGTGGGGGCCTGGTGGAGGGTGCCCTGAACTGCTGGGGGGTGGGGGTGCTGGGAGACATGTGTGGGGGCCTGGTGGAGGGTGCCCCTGACTGCTGGGGGGTGGGGGTGATGGGAGACATGAGTGGGGGCCTGCTGGCAGGTGCCCCTGACTGCTGGGGGGTGGGGGTGCAGCGGGACATGAGTTGGACATGAGTGGGGGCCTGGTGGAGGGTGCCCCTGGATGCTGGGAGGTGGGAGTGTGGGGGGACATGAGTTGGACATGAGTGGGGGCCTGCTGGCAGGTTCCCCACAGTGCTGGGGGTAGGGGGATCTGGGAGACATGAGTGGGGGCCTGGTGGAGGGTGCCCTGCACTGCTGGGGGGTGGGGGTGCTGGGAGACATGCGTTGTTGATCAGTAGTGCAAGGTGACATGTGGCTTGGCTGGGGGGCATGCCCATGGTGGATGGGCTGCCTGCGGGACATGAGCAGGGGTGCAGGGTAGTCCCCTGTGGTGTGGGCTGCCTGCAGGGGGCGTGGAGGGTGTAGAGGGAGCACCTGGGAGGACCCACATGCCCAATTCACGTGTAGTACTCCCCGGAGCCCCTGAAATACACCTACCCTGCTGAAATCGCGTGTGAGACTTCCTGCGCACCCCGAAATACACATACCCAGGACATTCACATGTGGAACTTCCCGCGCACCCCTGAAATACACATACCCTGCTGAATTTGCATGTGAAACTTCCCGCGCACCCCGAAATACATGTACCCAGGACATTCGCGTGTGGAACTTCCCCGCGCACCCTTGAAATACACGTGCCCTGATGGAATCGCGTTTGAAACTTCCCGCGCACCCCTGAAATACACGTACCCTGCTGAATTTGCGTGTGAAACTTCCCGCGCACCCCTGAAATACACATGCCCTGATGGAATCGTGTGTGAAACTTCACGCGCACCCCTGAAATACACGTACCCTGCTGAATTTGCGTGTGAAACTTCCCGCGCACCCCAGGAATACACATACCCAAGACAATCGCGTGTGGAACTTCCCACGCACCCCTGAAATACACGTACCCTGCTGAATTCGCGTGTGAAACTTCCCGCGCACCCCTGAAATACACGTGCCCTGATGGAATCGCGTGTGAAACTTCACGCACACCCCTGAAATACACGTGCCCTGATGGAATTGCGTGTGAAACTTCATGCGCACCCCTGAAATACACATACCCTGCTGAATTCAAGTGTGAAACTTCCCGTGCACCCCTAAAATACACGTGCCCTGAAGGAATCGCGTGTGAAACTTCACACGCACCCCTGAAATACACGTACCCAGGACAATCGCATGTGAAACTTCCCGCGAACCCCTGAAATACACGTTCCCCGCTTGGCGTTTGCTGTTTGGCAGCCCTGTGAACTGGTCCAGGGTTAGCGCAGACATTTGCGATGAATTGGGGATTTTGATGGCTTTTCCTTGCGCGAGGGCGTTCTTGGGGGCGTAACTGGCGCTGCTGCAGGGTCGCTGCGCCACTTTGCGCCACGGCTGGTTTTGGAGGCTAAAATCCATGAATACACTGTGCGATTAAATGGATTTTATCGCACGCGGCTGGCGCAGTGTATCGCACGGGGACACTGTCCACCAGCCGCGTGCGCCACTTTTGTGCAAAATTCTATGAATTACCCTGTTTGTGTCTGGCTTTCATTTCAGACCCCTCACACAGGCTAAAGTTGTCTTCCATTTTTTTTAGTTCAACATGAGGCGATGGATAGTCATCCGGTGATGACTTGCAGTGCAGCAGTTCATAATCCATTATGAAATGGCTGGGCTGAGGCAGGGAAAGGAGACAAATAATGGTGCTGGTATAAGACAAATAAATAGATTAATCTTCCTAGGGCAGCAGTTTACAGGGTGAAGAGCAGATGCCCAAGGACTGATAATTGGGGGACAACAACAGGGAGAGGGGTCTGGTCAGAGGAGTGTGAGTTCCAAGAAAGCATCAACTGTCTAGATAGGAGGCAATCCAGGCATGAGTAGATTTGTGAAACCCAAAGCTCTTGTGAGTGAGAAAGAGAAAAACATGCGATAGAAGAGTGTTTGGAGTGGTGAGCATCAGCGAGAAAGTTGTAGACATGCATGAATGCAGTCTTGATGGAGTGTTTACCATGGAAGCAAGATTTAAGTGAATCTCCAAGGCCATTATCCTCAAGGTAATTAGTGATCCGGTCGATCACCACCCGCTCAAAGACTTTTGAATAACAGGAAGAAGAGAAATGTGGTTATAGTTTGCTGGGACATTGTGGTCAGCAGATGGTTTCTTCAATATGGGAAATACAGTTGCAAACTTGAAAGGGGCAGGGTAGAGTCCAGTGAAGTGTGAGGGGTTAAAAAGCTCAGATAGATAAGTGTAAGTAATTGAGACTAACAAAATGGTCAAAAGGAGCACAAGAGGGGTTGGCATTGCTAAGGATGGGTGCTAATTCAATAGAAGAGTTAGAGGAGGAAAGAAGAGGGATGTGATAGTGGTACAAATGTAAGAGATTTTCGAGAACAAGTATTAAGCAAAGTAATTTACAGAAAGGAATAGTTGATGGATAATGGCTTGGAAGGTGTGCACAAAGATTGGAGGTTGATGGCATTTTGGAAAGGCCAGTGCTTAAGAAGGAAATTAGGTTTGTGAAGTAGGAGGTTGAATGCACAATATTTGTTGCAGCTCAACTCGTGAGTTCAGGCTAATGTGATAGACATACCAATGTATTTCCTCCCTCATAGATCAGCAGCTAGCTCTTGGTTTCTGCCGTCAGTGTCATTTCTGCTGCTGTCAGAATATTTGAAATGCAGTACTTACCAGAGGTTATTGTGCAGTTGCACTTAACACATATTGTGGTATACATCCACATATAACTAAAGTAGGAAAAGAGGCGATGGGCAGCTGAAAATGTCAAATCAAGTTGGGCATATCATGCTTCAGAATGTTAGGGTTCCGTACTTTTTGTATTTGCCTTGTTACCACATTGGTTCTCACATCATACATTTTAACTAGGGGTGTACCGGAATTCGGCTGCGAGTAAGCTTCAGTCGAATTCCAGCTGAAAATGATATATTCAGCTTTGGCCGAACACTTAATTATCACTCGAAGCCTAATAGCTTCCTCTGGAAAATACATTAAGTGCTGCTTTGACAGCATGTCTGGAATCTTTCGGGCATGATATGTTTATCCTTTAAAAGGATCATTAAATAAGTGGTGCTGTTACTTTGAGTACTGGCAGAGCAGAGGTGTGGAAGTGCAAACAAAGTCCATGTCCTTTATGTGCTGGACAGATACATTTTAATCTGGTAGTTTGCTGAGGAGGGGTGAGCTGGTGCAAAAATCTCTATTTTTAATGTCTCTCTGGTCTCCCTATATTTTGTAGTTGAAAACCATTGAGCTGGAACAATGGTTTATAATGTCGCTATTGGAAAATTTTCTTTTCTTTAGGGACTGATGACCTGTGTGAGAAATCCGAAAGTTACAAGTTCCAATCCCATCAATTCCCAATTCAAATAATATAATTAGATGGATCTATTTAGCTGTTGCTGAGAACCCTGTAAGTTCCAAACCCTGAGTAAAATAGCTCAGAAGGTGGTGTGCCTGTGGCAAAGAACTGGATTAAGCTTGCAGACAAGGTAATAAAGCAAGTAAGATGGCTCAGTGGGAAGTGTCCCTGTGGCAGAGACGTGCTTCTAATATCGAAACATAGGTTACAATTCCTGCACTCAAAACTTCTTACGTTGCCAAATAAGTCCCCCAAAGTGAAAGGCATTACTGAAGTATGTGGCTATATGTTTTAATCAAAAAATGCCCCTGTCGGCTGTCAGCACAAATATTGCTCTCAACATTAGAGGGTTACAAAAGAGGGATATTTGTGTAATAAAGATGAGGAGTGACAATTTTGCAATTTAGAAACATTGGACCAAATGGATGTGCAACTGAAACAAATTAGTAATTTAGTAAAATAAACATGCACAACCCAATTAAAGAACTGAAAATCAGCACTGTCCCTTTCCTACACGTTCAGCTGAGAACAATGGAGTACTCAGCAGTCCCTATATATTTTTTGTCTGGTGTCTTATAACATGCCCCAAACCACCACAAACATACCCCACCAAAAAAAAGGAAGAAACATACCATCTATTAATGTAAAGACATTTTTCAAATGCCTCATCTCCATTCAGTACCACAAGTAGAAAGCATGGTTTTAGCATTTCAAAGGTTTGTATTTAGTAGCACTTCCACAGTCAGCATGGTGCCTATGGATGTAATTACTCCTTGTCTGTTTAAGTGCCTTGCCATAGCCAGAATGATAAAGATGGGCAAGCCTAAAAAGAGTATTTGAAAGTTTAAGTAGACATATCCCAGCCTCCCCTCACAGTGATTGCATACATGCATACTATACTTTTGGGGTAGTCTTAGTTACTTGTGCCCTGCCCAACAAGCGATACCTATAAATGCAGACAAATGCAAACTGTCATCTGGTTATTGAACACTTTATTTTTTGATATTCATTCCTTTCATGTTTTACACAAATATCTTCTGTAGACAACAAAGATAAGAAATGCAATAAAGAATGGATGTACACATTTTAAAGTGTGTTTTTAATTTGCAAAGTTTTTTTGTCTACATAACTATTCAGCTCCATATTCGGCACTAGCCGAATACTTGTCCAAATATTTGGCCGAATACTGAAATCTAATGTTCAGTACACCCCTGATTCTTACACTGGGCCTCATTACGGTACACCCTGCCGGTGCTTGGCTGCCGGACCCGGGGAAGTCAGGTGCCGGTAAATTGTAAGTCCCCATTCCCATAGAGTCCTATGGGTCTCTTTGGGAGTGGGGACATAGAGGCAACAGAACCTTTAACAACGGTTCTGGTGCTTCCCTGAACTGTCTGCCTACCATGGCTGCAGTGCCCGGCAGGGTCAGGCCAATCAGCCACATTGGCCACGGCAGACTCAGAGTTTGCCGATCTGGAAACAAGTGTGCAGGTGAGCTTTCCGGCACCCTTGTTTTTTGTTCTGAGTTCCATTTTAACAAGTACTTTGGTGGTCTGATCAGGAATTCTTTGGTTATTCACAGCAGATGGGCCTCTTGGATTCTAAAGTGAACATCTGACATAACTCACTTGCCTCAAGAAAAGAAAAAAAAACGAAATCACAACAAAAATTCTTAAACTTTGCTAAGCCAACAAAAATGTATTTTCATAACATCCCTTATATCTTTTTTGAGACTGCACAATGCCTAAAATCAAGCTGAATGCCGGATTCAAATAATTACAAAAAGCAGAGGACATTATCAAACGTATTGGGCCTCACTACAAGTGTGCCGGTCTAGTAACAACTGTGCGGGTAAGCATACCAGCACCTTTGTTACCGGACTGGCACAGTGCAGGGTTGCCTGCCTGAGTTGCTTTGCCTGGCAGGTTTGACCTTGCCGGGCACAGTGGCCACAGTAGGCAGACTTTCATGGAAGCACCGGCACTGTTATTAATGGAGTCAGTGCATCCGTGTTCCCCACCCCCATAGAGTCCTATTGAAATGGGGAACAACATTTTACCGGTGCCTGACTTCCTGGACCGGCGGGGTTGTAACACCCCATTGTTTCCGGCAAGCCAGTCGCCAGTAAAATTCACAAGTCTGGCAACAACCTGCTGGTTTTACCAGCACAGTTACCGCCAGACTTGTAATGAGACCCAGTGAGTTTATAGCAATCTCAGTTTGTCCTGTGTTAGGTGTGAACTTATGGACTCAGGTTCCCATCAGATTTCATTTTGGTAATGTCGACTTTAATTTATTGGGGTAAAACAGAACCAAAGCTTTCTTACTGACATTTCTAATATGTGATAAAACCTTATTTAATTTTACCCATCAATGATGGGCCTGAACTGAAATGAACAGCACTTCTCCACACTTGCAGCATTGTGTCGCTAGATGGAAGCTGCGTTTCCAGTATGAAATGTTTTGGGTGAGCAGAGAGCATGCTGACATATTATGACATGTACGCTGGCTTTAAATATTATGTACACCATTGTCTCCATGATATGATATTATATGGCATTTGTAATGCGCCTATACACAAGTGCTTCAGGGTGCGAAGAGACAAGGAAGGGGGAAAAGAGGGAGGACAGAGACAACGATCTTACTCTTACTAGGCCAACTGACATTGAGAACGCTCAAGTGCAGGGGAGGGGAAAAGTGCCAGGGGAAAGGGGAAGGGGGCAGTGTACATGGGATCAAAACAATTACTAGAAGTGTGGCCAGCAGGTGTACAAAAGTGCAGGTAGGGGGACTTTAGGGTTATAGATACAGACTCAAGTGCAAATGTTGCCAGGAGCAAGTGCCGGTTTGCAACTGGACGGGCAGGGACCTGGGCCCAAAATCAGAGGGCAGCCAAGTGACCAGTGCAGTATCAGAGAGGAAATCAGCAGGGGAGAGGAAGAGAGAAGGCAGAAGAAAAGTGGAAGACCTTGAGGTGCTTCCGGAACCAAAGATGGTTCTCCTCAAGTTTCAGAGAGGCAGGAAGGCTGTTCCAGATGGATGCCTTAGCCGAAGAAAGAGATCTACCACCAACTAGTTGCTTGGAGAAGCGACTGACCCTGAGGGAGTTGGAGGTGGAGGGGCGAAGAGCTCGAGCATGAAGATATTTATGAAGAGAGAGTTGGTGGTATTGAGGACCCAGGCCCCAGAAGGCCTCATGGACAATGCAGAGGTTCTTGAACTTAATCCTTGCAGCCACTGGGAGCCAATACAGAGATTTCAGTGCTGGAGAGAAATGATACCTGGGATTCAGGCCAATGACAAGTCTTGCAGTCCTGTTCTGGATGAGTTGCAGTGGGCCGAGTATAGAAGCAGGCAGATTTAGAAAGAGGCTCTTGCAGTAGTCCAGCCTAGAGAGAACCCGAGCTCTAGAGACAGTGAGCTTCTGGGGGAATGAGAGGAAAGGTTGAATACCTCTTAGGAGGTGCAGTTGGTAGTTTGACTTCTTAGAGACATCATAGGTAGGGCATTGGTTCTAAAGCGGTTTGGATGCTGGCCTCGGAAAAGGAAGCCCCAATGGCGCAGGGTTCTGTATCACCTCCAAAGCTTTTTGTTGTTGTTAAATTAGCCTTGTCATATTTGTCATTTTGTTGCTTTTGTTGACCAAGTCAGTGAAAGATTTGGTGCTCCGTTAGTTCAGTTTAAAATCACAAAAGTCGTAAATTTTGAATCCCTTTATTGGGTGAACTGAAAATTATGTACAGCGATGAAAGCACACATTTTACAAAGTCCTGCACACATGTTCATCAGATTTTGCAGACATTAGTTAGTCCAGTAAAATGTAACAAAATCTGCACATTGTGGGGATGCTGTTGAGCAGCCAAGAGGAATGGCTGCCTAGCTCTTGAGCTCCGCACCACGTCGTGGATATCCTGGTGAGGAGGCAGCGACATCCAGCTTTACAGTGCACTACGACTGCAGAATATAAATTCTAATCCCCAGGAGTGTGTCCGGTCCAAGAGATCAGCCTGAGGTGGACCGGGTTGCTGAGATCTGCTAACCTACGAGCCACCGTCAGCAGGCGTGAGAAGCATATGTAATACGCAGGCAGCCTGTACAATGCTAGATCCTGCGCTCTGGGGGCAACTGAGACATTGCTGCGGCTGCCTGCTCACACATCTTTTAACAACGTTTGTGCGCTGGCTCCCTGATGCGGTATATCCCAGCTCCAGCTCCATGTTGGATTTTGCCCTGTCCCCCGCTTGTTCAGGCGGATCTCGGTGGACCGACGTTCACCTCTCCACACCACGTCAGAGACCTATAGCGTGTCACACGGCCACACTGCAGCTACACCCTAGAGTTGAGGGAGACAGGATCTGCTGGGGTCTACCCGGACCCCTGGCGGTTACCGGATCGAGGAGGTGGACGATTCCTTAGCTGCTGTGATTGCCCAGGCAATGATCGTGCTGGCAGAGCTGGGCTGAGGCAGGTCCACACATCTACAACAGAGGTGAGGAACACCCCATCCCCCGCCATACTACTCATCACACAGAGCGGCCAGCCATTAGTTAACATCCAGAGGGCAGATTGGGTCCCTGCATCATGAAACCTTGCTCCGATCCATCCCCCCTGAAACACGTGTAGATACTACACCACAGTGTCAATCAACGAATGAGGGGGGAGCCCTGAGGCCATAGAATTCCCATTGCCTCATGGTTGGTGAGCAGACCCTGGCATTCTGCCCAGCATACAGGGGAGCATTGGCCCATCGCCTCCTCCTGGCTTGATCTTTGGGGTAAAGTCCATAATCCTGACATACCAAGCCCCAAAGTCCTTGTGACCGGTGTGCGATACATGTGGCTACTCCCCGATACTTTGTATGCCCTGAAGTTTACGCCTATGCCATAAGACAAGAAGGCAGAAGTAATTTCTATTGGGTGCCACAGAGCACGTGGTAATTTGCCTCAGGCTCCAGGGACGTCCCTCTTGGCCCACGCAACACCGGTTACCATCTATCTGCGTGAGTTCGGTGCTGGTGGACTGCAGCCTATGCACTGACCTGGGGTCCATCCATACTGTCAACTGGATTCCTGGATCAAGATCTGAGTACTTATCATGACCAAGGGCGCAGTTGGGGGTAAAACGTCTGGAGCGATGGATACATTTATGAGATTAGCACCCTTAGGTGAGCAGGGGCATTCAAGTCAGGCTCAGTTGGAACCACTTATACCAAGCCCTGGTTCTTATTCCACTAACAATCTGACCAGTATGATGGAGGCTATGGCAAAAGGATTTGCGGCTGTGCATGAGAAGCTCAATGACATTACCGTGAATGTGGCATCCATGATATCCCAATTGGCTGGTGAGGGAGCCCGGATTACGGAGGCAGAGACCAGAGTAGGGGCAAACGAGGACAACTGCATGTGCTCCAAGATACTGTTGCTACCCTTGCCAAAGACATGAGATACGTCAAAAACAAATGTGACAACCTCGAGTCCCGCTCCAGAAGGAACAATATTCGTGTAGTCGAGATCTCCGAGGACGTACTAACCGGAAGAATGGAACTTGCTGTCGAGAACCTACTCAAAGATCTCCTATGGAGCCCAGACCTATCCCCTTTCTCACCTTCTTCGGCCAGCCTGTGAAAAGAAATAAATGAGACCGGGTTCCCAAATCATCAGTATTTTCCCTGACTTTTCTATTAGAGTACAGCAAGAATACCAACAATTTAAAGGAGTACAGAAGATGCTCAGGGAGCGGTTCATCCAATATGCTATGTTGTTCCTAGCGCGCCTAAAGCTCCAGTTCCAAGGCAAACTTTACTTTTTCACAGTCCTGAGTGAGGGTATGAAGTTTATCGAAGCACATATGCCCTTGGATAACCCAGTCACTGATCCGGATGAGGGGAACCTACCCGACTTATAGCGCATGGTTCGTATGATTTCATCCATGATCAAAGATCCCAGACTCAATATGAGTTGATAGTGAGTATTATGTAGTAGCCACCTCTTTACGCTATATATATATATATAATGAATGGTACATCCCAAGTACAATGTTTAATGCCGAGCGGCAACGGTGTACCCCTTTGCAGTGCTCTTTGTGTGTCAAGGGTTAAATGTGCCCCCAATCCTGGTTAGGGGGATGAAGACCAGGGCACACTTACTGAGATGTGACCCGTAAAGTGTTTGGGCACCTGTTGCGCAATTCTAGGGAGTTGGAGGGTGAAAACTTCCAAAAGATTGGCAATTGAGTACCTGGAGGCAGCCCCATGTCACATAGCATAACGGGCTAATATGTCACATTGGGTGCACAAGGTAATAATACATGGGTTATGGCACAGCAGCTGAGAAAACTGAGCTGGAATATCCGGGGTCTCGGCAACTTCACTAAGACACGCAAGATAATGTCTTATGTACATCGATACAAAGTGAATGTGCTGTCCTGCAAGAAACCCATGCCAGCGAAGGTGTATGTCATGATGTGGCCTGACATGGGGGAAGAACAGATACTTCAATTCCTACTCTTTGCAGTCTAGAGGAGTCATGACACTTGTACAGAAGAATCTAAGATTTGTAGAAAAAAAGGTACACATCGACCCTGAAGGGAGGTATGTTGTGATCCACTGTATACTAGAAGGTCTCACAGAAATACAGCCTCAAGGTTGGCACGTGCGTTTTATATAAATATATATATATATAGATATATATATATTTTTTTTTTCTCCTTACCAGAAAAGTTGTCAGGCCTAGTACGGTAGTCACCTGTCTGTTTCCATTTCCTCCTATCTGTGTATTAGCACTTGCACTATCTGAAATGTCGCTAGGCCGAGTACGATAGCTAATTTCACATTCTTGTTGTTCACGGACTGTAAGAATGTCATTGTATTTTCCCTTGTTCCCTCGATTGCTGTGAATCACTTTGAAACACATTGTGTATAGGCACTACATGGTTTATAGTCATAATGTCGAAAAAAAAATGTCGACAGACAAAAATGTCGAAAAAAAAATGTCGACAGACAATAATGTCGACATCCTATACTTATAATGGAAAAAGTCATTTTTTCGAAAAAAAAATGTCGACATTTTTTTTTTTGACATTATGACTATAAACCCTTAAAACTATCAACACCTCACCCAACACCCCCCTGCCACCTCCCCCCCCCACACCCCCCAACCACCCTTTCACCCCTCATACACAACACATACCAATTATTTATTTATTTATTTATTTATTTATTTATTTATTTATTTATTCAATAAATAAATAACCTAAAAATGATCATTTACTATGGGGGGGGGGTCCCCCCCCAACCCCCCCTCACCCAACACCCCCCTGCCGCCCCCCCACACCCCCCCAACCACCCTTTCACCCCTCATACTCAACACATACCAATTATTTATTTATTTATTTATTTATTTATTCAATAATTAAATAAATAAAAAATTGTATTTACTATGGGGGGGTCCCCCCCCCCAACCCCCCCTCACCCAACACCCCCTTGCCACCCCCCCACACCCCCCCAACCACCCCTCATACTCAACACATCATATATATATTTATTTATGTATTTATGCATACACTAAATTAATGTCGAAAAAATATCGAATAATGTCGACATTTTTGTTTGTCGACATTATTGTTTTTCGACATTAATTTGTCGACATTTTGACTGTCGACATTATTGATGTCGACATTATGACTGCACACCGCACTACATAAATAAACTATCATATCATATCATACTGAACTGATTCTTGCTAATACATATTGTACCAATATTGATTCCCCAGAGTTCTTTGATCTATTCGAGAGGCTACTGTCTGCATAGGGTGGAATATCCTTCGATATGGGGGGGTGACATGAACCTGATCCTGGATTGATTACTTGATAGAACAAACTCAGCACCTAGACCCTAACCCAGAGCCGCACATCGACTGCACTCCCTCATACAGGCGCTAGACCTATGCGATGCATGTTGTATAGCAGATCCCCAGATGAGGGATTATACCTTCTATTCCTCGGTGCATGATATGTCATGTCATACGATATGTGCTTGATTACCGGCTTATTGATGGGGAAGGTTATTGACGCGGATATTAGACCACGTACGCTGTCAGACCACTCCTCTGTGTCATTGACGCTGCAGATCGCTGCTCCTGGAGGTTTAAATTTGGTGCATTGGAAGACATAGTTTTCTGTGCGGAGATTAAGACCGATATACCTTCTTCGCTTGCAATGCGGCAGGATCCACCTCCCAGGGCATCAGATGGCAGGCTTTTACGGTTTATATTCGGGGGGATGGCGGGAAGCGGGAAGCAGGGGTACTTAGAAGCATATGGAGAGATCTAGAGAAGTCTAAAAATACCCTTAAGAGATGGGGGCCAGCATGCAATTAGCAAACGCAACCACGTGGGATACGAGAGGTTTGTCTATCGAGGCTATGGCTGACAGTGCATCTACTGTTCGCTCCTCACAGTGTCTAGCAGACTTGAGGAAGGTGCTGGGAGGTGGCATAGCTGTACTTGACTTGCAAAATAGGTGGACATGAGGTAAATTAATAACACTAGCTTTAACATTCAAACATGATAGTTCTGAATACTGTTCTTTACGTGTGTTAGCAACAGAGCTTGTAATGCCTGGATAGGACAGTACCGTTTGTTCAGCATGTGCAACATTGCGTTCAACGCAGCTTAGACCAGCGGAGACTGCCGGTAGAGGCCTTCAGTGTTGGCCTTCTCTGGGGGCCTGCATCGCCTGCCATTGCAGGGAGTTGATTGCTTCAAGCTGGGTTACCGGCCAGGCATGGTGCTGCAGGACCAGTGCAGCCAGGGAGCCTGATGTGCACCGAGGCATGGTAGCAGCCATCTTGGATGTTTCTGGAGGGACTCCAAAACCAGTGCTTCCTCCAGGGCAAATGGGATTGCAGGTCTCCCTGTAAGGAAGGTGGGCCAGTGCCACAATGAGACTGGTGGAAACTGCTGGTAGAGGCCTTGAGTGTTGACCTTCTGTTGGAGCCGGCTTAAAACCCCTTCACAATAGTACCTTTTAAAATGCCTTTATTTGAATTTTTAGTTTCTGTCAGTGGTGGAACCTGTTCTGACTTGAGTGTCGTGTAGACCGTTGATACCTCTGTCCCCAAGTGACACACAGGGGTACCTGAAGAACCCCCTGTGCGACCTTTGAGGCCACAGGTGGGAGATGTCTCTTCCCGGATCCACGGAGCCCCATGAACACTGATGCTGCTGCAAAAAGAACGGGATTAAGTACCAGGCAATGACAGTATAACACAAATCATAAAATCTGAGAGGTCTTACCTATACGTTGGTAGGAAGGTACGGGAAACCTAAGTGCAGGAGGTTCGAGACTCAGATGAAAGGCAGTCCCCAGAAGAACGGGGACCAGAGTAGTACGTGGAAGCAGGACGGCCCACCTGAGCCAAGGACTGAGTGCGTAACGTGGAAATCAGGAGACAGGTACGTAGAGGGAGCGCACAAGTTCCAAAGGGCAAAATCCAATTGCAAGTGAGGGATGGTCCGAGGTTCAGCGACGAGTAAACAGTTCCAAGCAGAGGGACAGAAGCGCAATCCAAGGGAGTCCAGGTGAGAGTTCCGAGGTCAAGGTATACCAACAAGAGCAAGATCAAAACGTAGCGCCAAACAGGGTCCAAGAGACAGCTGAGAAGCGATGACTGCTTTGCTCGTCAAGTGTTTTGTAACGGGCGCCTGACAGTCATGTGACACGCTCTGCCACCACATGACGGACGTTGCGCTGGATCACATGATCGGACAGCTACGCGATGTGGGAGAGTTCTGCCGATCCTTCTGGCGTGTGTTCTCCATGACAACTGCCAATGCAGGAAAGGCTGCAACCGGGTACGAGCATGCCACCTGGTGCGCCGTAACCGGTCCTGTGGGACAACCAAATCATGTGAGTCTCGTAACCGGGGAGTAGTGTGAAAATAGGAGGGAGATGTTGTGGGAACGCTAGCTAAATTCTGGTGTTCGTGTGGATGCCTAACATAGCCCCCCCCAAGGGCCCACGACCTCGTGGGCATGACGGGTTGTCCCGGTGGAAGCGGGAGACCAACCGAGGCGCATTGACGTCAAAGGCGGAAACCCAAGAACGTTCCTCCGGGCCATACCCCGCCCAGTCCACAAGGTACTGGAGACGACCCCTAGACCAATGGGAACCCAGGATAGCAGACACCTCAAAAATGTCAGGGGAGGCCAGAGACACGGGAGCCAACGGGGCACGGAGACGAGAGGAATCCGGGCAGGGCTTAAGGAGGGAGACATGAAAAACGGGATGGATGCGCCAGGAGCTCGGAAGGACCAGGCGAAACGCCACAGGATTGACCACCTGGGAGATCACATAAGGACCGACAAAGCGGGGCAAGAGCTTCCGGCAATCAACCAGGCACAAATGGCGGGAGGACAACCACACCTGGGAACCCACCGCAAAAGGCGGAGCAGCCAGACGCTTCCCATCCGCACAAGACTTCATGGAGGCCTTCGCCTCGGCAAGGTGCACAAGTGTACGAGCATGAACAGCAGACAGATCTCTAAGACAGGCCGTGGCAGCGGGATTCAGGGACACAGAAGCATCCTGGACGGGCAGCACCCTGGGATGCTGACCATAGAGGGCATAGAAAGCGGAGAAGCCCGTAGCAGAGTGAGCCACGTTGTTATAGGAGAACTCTGCAAGATGCAGAACGTCTAACCAAGAGGACTGCTGGTGCAATATAAGACACCAAAGATCCTGCTCCATAGTCTGATTCGTCCTTTCGGTCTGCCCATCAGTCTCGGGATGGTAAACCGAGGAGTAATGTGTGTCGATGCCAAGCAGCTTTGTCAATGCCTGCCAAAAACAAGAAGTGAATTGTGAACCCCGATCAGAGAGAAGGACAGACGGGAGCCCAAACAAAGAGAAGACCGTATCGAAAAACAAGTTAGCCAGAACCGGGGCCGAGGGGATCCCCTTGCAAGGAACAAAGCGGGCCATTTTGGTCAAGGTGTCTACCACCACCCATATAGTATCGCAGCCCCGCACCTTGGGAAGGTCGGTAACAAAATCCATAGTCAACGTGTGCCAGGGTTTCGGGGGTACCGGCAGCGGAAGCAGCAGACCAATCGGACCACCCCTTCGGTGTTTGGATTGCGCACTAACAGAGCAGGTGTTGACGTAGTGCTCCACATCGTGCTTCATAGAAGGCCACCAGCACCAGCACTTTAAAAGGTCCATAGTGCGTTCTTGGCCGGGATGGGCATTGATGGGGGCATTATAGGACCATTCGAGAGCCAGATTACGGGTATCGTGTGTAGGAAGGAACAGGTGATCATGTACAAAGGGCAAGCCGTCACGATATACCGCATCCCACTCCAGTAGTTGGTCAGGGTGACTTCTTGTCCAGGCATGTACGGAATCTACCAAGGAGAGAGAAGGGGTACACAAACAGATTACGTGGCTTTTGTCTAAAAGAGTGTCGGGGAATGCTGACAACGAGACCCCGCCTGGAGAGCGCGACAAGGCATCTGCTTTCCCATGAGTAGCCCCAGGGCGATGAGTGATGCGAAAATCAAAAGCGGCAAAAAAAGGTGTCACCGGACCTGCCTGCTGTTGATGCACTTCAAGGAGGCCAAGTCCTGCAGATTCTGATGGTCGGAGTAAACGGTGACTTGATGACTTGATGCTGGCCCCCAGGAGGTGGTGACGCCAGACACGAAAGGCATCCATGACAGCCAGGAGCTCCTTTTCTGTTACCGTATAGTGGGCTTCTGTACTGGAGAATTTACGGGAGTGATACGCCACTGGGTGTAGTTTGCCTGATGTCAGACAAGTCTGAGATAATACCGCCCCAAGGGCAAACGAAGAGGCGTCCGCCTCGACTATAAAAGGGAGCTCGGGTTGGGATGCTGGAGGATCGGAGCAGTGGTGAAGGCGGTTTTCAGGGCCTCGAAGGAATCCTGCTGCTCCTTCTGCCAATGGTAGAGTACTTGAGGGATAGACAGGGCTGTGAGGGGGGCCACAATGTTAGAAAAGGAGGAAATAAAGCGCCTATAAAAGTTGGCGAACCCCAAAAAGGCCTGCAAGGCCTTGAGTGTCTGGGGAACCGGCCACTCCAGGACCGCTCGCACCTTGGACTCGTTCATGGCGAGGCCTCCAGGAGTGATATGAAAATCCAGAAACTCGACAGATGTTTTGTGAAACTGGCATTTTTCGGGTTTGGCAAACAGTGAATGCTTCTTTAGACGGGACAGGACCTCCTGAACATGCTGTACGTGTTCGTCCAGATCACGCGAAAAGATCAGGATGTCATCCAAGTAAACTACCATAAACACGTCCAGGATGTCCCTGAAAATGTTGTTCATAAAACGTTGGAATGTGGCTGGGGCAATGCATAGGCCGAAGGGCATGACTAGGTATTCGTACAATCCGTAGCAGGTACAGAAGGAGGTTTCCACTCATCCCCCTCACTTACGCATACCAGATTGTACGCGCCTCGGAGATCTAGCTTGGTGAAGATAGATGCATGAGACAATGGGTCCAGGAGTGGGGTGATCAAAGGGATTGGGTACCTGTCTTTTTTGGTGATAGCATAAAGGCGACGATAATCCACGCAAGGGCGGAGGTCCCCCTCTTTCTTAGGGTCGAACAATATAGGGCTTGCAGCCGGCGAGCTAGAGGGGCGATTGTGGCCTAATTGTAGGGAGTTCTGAACATACTGTTTCAGGGCTTGTTCTTCCGAAGGGGAAAGTGAATATATCCTACCAGAGGGAACGGTAGAGCCTGGGACCAGTTGAATCGGGCAGTCATAGGACCGGTGAGGGGAAAGCACCTCGGAGGAGCCCCGATCAAAAACTGTCTTGTAAGCCCCGTACACAGAGGGAATCCCATGAATCACCCCTCCGACAGTATGGGAACCTGCAGCTGAGCCCCATCGTCTTCCAACGTGAGTCGTGCAATGGCACCCAAGGACCGTGATGGCGTGTCTGCTTCATGGTGTGCCGGGAGACAATAGTTTTGACAGATGTCTGATTCAAAGAGAACCATCCCTGATTTCCAATTGATGAGAGGGTTATGCTGCCGCAACCAGGGTATTCCCAAAATCAGACCGAATTGAGGCATGGTAATCAGGTCAAAACTAATTGTCTCCGTGTGAATGTCTTGTATAGTGAATAAGATAGGAGAGGTTTGGTGCTTAATGGGACCGGATATCAATGCAGTACCGTCCACAGCTTGGACCGGTTCGGGTCGGGTTTTTATCACTAGAGGCAGATTGAGTGAGTGGGCTAAAGCGATGTCAATATAGTTCCCTGTGGCGCCGGAGTCGATGATGATCATGACTGAGTGAGTTATATCCACAGAGGGACGAAGAGTGGCCTGTACAAAGATGGGCTGGATGCGAGAAAAAGCAGGGGTCATGTCCGGAGAAGAAGACTGGATGCTCGACCTGGTCTCCGGGTCTAGGGTCGAGCAGTCCGAAAAACTTGAGACTTCTAGGGACGTCATGGGCATTCCTTTACGTTGTGTCCCGTTAGGCCACAATAGAAACAAGCATTGTCCACCCTCCTACGTACCTCTCTCTAGTGAAGTAATGGGACTCCGTAACCGTCCCACTTGCATTGGTTCCTCTGAGGATGAGGCCGGAGGTGGGGTGGCTGCTGGCTGGGAGAACCGTAACTCGGCCCTGCGCTCGGAACGGCGTGCGTCTACCTGCAGTGCCAGATCTACCAGCTCCTGATACTGAGTGGGCAAGGAGGGAACCATAGACAGGGCATCTTTCATTGGATTTTTCAATCACCGCCCGCTTGCTTTCCGGCCATGAAGTCTCGGCGACCAGTTGGTTAAAGCGGGTGATGAATTCTATCAATGACCCCCTGCCCTGGGTTAATTCCAAAACCTCTAGGTCCCTGGACTGTACTTTGTGCCGAGTGTCGAAGACTCGAGACATCTCGGTAACTGGTAGGTCGAAATCGTAAAGAACCGGGCTGTCGTTCTCTAACAAAGGGTTAGCCCAGGCGGCGGCTGTGCTAGCCAGGTGAGACAAAGTAAAAGCCGCCTTGGTAGTGTCGTCAGGGAAGGCCAGTGGTCTGCATAGGAAGTGTAACTTGCATTGGTTGATGAAGGTCCTAAACTTCCTGGGGTCGCCCTGGTAACGTTCAGGGGCTGCTAAGGGAAACAGAGTTGGAAGGACCATAGGAGTCGGGGCTGGAACGTTAGGCACCTCGGGTGGTGTGGGTGGAGCAGCAGCATCGCCGAATTCGGGGTCTGCAGGGAGGGGATGTTGGACGCTCTGTATGGAGTCTAACCTCTGATGTATGACGGTGTTAGCGGCGGCCATATCCGCCCTCAGTACCGTGATTGCATGAACTAGCGCAGCTATGGGTTCCTCTGTGGATCCCTGCATGGTTCAACACGACTATACGGCTTCTCAGTCTGTTCTGTATTGAGTGTCGTGTAGACCGTTGATACCTCTGTCCACAAGTGACGCAAAGGGGTACCTGAAGAACCCCCTGCGCGACCTTTGAGGCCACAGGTGGGAGATGTCTCTTCCCGGTTCCACGGAGCCTCAAGAACACGGATGCTGCTGCAAAAAGAACGGGATTAAGTACCAGGCAATGACAGTATAACACAAATCATAAAATCTGAGAGGTATTACCTATCCGGTGGTAGGAAGGTACGGGAAACCTAAGTGCAGGAGGTTCGAGACTCAGATGAAAGGCAGTCCCCAGAAGAACAGGGAACAGAGTAGTGCGTGGAAGCAGGACGGCCCACCTGAGCCAAGGACTGAGTGCGTAACGTGGAAATCAGGAGACAGGTACGTAGAGGGAGCGCACAAGTTCCAAAGGGCAAAATCCGATTGCAAGTGAGGGACGGTCCGAGGTTCAGCGACGAGTAAACAGTTCCAAGCAGAGGGACAGAAGGGCAATCCAAGGGAGTCCAGGTGAGAGTTGCGAGGTCAAGGTATACCAACAAGAGCAAGATTAAAACGTAGCGCCAAACAGGATCCAAGAGACAGCTGAGAAGTGATGACTGCTTTGCTCGTCAAGCGTTTTGTAACGGGCGCCTGACAGTCACGTGACATGCTCTGCCACCACATGACGGATGTTGCGCTGGATCACGTGATTGGACAGCTACGCGTTGTGGGAGCGTTCTGCCGATCCTTCTGGCGTGTGTTCTCCATGGCAACTGCCAATGCAGGAAAGGCTGCAACCGGGTACAAGCATGCCACCTGGTGCGGCGTAACCGGTCCTGTGGGACAACCAAATCATGTGAGTCTCGTAACCGGGGAGTAATGTGAAAATAGGAGGGAGATGTTATGGGAATGCTAGCTAAGTTCTGGTGTTCGTGTGGATGCCTAACAGAACCCCACTGACATGGTGATGGTAACTTCTTGCAAATTGCTCTGCACCACCTCTTTCCCCTAGCAAGGTGGTTGTACCTTTTTGCATAGGTTATTCTGCTCTGCCTGAGATGAAATATATCAATAGTCCCTCATTAAGATACTAAGCATTGATTTTTATATTTGCCAATGTACTCTATGTGCTCTATGAAACAATGGAACACCAGACCTGTACTCATTTTGTGTAGCTCCCCTTCTCAATCCTATTTAAGTGGTAATGTTTTGAATTGTGACCATACATTTAAACTTGCACATTTGAATGTATGAGCTCCTGCAGCTACTCTACTCTACTCTCTTCTTGTCCTGTGCCTAGCATCATAAACCCCTGAGGAAGCTCTTCAGTTCAAGGCATTCCATTATAGAAGTATGGTCATTCTCTGGATTTCCCTCACATAGTCTGCCATCTATGACCACACTTATAGGAGAGGAGAATTAAGCATGAAGATGAGTAAGTGCTGCGGGTTGTTGTACTATATGTTTGTTGAATGTATTCAGCCTTAAACAGCTGTTGGCGAGTCCCCTTCATAATTAGATCTTGAATTTCTGAGAATGTTATTTTCTTTCAACGTCTTATTCGGCAGCAATGTCATATCCTGAAGGTGCTGAGGCTGACCATTACCTAAATACTATAAGAAAACAAGGGATGAGCATCGGTTTTGTACCCTATGCACCACGGAAGGTGTAGGAGCCTCTATATGCCAACCCTGCATATTTCACAGCTTCTTACTCCTTTATAAAATCTAATTAATGCCACTTACCTTTGCTGTACTTTTTGCTCTAATTTAAGTACATTTGTGAGAATACATTGACTCTCTGATTAATGAAGATGATGAGCACATTGTTTCCCAGCTCAAATATCTCCTTTTCTCCACCAGGTGATTCAAGTTATGAGTCATCTACCATGCTCAATGAGCTCTGGGTTGGAAATATGAGACTGTGACATGAACAAGACTTTACATTTTCCCTGAGCGGAGGAACAGCAGATCTGTGCACTGTTTATGTCAAATGTGTATCTATTGTAAAGCACCGCAAGGTATACCTCTCAACCCACTCACATTTGGCGTGAGGGCGCTACTCAGCTTCAATGAGATCATACACCAAAAATTAGTAACATTTTGGGCAGTGCAAAGTTGATATATTTTTATTTTTACCTATTACAGTAATGGTGTATTTCTGAAGATGTACTGGGGTTCTGGTGCACCGTGGGACTACAATGTTCCTGTAACCGTAAGGTACAAAAAACAGCTCTACACTTTGAGCAATATTGATAAGCATTGTGCAGTTTTTTGCAGTCCAGTAAGGATGTGTTTTTGTTGCATTCTATGCTCTCACCTATGATCCATGATGTGAATAAGTAGGAGTAGGTGTTGAACAAAAAGAGTAGATTGAGACAGATGGGAAGTTCAAAGTTGTTCACAGATGAACCATGTGTCACAGTTGAATTTCTCAACCAGGCCACATTTCGGAAGAGAGGGTTCAGTTGAAGCATGTGATGAAAGTGCATGTCTGGGATATTAACACTAATCAGGACTCAGGTCAAGAAATCATCTTTCAAGTGATAATGTACACATAATTCTTAAAGGAGCAGGTTGTAGGCGAGGTGCTTGTGATTATTATCCCCAGGACCCCCACAAACCCAGGATAAGAAAGGACAATATCCAGAACATTCCTCATTTCAGGTTTTGCAAACGAGGAATGTATTACATGTGTGCTCATATTTTTAAGAACATCACTAAGGTCACTCTTAAAATATCAAAACAATAAACAATGCTCTACCTATATTATATTCCCAGCGAACCATCAGAACCTAATATCTGCAATACAGAATGGCTGACCATTGGAACGTAATACAGGAAAAGTGCGAATGATTAAATCTGGAATTTTCAAGAAAAAAAACCTGAAGCACATCCACAAGACGATTCCAGAGGAAATAGATTCAGACCAGAGGAATGCTCAGGATATGCAACTTGTGCTGAACTACAACTCATACCCATCTGTACTACAAAATGTAATGTTTTCTTTAAGAGAACAGTATCAGTCTGAGTTATTCTATATATGTTTCATGTAAAATATAGAATTATGAAATATGACAAAAGTTGTAAATAAGGTTAATGGCACAAATAGCTCAATTATAAACTTGAAATGGGCCAACACACTTTAAATTGAGCAACCAGTTGATACTGCAGTCAACTCTCAGATACAGACTTTCTCATTTTAATCTCATTGCTAATACTAGAATGATGTCATATACCCGGGCAACTACTATAATATGTGACAACCCTCTATACTTCTAAATGAATAACATGTAAAAAAAAAAAAGTAAAATAAATTCATGAAATTATAGATGTTATTTACTTACTAACAAGGTTAATAATGGTGCATGAAATGTAAGGTATAATACTAATTGTTGAGTGAAGCTATGCTCATCAATTCATGTGTGAATCAACAGCCAGGTGAAATAAACGGACACTTCTCTCCAAACTCATAGGCAATGTGTCATGTGAAAATCGCTTAAAAAACCTGAATGATTTCTCATCCTGCCCCCTAAAGCATTATTCCGTTTACTATTATTATAAAAAACATTTTTTGCCTCAGTGATCATATTGGTTAAAGGGTATTGTTTGCATTGAAAAAGCATGTCAACATTCCAGAAACACGCAATCTATCAATAACTTTTAGAAGTATACATTCACTAAAATGGTGGCAACCCTGAGACTGAAAATTGCACTCAAACCAAATGAATAACTTCTAATAAAACCATTCATGGCTGACCTGCTAATATTTCAAGGTCACTTTTTTAAACGTTTGCCCTCAGACAGTATCTGCAGTTGTGCATAATTTAAACCAGGTCTTTACTATGTCCAACATTTTGCGCATTTAGCACCCATGGTGCATGAAGCATACTAATTGACACTGACACCTGAAGAAAAATGTCCTCCTTAACAAACTGACCTCCAGGTTTCAAACCCCGCCGTAGTACCATATTGGACATCATAGAAAAGCTACTCATTGCCAGCCATGGGAGCTTTTGAAGCGCACTCATGCTTCGAGACCTCACAGTAACACAATATCATTGACCCTGTTGATTTTAAGACACTGCTTTGCCGGGTAACACAATCTGTCAAGGCTGTAGAGACTACCCCGACATGGTTCACCATTTCTCTGCACAACTAAACCACCAAATAAAACTTGGTGGCTTCCTATCTGAATCTGATATTTCTGTCATCACCTGTTGTGACAAATTGGATTTTGCTTGGCAGGAGTCCAAGAATGAGTAGGGGTAAAATGGCCCACTCAGCCCTCACACTTCTACAAATCAATGGCATCAGGTGAGATCATTGAACCCCCTAACTAACAGTATCACAGAGTGCTCGGGCTCTGTTCCCGTTAATGAACATGAAGTACAAATAGATCTCTATATTAATCAAAACTGGGGATTCGGTTATTCTGGGGAGAACCAGTACCTTTCCCGCTCAGGGATACTATGGTGCATTTGGCCAGCCAGAGGGGAATTCATCCTCTAAGGTGACCACATTGACTATGTTCTCTTTTTCTTCCTCCTTCATGAAGGAATTGGGTCTTCCCTTCCGAAGTCTCCCCTGCAGACAAGGAAGCCTTGAAGGGCTGTGAACGTGAGGACCCCAGTGCTAGGGGTGCCATCACTTCTCCTTTCTGACACAGTGAATGATGCAGGTGCCTGGAATTTCCCCGCTGGTTCTTGGGACCCTTTCTTAGAAAGAGTGTACAGTCCTTTGTCCTTGCACTCTTTAAATTTACTTTTCGCAATTCCCTTGTCATCTGATTTGCATGCAACAGAGAGGGCCTTTTTCCAGATGCGAGTAACCACAAATCGGTCGGCTGCCTTGGCAAGCTCCTGAGGGTCTGTGATATTCTTGTCCACTACATGCTGGTGTTACTCCATCTCACATTGTTTAAGCATGCTCTCCATGCAATCAGATAAAACATGCCTGTAAATGTTTCAACTTTGTTAACTGTAACCCAGATATTTCAGGAATTGATGCGTAAACGCCTCAAAGGTTTACTTCACTTTTTGGTGAGCTCTCTAAAGCTCTTGAGGTATTGTTTGGTGGTCTTGCAGAACTTCCTGAGGATGGTGACCTTCATCTTGGAATGAATAGGCCTCTCTTCAGGAGTCAACTGAATAATTACATCAGTTCAAACCGTTGGTAAATGGCTCATAAGGGTTGCACCCCACAACTCCTCTTTCACATCCTGTGGAAAGCTGACTCCAGCAATTGGAACCATTGAAAATGTCCTTCCCCATCTCATACGCTGGACTAAGTGCTTGTGGAGGTTGCGCCAAGGCTTTCCTTGTGAGCCACCTCAGGAGACATTTCCTTCCCACTGGAAGTCTTGGTTACCTCCTTCTCAGCTTTAAACTCCATTTTGCGCAGCATCACGCCACATCATGTAGTCCCTTTGCTTCTTTTCTTCCAGGGCTATGGCAGCCTGCTGTTTCAGTTCTGCCATGGCAACTCTCCTTTCTTCCAGGAAGTAGAGCGTGTCAGGGTTCAGCAGAGCAAGGTGCTCTCAGGGCCTGGCTGAAGCGCAGGGATGAGTGTGACCGATGGGAGGCTTGTGAGCTTTGGGAGACCTCAATGCCCACCCTGTGGAAGAAATGCTGAGAAGTGCTATTTCTGTTGCTCTCGTGAGTGGTTTCTGCACCCCCAGGGTGCATGGGCAATAGGGGCCAGGGATCCAGCATGCTGCTGGTCCCTGGGTAACCCTCCATCACCGTTGCTTCCTCAAAATCTTGAAGGTATTTCAGCAGTTCCACTTTGTTCACCTTACTGCCATGGGGGAGTCCCCTCTCTCACATAGGTCCCTCAAGACACTTGCTTTCAAAGTCTGCACTATGCTCATGTTGAGTTCCATGGTTGTAAAAATACATTGGCAGTAAAAACAATGTAACTACACAGTGTTATTTTGGATGGCAGATCTCTCAGCACAATCTGTTTCAAATCCCATTGCTGTCACCAGTGTGACAAACTGGATTCTTCTCCACAGTACAAAGATGCTTAGGGGTAAACTGGTCCACTCAGCCTTCACACTTCTACAACCAAACACAATGCAATCATAAAGGTAAAACAGGGACAGTTCAGAGATATACCTCCTTTGACATTTGTGGTAACGTGGGCTGAAAGAAGCATATGCTCTTAAAAGGGATGTGAAGGTGAACCAGTAGTGACCCAAACAACACAGTATCACAGTCCAAAATAAAGGGAATGTCCAATCAAGGTTCTATAAAAATGTAATCACTTTCATCAAACATACCGTATGCGCAGATAATAAATAGAAAATCGTGTACAAAAAACCCACCCGAAGGAAGAACATAGAAGATGCAACAGACAGAAAAAAGTAGCACTCTGAGGATAGTTCTAGGGTTAGTAAGTAATATTCTAACCACAAAAAGCCTATCTTGTTGAACACAGGAGCGATCATGGTCTAACCAGTGCGTAGGGTCCTAGTGGCAGTTCAGAGTCAACAGTACCTAGATTCAGTTCTTGGTGGCTGACAGTCACACCTTGGGTTGAATGTAGATGCGAGCTGATCAGGCTCAGTTTGAGAACCTAGGATCGTGGGAGCCCCAGCAGCAAGTGGGTGTCAATTAGGGGTGAATGCGGTTGCTTTGTGTAGTCAAAGCGTGACTCTCAAAGATGTCTGTCGGAGTGGTTCCAGGAAGGCTTCACAGTGGCCAGTCCAAGTTGGGATTTAGCCGCCAGGAGGTGTTGATGAGTGATGCTCCAGATGTTCGAGTTGGCCGCTGACAGTCATACAAGGGGTGATCTAGGTCGATGTACTATGAATGAAGCAGCAGTTCAAGGGCTAGCTGTGTCGAGCCATGGTTGTCACCCCGAGTTAGAGTCAGTGTGTGACTCTCCAGTGATTCGGTTCAGGTCCAGGCATTGAGCAGGCACTTTGGGCCAACAGGTGATGAGGATTGGCTAGGACACAATGTGGAGGAAGAGTGCAGCAACCAATGCAAGCAACTTCCCTCTTTGTCCAGGTGCAGTGAACACAGAGCAAACAGTTTGGTGATGTACAAAAGGGAGCTTCAGTCTGGTCTGGTCCTCTGGTTGCTGTCAGGTTCACTCAGGCGGACTCAAGGACAGGATGGTTCCTATCAGGTTCTGCTCTCCCAGCTCAGGAGATTCTGGTGCTGAGTGGTAGGTTCTGATCTACAAGCAAGGTTACTCCTGATGTGCCCATGGAGTGGCAGGGGACTGATCTTCCTTCTGTCTTGGATGATTCCTTCCTCACCTCATGCTGGGGGCTTTGGGGAGTACAACTCTCCCAAAGGAAGTCCATTGAGATCTTGAGAATGAATCTATGGCCTTAAAGGACCCATGAGGAACTGAGTATATCTGCTGAAGGGGTGGAAGACCCCTTATTTTAAGGGCAATAGTCCTCAGGTGATTGTACTAAAGCTAGCCTGCCTTTGTGGTGCAATCCCTTTTCTGGATCGGAGTGGAATTTTTCCTGTTGATGTCACACCCAAAGTGATTTGCTCCAGATGAGGTGGAGGGCACAGGAAAGAGAGAGAGGGACAATGACAATCAAGATAGTGGAAACCTTCTCGTATTTACCAGAGCCCTCCTGCCTATCATAATCCCGCCCCTTCCATTCTTGCTGAGAAAAAGGGCCTTTACAGATGCAGCACCCTGGTGTGAGGCTACTCATTTTGCTACACCTTTCAAATGGGTGTGCTCCCTTGATGTCCAGGCCGGGGACAGCAGTCTGCTGTGCAGCTGCCTCAGGCAGAGGGTGCAAAGAGGAGACCTGGGCCTCAGGGTACCTGTCCTGTCATTTGGTGGGCTGCACCCTGCTGACCGGAATACACCTCACCTTCCAGTGCGGAGCTGATTTACAGGGGCTGATACATGAGTGATATCAATTGAAATGTGGTGGTCGTGATCATAAGTCATACCATACACTATGCCTAATGTTGGCATAGCTTTTAGTTAGAGTTTTCCCCGCCACAGCATGGACAAATTATCATCATCTTAGTTCTTGGTACGGGCATATCTTAAATACTGCCTCTGCACTGCAGGTACTTGGCTGTCTCTGTGGCTGTCAAGAGGGCATCTCGTGACCTTCGAAACTGCTCTGTGCCACAAGCAGGACAGGTGCTGTGGTCCAGGCTACTGATGCCTGAGGGTTTGAATGCACTATGCTTTTGGCATGGAGTCAACAGAAAAGGGGAAGCTGGTTGACAGGTTAACCCCTTTTTTTTAAATGTATTTTTGCAAAACTTGGTGGTGGACATACAACAATAGAACACAGGCAATATCATATAATACAATGGCAAGTTTTAAATAAGCTGTGCGCAGATGGCCATGCAGCCATTACACAGAAGAGTAAACAATAGCACAACAATTACTCACAGCCACCATTTTTGCCAAATATAGCCAAAAATCTGACCGAATGTCTTAGGTACGGCTGACTCCATGAAGCAAGGTTATATACAGTTCTTCATTAACGTTTGCCCAAATTATATCCTGAAACGATGCCTCTGACATGGGTGGGTCCTTCCAAGTCCATCTCAATAATATCACTCTCTTGGCCAAAATCAGACCCAAATTCAAGAACATGCGCTTGGCAGTGCCCATTTTCCCTATAAATCCCAATATATAAGCACATGCAGGTAGCACCAGCTGCGGCCCCGTGCTCTGAGAGCTTTGAGATGACTGAGCACCAGAACCCCCTGAAGCTTCACGTAGGTCCATAGCATATGTAACAGGGTGGCATCCTGACTATTAATAAGGAAGGAATCCCGGTAGTCACTAGTCCACAGCTAGGTGGAAATAGTGTCTACTCTGTCTATGCCCGGGAGGGGAAACACATCAAATTATATATGAGACAGAGCTCAAACACAGGTTGCACACCTGAGTAAATTTCTAAAAAACATTTTATATAAACTTTAATTTGATACACATTAAGAGTTAATAAAACACACAATTACTAATAATCATCATCAGACTATTAAGTACAATACACAAAGGATCAATCTTCATCATCACATAAAAGAACATAGGATTTCGGTAATAACAATCAACTGGTTGGTCAACATAAAGTTAGCAATACATTCAACATATAGCTGATACTTTATCAGTTTCTGATCACTAATAGATAACACAAATGATTGTTTCCCTATATAAATCCAGGGAAAAATCTCGACATGTTTCTGTTCTTGGGAAGTTATTAAAAAAACATTCATCAGAAGGGTTGTCATAGTCACGAAAATACCAATTAAAAATTCTTCTTTGGAAGAATGATATAGTGTGCACGTGCAACCTGTAGATTAAAAGAGAATGAAACAGATAAGGAGCTAATTCTATAGCTGTGTAGATCTGTTATATTCCCTAAAAGGTGAATATGAGAACCACACAAAAGGGTTAGTATTACCTTGCGTGGTGCTTGTGGGGGCTCACAACTTCAAACTGTGTAGGTTGCAAAGGGCTGTCAAGTAGCTCTTGACCTGTAACTAATACAATAAAAACCTTGATGAGTGTTTTTCAAATGAGCTAGGAAACGCTGTTCAAACAGTTCAGTAGATGAATCAAAAAAGGGCTAATAAGGAGGTGTACACGTGTAGACATAAGTAATAGTAAGCCTCATTCTCACCTGGGTTGGTCTTTTGTTAAGGATTAAGCCCAGAAGGAAGTAAGGGGCAGGTCCTTATAGGTGGCTGTGCTTCAGAGAGGAGACCCGTAATGGCGGATGTGCATTTCCATGTAGACAGTCACTGGACAGAGAGAGAGATAAGGCGGGACCATTAAGAGTAGTCCACTGGACATAGAGACATATAGTGCGGTCGGGATGGATACCCAAAGGGCAGGGGTCAGATAGTCTTACCATTATGAACAAACATAGGACTGTGCTTTAGTCGTGCTATGACTAAATAAATAGGCGAGTCAATGAAACAGCCCGTACTCCGAAATAGGTCCAGATACGTTTAAAGCAACTAGAGTGCTTAATTAGGTGCCCCTATATTTAGCAGACCAAAGGTCAGGGTGTACATCTTACCCTTTAAAAATTGTAAGTTAATAAAGTGCTGAGGGCTACAGCCGCCAAAGTGGGTTCATAATAAGCAGAAGGCAACCACCCGAGTGATACGGTAGAACTCATTTGAAAACAGCTTACCGCCTTAATCAATAGACGGAACACGCAGTTCGTAGTGCTGGATCCAGAAATTGCCAGCACAGCACATCAACAGGGGGTAACTCCACGAGACTTAATCTAAAAATGGAGATATATTATCAGGATGCGTAAGCGGATGCAAACGACAATCCGAATGATGAGCGCGAAGCATAAGCTTAACTATAACAATAACAAACCTCGGTTATGGGCTACAAGGTGTCCGTGCGGAACGCAACTGGCTCGGCCGCATTAAGCTGGTCCTGTATCTCTGTGTGGGGGCGCGCGACTACGGCATTCATGTATACATGTTGCCATGGGAACCAGACGTGAGCACCGGGCCGGAAGTCCCGCCTACTCTAGGTGTACTAAGTCGGCCATCTTGAAAGGGAGTGAGAAGCCTTGATCCGGAGTGTAAAATACTCGAAAGATTATGAGTAAATCACATGGGGGGGAGGTTCAAATAGAACAGGATAGTTAATAAATACCAATCTACCAGAGCTAGAGTTTGTAGAAGCTGGAAAGGTAATAAAAGGCCCTTATGTACCAGGAAGTGCATAACTGTACTTAGTAGGACTAGGATGTGTATCAATAAGATAGAACTCTCCCATACAATCTCAGGGTTGGAAACACGCAGTGTCCCCTATTGTAACATTCAAATGGATCTATCATAGATAACTGTGTGTATGATCTTGATTATCAATCTTAAGAGTGACCAAGCATGTTAAATACATCAAACCTATTCTCACCGAGCATATATTCATTATGCTTTACGTAAAACATTAGATCAGATCAATTCTCTTTAGAATCACATGGAGCATTTTGGTTTACAAAACTATGACATGTTCACTGCATTTAGACCATCAATTATAGGAGTGTTGTCCTTACTACACAGTTTGGAGGTCAGCCTATCAAATAAAAGTGTCCTATGAATTAACATGCTGTGTAGATAATATGCTCTACCAAGCTTGTAATCCAGATGAATACTAGATAACAGAAGACACCTGGTGTCTGTCATATAAACCCTGGGTCCTAATAAGGAAATGGCACATCAATTGTAAACAGATGGATAATGGACCAGACTTTCCTATTGGCGGATTTTGTGCAATTCGACAGAGTCATTCATACCCTTACTGTCACTCTGTAGTTTGGAAATCATTTCTTGTTCTTTCCTCAGCAGTCTCTTTTCTAGAGTTTGTGGAATACCTCCTTTTAGCATCAGGAGTACTGTCCATGTGAAATCTTCATGTCCATGGTTAGCCTGGATGAAGTCTTTAACCATCGAAGCGTTGTCGGTTTTGTTTTTCAAACAGCTACGATGTTCCATAATTCATGTTTTGACTTTACGGATTGGTTTTCCCCACATAGGGCTGGCCACATCCACATCTCATTAGATACACCACGTGGTCAGTATTACAATTAGTAAGGTTTCTCTGTATCCATGGTTTAGGCAGACCTATGTCAATCTCTTTACTTTTAGTGGTAAGTTTGCAAACTGCACATGCTCCACACGGGTAGTGGCCGCTGGCTGGTGGTAGGCCCCACAGTGTAGTCAAATTTGGCGTGTTGCTGCTGAGTGGTTTTAATCGACTTCCACTTATTCTGTTGCCCACAGTGGTGCTTTTTTTATAAGCAAAAAGAGACATTGGTAAATGGGTTTTGGAAGTCTCAAAAATGTTCCAATGTTTAGCAATCACGTTCTTGATTTTTAGGCTTTGGTCTGTAAAGGTATTGACACAGACAATCCTCTCATCTTTAGGTTTCTTGGGTTTCTCTTCCAAAAGTGCCTCTCTGCTGTTATTGAAAGCACGCTTGCCAGCTTTTCTCACCAGCTTTTTAGGGTAGCCCCTTTGTTTCAATTTTCTGCTAAGCTCTGCTGCTTCTGTTTCATAAGTGTTGGTGTTAGAACTATTCCTTTTAAGACGCAGAAATTGACCAAACGGTAGATTATCCCGTATGTGTTTTATATGATGGCTAGTATATTCGAGCAGGGAGTTCTTATCCGTCGGCTTGTGGTAAGGTTTCAATTTCAAAATTTCATTAGAGTTGAAGATTGTCAGATCCAGAAAATCGATAGTTTCTCTCCCTATCGTCATGGTAAATTGTAAATGGGGATTCAAATTATTGAGCCAAGCCAGAAATTCATTAGCATGATCACTTGTTCCTTCCCATATTACCAAAATATCATCGATATAGCGGTTCAATTTTCTGATGTTCGATTGAAATGGGTTGGTATTGTCATAAACATGGGACTTTTTGAAAGTTTCCACATATGATATGATATGGCATTTGTAACGCGCCTATACACAAGTGTTTCAAGGCGCGATATAGATATAGATTAGCAACACTCTGAGCCATGGTGGCTCCCATAGCCGTTCCTTTGACTTGTTGGTAATAGGTCCCGTTAAACTCAAAGTAATTCCTTTTCAGGGCTACTTCCACACACCACAATATGAAGGATGTGGGTATAGGATCTTGATCCAGTCTGTTCAATAAGATTTCTTCTACCGCCTCCAGTGTTGCTTGTTGCGGTATATTCGTGTAGAGTGACACAATATCGAAACCCAATAAAAGGGAAGTTTCAGGATTGGAAGTGAGATCTTCATACATGTTAATCACATCTCTAGAGTCCTTTAGGTAAGAGGTCATCTTCTGGACATATCCTTTCAGGTAATGATCTGCAAAGGTGGAAAGTGGTTCTAGAACAGAGTTGATACCTGCCACAATCGGTCTGCCAGGTGGCTTAATAAGAGTCTTATGTACCTTTGGTAGAGTGTAGAAGATGGGAGTAGTAGGTTTCATATTAATCAGGAAATCTGCTTCTTGTCTTGAGATCCATTCGCAATCTTTGGCTTTTGTGACTTTTTCTATAATCATTCTTTGAAGTTCTTTAGTAGGATCTTCTTTCAGTTCTCTGTAATAGTGTCTACTGCCCAGTTGGTTTTCACATTCGGTGATGTAGTCGGTCCCATTCAACATCACGATTCCTCCACCCTTGTCAGCCTTTTTGATTATGATAGTAGGATTATCAGCCAGTGAGTTTAACGCACCTTGTTCAGCTTTAGTCATGCTTTGAAATGGTCTTCGATGATTGGCCTCTAAACTTGCTATGTCAGCATTGACTCTTTTTTCAAAAATCAAGGATTCTGATGAAAAACTACTAGCAGGGGGGCAGAAAGTGGAAGGATTCCGAAGGCTTACCATTACTTATGTCTACACGTCTACACCTCCTTATTAGCCCTTTTTTGATTTATCTACTGAACTGTTTGTACAGCGTTTTCTAGCTCATTTGAAAAACACTCATCGCGGTTTTTCATGTATTAGTTACAGGTCAAGAGCTACTTGACAGCTCTTTGCAATCTACACATTTTGAAGTTGTGAGCCCCCACAAGCACCACGCAAGGTAATACTAACCCTTTTGTGTGGTTCTCATATTCACCTTTTAGGGAATATAACAAATCTACACAGCTATAGAATTAGCTCCTTATCTGTTCCATTCTCTTTTAATCTACAGGTTGCACGTGCACACTATATCATTCTTCCAAAGAAGAATTTTTAATTGGTATTTCCGTGACTATGACAACCCTTCTGATGAATCTTCTTTGAATAACTTCCCAAGAACAGAAACATGTCGAGATTTTTCCCTGGATTTATACAGGGAAACAATAATTTGTGTTATCTATTAGTGATCAGAAACTGATACAGTATCAGCTATATGTTGAATGTATTGCTAACTTTATGTTGACCAACCAGTCGATTGTTATTACTGAAATCCTATGTCCTTTTATATGATGATCCCGATTGAACCTTTGTGTATTGTACTTAATAGTCTGATGATGATTGTTAGTAATTGTGTGTTTTATTAACTCTTAATGTGTATCAAATTAAAGTTTATATAAAGTGTTTTTTAGAAATTTACTCAGGTGTGCAACCTGTCTTTGAGCTCTGTCTCATATATAATTTAACAGGGTGGCATCCACCATATGGTATCTGGGGCACGCCATTGTCTTGCCAGCCAGGAAATGGCCTATTCTGGAGGGTGAGTAATATAGCCTATTGAGTGTCTGAAAAGTCTACCTGAAGGTCCACACTCCACCTAGCGCAAGCACCAGTGCACGCGCCAAGGCTTAGGACCTGCGCCAGTTTATAGAACACAGAAATGCTCTTATTTTCTATACGGGGAAGCAATATATATGAAAGACATGGCTGCGCATGGTGTTCTTCAGGAAACATTGGCCAATGCTTCCTGCATGTCGCCTTGATGCGAAAATAGTTGGGAATCTGCAATGGGCTGTCTCCCAAGTGCGGTTGCAAGTCAGTCCATGTAGCAAAAAGGCCTTCCTATTGTGTTTCCCCCACATCCCCAAGGTCGTACCCACCAGATACAAAAGATGGGCAGGTTGGTACGCACCACCTACCGTATAGGGCAGTAAGGGGGCGGGAAGTGCCATGGCTCCCTTCAAATCGACGTGCTGAGGTTCAGATCGGCCACAGTCCAGTAGGTGGTATAATGCACCTGTGCTACAAGGTAATACATTTCCATGTCGGGTATGCCTATGATGCCGCAAGGAGAAAGAATGTCTGCAATTGCCCCTTCCAAGGGACCTGTCATGAGAGAAGTTATGGTGACTCTCTACTTCTCTCCTTCCTCGCACCTAGATCTAAAGCTGGCCCTTCTTTCCATTTGAACCACTCTTGAAGGTTCCTTTGTTTGTGTTTGAGGAGTGTGACAAATCTCTGGAGGTCGTCACTTCTCACCTAGGGGATCACCTTCACAAGAGTCACAAGAGGCCAGGCCGTTGAGGCTGTGACTCAATAGTCCTCCTGTGGGATGGTTCTCAGTGGGTGGATCTCATGGGAAGGAAAACCCCTTATGGGGTTAGTGGTGACCTGGGGAGAACATGGTATCCCCATAGCACACCTAACCCAACCATCCCTTCCAACCCCCTACCTGTAACACCTCCTGTGTGTACCCATATATCTTTGCCATGCCAGTAATATTGAGAGTACTGGGGCGAGGAAGAGTGTAGACTCCAGAAGGGACTGGTATCACCTATGTACTGAGACAAGGGAGAGACCAACCGACCACTGGGAGTTCGCAAGATCAGTACTGAAATGAGGAAGTAGTGCAGAAGAATTAAGATGACCTTTAGAAACCATTGGGAGCGGTCCAGTCTACACAGACGTTCTATTGGTCAGAACATAACTGAAATAGAAAATGAAAATTTGAACCAAGAGAGAAATCCTCCCTCGAGGTACCAGAAGCTTCAAGAGATGCTGGAGGGACTGCAACACTGAAACTGCAACAAACGGAATGCTTGCCCAGAGGCATCCCTGACAGATCTACTCTGGTTTGGTAGGAAGCCAGAGTACAGGCGGCATATCTACACACCTAGTGCATGCCGTAGAGTGGGCGGCATCCCTGAAAAGTTCCCCACTTGCCTGGGGTGGCCATAGCAAACTTAAATTGGTGTTCTGCACTCACTTACCCTCTCCAGTAAGGAGGAGCTATCAGCCGACCCATAGCCTCAAAGCAGATTGCCGATACTACAAATGTTTTTTTTTTTTCTTTTTAAAGAGAGAGTCATCCCAGTGTGGGTTCCCCTTGTTCTCTGCTACTTTCACTGATGTTTTTTTTCACTGCCTGGTTCATCAACTGGTCCTCATGCATAATGTGACAAGGTGGGGCCCCATTTTATAGGACAGTTGTATTTACTTTATTTGGATCCTTCCGTCCTTCTTTTGACTGACACACTCCTTCACTCCTCCCACTTTCTTACATTGTATACCAGAAGTCGAAGTATGCGTTTCATCAAATATCATCCACGTAGTGTGTAAATTCACAGTGGAATCTATATCAGCTTTCATATACGGATGTGAGGGACAATTCTTCTGCGGTCACATAATTTAAAGCAGCAAACTGAGTGAATTGCCAGCAGATGTTTGGCCATGTTAAGCCCAATTATTTACCTGTGACCCGCCCTAGCATAAACCTTGACTTGTGTAATAAGAGGGGTTGGGGGAGTCAGACTACAGTCTTCCCTTGAGCTGTTGGGTGTTCCCCCTGAGGTCAATTTCAATCTTACCAGCCATTTGATTACAGCCATTGGTTTATGTCCAGAACTTTTGAACTTCATGAGACTGTTGGACCACTTGACAATCCATAGTGAAAGGGGCCCCTAGGGGACCCTGACCTCTATGGAAACAAGGCGGGTCACCACACACGATAGAGACGCCAGACACGAGGTTGTATTCCCAAAGCTTTTTATTGCAAAGCAAAAGTCTCAGTTGGCCAACTCGGTCTCACGCCCCGCGACGTGTATCTCTAGACCTCAAGGGACGCAAGAGAGTGAATTATGTACATCAGTTACATATATACAAAATGCATATCAAACAATCAGCTATGACATGTATAACACCCCTCTTCATTGGGTTTCTTTGAACTTGGTGTGATGATGGACATCTCTGACCACTATGACACCTTCAAACATCTATTCTAGTAACAATTTGCAATTTGTGAGTGCGTAGGCATCTTTCGGTTTTTGAATAGAACACAGCGCTTCTGTTCTTGGAAGCGAACTACATACAGGGGGAGTTGCATTCTGGACCTTGCTATCTATTAGGTGCTATTCGTGTCCTGGGAGCCGACATGCTCTTAGCGGGCTCAGCAAAGGGGGGCCATTAGAAAAGCATAATTCAAGCCTTTAGCGGTATTATTCTAACATATTCTACCATATAACGAGACTGGCTGGCAGCTGTGAAATGATTAAATGCCCTGCGGCTCTGCTTCAAGGCTACATTAAGGAGGGAGCCGGGCATTCTTCCTGGCGCTGCCTACATTTGTGTTTCAGCGAAACTCTTGTTATCCTCTCGGCCCTGTGGCCTTGTCCTTTTCATATACAAACAACAATGTTCCACAATCGAGCAGTGTAAGCGGAAAATATACTGCAAAGCAATAGGAACAGAAAGCAATGACCAATTGCTAGAAAACAAAATGGCGATTCTTGTTACATCAAAATGGCCATTCATTGGAAAACTCGAAAACCTATATTCTGTCGTATCGTGCATGAGATGGTTGGCCCACGGCCACCAAAATGCGTTTGCGGTCTCAAAGTAGATTTCTAGACGACAATAGGTGGTGGACTGGAATTTGCATTTAATATTTAACATAGCACTTTTAAACCGTAGGGTTTCATTTTCTTTTACTGCCGCTGCTCTCCTTGATTTATTTCATACAGTTATTTTATATTTTTTAAATAGCTTGTCTCATTCTGTGCTATTTTAGACAGGATTGTATACCTTTTTATGGTTCAATAGATTTTGATATGTTTGATCGTAGGAACCTGAGGGACACTCTGGTCAGAGCAGAAATACCACCTAAAGACAAACAGATGGTCCTACAAACTAAAGAAATCGGCACTTTCCCTTGTCTATGCTGTACTCATTGTAACAACGTCATAAAAGGTGAAAAAATTGTTCACCCATATACTGGGAAGAACATTAAACTACGCCACTATGCCACCTGCATGTCATCCGGGGTCATTTATGCGATCAAATATCCCTGTGGCAAACTATATGTGGGTCAAACCACAAGACCTGCCAAAGAACGCCTTACGGAACACAAATCCAATATTAGATGTAAAAACATCAAATCCCCCCTCTCCAGACATTTCATGGAGAATAACCACACAATTGCACAATTAAAATTTCAAATCCTTGAAGTTGTAAAAAAACCACCCTACAGGGAAGGGGACTGTGCATCGATGCTCTCACGTAGAGAAAAATATTGGATACACACACTGAACACATTACTACCTAAGGGGCTTAATGACAAATTCTCTCTAAAATGTTTTATCTGACTTTTTGCTAGATTGTGTCTCTTTAAATGCTAGCTCTGCTTGCACTCAACAGATCTCTGTGTATTGTCTTTTTAAACATAATTGTCGCCTTAAGTAAGATGTTTTTTCATGTATCATTATACAATCACATTCCCTCCATAGACACTTGGGCCATTTTGGACCTCTCTCCAATTTATAACTGCTACTAGTAGCGAATTCAGTGTTACCTTAAGAATATTTGTCTGTTTCACGCACAATGTAAATCCAGAGTCACCATATCGGAATTTAGATGGCCAATTTCTTGGCCAATTTCTTTTCCGCTTGGATACAGGCTTTTCTGAATCTAAACCATTGTAAGTAGCTCACACATTCAACATGATTCAATTCTACTTTGGACATCTCTCCACCTTTGTGGGATGTATTTACCCATGCATCCTAGCCCTACCTCAAAACTGTGCAGTACTGACATGGAAAACATCATGATGGCCAGAGCTTCCCAGAAAATGCACAGGGAAATGCATGAAGAATAGGCTGCCACCCATTTTTGCCGATGTTATGTGCACAGAAGGACACTGCCTAAAACCACCATTGGACTACCCACACAGTAGTCTGAAACCCTTGGGAATGGCAATGCTGATTGCCAAAAGCAAACCCATAACTGTTGGGAATTCATTTCTTAAATCCCAAAAATGGGTGCAGTACCAGTACTCACCACTATCCAAAAGCCGGCAGTTTAAAACCACCCTGTGTTTCTCTGAAGGCAGGCTCAAACTGTCTATTTTAAACATTGCAACACATCTAAAAACTCACTGGACACCAGCAGACATTTGGTAGAATGGAGTGTTGTGTGCCTACAAAATCTGGGAAATGAAGAGCCCAAAACAATGCTTATAACAAGACTGGCTGAGCTGTGGATTGCAGCAGTCTAAGTTGCACTGGATTTAAAGACACTAAAATCGAAAATGTTAGATTAAATGAGTGACCTATGTTTGGTGTCACATGCCTTTGTAACTGTTTAAATGTCATAGTTTTAAACTTAGAATCACCCTTCTAGCTGCATATGTGAAAATGTTTAGTTTTATTTGAATGCAGAAACTGGGGAACAGAAATGACAGCTTAAAGAGATTCCAATTTGCCTGGCAACTACCCCCATCAGGAGTGAAACTTGAGTCACAGCTGTGTTCCCAGGCCTAGCTGCCCTTTTGCTGCTCACACTAAGGATATGCCATCTATCTGATAATTGAATTACCTGTGCTCTGCAGGAAAGTGAACAAAGCCCTGTCCTGGCTCAGGCAAAGGTTTTATTGGCAGGAGTCGTAAATGGTCGTAAAAAGTGGCTTCCTCCTGAGGAAAGGGGAGGGGCACTGCCTGTGAGAGCAAGCTGGCTTGGCAGAACTGGAAAAACCAGAATTCTACCTTGTGCTGAGAGGAAACCACACCCCTTTGGAGCCAGAACATAACTTTAAAAAGATGAATAACTCATAGAGCGGACATGTGAAAATTTTATAAATGATACCATAATTCTTGTGATTTTTCTGCCCACAGTTTAAGAGGTTTTTAGAACCGGTGGTATGTTCAGGGGGGTGTCAGCGGAAAAGTGGGGATAACTCTAAATGTATGCATGTTAAAAATCTGAAACTTCATCAGTTAATGTCCGTACTCCCTGCGCACATGTATGTAAAGTTGGGTCAATGTCAGAAATTGCAAAATCAGTTAAAAAGTGAAATATGTGCCATTTCTGAATGCAAGCTCCCAGGAAGAGCAGAGTTTGAACAGGGGATACCTCCTGTAATGCATGATGGGTGCATATGATTTTAAAACAATATGTACCTCTGCAAATATGTATTTGTTTCAAATCTAGATTTGTGTGTAAGTTGACAGGAGGAGTGGACTTTCTGCAGGCTGTAAAATGACATCACTCTGACTCACAGTTCATTCCCCAATCAAATGATAAATGGAAGTTTGACCAATTAGAAGCTGAGAGAGAGGTAGGGTCAGTGATGCTAGAACACACCCACATTCTAAACACATAAAAGCAGACAGTCAGGACAGATAGGGACCTTCCAAATCCATCTGCAGCGGGACGCTCTGCCGGAAAAATCCATACTTACCTCCATCAACCTTCAGAGAGCAACATAGAGACTTCAAATCCATCAGGCCAGACCAGAAGCAGAGTAGAGCTGACCTGTTAGCAGAACCAGAGAGAGCTGACCCAGATCACTGTGAAGTGCCGAGACCAGAGGCGAGTCTAAAACCCTGACCAGATCCGTGATGAGGCCCATTTCACTCAAGAATATAGTGTGAGTACATAGTAAAACTGTGTAGAACCCATCTCTTAGTTAAAATAATATAATTCAATCCATTTTAACCTAAGTAGAACTGCAGCTTAGCAATTGTGTTATCCTGCCATCATTTTTAAAGCTGAAAAAGTGTGCGTTTAAAATTTCAAATCTGAAAAACGACCTTTATTCAATCGTTCATATCTCCGCAACCGTTTGTGCTAGAGACTTGCAGTAACTTTCATTTTGAAGCTGAGATCCTAGGCTTTCCTAGGAACGATAGAGATAGTCCTTGTGGTTCCTCTGTAATAGCGCTCGGCGCATCCGCGAATTTTGCCGCGATTTGCAAATTTCTTCACATGTAAAAACTGCTGCTGCTTGCCTTCCATTTGCCAGAAATTCGTTTAACCTGCTAACTATCCCTGCCTCATTGCTAGTGTGAGCCTGGACTAATATTAGCTAGATACCACTCACCCTGAACCTCTGAAAGGGAATTAAAAAGCATTTCCAGCATATTTCTCATCCATTGCTAGCACATATCAAAGCATTTGGGCCTGTGTTTTCAAAACTCCTATCTGTTTTCTGTAAGCTTGCTGGGATTGAACTGAATCACATTTGATTGCATTTCTGAGAACTGTGTGCTTCCTTCCATTTCCTTGCATTGCATCAAGGGGGGGAGGGGATTGCCAGAGAAAAGTGATTACCTTGTTTGTTGAAATCATATTGAGTATTTTCTGTACTGCATTCATTGAATATTGCATCCACCTGAGCTTACATAAAGCATTCTGTACCACCTTCTTCTTTTGTTCCTATTCACCTGTGTGCTATCTTATCCATTTCATCTCAACTCATTAGTGATTATAAAGAAGTGTGCTAGTGCCAGATTCTCCGTTGTTGATCTTTATCATATCAGATTAAGTGTGCTATTCAATTATTAATTTATTATAAAGTGTGATCTATATATATATTTTAAATTATCAAATAAACCTTTTAAACTTGCAAAACAGAACTACTTCTTGGCTCAGTGGGGTCAGGGGGATTCCAAGAGAGGGGTGTTATATAGGGGTAGTCATCCGGAACGCATGAACTGGACCTAAAGATATATCAATAAGGG
Source organism: Ambystoma mexicanum (assembly GCF_040938575.1). NCBI lineage: Eukaryota > Metazoa > Chordata > Amphibia > Caudata > Ambystomatidae > Ambystoma > Ambystoma mexicanum. The sequence goes on from NC_090931.1 coordinate 345,503,652, forward strand.
TTTTCATTCAGTATTCTAGACTAGGCGTTAACTTAGCTGTAGTGCTGAATTGAATCCTCTTACACCTTCTAAGATGGCCGCCGCTCTCTAGCGTGTGCCCAACTTGCTATCTTACTCATATTTATCACTTTAGTCCGTTCTCTATTACTACGCATGCCTTCCTTGCTTCACGGACCAACGCCGCAGCGAGGGGCTTGTGTATCTGTACGAGCGTCCCGCGCATAGCAACAGTCTCTGGGGACATCCTCCCAGCTGGAGGGGCTTGTACGAGCTCCGTCTACTCCATAGCCCACTATTCATCAGCCGATGTTACAACTATCACAAGACCTAAGTAAGTTATTAGAAACACAAGGCGTTTTTCGCCGTGCCTCTTCAGCTTTGCATACTTACGTGTCACTTTGACACTAACTTTGAGGGGCAGCTGTTTTTCTCTATAGACCCGGCGAGCCCTGTGTGGATTATATTAGAATCCTTAGACTGCGTGCCACGCAAGCACCGCTTTGATGTAATAGTTGGTCCTACCTTGAACTCATTGGGCATCCCGCAGTGGTGAGTAGTTGCCCGTTCATTGTTTCACTCACCATATCTGCCGCTTTTGGCATTTAACACTTATAGTTGCACGCACTATTTTTCTTTTAGAGTGCACAAGATTCCGCTGTTCTCCGCTGGATGAACTATGTTGGAATTCAACTCAGAATTTCTTTCCCGCTCATATTTAGCGGCTTTCCACATGCCCTGAATTACAGGTCTTCAGTAAAACTTGGTAAGCTATTCATTTATAATTATTCGGTAGTTGACCTATGCCGATGTAATTTATAGTGCATTTCCAATTGATCATTAGAAAAATGGCCATTCTTTGTCCCGATAGTTTGTGGCTCTGGATACTATTTACAGGTGCTGGTCATGTTGACCCATTTCATTTATTTTACCCTTGCTTCCTTAAACAATGCATTACGACGACTTAATTGTTTATTTAATCTTGGGAACATGTTATTTGTTTAACGCTGAACATTAAATGCATGTAGCGGTTATGTGGAGAGTTTACAAATAGCTGATTATACATATTTCTTTATTTACAGTGTTTAATTCATTATTCTGGGCTCTTGATGAAGAGAATGAACTTCTCGAAACGCCTCAGCCACAATCAAATGAATTGAATCCTCCCTTTTTCTCGCGTTTGGAATAAAGAATCCTCTTTTACATTGGATGTCATTACTGCATTCTTTCTAAAATTTTATTATCATTTGAAGTTCATAGGAATATATATCTAATTTATTTTGATAAAAAACAGTTTCAAGGCGTCATACTGACGTTAACATAAGGTGTGCAAGGGACGGGAGGGTTCCGTTTTTGGATCCTCGTTTCTCGTCTTTTTGTACCTTTAGTAACCCTGTGCCAGGGCTACATTTCCTCCCCTGCACCCTAAAATACTCTCAACTACTGACAAACTGTTATATGAATCAATGTTTCTAGAAATTCAGTGTGTGCACCTTCTACTCTCCTCCTTAGTACTAAAGTTACACAAATTATTCATAGAAAGTGGGAGAGCAATATTTACGGTCAACACCAAACAGAATAGTGAAAACACAATAACAATGTATCTTTGGTTTGATGGAGATTGAAGAAGGGCAAAAGAGAATGTGAAGTGTGAAGAACGCAGCAGAAGTGGGAAGTGAGGCAGTGCTAATAGTATGCTCTATGTACAAAAGATGGTTGAAGGTAAAAAGGAGTAGCATTGCAGAGATATTAGGAAATCTCTCCTCAATGCCTTTTTTAAGAAAGACACAAAGAGTTTCTGGAGCCTTGTAGGGACGGGGACCAGCGAAGACCAAAAGCAAATTTCATGTAAAGTCCTTGAGTCAGCTTGGCATACGCACTTCTCGTCAGTGTACAGGAATCCAGAATTCTCTAGGACAAAAGTCAAACAGGGATGGAGACCAATATGGGAGATTATTTTATCTTAAAATTGGGTGAAGTTACCGTTGCACTCAAGAGTAAAAAATCAGAAAAAGCCCCCGGACCAGATAAAGTGCAGGTGGATTTTATAAAGCTGAACCTTCGATTTGGGCCCAATACCTCACAACGTTTTTTAATGCTGCCCTGGTAGCAAACCTTGTTTCCGCATCATTGAACCCAGGCTGAAATTGTTCCATTATACAAAAAGGGCAGACGAGAAGATCCTGGGTACTATCGACCGATATCGTTGCTGGACACAGGGGGGAAGATATTTGCCAAATCACTATTGACCCACCTGGAGTACTGGATGGAAAGAGACAATGTTCTACATCACCTATCGGATGGCTTCTGGTCAAATATCAGTACGGTCGACCAATGCCTTAGATTGGCTCTCATATGTGACAAATATGTCATTTTAAACTTTATTTCACATTTGTGGATTTAAAACGCCAGGAGGTCTGGTTAAATCAGCTGCATGCATTTGAAGAATGTTGTGATTGCAATGGAATTTCCATTAATGTTAAAAAACAAAAACCATGATTTTTAGGAAAAATAGAAACACGCGGCTTAATGACATCTTCCTAAAATTGAAAGGGGGACCAATAGAACAAGTGAAAGAATATGACTAACTGGGGGTTCGCTTCACAGAAAAATGTAACTGGACTGCCCAAATCATCAAAGCAAATATTACATTAAATGAATATGGTGGTGCAATTGTAAAATGTGCCCAGGTTTATGCAATGGGGCTATTAAGGTATCATTAGAAGTTTATTCTGCACAGGCCCGACAAGCAGCTCCATACAGGGCGGAACTGTGGGGAGGAACACATTGTGATAGGTTAATCTATCACTGAAAATAATATTATTAAACATCTATTGGGTCTCCCCCACAGTGTTCCAAATATTTGGGTCTTTGTAGAGGTTAATATGCAGAGAATTGGTTTCCTGTGTAGATTTAAACCTCTCCTCTACTCGGCAAGGGTATGGTCCTCTCCGGGACTAGCCGTGTACAGATCTTCAAATGAAGATATTCTCTCACAGGAGGATTGGCAATCACTCCCTTGATTGAAATACCTGAAAGTGGGCCAGTACTTTATTGGCCACTGTGAATATTGGTCAAACCCCCAATAAATTGATCGCAGTGTAAAGTGAAATATCAAGGTAGCTTTAACAAACAATGAAGTCGGTGTCCTTCTCACTCACAGCTGAAGCAGTGAGAGGGGAAAAAAGTACTTGGAGTGCAAGCAGACCATTGGCTATGAAATTCATCTAGATATTGTTTCCCCAAAACTCTCCAGGGCATTGTATTTAAAGCTTTGGCTTGAAATACTGCCCCTGGCAGACCTAGTGCACAAATAGAACTGTGATCATTCAACCAAATGCCCTATGTGTGAAAATGAGATCGAAAATGTAACGTATGTTTTCTTATTCTGTCCGTTGTACCGGAAAATCAGGAAAAGATACCTTAAGCTATTATTTATATAGAGATCAATAATACTTGTAAAAGACGCTCTAACACTATGCACTAACCCAAGGGATGAACTGGCAGTGCATCTGGTTGTGAATTATTTGATGGCTTGGAGGGTCAGATCACGTTTTACTGTTTAAGATCACTAGGGGTGCTAACTGAGTGTTTTAATAGTGTATAGGTCTCTCCTGTACATGAAAAAATAATGATCTTAACGATTTGTTTTTATTATGATTTCTTACCTATTACGTTGCATATGTTTGAGGAATCATTTGATCAATTTGAATTGTCATATATTGTGTAATTTGTTGTGATGGTTTCACTAGGTTTCTTCTTGCTAGCTGTTTTGATTTTAAATGTGTTGTTTGGCTGATTGTTTTTATGATCTAAGTTTTCAGGGTAAGTACAAATCGCATATTTGCATTATTCCAAATGGTGAATGCATTTTATTTTTGTGATTTACAACAGTGAAAAGGCTGCACTGCGATAGTCCTATATACATATTCATTAAGATACCCTTACACGGTTGATATTTGCTGCCTTTCCTGGCTGCCTCATAGTACACAGTGGGGGTCATTACGACCCTGGCGCTAAGGGGTTAACGGCGCCGTAAAAGGCTGCAGTGCCGTTAACCCCTTAGTGCCTAATTACGAGAACCCTTTGCGGGACCCGACCTGAAAGGCTGGTCTGGAGCAGCCGTTAAAGTAGGGACCCGCAAAGGGACCTTCGAGGTAAATACGATACCGCAATTTGCGGTATCGTAATTACCGCCTTCCTCAGTCTCATTGAGCCCTATGGGGCAAAAATGGGAATGGGGAAGGGCCAATGTTCAATGGGGAATTACCGCCCCGCCAACCTTGGAATGGGGTGGTAATTCCCCATTGAACATTGGCGGACTCGTTACAACACCGGCAGCAACCATGGTGCTAATAGCACCATGGGTTACCGCCAGTGTTGTAATGAGGGCCAGTGTTTAGTTTGCTGTAAAATCATTGACATAGGTGCACATCCGTGTGTGTACGTTTAAACAAGGATCAATAAAGTTTGTTGACACAGTAAAAACATGGTTTCCTAACAGTATTTATTCTTCCTGTGAAGGAAACGGTATTCACTGAATGAAACATATCTGCACTTGTAGAACGTTGAAATGGTTCCATTTAAAATAGTCTTAAGGTATGTGTGCGTCTTTTTATCGCTGATAATCTTTGTCCTTATGTCTTTGACAGATTTCTTGTATACAATCTGGACACCCTGTTGGTACCCCCACAATCCCTTTCTAAACCTCTATGCCTCTCTTTTGAGTGTGTTTTTAGTCTGATCCAATGCAACCCTTGTTATACATGAACCAAGATAAATGAGCAACTAGAACATGCAGGGACCTGAAAAGAGTCAAGTCCCTGGTAACTGTAATCCAAATACAAAGTGTGTCAAAAACACTTTTTTCCTAAACATTGATTTGTTCCAAATTATTAATCTACTGCGTGTGACTTCACAGTTGATAAGTTACAGTTTCTACTGTTCTTAGACTGTGGCACCTCCATGATCATATTTAGAGTGCACACAGTGGACCACAGGAAAAAGTACAGTGGCAGCCATGATAGGCAATAGAAACAGCACACCTGTGTGTTTATATGCATATGCTTAATATATACAAAACATGTGTGGGTATTAAAAGGAGATTCATACATTTCTCACGGAAGCAAGGAAAGTGCTTGAGATAAGATTTGTATGCAGGAATGACTCAAGTTGAAAAAAACTGTAAGGATATGAATGGGCTGCCAATGAGATGATAGATCTGTCACACAACCTGCTGGGGAAACCATGTACAGTAACCATGGGTACAACCAAAAGTCTGTATATCGAGGAGTTTGATCAATACTGAGCAACATGGACATTTTGATACTGGACTGATTATAAGACTAGCAAAAACGAGGACGAGATGACCAGTTCAAGCACGGTATATAGTAACTTGAGAAGAGAGAAAGGCACATTGTTAGATTTAATTAAGAAAAACAACTAATCATTATGATTTTGCAAACAATTACAATGCAAGGCATTCGTTCATATATTAGGCAATCTGTAAAGACTATTGAAACAAAACATTTTTCCTGCTGATATTCTTTTTAATTTTTACAAATGACAGTACAGAAAGTTTCCTTTTAGTAGGCAGCCCTCAATATACAAACCTTGCAACTGAAAACGTGGTCTCCAGACTTTTCACAAATATGTGGATGCTAATGGCAGAGCAGCAATGCAGTAGATTGACAGCCTGACATGTCAAAGGCTGTAGCTCGGAGTGGCTGAAGATGAGCTGGTGTACATTTCAAAATGTTGTTCCTTACATACATTCCCATTGTCATTCATACTGGCACTACATCCTAACTTTACAACAAAAAGACGTATGCACTAAAAAGAAAAGAGACTTTTAAATGTTTATTTTTCTCACCTTATCATGAGCAGATTTGTTAATGAAGGATCGTAAATCCAATGACATGAGCTATTTCAATATTTTAGCCACCAAGTGGGGGTATGAAATCGGCGAGCAGAGTAAAAAAGCAATTCTGGTGTGATGCATAATCATGGATGGCTGTAGGAAACTACTGTCATGGCTGTACTCATATGTGTGTTTGTATACATTTATAGGTTAACTAGGTCAACATAAACGGTTTAATGTTCCTGATGTGATGTACCATCCAACCCCAATCCTCTGGTCAATAAATAGTGAGTGATTGCTCAAAACTTGCAATTTATTGTAAAGAATTGAGTCAACTTCAACTCCACCTTTTCACCAAGGAAACCACTACAATTAAATAGCTACAAGAACAATTGGTTAGTAAAACACACAAATCCTGCCTACACAAATCTCACTAGTGGTTCTCACACAAACATTACTTTCAGTAATCATTTTTCTCTATATATATATATTATACTCTAAAGTATACTAGGCATTTAAGATGCACACCTTCAATGATTGCTTCTACAAAAGCACCACAGTTTACTTCAATGACCACATTGCCACTTTTTGGCCAATGTGTATACATGTTTAAATAGATCATCTCAACATTTTACATGAACGCTTGGTTTTCTCCAGTATTAAGACAAGTATGGCTCAGAGAAAAGTTACTTGAATTATAGACATTTATCAATACATATTAATGTCACTTGGTTCCCCAATATGTGTGTGGGGTTCTGAATGTATTGGCTATGTGCAGATCATTTAAATGAAGATAATGGCCAGCTTGCATATGACTCCTAGAGGTTTGGATTTGGAAAATAATACTGTCATGGATTGTGCTCTCTCCTCTGAACACACATGTAGTCTTCTTAGAATATGTGTGCGCAGCTTTCAATGAACATATGTGGAAGACTTTCGATTAAGATGTGTGTGCTACTTTGAATCTATATATGTGTTTGCAATGTTCAATTTATTCCTATTTATTTTCTTTCTGAGCTACAAGTTTGGGCTGGAGATGTAACCTTCTCCAGTAAAATGTATAACATTAAAGCATCCCTTCCATGTCGCAATACACATAGGTCTTCCTGTGCACTTCAAGATAAGAGACTACATGGGTGTAACACTTTGCATGATTTTCTATGAGTATAATGCATTTTCTGTGCTAGTTATAGTTGCAGAAACATCTAATTCATGATTAGACCCACACTGGCTTCACATGTATTTGCATGATATAACATTAGACAATAGTTTGCCATGACTATACTATGGTCTATGTGATTCTGTGTCAACATAAGAAAAGGCTTCTATTTAGTGAGGCTTAATTTTACAAAATCACTTTGCATTTAAGTGATACCAAACTTCTGTCTGTTTTAAAATGCACCTTTCAATGAAAAATACATTGGGTGTTAAGGAAATGACATCTCACTTTAAACTACATGTAATTTAGATACACAGATCATTTTATCTAACACTGCACCTAGATCTTTGTCATAATGGGATTTTGCTCTGAGTCCCATTCCCTTTCATTCCCATCATTTTACCTTGGAAAGTAGAGGGACAATTTGGAGTTATCTCCGGATTGTACTTACATTTCAAATATTATTTTGTTATTCATTCAGCTTAGACCCTCAATCTGGAGCTCCTGACTCAGCAAGGTCTATTTTCAGATGGCTGTCTGAAATCCATCTCACTCTGAAAGTGTGTCTATTCCTTTCTCCAGTATGGCTAAGAATCAGCCATCCAGATGTTGTCATCTCAGTTCCCCAGTCATCTCTATCCAGTGATATCTGGAAATATTCTTCTGTATTAAGCATTCATATGTTCTTAATATCCCAGTGTACATGCTACTATATATCGTTGACTCCTCCCTGGAACTTGTGACAAAGGTGTAGCTTCCACCAGCCCGATGATGCAAGAGGGAGAGGTGAGCTCACTCCTAAACCTTTTTAAAATGTCTTTATGTCAAAAACCACTGTATGTGAATATGCAAGATTTATACAATCAATATCATCAGATTATGTAGATTAGTGCTCACAATTACATATGCCACATGTCCCTATATAATGCATATTTTCAGAGATAATCAACGGTTCTCTTTATCTCCAGATTATTCCATCACACTTGTCAGCACATTTCATATGGGTTGGCATATATTTGTCTATCTATCATTTGCAATTGGTCTTATGTTTCCTAAAGCTTCCCTTGTAAAGTAATGATTTTTCAAATGATTATCTTTTTAGGGTTAAAACACAACACATATACTTTGCTATTTATTTTTTGAATGACGAAATGCCAACTTTGGCATGCAGAAGGCACTGCTGATATTCCCCCTTCACATTTTCCTCCCTGAAATGAATGTATGGCAAGATAAGGATTATGGGCTGTTGCATGGAGATTAGATAAAGTATTGCATGACTTCATCTTATGGATTTTTTTGAGGAGCCAGAATGAGGAATGTGACAGGCCCCTTTGAAGTTCTTGGGCACAGAACCATCTAGCAGTGCTTGAATTGCCTAATCTTCAGAGCCAGATTGAACACATTCAATCTAATGGTGCTGTGTAGTGTCATGTCTTGTGATATGAATTCATGAACTGGGTTGGGTTTTCAGAAAGCTGAATTTTCAGTCAGTTCAAGTTACATCCGGCAATATGGCTGAGCACATCTCATAAAATAAAACTTAAGATGCTTCTTCCTGTTTCTATGTTACATTTCACATTATTTAATATTAAAATTCACAAATGCAATAATATCATTTCCCCAGAAGCTCACCATTGAAAGAAAGAGGGCACATTTTAAAATGATGACAGATATTTTTCTCCACACATGGCATCAAAATTTGAGGAATATGCTGCGGAATCGAGTTCTTTTTGAGATTAAAGGCTGCACAAATAAGTGATCTAGGACCCTGGAATGAAGCACCTGTGGAAGGGTTCCTTGAGGTTTTAAAGTTTAAAGCTCTGAATAAATGTCCTTAGGTCTGCTAAATTCTCTTGGATGTGGTAACACACTCTCTTTTGCACCCTATACAGTTCCTGTTTGGTTCTCAGCCAGTCTCTACATTTAATTAAACGGCCTTTGCAATGGTTTTCGTTTGTGGGATTAATGTTTCCTCTGTTGAAAATGTTCTCAGGTGCATTTATTTATACCTTACATTTTACAAAAGCATCACTTTCATCATGTCAGCTAGCAAAATGCACAGCAATAATCATAATTCTGTGAATGTTGCCTGTCTCGCTCATTCAGAAAAGCTTTCTGTTCTTGGTTTAATTTAGGAGAATGGCCCTTGTTTCCATAATTCCCCACATGGGGTGAATATAGATACATTTAAAACACACCTGTCAGTAACTATTGTACTATATCATATGTTTAGTTTTTTGGTGCGAGAACCATGATTAAAAATGATGCTATCATGTGTGAGCAGACAGAATTCAAATACTAGGGAGCACTATAGAAATAGTTAGATTTATAATTGTACATGGAGTTTTTAAAACCAAAATACAATGGTGTGTAGTCTTTCATGGACTAAACTATGAATCTCTGCAATACATCTATCTTGCAAAGTAGCAACTTGTTTGACACATCACACTGATAATATATAAATGCAATAGATCCAGGTTTTCTAAAAGCAGTGATTGAGAAAAAATGGACGGGACTGAGTGGGACTCCACAAGTTTGAAACAGTTGCAGTGTTATAAATGTTGCCTACAGACCTCAAAAACAGCCATACAACTTTCTGAGCTACCTAGTATTCAAACACAGGGGAAACTCTCACTAAAGGTGCACATGTGTGCACAGCAGTAGCTTTCAGGTAATATCCTGTATAGGGCAGTCATACTGGGCATCCAGTCTTTGTTCAGGTGGTGTACAGGTAGCAGCAGAGTGCCCTGGGATGTTGCATCGCTGTGTTCTCTCTCTTTCTAATGTGGCCAGCTAGCTAGCTAGCCAGGTATGCCTCCATATCCTTATGTGTCCCTGCTTCCGATAAATGTAAGTCTACTGACTATTCTTCCTGGCCACAAAAAAGTAATGAATATATGACAAGGATTGGTTTGATGAATTGGAGTTTGATTGCCCTGTTCACATCTACATACCTAAGCACTGGATTTCCAGGCACTGGCCCCCGCTGCTCACTAGGGGGTTGCGAAGGGATGTGCAGACATTATCAAGAGGGAGCCAGGGACCCATCAGGCACCACCCGAGCAATGCTACTGAACATAGTAGCGGGCATTTGTGTTTCCAACATGTAGTACTGCTATGTTTCCCGATAGGCCAAACCTGCTTTTTGTTTGCTGCCTCCATTCTATTACTTCGGGTTGCTATAAAAACAAATTATGTTGCATCTTGAAACTGCTTACTGCTGTATATTTTATTTTACTTTGATTATATTGGGGCCTTATATGCAGGGGCCAGTGCGTATGAGTGCTTCCCGGTGCCAAAGTCATATGGCCACAGTCAGGATGTAAAAACAGATACAAACCATTGACATTTAATTAGGGTTAGTAAACAAATACTTTCAAGGCACAAGCGAATATGCTTCAGAATTGCTAAGGAGACAAAGACAGAAAGTAGGTGAGCAGGGACAGGAGAAATGAAGGGAGGGTAGGATTGGAATGAAAGTAAATGCAGTTTACTGAAGAGGTAAAAGTACTATGGCTCTGAAAGTGCATACCAGGTAAGTGCTATTGTAGTAAAAGGGAGACGGAATGAGGGAGGGAAGGGGAGTTGGGAAAATTGTTAACCAAGGTGAATGATGGGGAGTAGGGAGGGTCGTTTGCGGTGTGGTCGTGCTTATATAGTTGAAAAAGGAGATGTTTGGATGAAAGACAAAGTGGAGTTATGTGGGTGAAGTGTTTGGTGTATGAAGGTTGAAGCAGGTGGTGTGCTAGGTTTGTAATAGAAGGTTGGCAGTTTACCGGTTTTGGGATCGTTTTTGAAAGTGTTATATATGGATTCTTCTGAGATGAAGTGTGATAGTTTGTTCAATAGTTTGGGGGCAATGGAAGAGAATGATTTGTCTCAGGGTTTTTTGCACCGCAATTTGGTTAGAGGCATGAGGGGCAAGAAGAGTGGATAGTCTTATAGGAAATGTTTAGGATGTTGAGTTATATTTTAGTTTTGATGGGTAAGTTGTTGATTGTTATTAGAGTTGGCATGATATGTTTTTAAGGCTTGAGGCTTAGTTTGCATCTTATTTTTATTTTGGGTAATTTTTTGTGGTTTCCTAGACCTATATAGAGAGAATTGCAGTATTCTAGTTTGGAAAGTATTAGCGCATTGGTGATGATAACCTTTTGATGAAGTTCCAAGTATGGTGAGCATCTTTCTGAGGATGCCTAGGAGGTAGTTTGTTCTTTTGATGAGGTCCTTTCTATGTGGTTTAAGGGATAGGTCACCATCTAATAGGATTCCCAGGTTCAGTGTTACTGAAGTAAGTGAAGAGGCGGTTCTTTGGTCAGTGCACCAAATAAAAAGAAGTTGATGACTGTGTATGGTGGCAAACACCATGACTTCTTTCTTGCTGGTGATGGGGCATACAATCATATGAGACATCCATATTTATATGACACTACGTCATTGGCTAATGGAGTTGTTGGATTCCATTGCACTCATTATGAGCTGGATGGTAACGCAGTGGTCATTCTACCTCACACTTACCATTACTGCTGTGGTATCCGGCAGAATTACTGCAGTATTATGACTTGGCGGGAGCACTCACACACCACTGCCGGCAATGGTAATTCCCTCTGGCAGAGTTACCAGTGAAAATCAGCATCTGGCTGCAAGTCCCCTGGATACGACAGAATTACTGTTAGCGCTAGATTCAGCACTTATTCTGCCAGCTGTATTACCACCAGCAGAATTAGAGCAGGCAGAAATTGCATCATCGCTAGAATGGTAAGCACAGCGGTGGCCATCTGGAAAAATACAATCCACTCTCAATCTCTGATTTCCTGTTGCCATCCAGACAACATACGTCTGGTAAATGTCACAGGAAAAGGGAAAGGCAACACTGTCTGAGATGAGGCTGCAGCTCCAGGTACTTTTGATAGAAGTAGTCTATCACAGCAATATGGCAGCAAGCTGCACATGACTAAGGTGGTGGCAGTGGGCATCGTCCCACGGGACTGTGACGACTTCAGGAAGAAGTAGTATGAGCTAAAGGTCTGGGTCTGCAGTATCATAACCAAGCAGAGGAGAGAGAGCACACCCACAGGAGGTGGCCCTGTGGAGCCCCTTGTCCTGACATGGCTTGAGGAGAAGGCCAGCTCCATCCTCCACATGTAGGGGATTGAAGGGATTGGCAGAACAGAACAGGAGTAGCCAACAAAGGGGATGGCAGGAAGTCTATCAGTCCCCACACCACAATGAATGCATTGGGCAAAAGCATGTGTTCCCCAGCATAGATTAGCACAATTGAGAGCTCAATGGGCAAACACATGGCAATCAGTGCACAGGTACAGCGAGTACACACATGTGCCAGGGGAGGTTCAATAATGTAGTAATGTGCATGCACTGTAGGTGAAATGTGCATGCAAAGCCATGGAACCATGAGAAGCACCCATGTGTGCTGGAACAGTCCATGTTGCCAATTGAACCCCCAGTGCTGCCACAAAAACAAGCAACATTGTCAGGCCAACAAGCAACGTGCACATGCATGCACTGTGTATAATCTCAGCAGGCACTACATCCACCTAGCAGTAGTTGACCAAATCCCATATCACACGAGTGTCTTATTACCCCACTAACATGTATACTAGATGACTGACAGTATGGCATTATCCACCACACAAGTACACAGTAGACTGACACCAATAGGTCAGGCCCTCCACTGCCTGATACATCTCCACTGAAGGCAATGCTTCTGTTTCCACCCATGCAGAGGCCGGACTGTAGAGCAGTGGGAGGAAGAACAGGAGAGCAGCAGCAAGGCCACATGAGACCACCACTGTAACAACTTTGACAGCACCTGGACACCCACCGAACCCACTTCGGTGCCCAGTGGAGCCTCCACCAGACATGCAAGTGGTATGGAAAATGCTGAAGCAGGCGCAGCCACAGCCACATCATGGCCAGCCCCTCTGGTGATTCCAAAGGATGATGTTCACATGCCAGCACCCACCCATCTGGCCACTGACACGCTCTCCTCACCAGTGGGGACGTGTACAAGTCTGTTGCTGACACAGGCAGCAATGGCTCCATGCATGAGGAGGAGGAGGATGACACAGGATACCATTGACCCTGTTCCAGCCCCATGCCTCCCCAGAGCCCGACCCCAGTGACACCTGACACCATGGCTGAGCTAATGGTGAGACTGGATGCCATGGAGCAGCACCAGACCTCCATAGAACAACTGGCAGGCCAGCAGGTGCATCACATGCAAGCAATGAGGGACTAACTCCAGGGATCATGGCGGAGTATTTCCTGTTCCTGCTGCCAGACCACTGCTGCCATCCCCACTGTAGGGCAGCGGATGCAGGAACACACAGAGGACATGTCAGCCTTAGCAGAGTCCCTCAATACCTTCATGCATTTGACACTGCAGCACATCCAGAGCCAGGGGCCCGACCCCTCCGGCTCGATCAGCTGCACGGATAGATCAGTGCCCAGCACCCAAGGTGCCACTCCTCATGCAAACAGTGATTGAGATGGCTATCAAGGACATGATTATATGTTGCTAACAACGCAATGTATATTTTGGACATAGTCTCAAGAGAGATGGCTGGTGAAGGTATGTTGTGGATAGTGCATTGGGGATGTGGAGGCGGGTGGGGAGGGTGAGTTGGGGATGTTGCATTGAGAATAGGGGAGGTGGGTGTGTGGGGAGTGTGTTAACACATTTGACTATTAAATTTAAGTTCACATAAAGCAATGCTAGACATTTCTCATTGTGTGCATGTGATTAATCCATTACTTGGCTATATACAGACATGCATAGCATGTGGATATCATTGTGCTAAAAATAGATTATCTATGTGTTCTTGCTTAACCAGCCAACCATCCCTACCCTCTTCCTGCCAACTGCATGCCAACACAGTTCCTGCAGGTAGTGAGTCCTCCTCTTCTGGGGGTGGCATGTCATCACATCAGGGAGCAGGGGGACATTCCAGCTGAGGCAAATGTTGAGCAGCATGGCACAAACAATAACACTATGTTTTACCTTCTCTGGGCTGTACATCAAGGCCCCTGCAGTCCAGTGACCCATCAGAAATGACCCGTCAACAGTCCAAGGTCTACTCGATGCACAGCCTGGTCCTAACATGTGCCTCATTGTAGGCCACCTCCTGTGGCGTACATGGATTATGCACAGGTGTTATCAAGCATTGTAGCTGGGGGTATCTATAGTTGCCTGTACGGGCAAAGCTCATAGGTGTCCTTCACAGTTCATCGTGGATGTGTTGCCTTTTCAAACAGTACGTTGATAGACACTCTGTGCATGCATTTTACATGAATTGTCATTCAACATTATTTACCATCACAGTACTTGAATGTGGAGTCATTCTCTTTGGGGGAACACATGCATTGTCATGTTAAACCATGCACACAGTACACCGCAAACACTAGTCTCTTTCAGGTTCTGTCATTGGCTTGGCAGAATATGTAGGGCCTGCGCGTTGCTCTTCTGCATGTGCCCTGATGGGTGATTAGTTGTACTTGTGCAGGTTTGCAGTGCCTGCATCTATTCCATGATTGCTTCACATACATGGTTACCAGAGTGCATGGCATTACTTTCTGCCAGTGTTGCATTGTCTTTGTGCAGTGTTGCACTGTACCAGTCCAGGCATTTGTAATGTTGCATTGTGACTCCTATAATCATGTGTGCGTATGTGTTGCTTGCCTGTTGATGCAATATGTATTGGTGACTTACTACTCTATTGTTAAACATGTGCGGGCAGGTCCTGTATGTATAGGGCCTTGACAGGCATTAATTGTTCTGCTGTGGTAATGCCCACCACCCCCTTCACATGGCGTTTCACACATGCTGAAAGATCAGTTAGTCTGATGGCACTTGTACTCACCCAATATCCACGTATGTTACCCTTTCTGCTTCTTCATGTATACCAGAAGTGTGCTGTTCCCCAAGACCATGGGAATGGGGCACAGAAGTGTGTGAGGAGGAGGTCAGGATCACAGGTGACTGGGTATTTAGAAAGTGATAATGTGTGCTGTTGAGGTATAGCTCTTCAAATGCCTGGGGGGGTCACCAACACCACATGGGTGCAGTTCACAGCAGCAATTGTGTTGGGCATGTGGGCTTCTGCATAAACACGTGACTTCATATCCTTTTCCTGTGCTGGGGTGGTGGACAGGGGGAAGACATTCATGGGCGTAATTATAGGGCGGTATGGGGGGGACAAGTCGCCCCAAACTTTTGTGGCATGCCTTTTTGCCCCCCCATCTTTTGGTGGGAAGGCCGGGGGGCCGCATTGTGGCCACCACATTCATTGATCATGTAATGGGACAGCTTGAGCCTGGCTGAGGTGCCCAGCCAGGTTTGCGCTGTCTCATTTCATAATACCAAGCTGAGCTCAGCTGTGTGTATGTTTGTTGGAGGGCTAGGCTGCGGGCTGACCCTAGTGAGGAGCACACTTGGACAACTCATTTTGTGTCAGGGGAAAATCCAGCATTGTAAGAGCGAGGGGCGAGGTGAGCCACGAATGCAGTGCGTGTAATAGTGTCATTCACAAAAAAAGAAGAGGGATGTGAGGCACAACAGTAGGTAAATGGTTTTTCTATAAGGTCTATGTGGAGTCGAGACGTCTCCTTGTGATTATTTAAATAGGTGAATTAATTATACTTCAGGTGCAGTAGGGTTAACCTCGAGGCCGATCTAGGTCCAAAGCAAGACACACACAGAACACACATCGGGTGTTGCCACCCGATAGCCCTATGCTGCACTCCTCTTGGGACCCAGTCCCAGGTGTATTTTTAACCAATAGTGAAGAGGGGTCTCCAAAAGGAATATAAATCACAGTCCACTATGGTGTATTTCTTCTTCTTAGTTATACAGAAAAGATACACATATAAATATATATTATTCTTTCTTGTTCATTAAATGCACATATGTGCAACAAACTAAAGTAATGTCCACCTGCCCTAGTACAATCAAGAGCCATCAAGATCATACACCATGTGGGTAGACAGCACATATATTTGTGTAACAGAGGTAAAAAGTAAACAATAAGAATCAATCACACTGTGAAATCTCAGTGGGCCTCATTACGACCCTGGCGGTAAGGGGTTAACGCCAGCGTTAGCTGCGCCGACCCCTTACCGCCAACTACGAGGTCCCTTAGCGCCATGGCGCTTTTAACACCTGCTTTTAGCAGGTGTTAAAATCCATGGCGCTAAGGGACCATGGAGTTAATTACGCCACCGTAATTTACGGTGGCGTAATTAACGCCTTCCCCACTCCCATTATGCCCTATGGGGCAAAAATGGGAATGGGGAAGGGTAAATGGGGATTGGGGACTTACCGCCCCGCCGACCTCGGAATGGGGCGGTAAGTCCGCCAACCACCATGGCGTAAACGTAGTTTACGCCATGGTGGTAAAGTCACGGCCCAGGCGGTAACTTACCGCCTGGGTCGTAATGAGGCCCAGTGTGTGCAAAATGAATCAATATAAATGTTACATACAATTGCAAAGAGATCAGAGCTGTATATTTGCACACTCCAAAAACATATTCAATTACGATTGAGCATTGAACAAATCAATCAATTCACAATTTTAACAACATAATGTGTATATCAAATTGAGCAGTGCAAATCCTTTCTGCTCTATGTTTTATCCTAAACACTCCTAAAGGTGCCAACATGTTTCAATTCAGAATATGTGAGACAATCAGTGACCTTGCGTCACAAGTTCAGAAAGAGGGGATACAATTCAGCCTCTATCTCCAGAATTGAAGAAAGCGTGGCCAACATTGAAAGAGATGCCCTGCTCACGCCCAGGGTCAAGAACAAGGACAAATGTATGGTATATGTGACCACGCATTCCAACCAAAGCAGAAAAATCAGAAGAACTGGCCTATGTTACAAATGGACCCTGAAACACAATTACTTTTTCAACAAACTCCTATCTTTGCATATAGGAACAGCAGGGCTCTCAGAAACAGCCTGATTCGAGCCGAAACACCAACGGACCATACAGTGGCCATACGACATAAATGAACACAACCTTGCCACAACTGCCAGCATTGCAGTAACATTCTGCTAGGGAACACTATCTCACATCCACGCACAGGGAAACCAATTATACTCAAACACTCTTGTACTTGTGATTCGACTAATGTGGTTTATGCTCTGAAATGCCCCTGTGGGCTCTACTATGTGGGGATCACTATGAGGAAAGCAAAACTAAGATGGACTGAGCACAAGTCGAATATTCAGACTAAAATTTGAGATCACCAGTGTCCATGCACTTTGTGGAAGCAAGACATTCGATTGCCCAACTGAGATGCATCATTCTAGAACAAGTGCAAGTGGGTCCGAGAGGGGGGATGTGCATAAACGATTAGTACAAAGGGAAATTTCTGGATCGACCTATTGGATTGTTTGAGCCCAATAGGCATGAACTGCAAGTTTCATCTCATGTGCTTTGTATAAGTGTCAAATGTGTTTTTCTATACTGCTATTTTCAAATTGTAATGTATTGATCGGATGAAGGAATTGTTTAGTGATTGAGGTTAATGTGCAGGATGGTTTCTTTTTGATGAGGTCAAGTCACAGCTTGGGACCCGAGTTATATATTTACTTGGTAATATGACTCGGGTTTAGGTGTACCACTGAGAATTTTGTAGGTCCAGTTGGGAAAGATGATAATGTAATATTGCACTAATGAGGCCAGTGACGGCCATGAGTTTGATTGTGCTGATATGCTTTCACATAAGTATCTAACTGCCCATTATACTGCTGGGGTAATCATTCACAAACCCACTGACAGGGAGGGCAAACATATCCACATTGTCAAACTCTTGTGGGCAATGTCTAAATCTATATGGTGGAAACACGACCTATTAGGTAACTGAGTCACAGCAGAATATTTAATAATTTTTGATATACAAACTTATTCTATGTTACACTGTACCGGACAGGACACAGGGGTTCCCATTGTGTGTTTCCAGGCCCAGTTTCAGTGGACATACTGAATGACTAGTGTGAGGTGGGGCACCACGCAGTCTTTTTCTGCTCTGGTGCCCCACCTCACACTTCACTACAAGTCGTTGTTTCTATGTCCTCTAGCATATGTTAGGGAGAGACGTGATATAATCACGTCTTCGCATTACGTATTTTTGGGTTTGCTTGGCATATTTACTGAGCATTTATATCTCATTATCTGAGTATTATGCATATACATGTAGTCCTTATGGCAAATGGTTAGACGCACCAATATTCGTTTTCTACAACTGTACACTAGTTGACACAAACTGACATTGATGCGATGGGGGGCAATGCACGTGCATCGCCCCTTGAACGCATTAAAATGCAGGCGTACCGTCTTTTAGATGAATCCGTGAGAATAATATCTGTCCGTGTGGATGCCCACACCAATATGGCGAATAGGGAGGCAGTGCGCATGCGCGCCGCCACCATGACAACAAAATAATATTTCACAGTCTTGAGCCGCGCGTCTGACTGACGGACGTCTTGAGCGCTGCGTTCTGCTAAAGATATTCAGGTACATCTTCACAGCAGCTTAGGAGCGGTGATAAACACTAGCGCACGGCTAGTTATGAAATAGTTATACGTGAGCACCACCTTTGCACTTGGTTGCATGCTCTGCTTATTCACATATGATTTGCACTTATTCTTCTCTTGATCTGCACACACGTTGAGAGGTCTACGCATGGGTGGTGCCGCCATGCCTGCCTACATATCTATGCCCCCATGTGTATATGTATGGCTTTATCTCAACAAGTGACTGCCTCGGCACATATAATTTCACTGGTGAATTGATCCGTGTGCAATGGACACTACATCTTTCTCTGATCATGTTCAATCTCTTTTTGAACTCCAAACTTAGCACAGTATCTCTGTTGTTGACTCCTACAGTACGCATCCTTCGTGATCGACTTCCCAACAGCTTACTCAGACCCAGGGTGATGCTTTTGCCTCTGGACCGGGTGAGTGGTGTTACATGTATCAGATGGACCTTTAAATACATAGAAGGTCAGTGACTTAGACTTATATCTACCCTCCTTAATTCCTGGCACACATCTTGGAGTTAATTAGTTTATCTTTGTTATTTTTAGGAAAACCCCTATGAAACTTTACACATCCTGCCCTGAAGATGGGTTCATCGGAATCCGAAACGCGTTGGCACCTTTAGGAGTGTTTAGGACAAAACATAGAGCAGAAAGGATGTGCACTGCTCATTTTGATATACACATTATGTTGTTAAAATTGTGAATTGATTGATTTGTTCAATGCTCAATCGTAATTGAATATGCTTTTGGAGTGTGCGAATATACAGCTCTGACCTCTTTTCAATTGTATGTAACATGCATATTGATTCATTTTATACACACTGAGATTTCACAGTGTGATTGATTCTTATTGTTTACCTTTTACCTCTGTTGCACACATATATGTCCTGTCTACCCACATGGTGTATGATCTTGGTGTCTCTTGATTGTACTAGGGCAGGTGGACATTACTTTAGTTTGTTGCACATATGTGCATTTAATGAACAAGAAAGAATAATATATATTTATATGTGTATCTTTTCTGTATAACTAAGAAGAAGAAATACACCATAGTGGGCTGTGATTTCCATTCCTTTTGGAGACCCCTCTTCACTATTGGTTAAAAAATACACCTGGGACTGGGTCCCACGAGGAGTGCAGCATAGGGCTATCAGGTGGCAACACCCGATGTGTGTTCTGTATAGTGTCATTCACACCCACAAACTGCCCAACCCTACCCCAATCTGCTTTTTTAGTAACATTAGTGGCAGATGGCATTTTTCACATAACCAAATAAAACTGCAGGATCATTGCAGATGCAGAAAAGTCATCTATTAGAGCTCTGTCCAGGCACTCTGGGGCAAAATACATGCAAACCTGCTCATTTTAATTTGGATTGCACCAACAGTAGTGACTTCATAGAAAATGACATTGCAAGGAGCATCATTAGTCTTTGATACTTGGAGGCACCATGGAAGTGACTTTAGAATAAATTGCCATAAGTAAGCCACTTGGCAAATAACTTTGTGCTGCCCAATACCTACATTGCACTGTTGTTATATATGGAACAACTCTATAGTCAATAGGCTTGTTTATTATAATAGCATGATATATTAACATTAGCTTTGAAGTAAATCAGAACTGCCCAGGATCACACACTTTGGTTAAATGGTGAAACTGATTTAAGCAACTGTGAATGCCTTCCCAGCTATAATTGATACAGATATTTATTAATGTTTTGCTTTACATTTCATGTGCCTAAATAGTTATTTTTGGCAATGCCTTGGAAGCAAACCACATTACATAATAAGATAGCCTTTCATAGTAAACTAACTGTACACTATATACATTGCCATAGGAATATTTTGAGGAATGAAAGTATGGCTTTAGTTTTATTCTCCCCATCTTGCATGCAAAGTCACAATAGCATCATGCAGATTAACGTAAGCCTAAAAAATCGCCATTGGGTTTTAAAGCCATAGTCATTATTTCATAAAACATGCAACATTATGCACCCTTCTCACTTCTAATCACTCCCTCCCATACACTTTTCTAAACGAACAAAGGTCCCTGCTAATAGTCGCCCCCTTCCTCTCATCAATGCCTAATGGCTCACAGTGTAATGCTCTGTTGACACAGAGCAAAGTGAGGACCCTCTGCTTCCCGGAGCTCCTTGGAACATTGTCCTGGCAGCGGGACACCTGTACCATTCGGAAAGGGTAAGGTGTCCTGTTGCCAGGACGATAAGCGTGCTGAGCAGGAATTGCTTGGCACACATTGCCCTACCAGTGGGAGACCTTTTCCTTTGGGCACCCTCTTTCAGGTGCCAAATGGGAGTGGCATGCCACTGACAAATGGCCCAGTCTGACCTCCTGCTCGGTACGCTACTGCTTGGGATCATTTGAACACAGGAACACATAGATTAATTTTAATGTGTCAGACTGTTGCAAGTAATTAATGAAATCAGAATAAGCAACCTAATGTGCTGTTTTAAAATCTTGCAGGCATCCATTTTGTATCATGTCTATATGCCTGTTTGAGTCAGTGCCATGGTGGCAATAATCAAACACCAGCTCCGTTCAGGCTGCTTGCAGGCCCACTTTAGGTAGAGGGGGCGCAGGCTTTTTAACTGTTGTCAAAGCAGTGAATTCTAAAGACCATCTGTAGTGTTATATTTTTCAGAAGACTGGAGTGTCTTTAAAATTGAATTTTAAAGATACATGACCAGTTTTATGAAATATATACCAGAGCATCGGCAATGCACTCTTGTAGTGTAATAGTATAGTGTTCTCTATCAAAGCCACCGTCCGCCCTTCCTCCAACCTGCCCCTTTCTTTCACTTGTCATGTCACCCCCAACATTTTCAGCAAAGTTACTCCACTGAAGACATTGCAGAGGAGTGCTTCTAGAACCTGCACAAGCACATTGGAAAATGTGGGCTGGGACATGCCATGCAGTGGTGCCACCGTGTGCTGTAAGGTGCCGATTGCTAAGAAATGTAGGACTGACTCAAGCTTAAGCAGCAGGGGTAAGGCTGTTCTAATGGTTATCCTGCTCTCAATGTCATTATGGATCAGGGCGAGCAGCTCAGTAATGGTCTCTCTGTTCAGGTGGTACAGGGTGATAAGCTAGTTGTCAGTCAAGGTCCAGGGTTAGGGCCTGACCCGGTTTTTAGTCGCTCCCCTTGTATGGCATCTCCTCCTCCTCCTCTCTGCATCTTCTACCCTGTGCTGCTCTTCCAGCCTGTGCCGCTCAATGCAGAGCATTAGCAGCTGCTTGTCTCAGTTCATAACTGCTAGTGGCAGCACGGTTTGGGGAAGGTGGTGGACTTATGCACTCTTTCTGACTGGATGGATGCATCTGTGGCTTAATTTCCATCACCTGAATGCATTAAAGGTGTAGGTAACTGCACTGTGGTTTTGGCAGAATTACCACCCATTTTCATAAGTATTTTGGTGGTATTTCAACTTGTAATAAGGCAGAAATACCATTTTGCATCTCAGTGGTAATTGCGCCTGTGGAATTAATGCTGTTTTTTTTTCTGCCTCATGTGGGCGGTAATTGCACCAGGGCTAATTCTGCCAGTAGAATTACCACCGGCTCCTGAATTGAGGGTATGGTAAAAGTGTCAGTAATTCCGTTACCGCACGATTCATTATGTTTGGTGAAATGGAGAAGACAGGTTGTGTGTCATCTGAATATCCTTAACATGTGTGTGTGAATTGTTCTACAATGTGCATGAGGGGTTTGATATAGACATTGAAGAGCCATGGGGATAAGATGGACCCTTGAGTCACTTGTTGAGTACCTTCCCTAGGGATTGATAGGAAATCTCTGACTTTTACTGTGGTGGTGCAATTTTGGAGGAAAGACTCAATCCATTTGAGTTCATAAGCTTGTATCTCAAGGTGGACATAAATGTGTTTCAGAAGTGTGGGGTGACTGACGGTGTCAGACGCTGAAGAAACATCTACAAGGATCCTGTGGGTTGGAGTTTTGCTATATAGTGTGACCAGGATGTGTTCTCTCATGTCTAGAATTTCAGTTTTTGTGCTTATTTTGGGTCTGAAACCCGTTTAATTGTTGTCGAGGCAGTTGTGCATTTCTGATAATAGGGTACATTGGTTGCATGTTAGTTGCTTCAAGAATTTTGCTATGAATGGTAGAATCGAGACTGATCTACAGTCGTCTGGGTTCTTTTCATCAAAATGTGTCTATCGTTTTTGGTTGTTATTTTACAAATTTTTTCACAAGAAGATTGACCTTGTTGATGCAACTGAATCCAATGTCTACAAGATGCATCCTGCAACTGGATTCAGTAGAAACTGTTTTGTAACTGCTTACCACATACCCTGAGTAGAACTGGTACATTGACTAGAAAAAAAAAAACATAGCATGTATAGAAATTAAAATCGCTAATTTATACAACAGTAATAAGTGTTTTTTTTATACATTGCTGGCCCAAACTTCACATGCAAATGCTAAGAGATGGTCATGGATTTTACTGAGTCTTTTGGGGCTGCTCTTATGCAAGTTTCCTCAATGGAAATGCAAATGCAGATGAAACAGTGTGGAGGACATCACTGTTGAGCATCCCCTCACCACACATTTTGATATGGTGTTCATATTAGTGAAAACTTCAAATGGTGAAAGCACCAGAAATGAAACCTGTGTGTAAAAACATTTCGAATACTCACCTAGGAAGATGTATTAATTATAAAGAGCAATGCAAAACCATAAAAAGTTGTTTAAGAGCAATGTGGGTGCTGATAGCCCTTCCCGTATAGAGTAAAATTGGCTCAAGATTACAAGTTCCATAATGCATTTGGTAGAGGAATGAAAATCCAAATATTTGTCGAGATGTGCGCAACTGATACTTTTCTTAGTTGAATATTTCACCAAAATAGACCTTAGGTTGCATTGGTTGATGAAAGGTGATCTAAATGAGAAACGTCTACAGATTTAGTCTCATGATACTACCCATGTGCAGTTAAGTCCCCTGCCAGCACTGGCAATCTAGGAGGAATTGAAATGAGGACAAATTAGAAATATTTCAATTCTGATTAATGATGACCTATTTGGGACTCACATGGCTCCACTAGGCCACCCGTGAGCTGTCGATTATGCATGGCAGGTTTTAAATACTTACTTTGTAATATGTTTTTTTTATGATGGCATAGACTTATGCTGGATGAACAAATTAACTCAACAGACTAAATAAAATAATTAACAGAGAGCATTAACGATGTAAAATTTTGATTCTGCGAAACTGCTTTTCGAATATCTCCACATTAGGATCTACTATTGATTATGAGAGGGTAGAGTAGGTGAAGTAAAGCAATATTCCTGTGTGTTTTTGTTTAATTGCAGCCAAAATACATGTTAAAATTAAAAAAAGAATGTATTTATTAATTTATTTACATTATATGCTCTTTAGATCACAAAAGAACGTACAATAGATAAGAAATCAGATTTGATGGAAAGTGCTGAACTTCTTACAATAGGGTGAGTATGACAGACATTCTGACTAGGTTGTGCAAGGGAGAAAATGGAACCGTCACTGTAGACAATGCATAAGTAGACATACATAGATTAAGGACAAAGAACATTTGACATTTTTAAGTGCAGGTAGGCGGGACGGCCAGCTGTGCGTGAGGTATGGCCATTATGGGTGAAGTGCTAGAGTGGTGGCAGAGGAAGTGAGGGACAGAGGCAGATTAGAGGTGAGGGAAACATGTTAGCTAGCAGGAAGATGAGATGTAGGTTAAGAGAGTAACTCAGAGGCGAGGTGGTAGGATTTTAGTCTGGTTTTGAACAAATCTGTGTGGACTGTTTTTCAAATGTCAGGGGGAAGAGAATTCCATGCAAGTGGAGCAAGAAGAGAGAAGGAGTGGAAGTGAGAGGAAACACAGGTAGTGCGAGCAGCCACAAGGCTAGTCGTGGAGGCATACGGGAGATTACGAGCAGGCGTGCAGAGCCGGATAGAGGAGGATAGATACAGTGGTGCCTTACCGTGGATAGATTTGTGAACCAGGAGAAGAAATTTAAATCTAGCCCTGTTTTGCATCGTCAGCCATCCAGCCTGGTGACGGTATGAGTAAGTAGGTGTGAATTGACGGAGTTCAAAGAGAGTCCTGGTAGCAAAGTTAATGATCAGAACGCATAGTTAGGGAGACCAAAGAAGATGCTGGCACAGTAGTTCAGTTTAGAGAAGACAAGAGTGTTTAAGAGATGGAGGTGTCATCCGCAAAGAGTTGGTACAAGTACCTAAAGGAAAAAATTAGTGTCTGAAGAGCAGAGGTGTTGAGTGTAAAGAGGAGCAGACACAACACAGAACCTTGTGGAACACCAACAGTTAGAGGAGTGAGTTGAAAAGTGTTGTTGCTCCAGGAGACAGAGAATTGGTGAGGTGCAAGGTAGGATTCAATCCAGGCAAGGGTTTGATCGTGAATTGCAAGAAGAAAAAGAATATTAAGGTGATCAGAGTAATCAACAGTGTCAAAGGCAGTTGACTGGTCAAGAAGAATTGGGTTATGGGATAAGTTTGAGTGCTTAGCAGAGGCGATGAAGTTGGATGCATTCATGAGAGCATATTCCGTCGAGTGATAGGAGCAGAAACCTGCTTGTCGGGGGTCTTGACGGTTGTGGATGTCTAAGAAATTGGTAAAACGGTTGAACAAAACCCTTTCAAGCTCTTTTGAGTAGTGTGGAAGACAAGGCACAGGGGGAAGGTTAGCCGGTAGGTTCAGGTCAGCCCCTTTCATTTTTAGGAGAGGGATGAATGTGGTTGTTTTGAAAACAGGGGGAAAGCAAGCAGAGTCCAAGGACAGGTTGAAGAGTTCAACGAGATGATTGGCCACTAAAGGGGCAATAGGCATGACTAGCTGCAGAACAAGATGGTCTGATGGGGCACAAGAGGGATTAGCCTTCATCAGTAGAGATTGCACTTTGTCACTATTAGTGTGACTAAAGTGGGAGACAGAGGCAGAGGATAATGGTATGATAGGCGGATTGTAAAATGTAGGCGGAGGCAATGTGAGGAAGGCCCGGAGAGAGTCTCTAATTTTTTAAATGTATGCAGCAAAGTATTCAGCTAGGTCATTAGCTGTGAAAGTGGAGTTGATAGTCATAGGCAGAGTGCTCACGGAGTGTTTTGGTGCCTTACAGACTGCTGTCTACTGCAACTTTGAAATGCAGTCTTTCTACTGTGGCTGCACTTGCTGGGAGGAGCTTGCTATATAATCCCCACACTCTTGTGAGAGAAGCGGAGTGCCGCGGGAGTGTTTTGGTATTTGGGTGTGCGGGTTGAGAAAATAACAGGCCTGCCCCCAAACCCGTGTGCATCTACAACAGACTTTGTTCATCTGCAAAGTGAGCTAAGTGGCTGAATGCGGTAGGCGATCTATGAACCCATTACCTTTTCATCTGAGCTGGTCACTTGACAATATACTACAGTTACAGTTGTTGCAAGCCATCCGGTGCCTGGCAACTAGCATGACTCCATGCCAATACAAAAGGCCAGGAAACCCCCAAAAAAAACACCTATAATCTGTGTAATTAGAAACCCTATGTGAAAGCACAGGGTTATAAACGCACAGTCAATAATAACAAGCATGTAAAACTTAGGAGTGAAGTGGGATCGAAGCTCGCTGTTCCGGAACCTGAGGGGGACGCAGATGCTGGGCACCTTACGTCCTACTTCAAACTAAGCTCTGTTGGAAGAAATGTGAAAGTTGGTGTTGAAAATGTCCCAGTGGAGTCTTGTACACAGCCTACAACCACCACAATGCCACACCAACAACCCGTGCTGAACATAATGTGCGAGGAGTTTGAGAGTATTGACAACAACTGCTTGGTCGAGCTTTGTTATTCAATGTGGCAAGCCAATACTCGCTCCTCTCTTTCCTGAGCCAGTGGTAATAATAAAGAATGCCCCAAACCATGCAAATGTGAGGTGGCGGAAATGAACATGAGTCCGAGATTGTCTGCATCGCTGAGTCTGTTTATGATCCAACATATGGCGACCGGGAGTATCGCCACCAATACATTTGGAAACTACCCTGTGAGCGATGCTGGTGAAATATCTATAAATACAATGATCACCTGCTGTGAACAACTAAGTGAAGACCCTGCATGTGCAGAACTTTGACATCAAATTATTTTTTAAACTATGTGGGCGCATCCAGGAGGATGTGCAGAGGCAAGGTCTGCTGCTTGCAGAAATACAAACTTGCAACCTTAAAGTTCATAATATCTCTAATGAACGGCTACCGCCAACAACGCGGAACTTAGCAATAACACAACGATCTTGGTTGAAAACCAAGAGGCTAGTGATGCGCAGCAACAGCCTGAGAAGCAGGCAGAATCACCTCTTAGTTATTTGACA
Source organism: Ambystoma mexicanum (assembly GCF_040938575.1). Taxonomy (NCBI): domain Eukaryota; kingdom Metazoa; phylum Chordata; class Amphibia; order Caudata; family Ambystomatidae; genus Ambystoma; species Ambystoma mexicanum. The sequence continues at coordinate 345,530,601 of NC_090931.1, forward strand.
CACAAACAGGCTCGCACGAACAAGAAATGGAGGAAAAAAGCATCAAATGTAAGATCAACAGAGCCTGTGGACCATCAGGAGACAGGAGTCTATGACGAACCCTTGCACTCGAAAATTCTAACACTGATACCTCAGAATCAGAGGAATAGGAAAGCAAAGAAAAAAGCAGTGTGGAGAAGAAGAAGACGGCTACAAAATGCAGGGACACTCACAAGTTGGTTAATATAAGATAATGAAGCAAACGTAAGTGGTTCCAGCGATTTAAAAATGCCCTTTAATGACTCAGGCTCTATAGGGCAGAAATCTGCTCCACTACCAGTGACTCTGCCTACTACACAACAAGTATCTATCGATGTAGAAATTGACCGTCTTCATCTACCCCACAGACACCACCAGTAGAGCAAGTACGGTGGTGATGTTAGATCCTCGGATCTTGACGATAAAACACAGCAATGATTCGGGGGTGAACACTCATATTAATAGACCTAAGCTACTGAAACATTTTGCGAAAATTCCCTCTCTTCGGATCATAAACTCATGTGATTTTGATTTCATAGCACCTGAGCGAGGGGCGTCTGGAGGCATGTCATGTGTGCACTATGTATTGCCTATGAAGGCAACGCTAATTAGAAATCAAACAAGAGTCTTGGAGTTTCTAGGTTACGCTCTTGACAAACCATGTACTCCTTCAATGTTAACCCCTTGCTGTGAGCACTGTAAGTAGCCCCTCATGAGGAGGTTCGCTGTAAAAAACCAAGTCAGGAATTTGACAATCGAAACGGGTGGCAATGACTAAAAAAGCTGCCGCCAGGGATTGTAGTACCTCAGAAGTGATACTTCGAAAGTATGTCATTGAAAACCCGTGGCCAGACACACTTTTTACTAAATGACTCTTCTCTTGATACTTTGGTCAAATACCCGGTATTTATGCTTAAAGAGACATTGTTGACCCATAGGGTGATTATTGATGGTTATGTGATTTTCCAGGTGTTTACTAGCGAGGCTCTATGGGCCGTCTGTTTGGTGGTCTGATCATCAGAGTTAGACAAGAAGTGGAATCCTCTATGATAACACACCCTTACGATTGTGATACTGTTCTCGCAGTGGAATTGTTTTTTGACACAGTAATGGTAATCCTAATTGTGAATGTGTACGATCCCCCAGGGGCTGATGCTACCGATAAGGTTTTTGGCGCCATTGAATCAATTATTACCACACAGGGTGGAAACATGGACACAGACTTTTGCTGGGCGGTGACTTAAACACAAGGTGTGGTGAACACTCTATCAATGGAAGGCATACTACTGTCGCAATTGAAAATCTGCTGGTATAGAAACCCTAGAAACCCTCAAATTCTAAGGGTAAAAACTGGTTGCGCCTCTTGAAACAATGGGAGTTGGCGATACTTAATGGGCGTACGCTTGGCGATGAACCTTGAGTAACTGCATGGCATTGTGTTCCCAAAGTTGCCAAGTTAGACTATCTTTGTGCCAATTCTAAGCTAATCAGTATGGTTATACAGCTATATATTAGCAAGAACCAGACAGTGACCATGTAACTGTAAGTCGAACTATAAATTTAGACTTCTTAGACAGTCGACAGTATGCCACTTGCGACCTGGTCCCTAGCCAAGCGGGAAATTGAGTGGTTTGGACGGAAGGTCATTTTAAAAAAGCATGAAGAATGACGACTCAAGCAATATCTACAAACCACCCCCTATATATTCTTTATACAGGGGATAAGATGGAAGCATGGCTCAGGGTTTGCTTTCAAAAGTGGCAGACCTAAGAGGAACACATTAATCCTACCTGGGAAGTTGCATGTGCGAATCTTCAAAACGTAGACAGCACATGTAAATTCGTAGGTTAAAAAAAGCTGGTGGAGCAACCATAAAAGTACAGAAAGCAATTTGCAAAATGAAAAACAGACTGTTAATTGCCAAAAAATGATCAGGGCACTGAATGGCCAAAATACTGACAAATGTGGCATATTCTAAACTTAGCCAGACCCCATACAGTGAAAACAATCATAAATCCGATCCCCTGAGAATATATGGGTAATGTTGACTGAAGACAAAATGAAGAATTCTGTCAACATGGACAGATCCGAGCCATGTAAAAATTACAACTGGCCCATGAGTTTAATACATTCGACATGATTGGCCATCTAACCAAATTAAAAAAACCTTCGAGCTCCAGGGCCTATTGGCAGCAGTAGCAGTAGCTAGTAGTAGTAGCAGTAGCAGTAGCTAGTAGTAGCAGCAATATTGAAAGGTGACTATGAACTATGGGCTATTATCCTCTGTGATATATATACAAAGGTTTGCCCGGGAGAGTCGTATCCCCAGCTCCTGGATAAAAGCTATCTACATACCAGTGTTTAAAACTGGGGATCGTTTTGCCCTGGAGAACTACCATCTAATATCCCTTTTAGACATCACAGGGTTTTTTTCTGGATTATTTAGAAGCCTGCGTTAGCAAGAGTAGTATCTTACACCCACTTCAAACGGGATTCCGGAAGGGGTCCGGCACCACTCATAACATCAGAGTATTGGATGCCATCATGATGCAGGCAAAAGCTAAAGATAGTTCATCTGTTTACATTACGTATATTGATTTTTGAGCTGCTTTCAACCAAGTGAACCGAGATTTGTTATGGAAAGAATTCTGTGCACTTGGTTGTCCGGAGTGGTTATTGCAGATCATTGTGGCTCTCCATACAGAAACATCAGCACAGATATGCTAAGGTCATGATGGACTTCTTTCTAGGGACATCGGTATTGATATAGGGGTAAAGCAGGTCTGCACTCTCGCTGTCCTGTTTTTTAACCTCTATATTGCGGATTTACCAAATTCGATGTCATTGAGTGTTAAATGCCCTCCGAAGATCGATCAGTGTATGGTTACAGCCATGTCATATGCTGATGACCTTGTTATAATTGACCACTTATTGTTGAGGATGAAAGCAATGCCGAATGCCCTTGCATTGTATGCAGAGGAACACAGCCTGAATGTTAATTTAAGAAAAACAAAAACCATGCTGGTTATATCCTGCCACTTTAAGAGTCAAACAATGAGCACAGACCGTGGCTGTATAGATTATACCCAGTGCTATTCCTATTTGCGATTAGAAATATCTATTAAAAAGGGACATAGCGAGATTATAACAACTAAATCTCACAAACAAATTTTGTTCATGGTTCATAAATTTGCGCTGGGACATGCAGGGTTTTCCGTGGGTGGGATCCTTGTATTCTATAAGCAGTGGTTCTCTCCTGTAATCTTGTATGGCTTGGAGGCACTTGAACTCCGTGATTGGATTGGTTGCAAGTACTTGAGGGCTTCTTTTGGCATTATGTGCTAAGGATACCTCCTTCGACATCAGCTGAATATATATGCCTAGAATTGGGTTTGCCATCGTTAAAAGCGCTAGTACTCAAATGAAGAGAACTTTTTTTTAGTCTAAAACTCTCACTACCTTTTTTTTGTTAATAATGCTGGGAGCGAATTATTGCCTTGATCATATACCTGAGAAAAACAATGGGTTTGTAAAATTGGTAAAAGAGGCATTTTCTATGATAGACTGGAGACCAGATTTCAAGCGATGTACAAATTACTTGAAATTAAAAGGGGCGTATTCAAGACTCATGGAACAATGGGATTGGGTGAGCAACTATGACCATTTACAAAAACCTCTTGGGTATTGGTAAGCTGTGCCGGTTACCCGTAAGTACATCTCTTACATTGCCCCAACCCCAAAGTGTGTCGATTTAGAGTATTAATGCATACAAACCAGCTGCCTGTCTGTGCTATTTGGAGGCCATGGAAAATCCCATGTGAGGGGAGATTCTGTAGGATCTGTACGATCGTCTCATGTGTAGAAACTGTGAGACACTTGCTCACTGAATGGCCCAGACTGGGACATATTTACATGACGCTGATAGGCCACCTGACAAACGAATATGCAGCGATAAAATCACTTGAATTCTGGTCCTATTGCCTAAACACAGAAAATGGGTCTGTTCACATTGCCTTTTATAGAATATGGTGCTGCATGAACATGCTCTTTGATGATCCCAATAGTTGAGATACCTATCAGAGCATCAAGAACCTGAATAGGACCACGCCAGTGGTTATGTCACACATTATTGATAGGGGTCTAGCTACCATCATTGAAAAGTTTAAAAGAAATATGCTTAACTGTTTTATAAGCTGGTCTGAATATTTAAAGATAATTGGATGTATAAATTAAGTTGTTTTATGAATTAGGTTGTTTTACGTATGTATGATAAATGTTAGTAAGTCTATTGTGAATGTAATATTTAATTTTTGTAAAAGTTTATTATTGAAATAAACACAAATAAACTAAAAGAACAAAAAAAATAGTCATATACCTAGGAAAAGAGAGGAGTGAGTTTAAGGTGCCCTGTAGCTGGTGTGGACAGTTGGAGCGCGAGCCAATGAGCATTAGGTAGAATTCCCTTTTCGCTTTGGAAGATGATCAGTGGTCTCGCTTGAACTCAGTACTCTTGGATGCTCGCTTCGCGTGGGTTAGTCTTCTAACAATTATTTTGCCAATGCTCTGTCTATGATGCAGAGCAGAAGGCCTATGTGCCTGAGAATGGTGTACCCACGTCTGATGTGGACAGGGTACATGTGTGCAGGCGCCCCAACCAGTGCTAAATGACAAGGAGACACCTTGTGGTGATATGATAGACATACTCTGACTGCATAGGCAATGCATTGGTGTCTAATCGGGCAAAATAGTGTATCAACATAATAAACGTTTAGTGATATGTCAAAAAGTATCTCTCAATAAGAGCATGTGGACTTAAATGAACTAAACTATGTTGACCAATTTCTCTTTGTTGATCCAAAATATTGTTTTTTCTAATTATTATTTGTATAGTTTGGAAAGATCAAAACAAAAGCACCAAAAAAGGATAATTCCAAAATTCACTGTCAGAGGTGAGAGTCAAGCTGAGCACCGGTGACTTCTTGTCTTCAGAGGGAAATACACTCATTGCTTCACAACCAATGCCATGAAGAGTAAGCCTTGATAAGTGCAGATGAGCATTAATACATCCCTTGTGCCTCCATGCACTAGCAACAAAGGGGCAACTATATTGCATGCACTGCTGTATTCAAGGCTCTCTGCAGCTCTGAACGAATCTGTTTCTGTTTATTATGTTTGCATATTAGGCATTGACCTCATATAACCTCATATAACCTTTTCTTTAAAAAAACATACACATTAAAATAAATATATTACAATAAAAAAAAATCCATTAAATGAGGACACCAGAAGCGAATAATCCCATCCCATTTGCGACAAGCACCCTAATTATTAGTATGTTTCTGTTTACTGGTTTCTGTTTTGTTTTGAAGAATTAAAAAAAAAAACACCAAAATGAATTTCAAATCGGCCAATTCCAAAATGAACTGTAGTAGGTCATCTCCACTGGCTGGATGCTACTATAGGTGTGTGCCTTCTCCGATCGATTCCCACTCAAAGCCATGAGCATGCAGCCTGGAAAAGTATTGATGAGCAATGCATCAGCTACCCAGTGACAATTACATTGCACTGTATTGCAGTACTGACCTCATTGCAGCTCTAAGCATGTCTGTTTCTGTTTACACTGTTTATGGATTACGCTTTGGCCCCACATTGCCTTTTGTTACAAAAGGAACATAATGAAACTAAATAAAATATAAAAAAGCCAATATAATTGACAATCAGAGGCAAAAGCTCTCCGTTTTGCAACAAGCACCCTAATTATTAATATATCTATGTGTACATTATTTTGGATGAAGATAGCAAAATAGCAACATCAAAATACATTTTAAGCAAACCTCTATTCTTAAGGGCACGGTGGAGGAGTGCGTTCAATCAAGCTCCACTGTCGGTTTGTAATTGGAGGCAAAGGCCTTCACTGATTTACAACCAAAGCTATGATGATGGAAGTCTGGAGAAGGATAGATAAGCATTAACACATCTCCGTATGCCACAATGCACTCAGCTACAAAGTGACAATCACATTAATTGGTACCTCTGTGCACATGGGTCATTGTGGCTCCAAGCATTTCTGTTTCCTTTAATACTGTTTGTGGGTTGAGCTTTGAACTCGTTCTGCCTTTTGATATGAAACAAAAGGGAGAAAGTAAATACAACAAAATAATTAAAAGGCAATAAAATAAGTAATCGGAGGTGAACACCCCCCCCCCTTCGTGCAACAAACACCCACATTATTTGTATTTTTCTGTTGGCTACTGGTATTGCTTGAAGCGATCAAAAGCCCCAAATAATAACTATTATTATTATCATAATTATTAATATTATTATGTGTTAATTTCTTGTTACACGCATCACAACCTAAGGCCTCAGTGCGCAGTGACAGTTAAACAAACAATTACACAAAGGGTTTGAGGAGGTGAGATTCAAGCCTATGTCCAGTCATTTCTTGCCAGCTCTCCTTTTCACAACCAAAGATGGGCAGATACAGTCAGCAAGAGTGTATGAGCTTTAGCACAAAGCGTTTTGCCACAACGTGACAATTACATGTCACTGTATTAGAGTAACTTGCCTTTGACAAACCTTGCTCGTAGACAGCACACATTCACCCGGGTGACTTTAGGCACATTGACGATGTGAAGAAAGAAGGAAATCAACCAGAAGTCACCTGCTGAGGCATAGTGCCCCACCAACAGGAAAAAGGTTCATTGTGTGTCACCCAATGTTGCACATGTCGATGACAAGCACTGTAGCACCAGATCAAAGCCTTGCATCTTAGAATAGGCTCACAAGCAGAAGAAGAGAGGGATATGTAAAGTGTGGAGGATTCCTCCAGGCATTGAAAGCCGGAGCAGAATACACAAATACACTTAGGATTCTGCAGAATCAGCAGATCAAAGCAATACAACCTGGCAGGCGAGTGAGGTGCACGACTCATTCTGATGCATCAATGTGATGCAGGGAAGTTCGTCTGTGTGTGTGGGGTGCTGTTGTAAAATGCTCAAATGCCTGTCCCCTGTATGGAAGCGGCAATAAGGAGTGATCCGTTTTCACACGTAGTCAACATCTATGCCATGCACACCTAGGTTTACTTGGAGAAGTAGCTTTATGGACCTATTGTTACTATAGTCTGCTAGCATGTGCCATGGCTATTTACTCCTGGCGTGTTAAGAGGAGCAAGGGACAGCCCTGGGTGTGCTTCCCATTGGGCCGGGGTCTCTTGTTTCGTACCTGGTTCAGCTGGACCAGATCCCTAATCATGTGTAGAAAAATATTACCTCAGTAATTATCAACAACAGAGACATGTATTTCTGAGGAATTATGATTCACTTTATAGACACTGAGAGCAGATATGATCACCCATGTCACCTTCACAACCCCCTTTCTTTGATATTCAGAGCCTACCTCATTAACATGTTAAGGGGCAAGGAGACGTTTTGGAAGTTAATCATACAGCATGTTGTTTCCATCAAGCTCCTCTACACTACTACTAATTCTACCCCTACTGAAAAATAAAAAATACTTGGTCTCCTGCGTAATACTGAGCTCCCCCTTGTGTACATCTAAAATGTTTGCAAAGGGCCTCATTACGAGAAGGGCGGTAAGGGCTTAACGGCTTCGGTAAGGGTGCCGGAGCCCTTAACCCCTTACCGCCCTATTATGAGGTCTGCTCGCGGGACCCACTGAGGACACCTGGTTTTACCAGTCATCTTTAGCGGGTCCCGCGAGCAGCCCAGCATGCTAACAACGGGCCCGTCATTAATGGGCCCGTTGTTAGCAAGCATGCTCCCCATTCCCATTGAGCTCCATGGGGGCTCAAATGGGAATGGGGATGGACCGGGTCCGGGTTCCCTGAATTGGGAAATACCGGGCCCTCCAAGGTTGCAATGGCACGGGCATTTCCCCATTCAGGGAACCCGGACCCGGGTTTGGAGGTAGCCATGCCGTTATTAAACTCGTAATACTGTTCCTGCAACCCTCTCTAACCTTCCTATGTGTACATCCCTTCCACTGAAGTATTTTGAAAAAAGTATCTGATGTTTCGTCCAGTCACACCTCCTCATCTATTCCTCTTAACATATCAAATTTCCCCATCACCTGCTCAACTATCCATTTGCATTGCCATTTGCATCTTATCTCATGGGATCATGAATCTTCCACACATGGTCTGCTTACAGACAACGCAGCGGCATGGAAGGTGGGTTTAGGTAGAGCAGCAGCATCTGTTTGCCTCTCCTTCCCTTAGATGTGTGGAGAGTCAGGGGATGTAGGAAAACATGGCAGGAAATGGCAAAGGAGCAACTTTCTCTCCCTCTGTTTTCTTTGGCCTGTGGTGACCGAGACGGGAAGGTGTCAGGGTAAAGTGGTGCTGCTACGCTGACCCCTCCTCTACTTCCTTTGGACATTTTGAGATCTAAGGGAACCCGGAAATGAGTCCTGACAACAGAAGCAATCCTGCCCCCGCTTTACTTTTACTTTGATCAGTGGCATCCAAAGAAAGTTGTGGTAAAGTGGATTCCAAAAACAAGGGGGGTTCTGGGAGTTTCTCTACTACCAGCCTATATCCCGTGTTAGAGTCTCAACCAGAGTCTTTAGTGCACCATCCTTTCACAGAAGAGAAATATCCACTACATGTCAGTCTTTGTCCTGCCCAAGGGCAGTCCAGCACCAAAATAGTAGGCAATTATCTTCTGAACAAGAGTCGCAACAGCAACCCCAGACAAGTGTTTTGGCCTGGTTAGGCCTCGTCAGTGAGGTGGAGCTGTGCCTCTCTAAGAACAGTGAGCAAGGGTTCCACCTCTGGATTACCCTGGTAACTTAGAGTTCTATGGTGTCCTGGCGGGGTACAGTCCATATCATTGACAACTGCTGTGACTTAGGAACAGTTGACAAAAGCTATTAGAAATCTTTTTTTTTTATAAAAAAAAAGCTTCCTGTGCAACTGATGCACTCGAGGTTGATGCATGCTTCTGAATTTGGCTTTGTGCACCTCAACTCACTTCAAAGAAGAATGTGTGCCACTCGGGTCGGTGTAGTGTAAAACATGGGCAAAGAGTCACCGTGGAGAATGATAAAAAATGTGTAGTGATGCGCTTGTTTAAAAAGGCATACCTTACGTTTTTTCACTCTATATATATATATATATCTATTGTTGTATGGCTAGGCTGATTTTAGACTGATTGATGCTATCCGTAGCTGTGAGTAGGACAACAGCACCTTTGCTGGTCCTGCTTATAAACTTCACAAGTCAGGGGAAGGTCGAGAGGAAACACTGGTAAAATGAAAAGAAAGAAGTGGCAAGCAACATGAGAAGGGCCATGTGCTGGCTTACTATGGCAACCCAGTGGATCCATTTCATAAATAATGAAATCTTGCACTGTTGAATTCAATAGCTCGTGGACTGATACTGCGTTCTTCGTTTCCATAGGGACAGGGGTTACTTGAGGCGTCAGGTCTGCAAGTGCACGTACAGCTTTTCACATGCAAGAAATAGTAACCGATGCAGTAGATAGTAACTACCCTTGTAACAGACAGAACGGTGAGAATAGGGAATGTCCACCTGCTTGCGGGACTCAAGGTGGGTATTTTCCCAGATCTTCCAACTGACAAAAAATAGAGGCAAGTCACGTGTGCAACATATTTGCCAATCATGGCTGCCACGTATTTCTTTTGCCACATGCGAGCTACTCCTGCTGCCGAATCAAGTTGCTCACTTCTTCGGAAGAAGGATTATTAACAATGCTTCATAAATGCATTAAGTGAACGCACACACACACAAAATAGTACTGGTTGTGTTGTGGAGGATATAGAATTGATAAATCCATTCACAAGTAGTCTTCACACTACGATCACAAAATGTCTTCAAATACATTTGGCACCATTTTAGAACAATAGCTATTTCGTGTGCTCTACCTTTTCTCATGTCTACTAGTTGCCTAGTCCACTAGATGAATGGGGTTATTACGAGGTGAGCAGACTTTTCTACAAAGATACCACTTGTGGTAAATACCACCTTTGGCTGCAGTATTTCAGCAAGTCTTCCCTATTTAGAGTTTACCTCTGGCAAAGTGTTATTGCTGCAATACCTCCAGCAGTATACTAGAATATCACCTCAGTCAGTGATGACTCCTAAAGTAATTTAAAAGAAAAATGCGATTGTGGAAATGCAATGGTGTATATTACTGTAATGCAGAAAAGAGACAACAGTGACACTCTTATGCCTTACGTGGGAAAGGAGGCGTAGGGGACCTCAACGATGCCCACCTTATCACAATTTCTAAAGATGTTTTACCACACGTCTAGACAATAGAAAAAAGACACACATATATTTGGGGGCACAGTTGTAGTTATTTCCACTACCTTTGAGTTGGAGGTAAACATAGATGGATTTTTAGAATGGAAGTCCACCTTAAATCCTGAGGATGACATTCCTGCTAAATACCTCCAAGCCTGAATTGGGCAGTTAATAAAGTTGGCGGTATTTGGCAAATAGTACCGGATTTAATGTTACCCTTCAAAGTGCAATGATCACAAAGTTACTTGGTAATCTTTCGAAGTATACTCAACTTAAGATCCTGCAAGTGTTGTGCCACTGCTGAAAAGCACATTTGCGTATTGACTTCTATTTCTATTACTACTGCGGAAAACTCAACAACTATTGAAGCAAATAAAATTCTTCAGCAGCGCGTAAAATGCAGTCTCACAGAGTCATCTGAAAAAAAAAAAAAAACAATGTATGAACCATTGCACTACCGATAGGAATGCACAGTGGTCTTCCTCAGCTCGACATTGACCACGCCACACTTGTCTTGACGCCTGCTTTCACTCCTTCGCTCTCCTAGACACCCATTAATGAAATGCCCTCCTTCCTTACATAAAAAGTATGCAAGCCATTATAGCTGTCAAAGTCGCCCTGAAACCTCACTTTCTTTCTGATAAAGGGTCTTTGGCCCTTTCCCATTTCTATGCCTTTCCTCCGTCCTTTACTCTCCTCCTCTGAACATAATATACATTCTGTCTTTGAGATTTGTATTATATAAATACATGTTTGTGTGTGCGGGTGTGTCTGAACTGTCCCCAATCAATCCTACCAATCAATCTTGCCACAAGTTACCACTATGACTGTAACTCCAGCCAACAGTCAATATAGATTATTAGTACCCAGTGATGGGGGTTTGGCGGCCTCCCAGCCAATGGGGATGCTCCGTACGGGGGCGTTAAAAGACAGTAACCCCTCCACCCCGAGCCTCCTCAGTGCTGGTGGCTGCCATCTCCCCTCGCCGGGGAATGAGCTAAATGTTTCCCTGCCCCTGCCGATCCAAAGAATTAACTCCCACCCCCCCCCCCGCACACCCACGTACCTTCTTTTCTGTCCACATTTTGGGAGTGGACATGCTGGAAACACTTCTGTTCCCAGCGCGTCCACTCCCGATCTGCGACAGGCCTTCATGGAAAGGAAAAAAAGTCTGCACAAAGCCCCTTCTCCCTTTAAATGGCAGCCATTCTTTTCATTTACTTTTTTTCCTATTTTCTAATAATTGCCACCATGGAAAGGTAGAAGGGCCTATGTGTAGTCCCTTCTCCCTTTCCATGGATGCCATTTTATTTGTTTACTTTTTTCGATTATTTTCAATGGCTGCCATGGAAAGGGAAAACAGACTTTGCCGGAGGCCATTTGTTTGGAGAAAAAGAAAATTCTGTTCCGAAATGCCAGAGCGTCAGGCATGAGAAGGAAAAGGTGGAGGGGCTATGTGCACAATGGGACAAAATGTATTGTGGGACTCAACTGTATTCTATGGGGCACAGCTCCAAAAGGAGACATAGATGGAGCAGAGGTGTATGATATGATATGATATGATATTTTATTTATATCACACCCATACAGAATTGTTTCAAGGTGCTAAGTGGCAAGGGAGAGGTACAAGTAAGACAAAACAATGATCTTACTAGGCCCAGTGACATTGAGAATGCGCAAGTGCAGGGGGGAGGGAACATGGTGTTACATTTGTTTGTCCTGCTCCCCCCTGAAAGTAGTGCTCATCTAGCTCCCTCACACTGTCTCAGGCATTCCAGAAACTTGACACTCGGCACTCAGACACAAATAATACAGAAAGCCAGAAGTGGAGTGTAAAAGCTCTGTAATGCCAACACACACACCAGGCTCTGGGGGGCTGCATTCGACTCTGCCCCCTCCCAAGCCTGGCTCATACTTATGTACAATGTGAAATAACAGAGAGAGAGAAAACATATTTTGTAACTTCAGATTGTTGTTGCAAGGCAGGCTCTTATCAACCTTGCCTTGGGACTTGACCCAGCAGCTTCCAAACTGTGTACTTCTCAAAGTGGGAGGACTATGGATGCCCATCTCTGAGGCCTGCTTGCCTGCAGTGGCATTCCACAGTAGCTGCTGTTTTCTGCAACATATGCTTTCATGGCTGTTAGATGTTTAGGCCAGTCCTTATGCCAAATCATTAAGCCAGTCTTCCTGCTTCAGATGTAATGTATCTCAAACCAAAGGAAAGTGCAGAATCAGAAATGTAACAGGTAACATTGGTATGATATGATATGATATATTTTATTTCTATCGCGCCCATACACAATTGTTTCAAGGTGCTAGGAGGCAAGGGAGGGGTACAAGGGCAGACAAAACAACAATCTTACTCGGCCCAGTGACATTGAGAATGCGCAAGTGCAGAGGCGAGGGAACGTGGAACATGCAAGAGGAAAGGGAGGAGTGGAGACGGCTGAACAAGTGATCAAAACAACAGCAGGTAGTGTGGCCAGCAGGTGGCAAGTGCAAGAATTAGGTGCAGGTAAGGGACTGTAGGGTTGCAGATATAGACCCAAGTGTGAGTTGCCAGGAGGCAGTGCGGGAATTGTCGCTGGGTGGCCAGGCATCTGGGCCCAAGATCAGAGGGTAGCCAAATGCCCAGTGCAGAAAACAGTGCTCAACATGGGAGAGGAAGGGAGAAGGCAGAAGTGAAAAGAAAGTCTTGAGGTGATTCCTGAACCAAAGATGGTTCTCCGCAAGTTTCAGAGAGGCAGGAAGGCTTTTCCAGAGCAAGGCCCCAGCTGGAGAGAGAGATCTACCACCAACTTGTTGCTTGGAGAAGCGACTGACTCTGAGGGAGTTGGAGGCAGAGGAGCGAAGAGCTTGAGTAAGAAGGTATTTCCGATTGGAGAGTTGAAGGTATTGAGGACCCAGGCCCCAGAAGGCCTTGTCTACAATGTAAAGGGTCTTGAACTTAATCCTTGTATCCACTGGGTGCCAATAAATAGATTTCAGGGCTGGAGAGATACAATCCCTGTGCTCGAGGCCAAGGACCAGTATCACAGTCCTGTTCTGGATGAGTTGCAGATGTGGAGAGTAGTAGCAGGCATATTTAGAAGGAGGGTGTTGCAATAGTCCAGCCTAGAGAGAACCAGAGCTCTGGAGACAGTGAGCTTCTGGGGGAAGGAGAGGAAAGGGAGAATACCTCTGAGGAGGTGCAGTTGGTAGTTTGATTTTTTAGAGATGTGGGAGATGTGAGGAGAAAAGGAAAGCGTGGAGTTGAAGATGACCCTGATGTTCTTAGCCTCAAGGTTGGGAGCAGGGAGGCCGGCCAGAGTGTGACAGGGAAGGAAGTTGCAGGAGTGCTGATGAGGAGGATCTCTGTCTTACTGGCATTAAGGTAGAAGTCATTTGCGGCACACCACTCCTGGATTGCAGACAGACAGAGATGAGAGAGGGAGGGCAGGTGGCAGAGGGGAGCCTAACTACAAGCCGAGTGTCATCCGCATAGCACTGAAAGATGTTGCAGAGGGCAGCAATGCAGTGTACCACGGGTGCCAAGTATTGGTTGAAAAGCCACAGAGAGAGGTTAGACCCCGGGGGAACACCGCAAGTGGCGAGCGAGATAGAGGAAAGGAAGGCCCCAAGTTGGGCCTGGGAGGGTCGGTTGGAGAGGAAGGAGGTCAGCCAGGCCAGGGCCTGATCAGGTTATCATGGAGGCGTTGAGCAGGATGGCATGGTTGACTGTGTCAAAGGCAGAAGAGAGATTGAGTAGGATGAGGACAGAGGGGGATTAAATGAATTTAGGAGAGCAGGTCTTCAAAGAGGTTAAGGAGAGCAGTTTCCATGCTTCCGGCTGATCTGAAACCAGACTTATGGTCATGGAGACAACCAACAGAGTCAGTGTGAAGATTAAGCTCGGAGACGGCCAGCTTTTCTAGGAGTTTGCCCAGGAAAGGAGTGATAGAGATTGGGCGATAGCTGGCCAGGAGGGGATGGCAGTGGGTTTCTTGAGAAGGGGGTGCACAAGAGAATTCTTCAGAGGGGAGGGAAAGTGCCAGTGGAGAAGGAGTGGTGATAGAAGTCAGCCAGGGCAGGAGCGATGGTGTCAATATGGTCCTTGATGGTTTTGGATGAACAAAGAAGAACCTGTTTTGACGAGGCTTTCATAGATTGGACTAGAAATCTTGCCAGGAGAGAACAGAGGAAAGGAAGAAAAAGAGGGAGGAGAGGCAGCTGCAGGGATGCCGGCGGTAGAGGAGAGAGAAGCTGAAAGAGGGTGAGAGGATGAAACGGTTGAAGATGTCCTGTTTTTTTTAGATGAAATGAGAAGCCAGGGCCGTGCAGAGGGTCTGGGAGGGGACAGGAGCAGTAGAGACTGCAGCAGGATTGGCCAGCTCCTTGCAGATTTTAAAGAGTTTGGCGAAATTGTTAGATGCCGCAGAGAAATAGGCTTGGATGTGGGCTCTCTTCTTAGTGCAGACAGAGAGCCGATATTGCCTTTGGAGCAGGCGGCAGGCCATTTTGTCAGAGGATGCACAGTAGGCCCGCCATTTCCTCTAAACCACCCTGCACTCGCGTTTAAGGGTGACGAGGTCAGAGTTGTACCAAGAGTTGCACTTGGCTTTGGGCTTCAAACGGATCCTCATGACAGGAGCAATAACATCAAGAGTATCAGAGATAGCAGAGTGGAGCTCGACAAGAGCAGTATCGGGATGAGAGTCAGCCAGGGGCGGGGGACGGGGAGAGAAAGTGGCGCCAAACGCCTCAACTGACACATGCTTCCTAGGTCAGATGACTGAGATGGTAGGTGGCAATGCGGGAGCTGGTTTGGCCTGCGGGGTAGAGAGGGAGAGATGGGAGGAAAGGTAAAAGTGATCACTCCAGGAGAGAGGAGTGGTGATAGGCTTAGAGAGGGGGATGTCAGAGGAGATGAGAACATTGAGAGTGTGCCCTGCAGAATGTGTTGGGCCTGATGGAAGAATAGAAACAAAGAGAGAGTTGCAGAGGTCACGAAAGAGTGCATAGGCGGGACGGCATCCAGGTGAATGTTGAGGTCTACAAAGAGGAGTTGAGTGGTTGAGACCAGGAGGGAGGAGGTGAGGTCAGCCCACTCAAAGAGGAAAGAGGTAGTCTGACCAGGAGGCTGATAGATAGTAGCAATGGTGAGAGAGTGACCAGGAGAAAAAGAAAGCCTACAGATTAGGCATTCGAGTGAGGAGTAGGCCTGCACAGGAATCACAGAGGCAGGGATCCATTCAGGGAAGATCAGGACTAAACCCCCACCAGGATGGTTGGATCTGGGTGCAGAGAGAATCTTGTAGCCATCAGGGAGGAGAGTTTCAAAGCTTGTGGCAGAGCCAGCCATGAACCATGTCTCAGTGAGACCGAGGACATAGAGGTCAAGTTCTTCCAGGAGGCAGAAGATGTCGGAGGAGTGTTTGACAGCTGAGCAAGAGTTGAGAGTGGCAACATGAAGAAGGTTGCTGGCCTTGAAAGACTTCCGGGGAGGGGTACAAATCAAAGGTATGCCCTTCTGAGGTGTAGGTGGAGCCCGAGGGGGTGCTGAGAGGAAGGAGGAGAGGGCAAGGTAGTCGAGGTGGAAGCAAAGGTAGGAGGTAGGGAAGCAAGAGAAGAGAGTGAGGGCACTGCAGGAGCAGGAAGGAAGTTGATGAGGTACAGGAAACATTTATCAAAGAGGAGAAGATTGGCTTGAGGTCCCTGGACCAGGACAGTGCCATTGAAGTAGACGTTAATGATCACCTTATAGGAGTGGAAGGTGTCCAGGAGGGCCTCCCACCGGGTACCACCATGAATGGTTGAAGAAGGGAAAGGAGAGAGCAAAGAGACCACATGAAGGGTCCAAAGGTCTGGTGAAGGAATGACAAAGAGGATGTCAGTGAGGGCCTATCTTGAGGATGTGCTGGTGTAGGTGTCAGCGATAGGGAGACCAGGGTTAGAGACCAAGATGTCCTTTTTGAACTTCTTCCTACCAGACTTAGTGAGTAGGGTGGGATAGTCAATGTACACACAGAGAAGATAGGAAAAACATAGAGCGCCATAGGTGATGTGGAGGAGGGGGAAGAGGACAGAGATGGGGCTGGCAGAAGGAAGAGGAGCAAGACAGGAACAGCAGGACAGAGTTGCACAATGTGGTCACTGGGCGCAGGCAAAATCAGAATATGGTACAGCCCAGGGCACAGCTAAATTCAAATTTTTAACAAAAGATAAAATAAAGTACTTCCCAGGGCACAGCTAGATTCAAATTATTTGCAAAAGGTGAAATACATTACAGCCCAGGGAACAGCTAGATTCATTTTTTTTTTTACAAAAGGTGAAATACAGTGCAGTCCGGGGCACAGCTAGATTCAAATCTTTAGCAAAAGGTGAAATACAGTACAGCCTAGGGCACAGCTAGATCCAAATTTTTAGCAAAAGGTCAAATACAGTACAGCCACAAGGCACACCTAGATTTGAATTTTTAACTAAAGGTGAAATACAGTACAGCCTTTGATTGGATAGGGCCGGCTCCCGCCTCCCGGTTGAGCTGATTGGCCTATGTATCACAGGCAGCCAAACAAGGTAGTCAGAGGCCCAGGCAAGGGGATTGCTAAAGGACCTATGTGAGGGCAGCCATCTTGCAGAGCCCGGGACCCAGCCAGTAAAGTTAAGTTTAAATATAGAAGTCAGCAAATAGTTGTGGCGGGGTAGCCCTGCTGCAAATAGAGGAAGGGAGATGGGCAGGCCCAGTCCCAATGAAAGCACCCTCAGGGCGGATCGCAGCATGCACGCTGCAAGGAAAGCTAAAAATTGCAGATGCAAAACAATAAAGCGCACATGCTGTCCATGGTGATTTTCAGCCAAATAGAAGTGTCTTACTTCTGACTGATGGAGGAGCAAGGCAGGGGTGCTGCAGGCAAGAAGAAAGCAGGAGATAGTAAGCTGTGTGTCCCGTGACAGGGGGTATATATATATGGAATGCACTGACTGCATAGTGAACCTGGGCTTCTTGAAGTCATGCCCATGAAAACACAGATGGCGAGCCACTTCTATTAACTTCTGTCAGCATCCAACAACATTTAGAAGGAGTTGCATTTAAGAAATCCAAATGTATTTATTGTTCTGGCGTTCCAGGTTATTACTTAACATTGGAAAGCCTCATAAAATCGTAACATTAATTATGATGCAATTTATTGTGTTCTACTCATAGAATTGAATCCTGTATTTCTAGTCGAGCTCATCGGTAGCAGAAATTTGAATGAAAGTGGGCTCGATTAATTGAATTTCTCAATTACAATCTCTGATTGCTAGAAATCAACTGTTTGATCGCAATTGAAATGTTCCTAAACCTCCATGAATGGTTGGTTGCATGTGATTTTATTGAATGATAAAACCAAGAATGAATTTTGAATGAAGAAAAAACATCCCTCCCAAAAGCCCCCCCTTTTTAAAATACTTTCCCCCCACACCTAAAACCACTATTCCCAACCACATATATATAGATATATAAAATGTGTTTACAGACTGATCTCTCTATTGAAACCTGATGTTAAAATAGTCGCAAAACATTTAGGCAACACCCTAGATTGAGCGCTACCGATGTTAATTCATGGAGATCAAGCAGGTTTTATTAGAGGCTGAAAAGGGTAAGATAACGTGTGAAAGACAATTGATCTAATCCACTATGGACAAGATTTGGACATTTGACCACTTGTTGAATCGGCATGTATTGGAAAAGTAATGCAGAATTGGGTCTCGGGAATACCTTTCGTTGATTAATAGCAGCCCTGTACAGAGCTCCAACAGCCAGAGTCCTAGTTAATGGAGTATTAACCACCCATTTCAGTTAACTAGGGGAATGAGATAGAGGTGTCCTTGCTCGCCACAGTTGTGATATCCATACGAGAAATGCAGGAATCAAAGGGATACAATGCACGGAGATACATTTTAAATTATCCCTATTTGCAGATGGCATATTAAGCTATTTGGGAGAAATACTCTGCTCCCTTCCTGACATTTTGATGTAGATCAATGCAGCCAAATCCAGTGTCATGCCAGGTCCAATCTGTAAAACCAGAAGAACATTTTAGGTATGAGTGGAACAAAATGCCATAACATATCTCGGAATTCTAATACCTCGAGATTAGCAGAAATGAATTTCGATCTTATCTTAGAAACTATAAAGACAGATCTTAAGTGTTGGGATGCACTCACACTCTCGTGGAATGCTATAAGGGCATTGATAAAGATGAGCATCCTACCACACCTATTGCATTTGTTTACTACTCTCCCGACGAAATTTCCCTAGAGCTTCTTTAATAATCTCATTGGATTCGTTGGACAATTCATCTGGCAGAGCAAGGGACCAAGAGATGGTGATGCCAACTCTTCCTCAGGACAGTGGGGGATTTGGAGTCCCACATTTTGAAATGTATTATAAAGCAGCCCAATTGGGGTGATTTTGGAACATATGAGGTATGTGCTGAGCACATATTTGAATTAACTGGATGATATATACACAGACCCCAAAAATGCAAGCAACCTTTTGTGGTCCCCATTGAAAACAATCCCACATGGGATAAAATAACATCCAAGCTTGGGATCCTGTCGTCCCTATGGCAAAAAGGAGGCCTAAAAGATCAATTATCCTAATAACCCTTAGTGATGAACTTGTGTGGGGAGGACCTTTGGATCTTAGGATCTTACTAAACAAGGTTTTTGGTACACTCAAAGATTATCTGACAGAGGACTAGAGAGAGCAGGCCAACTCTTAGCAGAGGGAGTGTTCAAGGAATATGAGATTGTCTGTGAGATACTAGGGTGGGTTGTGATTAATATATTTCAGTACTTAGGATTGAAAGGGACTCTTTTCGACCCCAGATGGGGAAGGGACCTGCCACATCCCCTTAAACTTTTTGAAAAAGTCAATGATAATGCAAACTCTACAGTATGGATCGTTTCCAAGTTATATGAGACTTTTATTACCACTGACATCACAGGGAGGCAAAATTACAAATATTACTGGAGTGGTGGGAGAAGACATCCCGGAAGAATCATGGGCAAAACGCATAGAGTCATGTTTCATGGTAACCTCTTTACAGCGGTTATGGAGAATAACTTTAAAATGTTACACAGTTGGCACTTTGACCCCTTATAGCTTTCTAAAATGTATGATGGACCGTCCCTGCTCTGTCATAGAGTGTGTGGCCAAATATGGTCATCCTTGCACATGTGGTAGTCCTGCCCTAAATTCCAAATCTACTGGTCTGAACTCCTGAGCTGTATAAAGGACATAACAGGTGAACATCTCAGGTTGGACTCACTACAGTCTTTACTGAGAATTCCTATAAGAGATATAGCGGCATATTGCTACCCTAGAATGTGGGAGGCAATGTTCCGAATAGAAAGATTAGCTCTAGCCCAGAAATGGAAAAGTCTGACAATACTGAATAAAACATACTGATTGAATAGACTCTGGGATATATTTATAATTAAACAATTGCCAGCCTTTGTTAATGACTACATGGGAACCTTCCATGAAGAACGGGGACTTTTCATAATGAAACAGGGATACATGAGACCTTAAACTCAATGTTATTTAATAAGCAGCATTACTCACCTGGAAAGGCTGCCTCTCTTTCCAATGTGATGACATATGTTTGCTGGGCCCAGAGAGATCAGGGCCTACTACCAGAAGAGGGTATCACTTTCTGAAAGGAGCTAGCAAAGAGTATGCAATCTAAAATGTCCGGTGTGTGACAGAATCACCTCACGATCTTGTAGAGTGTTTTACTAACTGACATACTCTGATCTCAAATAAACTGTAAAGTTTGCATATTCTATGTGTTGCTGTAATCGGTATCTACTTGTTTTATTCTGTAAATACGTACTGTGTACACTGCTGTGTGTATGTCTTTGCACCTATGATTTGTACTATTTTGTATTTGCTACTTGTATTACATTTCTGTGACTGCCTTGTATGGTGATCTGTAACCAACCATCGGTACCCAAGTTAAGCGCCCAGATACCTTTGGGTTAGACACGCTACATAAGGAACTAAACTAAACTAAACTAAACTAACATAAACTAAAGCAAAGGGGCATTTTCTCAATGCTGACACTGACCTTTTGCGAATCCAAACACAACTTATGATAATTTCTGTACCAGTTGAATGACTAAAAAGGTATTTATTAATTTTTTGGGGAGACGGGGGGGGGGTCTTTTTGTTGCTTTTATTTTTTCTAATTGTTTAAGTTGGAGAAGTTTAAGATACTAGGAAAGTGACAAAAAATAACAAGATAAAGTTTAAAAAATATATATTTTAATTGAGCAATTTGAATTTGCCAAGTTTGCAATATGTTCCTGAAAAGCAAGCAGAACAACTCTCACATTTTCAGGGATTTCCTCATTGCTGTCATGGTTACCAAAATCCAAGCCTTCTTCTTGAGATGAAAGTGCTTAAGGACACTAAGCCTGTCTGTGGTTTAGCTGTACTTGGGGGTTTGAGCATTCCACAGTGTCATAGTGAGTCAAGACATGAAGAAACCATGCCGAAAGAAAACACTGCGTACAAAGCCCCTCTACTTACTCAAATAAGACCTGAACTGACAGATTTGACTAGATTTTCTTGAAGGGAAAGCTTAGAGGAAATATGGGCACATTTAAATGAGGGTGGGATTTCGGGAATGGCTTCCTTGAGGACAGAAGCCCCAGTCTGTACTTCCTGGAGTCGCCTGACTCCTGTTGGGGCCTAGAAATGTAAACAATATATCAGTGTGTGAGACAGGAATCCTCTTAAACTGAGGATGGGCAATTATGGGTGTTGCATTACATAATCCATCCTTTGACTAGCCTTCTCACCCTGGGCTGGAATTACTGTATCCTGATAACACAAGGTTTCACGTGAATGTGAGGTCAAAACAGAGGTGTATGGTCTGGTTAACAGATTTGATTTTCAAGCTTAGCCTTCTGAGGTTGGTACCTGCTGTATTATGCCTGCTTCTAAGGTTCTTAAAAATAAGACATTTAAAGCAAAACAGTTTAATCCGACTGTAGTATCCTAGATGAAGTAAGAATGTGTGTGGAGTGTGATGTATGGGTGAGTGGAATGTATGTGTTGGAGTGAGTGCTAAAATTAGAATGCAGGCTGAGTGAGAAGAGGACACTCACCTGGTGGGCTGTATTATGAGACGTAATAAACTAGATGTCGTACCCGATAACTGCCTGTTTCTGGTACTCCAACCATGGTGGTGAGGATGGGATTCAAACCCATGTGTGAAGCCACGCATTACCTGAAGAATCATGCATGCCATGTAGCCAGCTCAATACTGCTGGTAAGGACGTTTTTATTGCTCCTGCATGCACCGCTGCGGTGATCGTTCTGCCTACCATTGTGCTACTCCACTTTAATTTGATATAATTTGGAAAGGGGGGCCAACATGAACTTGCACTCGAGCTTCCTTTAGCATATGAGCTTGAGCGCATTAAAAAAGGACCCTACAGCATCCAGATGCTCTGTGTGAAGCTTCCTGTTGCCCAGCAACCACATTGTCAAGAAGGCGCGTGCTTGCAAGTCCACCAACGAGTGAAACCAGAGCATTGAAAGGACGAACAAGTGCGCGTTCGCCCAGCTGCATCTTGCCAGCATGGTGAAAACAAACAACTCCAGTGCTTCATTTTTTATGTCGCAAAGTAAAAAAAGAAAACAACAAAAGAATACGAGTTTCTCAATGCAGGCGGCACACTTTCACCTGAAAAGTTGAACATGTATACAATCTCTATATATATATATTAAAAAAAGGTAACACACTACAAAGCACTGCAATAAAGAATAAGCAAATGATAAAGGCACTCCTTAATAAACAGGTGGTGGTAGAAGAAAACCTGTCAAAAGGACACATACACTAAAAGTGAATAAAAGCACTTGAGAAAATGAGTTCACAATTGCGACAGAAGATCACTTCAATGTAGAAATTATGCAAAATATAGTTCCACCACTATCTTTTCTCCCCAGGCAAGGAGACTCTCCAATACTCTGTTAGAGATGGAAGAAAAGTTTTGAACATTATGCAGTTGCTGTTTGTGGAACACAATTCAGCACAGAAAGAAAAAAATCACTCTTAATGCATTGTCTGGGGACGCCAGGAAATTTGGAAATGTACCTGACTTTAGTGAAGAGGATTCCACAGGTCTTAATGAATATGAGAAGTGTGTAGTAAAGTTGGATAGACATTATGAAACCATGTTAAGCATTATTTCACAATATTACAATTTTGGGAAGAAATCACTGAAGGAAGAAGAGACTGTAGAGCACTTCATCACAGCTCTTAGAGGTTTGGGAAGGACTTGCAATGTTGCTCAAACAAAGGATGAATGCTTGAGGGACCAGTTTATGCTGGAGTTCTGGGATGGAAAAATGAAAAATAAGAGAATGTCTAGTGGAAAAGGTGACCTCCTTTAGAAGAGGCACTACGCATAGCCAAGGAGGTGGAACACACCACCAAGTGTGTGAAGACTTTGGAGAAGAAGACTCAGCAATCCAAAAAAGTTGAAAGCATAGCGGAGAATGTCGCAGATGTTTCCAATATCAAATCTGCAGTTAAACCAAAGGCTGCTGGCAATGCCCCCAAACAGAAGTTTACTCCACAGAGGTGTTGCTACAGATGTGATGCTGTAGGACATCTGGCTAACAGTACATCTTGTCCTGCGAGAGAAATGAAATGCACCAAATGTAAACAAACAGGACACCTTGCTAAATGCTGTAGATCCCACTCCATGAATATGATTGAGGAATAGTACAAAAACGCAGAGGAGGCTGTGTTAGCTGTTGATGATGAAGACACGAAGATTTAGAAGGACTGAAGGATCTTATTTTGATCAACGTGTGAAAACAGAGAAATTGATATGAGGCCGGGAAGCCCAAAAGAAACACACCAACACAGGTTACAAAGAACATACAAAGCGCTTTATTCAAAGGCTACAACAATTACCAAAAAGTCAATTGACAAACGGATAGCTATTCGGCTCTCAGAGTAACAGAACGAACTTCAACGAGAGTTCACTGCGTAGTGTGAGAGACCGTACATTGGGATACTCGTGCTTTTATACTTTTTATCCAGCTCTGGCCGACCCCCTCGCGGGTTAACCATTCTTAGGACCAGGCATAGGGTTCATTGCCAGGTCAATCCCATAATGTATGCATTTCGATCAGTTCTGCTGATACAGTTGTTCATTTACACATAGGTCAGGGATAGGACAAGGCCTCAGTTCGCGACCCCAACAAGTGGCCTGCAGGCATATTACTTATTCATGTGTGCGTAGGTCACAACGGCCAGAATCCCACTCGAAATGTCATTCGGCCTCCATTTTGGTGTTCAGGGTGTCTTCCACATTGCAAGAGAACCTAAAATGGCGGCTAAATCCAAGATGGCGATTTACACAGCACATTAAGGTCAAGACCTTGCCGCGGAATCTATTTACACGATGTTTTAGACAACTTGGCGTAGGCCAACACACATTCAAACAATGCAATAGGAGGTATAATATTATTTCGATTCCGACAGACCCTCCTTTTGGCCTATGCCAAGTGCTAACATCATTCCTAATACTTTTGAAAATAACTCCATGTGTTATCATCCATAGATTCCGAACCATTGTCTGTAATGTCTATAGCCATCAGATCGTTCATAAAAACCTCTTGTAACATGAATTCTTTAGATGCTGTATCTGGGGTATATATTTTATGCCCTATAGCTCTCACTACTTGGGCACAACATCCCCCTAGCATTCCACATATACTCGGGAGGCATTGAAAACAGCAACAAAGGAATAGCAGGATCCCTAAAATAACCAGAATAACAGAAAGCACCTTCCAACCCCAAGATCGTAAAGAATCCCAGAACCAAGTGCTAAGATTCCAGTCTCCTACAGGCATATGTACTTCAGAACTGAGAGTATGCAAGTTCTGTATTGCTTTAAAAATTGTTGTCGAGGAGTCTGGTACGAAAACACAACAAGCGGACCCCACTAATTTGCATACTCCACCTCGTTCTGCCAAAATGACATCTAATGCCATCCGATTTTGAAGGGCTACCAATCTTATTGCTTTTTGCTCTAAGGTCATATTGTAGAGTATGTCCGTGGTCCGGTTGATCGTTCTCTCCAGTACCCTTGCTAATCCCCTAATGTTCTCTGAGTTTGTTATTTGTCCCCAAAAGGGCACAACTGATTTCGCTATGTCTCCCAATACTTGCCCAGGGGTATCTCCGTTCTCGTCTCGCCGTGGGCGAGCCTTAGAAACCTCCAATGTACTAGCTACAAATACCCCGGGTAACAATATTCCTAAATAACAGGTTCCAAGCCAATCCTTGGGCAACCAGGGAAATGCTAAACTACCACAAACAAAATAGACAGGCCCCCCTACGTACAGAGGCCTGTTTTCCCCAGTCAAATTTACAATGTTTTTACAACCTTCAAAATCTCCCATTGGCCTAGTGCCATTTCTCTGTACACAGAAGGGATCGAGTCAGGACTATGATTTATAGAATAAGAAGGAGGTACGGCGTCCTTATTGAATGTCGGAGCCATTTTAAAGGAAATCGGAGTTCGAAAAGGAAGAGATAGTTTGTCAGACGGCCTAATAGAAGCGACGTTAGGTTTACTTCTATTTGCGAAAAGCGAGCATCCCAGGGGAGTCAATTCACGTTTCTCGAAATCATTCAGATTAGTTCCATCAAAGTTCCCTGAGATGCTATCATTCCATTGGCCAAAGAATAGTGCTCTAAGAGAGGCATAGCAAGCAGTCGTTAAAGGTAGAGGATGTATATACCATCCCAGTCCCTTGTTCCCATGTTGCGGTAAATGAGTACAAATCCAACAATTACTCTTATTAAAAATGGTGTGAGTAGCATTCATTACTATCATCAGAGTGTTATTATGATACTTTTGTCTATGTTGGGAGTCTCTAGGGACAGAGTGTGAAGGTGTACAGAGGGAGTCAAAACAGTTGGTGCAATCTCGGTCGATAGTAAAGGTTTCAGAGGATAGATTTCTTCAAAATACCAAAGTCCTACAGCAGCAGTTGCAAAAATTACAATGATCATTATCAACACACAGCAGTACATTTTCGGGGCCCAGGCACATTGTTCATTGTCCAATTTGGTCACCCCCTTATTCATAAGTCCAATGCGGGGGGCAGCAGCGGAGGTGGCAGGCATCGTAGTTCCTCAATCGACAACCCCAATATTCGTTGCTGGCGACGCTATGGTCGCGCGATTTCTTAGTCCTTCCCAACCCTAGCCAGCAGAATCCCTTTTTGTTCAACAGAACTTTCTCATAAAAAGAGAATTTCCAATCACTTCCTCTTTCCAGATGCACAAAAAACTTGTGCCGTAGTTCTATTTCCTTGGTCGAAGGTTGTACCTGGTGGTACCCAAAATTGTCTGGTCCGGAAGTAAGGTGTCGTCACTTCCTGAGGGAAGCGATGTGTCGGAGGCGACGGAAGTCGTAGAGCTCGAAACAGTGTTTTCCAGAAGTGATTTTTCAAGAGAGTGCGGAGACGAAATAGACTGTTCCCCAAGCTCCTCGGGCTCAGAGAACTTCTCCGACGCACTCACAGCGCTGTTTGCTACTCCAAGATCAGAGACTGTAGAATCAGCGAGGGGTTCTGCTTCTTCTGTAACATGTGGCGTCGGGTGAGGAAGTTTCTTGACGTGTGTCGCGTGAATCCAGTTCTTCTTTCCAGCCACCCGCACTGCTGTCCTGGTGACCAATAACACCTGGTGGGGTCCCCGCCAGCGAGGCGCGAGACAGGAAGACCTCTCGTAGGCCTTCACTAGGACCCAACTTCCAGGCTGTATATCGTGTCCTGGGCCCGTGAACCGTACAGGTAAAGCTGAGTGCACCTGGTGATAAACGAAATACAGATTTTAGTTAACTGGGTACAGTAGTCTACAAGCAATACATTTTCCACCTCTCTCAGGGCTTTAGGTTTTGGGAGACCCCAAATGTTAGCAGGTCTCCCCATCACTACTTCAAATGGAGAAAGCCCAGTCTTAGTCTGAGGTGTGGTACGCATAGCTAGTAACACGATAGGTAAGGCATCTGGCCATTTTAGTTTGGTATCAGCACATGTTTTTGCAAGCTTATTCTTTAAAATACCGTTGTGTCTTTCCACCAACCCAGCGCTTTGAGGATGTCTAGCTGAGTGAAATCATTTCTCAATACATAGGGCTGTGCATATCTGCAAAATTACTGCTGCAATAAAGTGGGGACCATTATCCGACCAAATTATCCTCGGGAGCCCAAATCGAGGAAAGAATTCTTTTACCATAATCTTTGCAGTGGTCATGGCGGTAGCATCTTTGACGGGGAAAGCCTCGACCCATTTACTGAAGGCACAAATAATTACAAGAACATATTTTAGATTATTACATCGTTCCATCTCAATAAAATCAAAGTGAATGACCTCGAAGGGAACAGAAGGGGGCACAAAGCTTCCCCTTGGAGTCACTGTCCCCTTACCCACATTGTGCTCTAGGCAGATCATACAGTTCTGGACGTGCCTCTTCGCAGTCTCCAGAATCTTGTCATTTACCCAAACTTGTTCTAGCATTTTCGTGATCTGCTGGGCACACACATGCGTAGGACCGTGTGCCATCGTAACCATTGCCAATACATATGAATCAGGGAGCAACCATTTCCCTTCGGATGTATCCACCCAACACCCTTCATCATCCAGTTTCCCCACTCCCTCAGCCCATCTTTTAGATTCTTCTATTGTGGCATCAGTTTGAATATCTCGCACAGACCCAATACCTTCATCCATTATGCAAGCATCTCTCATTTCCCTCGAGGCATACATGTCCGTGCTAAGGTCTGTGGCCGTTTGTCTGGCTATCAAGTCCACAAAAGCGTTCCCTTTGCCCACATCATCTATGACCTTCCGATGTGCTGCACATTTCATGATCGCTAACTGTTTAGGGAGTGAGAGTGCCGAAAGTAATTGCACTATCAAGGGGCCATGCAGGATCTTGGTCCCATGTGAGGTAAGGAACCCTCTTTCCGACCAGAGCCTTCCAAAGTTGTGAGCCACCCCAAATGCGTACTGACTATCAGTATATATATTCACTCTACGCCCTTGGGAGAGTTCACAAGCTCGGGTCAACGCTATAATCTCTGCGGCCTGCGCAGAGTTATACGAAATTCTCTTAGTTTCAACAATTTTGCTCAATGTAGTAACTGCATAAGCAGCTGTAGATGTACCATCCGAAAGTTTGAAGCAGGAGCCATCGCAAAACAGCTCCCCTTCTGCATTATCCAAAGGAATATCTATGAGATCTACCCTGCCCTTTGTTTCTTGTTCAGTGGTATACAGGCAGTCATGTAATTCCTCGTCACCGCAAACGGTATACCTGCGGGAAAGGTAAGAGTTCAGCCGGATTAAGAACACAACACCTCTTAATTTGGATGTGAGGGGCAAACAGAATTAGTTCATACCTTGTTAACCGTGCAGAGGTGAGGTGTTGCGTTTGGGTTTTATTCAATAGAATATCAACAGAGTGAGGTACCATCAAAATCAAATCATGGCCTAGGACCATTCCCTCACTCTGTTTTACAGACGCAGCAGCAGCAGCGACAGCACGCAAACATCTTGGCAAAGCGCATGCGACAGGATCAAGGGCGGAGGAGTAGTAGCCGCACGGCCTATTCTTCCCTCCGTGTTCCTGTGTTAACACAGCCAAAGCACATCCATCACATTCATGCACAACCAACACAAAGGCCTTATCATAATTTGGAGTACCCAGAACCGGTGCAGAACATAGCGCGGTTTTGAGAAGCTCAAATGATCGTTGATGTTCCGATTCCCATGGCAATGGCAGAGAAATGCCCTTCTTCATCAGAGCCAACATTGGTTTTATCACTAGTGAGAAGTTCGGGATCCACAACCTACAGTAAGAAGCCATACCTATCAGGGCTCTGACATCCTTCTGTGTATTTGGAACAGACATGCCAGAAATGTGTTTTATTGTTTCAGGTGTCAATCTTCTCCCCTCCTTTGACAGGAGGTAGCCTAAATAGGCGACCTCCTGACAACAATATTGACATTTTTTAAGCGAAGCTTTGTGACCATTTTTAGCTAGATGAACCAGCAACAGTACAGTGCCTTCTTTACACGCACTC
This sequence comes from Ambystoma mexicanum, assembly GCF_040938575.1. Taxonomy (NCBI): domain Eukaryota; kingdom Metazoa; phylum Chordata; class Amphibia; order Caudata; family Ambystomatidae; genus Ambystoma; species Ambystoma mexicanum. The sequence continues at coordinate 345,559,063 of NC_090931.1, forward strand.
TAAGAGTCTGCAGCCAAAAGCAAATCATCAACATATTGGAGCAGCGTACAAGTAGGTGGCAATTCAAGGGTGTCGAGCTGCTCTTTCAAAGCTCTACTATAAATGCTGGGACTTTCAGTATACCCTTGAGGTGCCCTTGTAAATGTAAATGAGCGTCTCCCCAAGGTGAACGCAAACAGATATCTACTTTCTTTATGTATAGGAATACTAAAGAAAGCGTTTTTTTAAATCAACAACGCTGAAGTGCATAGCCGTAGCAGGGACCATTGTCAATATCGTCGTCACATCGGGCACAATTGGAAATTGTGGGGCGACCACTCTGTTAATAGCACGAAGATCAATTATGAACTGGTATGGAATTGCATTGTCGCCTTTCTTATATACAGGCAAGATCGGACTATTACACAAACTACCTGTAATCTCCTCGATCACCCCACGATGCACAAAATCGGAGACAATGCATTTCAAAGCACGTTCGCCCTCAACTGATATTTTATACTGCGGAATACGTGGCAGTTTCACTCCATGTTTCAGAACTATTTTAACAGGCTCAATCTGTAACACCCCGACATCATTATCGTCCACCGCCCACAAACATTCCGGGACAATGCTAAATTCAGGAGGTAAAGGTTGAATCAAAAACTGAGAATTAGGAAGTTGCTGTGGTGAAACTGTCAGCCGTACTCCATCCGAAGAACAATGAATTACTGCGTTCAATTTCTTTAACAAATTCAACCCCAGCAAATTCTCTCCACAGTTTAAAGTGAGAAGAAAAGGACAATGGTCCGTAAAGGGACCCAAAGAAACGGATACCGGTGCAGAAAACGGACAGACAGTTGGTATACCAGAAAACCCTACGGAAACATTTGTTTGCCTTGACAGTGGGATGTTTGGAACCCGAGAATGATCAATGGAGCACTTCTGTGCTCCAGTGTCAATCAAAAACTGGTGTTTCCTATTCCCTACTAATAATTCAACGTAGGGGCCTTTCTGATTAAGGGAATAGGTGAAGGTTCCAAACCCTGCTTCGGGCAATCCTAATGAAATAGAGCCTCGTCAAAAGGAAGCTCTTCAGAAAGGTAGGCAGCAGAAGGGTGATCAAATATGTTCCTCGAGTCCATACTCGAGGTCTGATTTTCCTGTGAAAAAGGTTGCTGAGGATCTTGTAAAAGCTGACCTCTATCAGGGCCCCCTGCTCCAGGACGGCCCCTAGGTCGTCTACCCATACCCCCAAACGCACTGTTTGACCTCTGGCGAAGGACAGGGCACTGTGCTCGCCAATGACCTTCCTGGCAGCAATAAGCACATTGATTAATATTCACAGGACCCAAAGGAGCATTTCCTTTTGGGACATACTGACCTCTAGTCTGTGCCGTGCCTCATCTGGGGTTTCTAACAATTTGCTGTAATAATACTTTGGTTTTCAAATCTCCCTTCCTCTTTTCAATCTTTTCCTTCTCATTATTAACACGGTTCTCATAATACTGAGCCATGTGCAAAACCTCAGATTGAGATTTTGCCTGCCAAGCGCTCTCAGAGGACATAATCTGTGACTGGATGTCAGGTAACAATCCACGTACAAATTTGTCCACGAACAACCTTTTCCCTGACTCTGTACCTAAATCCTGTCCACTGAAGTCAGAAAATACCTGCTCGAATCTATTAAAAAATTCGGTGGCGCCTTCAGTTTTTCCTTGGACACAGGCCGTAAGCTTGTCCCAAATAATTCTTTTCTCTGGAATTATAGTTTTTAGTTTAGCGACAATTCTATCAGGCAAAGTAGGTATTACCTGTGGTGGTTTCTCACCAGCTGGTCTTTCCCCATCAATTCTAATCATATTAGCCCCCGTATCTCCCAACCCTGGCACATCGTCTATTGTCCGAACCTGTTTCCATACATCTACTGGTAGGAGTACAGGGAATAACAAGTCAATGTCACTCAAGGTGAACACAGAGGACTGCAAAACGGACTCTATTTCTTTATAAAACCCCGTCGGGTTTTTCCTGATATCGGGAACTGATTGTCTAATTGTGTTCACTTCCTGTCGTGAAAACGGGACGTGAACAAATTGCGATACATAATGTGCAGGGATATCCACAGCAGGGGCACCAGTCCCAGCGTTGGCAGGGATCTCAACTTTTGGGACAAAGGTCGGAGGAACCTCTCTCATAGGCATCTGAGATATAGGTACCTCCGGCCGCTTACTAAGCAACAGGGCCAGGTCGAGCGCTAAGGCAGCTGTAGAAGTATCGGGCGAAAAAGCCCTTTTACAAATCCCCAACAATTCTATGGGGCAACTAACTTTCTTTCTTACACATTCTTCTTGCAGGTGCTGTACCATCACCTGAATTACCTTTCTTTGCATTTCTACTGTATACTGACTATACGTGTCATACTCTTCATCTGGCGGAATCGATGAATCCGAGATCCATCGAACCGCATCTTTAGTACAATTTCGTACTTCCTCAGGTGCCGATCTAAGGCACGGAAGGAACCGTGTCTGTACATATATTCTATCATCTTCGTCGTCCTCATCTCGTGACTTTTCAAAGTCTTTCCTAAACTCGAACAATTTTTCAACATGCCCATATACTTTCTGCTCTGTGTCCCTCGAAAGTGCCAAAGCATTCAGATCTCTCACTCCTTGTGGAAGATCTGAATTTTGTAATCTACCCCACATCACACACAAATGAGTCCCCAAACCTTCGATAAAAACATTTTTCTCGGGAAAACTATTCAAATTAGATAATGTGGAAAAAACATTAACTTGATCACCTTTCTCCATGCAATGCTTAGCCCATGCAAACAATTCCTGTTTCATATCTGCAGAAACAGTATTACGGGTGACGATCTTTGATCCTGCACCTGGATCAACTTCAGTCAATACGGGGCTACTCGGGAGCAGAGGTACAGGTAAATTTAATAAAGGTGCAACTATCGGTGTAGAAGGAAGGGGCGGTGCGATAGGTGGAGGAACAACAACCAGAGGACGAGGAACAATAGGTTGTACAGGAGGAACAGGAATAACAACAGGAGCGACAGCAGGAATGGGCAGAGCGCCCAAGATAGGAGCAAACGGAGGTGGCGCTGAGGCATCAGGCCTGCGTTCGTTTAATAACTTCTCAATAAATTCCTCAGAAACATGGAAATCTTTAGAGGGGTACATTTTCTGGATCCCGAGTGAAAAAGCTCTATCCATATTTTTAACTGATTCTGAACGCTTTTCTTTATCATATAATAATGCTTTTTCGGCGTTTGTTTTATGACGACGTGCATGTTTATCCCTACTTTTAAGCTGCTGTAACGCTTCTTTTTTCCAATTCTGTAAAACATCAAAGGCTGCAGGTCTAGCCTTCTTCTTTAACAAGATCGATTCTAAGTATTCAATACGGGGGATCTCAAAACTACCGTTGATTGGCCACTGAAATTCGGAGGCATGTCTGGTCTGCCTGTGCCAAATATCATTAAATACTATACTTCCAATGCCATACTTACAGTACATAGTACACGCCGGCGACCCCTCCTGTGGTGCCGGGCGGCTAAATTCCAAGGATTGTCGATCGCTGCGGAACAGAGCCTTAAAGCAGCTAGACCATTTCCCAGGTATTTCACAAAAAATTGGTGTTACCTGGTTAATAATTGTGTCTGCAGATACAATACGCCAAATTCAAATTGTCAGGGTTAAATTAAGAGCCGGGTCACGATTGCACCTGACCAAACCTAAGGAGGACCGTACGGTTTATCAAAGAACTTACCTAACTAATTTTACCTTGTGTTTGGTGGTTTCGGCAAATCTGCCCGCCTCAAAAATTGGACCCTCTCAAGATGCCGTGTCAGACCACACGACTATCGTCCAAGGATCGGATCGTGCAGCACTGCCGAGGTATCGCGTCTCGTTCGGTCGGGCCCGCAGAATCACACCGTCCGATCCCGGTTCGATAGTCTGCGTCAATCTTCAATGATCCGGCATCAATCTTGAGGGTCCCTATTCGGGCGCCAACTGTGAAAACAGAGAAATTGATATGAGGCCGGGAAGCCCAAAAGAAACACACCAACACAGGTTACAAAGAACATACAAAGCGCTTTATTCAAAGGCTACAACAATTACCAAAAAGTCAATTGACAAACGGATAGCTATTCGGCTCTCAGAGTAACAGAACGAACTTCAACGAGAGTTCACTGCGTTAGTGTGAGAGACCGTACATTGGGATACTCGTGCTTTTATACTTTTTATCCAGCTCTGGCCGACCCCCTCGCGGGTTAACCATTCTTAGGACAAGGCCTAGGGTTCCTTGCCAGGTCAATCCCATAATGTATGCATTTCGATCAGTTCCGCTGATACAGTTGTTCATTTACACATAGGTCAGGGATAGGACAAGGTCTCAGTTCGCGACCCCAACAAGTGGCCTGCAGGCATATTACTTATTCATGTGTGCGGAGGTCACAACGGCCAGAATCCCACTCGAAATGTCATTCGGCCTCCATTTTGGTGTTCAGGGTGACTTCCACATTGCAAGAGAACCTAAAACACACAGTACATTAAGGTCAAGACCTTGCCGCGGAATCTATTTACACGATGTTTTAGACAACTTGGCGTAGGCCAACACACATTCAAACAATGCAATAGGAGGTATAATATTATTTCGATTCCGACAAACGGCCATCAAGTCAACAGGATGATGGACTCAGGAGCAAAGTATACCCTTGTTCCAAAGCAGGTTTTCAACAATGCGTTTCCTGATATGCCCTTGGGAGATGTCGACATAAAGCCTTGAGCATATGGGGGAGCCGGGGATAAAATCAAAGTATTTGGTTGGTTCAAGGCAAATGTTCACGTTAAAGGGAGATCTACCTCAGGAAATGTGTATGATAATGAAAAAGGAAGCTTCCCTTACTGAGTTGGCTGCAACAGAAAAGATTGAAAATCAAATTGGATCCTAATGATGAGGACCATTGTGGTGATGATGAGTTGCAATCTCAGTGGCTCAATGGAACAGTAGGATTGATGAAGGGCTTTGTACATATGATTCAGCTGGCACGAAGATCAAGGGCAGATGTGCACAAGGTGAGGTCCATTCCCATATTGCTGAGAGATCAAGTAAAGGAGGATCTTTTGAAATTGGAGCAGGATGGATTTATAGAGATTGAATCGTCAGAATAGTTACGCTGCTTGTCTTAGTTGTGAAGCCCAATGGTAAACTGCGGATTTGTGTGGATCTTCCATCACTGAATGGGTGCATTATACCAGATTGTGAATGGATGCCCCCTCAAGAACATCAATTGCACACATATTGTCCCGGGAGGATAGCTCAGCGGCAACGTGTTCGCCTTGGAAGCAAAAGGACACGAAGCAACACAGGTTCGATCCCCAGGTCCATGCGTAGAAACCTCTGGGTATTTAAGCATGTCATAAATATGCAACTAAGAAAAGAAAAAAAAAAGACAATTATGCAACTAAAAAACAAACAATTCCTGTAACAGCGCCTCGATGCCCGCGGGCTGTGTGAGCGCTTTAAAAATGTAAAAAAATAATATTAAAAGTGTTCTTATTGATAGAAACCTGACTATTTACAAAATTAATTGCTGACATGTTAATGTTCCTACCATCCACACTGTACCTTTGAAACATGATCAATACATACTTATTAAAAACCAGATTTTGCAGTGTAGATTGTAAATTACAACCACAATCACTACATTGCATGTCATGGAATGCTTTAGCTAGAAGAACAGAAACATTTTCAATGTACTGATCAGGGAAAGGAAGATATAAAACATCTTTCAAAATTTCCTGAGTAGTGTCATCTTTGTTACATTGTGGACACCTATGATTCCACTCATAACTAATTCCTACATATCTATCTACACTAACAGTTTTCTGCAGTAATAAATCAATGACAGTCATTACAAATTCTTGACTATCTATCTGTGTATTTTGAGAAAATTGTTGATTTTCACTTTCCACAGCTACTACATTTTCTATTGATATTGGCGAATGTGTACTGTGTGGTTTTTCATATATAGATATTTTAAGAAATGAAAGTTCCACACATAGCAGCTTGTCTTCTGTGGAAGCTATTTCCTGTATCAATGGTACCATTTGAAACATCATACACAAAGCTGCATTAGAATAGCGTTCAACGCCTTTTTCATTACTAAATCTGCAATGAGTATATGCCATAGTTGAATGACCTTCCCCCAGTAGATTCTTTTGTTATTAAGTCTTAAGAAGAATAATTTTATTTGAATGCAGTTTCACTCACTTCTTATGTTTCCTGGTTATGTGCTTTTCCATTACCGGTATGATGTAGATGTGAGGAGCATACAGCGCACATAACTTGTTATATTCTTCAAAGCAAGAAATGTCAGCTGTCACTTTTCTTTCATCAACCTTTATTCAAAATAAACTTTCAATATTTTTCAAACTTGACAGAGCTACATATGACATTCCTTCTTAAAAACTGTATGACTGATGTCAATAAGTGCTGCTTCTAAAGTCAACACTTGTGAATTATGAATAGTCATTGCAAAAAGGGATCCTTAAAAAGCATGAAACATGCAGAGATCCGAGAAATCAAATGAGTTGCTTCTACACAATCAAACTTTACTTCAACATGTTCAATATTTGTACTGTGAGGAAATGTGCAAAAATGCAATTACTCATCCCATCGCTCCATTGACTAGACCATTTCCTGCATTTAAGTTCCTCTTTAAAATTACTTGTGCATTGATGCACAGTTTTAAAACTGCTTCTAGACCTGCTGTTTTAGAAATTGAATTCTCTAATTGAGCTAATTGAACTTTTGCTCTCTTATCCAACTCGAATGGCATAACATGACCATCTAAAACATCACACATTTTTTTTTCTTCTATGACAGTAGCATTTTAGAGTTAAACGTGTTACACTTTGCAAATGTGCACATAAAAACAACACAAGAAATGTTTATTTCCTGGAGCGTCAACATTTTCTAAGAACTTTTCCTACTTCTTGTGCTGCACTTGATACACATTTTTGATACTCTTGTTTGTTGTCATGGTCCACTGGTAGGATCCACAATCTATGTAAAGTAACATCTCTTACATTGAATGTGCTAAACCTGTTGGGGCAGTTACAATACATGACAAAGAACAATCAGTTACATTTTAGATCATAGTTCTTATTGCATGAATTAAAATAAGATTGACCTGTTTCTGCTTGTCCACTAACATACAAAAATACAGGTTTGTATTGGACAAAAGAACATTCATGCTTGTCATGCTTTAAACCATGTAAAAACGTATCTTTGATTTCATAATAATCTTCTTTTTGCTCTATATTAAGTTTACTATTCCATCATGAATTTTCATCTGCAGCTTTAGCTTGTTGCATTGCACTTTCTACTTCTTCCATGGCAAGCTGTACATTAGTTTGAATAATTGGCTCACCAAGCACATTTTTACTTCCTGCTGCAGAATCTTCATTTCCCTCAGAAGTCCCTCTTGCCAATTGAACTGCCAAAAGTTCTTCCTGATGTAGTTCTTTCTCCAGTAACTCCAAGTAAAGCTCACAGTTTGGATAAATAATTAAGCTTTTTTTAAAGCAAAAATGTATTCTTCAAAAGTTTCAATACTTTCAAGCAAATCACCCTCTACATGCCATGCGAAGAACAACTGCAAAAGACAAAATTGAAATAATTAATTTTTCTCTACATTTTGGCAAGACTGTGTCATGTGGTTGATGAGACCTGCCTTCTCAAGTCTCACTAGACAACCAGTACATCCATATACTTTAAACCATCCTCTGTCACTGTTTGCGTCAATAATTAAATATGAGTAGTTTTCTGCTACTTCATATAAACAAAGATCCTCCAACTCTACAGATCAATTTGGATAATATGTATCATTTAAGTTGGTCTTCAATATCTTTGATAGAGATTCTTAATAAGGCAGATTTGATTTCCTAAAGCCGCCCCTTTAGTTTTGTCCGATGCGATTGGTATGATATCTATTTCTTTCTGCTCTAATGGTGGACTTAAAGACTTGTCCAAACTCGCTATTATCATATCATTGTCCCCACCGGGTTGCATCTGAAATTTCTACCTCCTCTTCCTGCTCATCCTCTTTCACTTGTTCAGGTAGCAGCCAGCTAGTCAGGCGGCCCTCTCCAATTGCCTTCTTTTTCTTAGCTGTAGCTGCTCTTTTCTTGGCTTTCTTAGAGCACAGCCCCGAAGCCCCGACTCAACCAAAGGCAAGGCAATAGAACTTGGTCTCTGCCCTTCTCGCGATTCTTTGCTGTTTGCATGAGAAGAATAGCTCAGCACTCTGTTCCTGGTTCGGGTCTGTCTCGCTGTTCTTCAATCTCTTCAGCAATATGTATGGTTTCTGAGAGATTACTTCCACTTCTTCACAGGCTTTCTCCCTAAAATCATTATCCAGAGCCAGAACATTAGTATTGGCCAATATCTGCCTGGGCATTTGTAATAGGATCTTAAGGGTGAATTGCAAGGATGCAACTGATGACTGGATCTCAGCTATCTCTGTTGCCCCCGGGTAGGGACTCCCCAAACACTCAATTTCGGTATCTGGGACATCCTCCATTGAGGCCATTGCTAAGTTTGGTGAGGCTGACCATCTGCCTGTGCCCCCAACAGGGGTGGGGGTCCCAAGGCGTGTATTCATCTGCCTTTCTGCCTGGATTCCACTGCTGCTGGTTGTCATTATGCCAGTATGTGGTGTCATACTCTTCGGATATTCAAACACAGTTCCAGCAGTGAGTTGTTATCAATATCCTCAAAATGTGTTGAGCTCAATAGGCCATTGTCACAAGTTCCTTGTGCTATTATTTCCTAAATAATAGTCAAATTTATTTCTGAGATCGGATTTGGAGGAAAGAACCCAGTAATAACCTTGATCTGTTGGAATGGTGTTCTTAGCTTTCTTTTTTTGATTTTGGTTTCACCATCTCACACTCCTCATTTAGTGAATTCCTGATTTTCGTCATCTCCTTTGTTCTTCTTAAGTTTTACTTGAACTCCGTAGACCCTTTCCCTGACGGTATTTGAACGGCCTAGTCAGTGCCTCTCCTTCAACTGGGAAGTTGAATGATCAGTTCAAGTGTCCCTTAATGGCCCAACAGGATGCACTTATCATCAGCTCTCAAAGTGCTGTCACAATAGCCATATTCACATAGGGGGTCGTCTACTCCCAGGCAGGATGAAAAGCACTTGGGCTCGCAGTCTTCTGTTATTATCGTATGGCTCACTGTCTCTGTTTTTGGCACTGACTTAACTTTTTAGTGTTATTTACGTTAGTAGTAACGGGGTGCCCAATTACACAGTATTATAAAAATAATCTAATCTGCATCAATTCATGAGCTTATATATGGTGCAACCTAGAGACCTTTCTTTTGTGAATTGGCTTCCACCCACCACCCTTTGTGCCGCAAATATGCACAGCAATATACCGTTTCTGTTTGGCCCAGCCCCTTAGCAATCTTCCTGGCCCGTAATTGAGAGTGCTCAGTGTGTTCCTCCCAAGCTTTAACTCCCTTGCAGTGGTTCAGTCAAAGCCACAGAATACATGCGCCCATCTTACGCCAGATGCTGCCGGGCTTAAACTGTCAATATAGATGGTAAGGGATCGTGCGTTGCTCCTTAATCTGATTTCAGTAAGTTTTGCTTTACCAAATTTTTGGAGCGAGTGCCTACCCCCAGCAAACAGCAAAACAGCAGTCAAAAAGCACCCTTGACTAGCGAAGCCTTAACACTGCAAAGGCTTAGCTGTTAATCTTTTATGCTCTGCGTTCCGCTTCCTGGAAATTTGGGGCAATGTGCTCTATATTCCTTAAAGTGACAGCGCCTGTTCTCTTCTCCGCTCCTGAGCACACAGGCACAAGAACCCAACACGGGTCCAACAGGGTCAACTACACAAAGTCCAGCGAAACAGCAGCCAAAAATGCCCTTGACTTGCGCAGACTTTATCATTAATAAAGTGGCACTATTTATCTCTTTTCAAATGATAGGCATTTCTTGGTACCTTCCAGTAACATGGTGTCAAACAGAAGACATCAAACTATCAACTCGACCAACTGGTGTCACAGGGCTTGGACATCCTAATCTACAATGAGTGTAATACTTTTCTTTACTTTTGTACTTTCTCTGACAGTACTTACCACATCCACTTACTTTAATCCAAAACAGCATGTGTATATGTGGAGCCCCACATGTCTGGTATTCTCTCCTCCAAAAGAAATGTTGCACAGTGCCTAGTGGATCATTTTCTTTATAACATATAAAGTGTAACATGGCTAAAAATCTGTGATGAAAGAACTGCAATACACTGACAGGGTCCATGGAATACAGTGCTCCTGGTGTCATGTGTTCTATGTCTTCTTTCTGTGGATTAGTTTCACAAATTCACTCTGCAAGATCATTCCAACTATACTCAATGCAGCTTAAAGACACACAGCAAGTTGGAGAGTCCAGGTTTCTAATCATGCATGTAACCTCGCAGTGTCTCCTATACCAAAATTCCTTGATTCCTCTCATTGTAGGAAGAATATGGTACGTTTTCCTTTTAAAAGTTCATTATTTTTTCTTTCACCTGTTGCAGCATCTCACATGCAGAAAGATTTTGAAAACTAGTTCCAGTCTGAAGTGTATGGGCAACAGCATAACATAACATTGAAAATTAACTTTTATACAATAAGTGAAAAATATATTGAACATTGGTGCAGAATCAGGAATCCTCAGAATACATTCTTGTTCAATGATGTTCTGAAGAAGAAACTGGAACCTTCCGATCATCCAATCTGCCTCCTGCACCTGTAGCAAAAAGCATAGGGAAACAGCCAGCCTCTAGTTTTTTTTTTACCCAGACATGTATTGATGTACCCTTTGCTGCTTTCATTTGATACAATTCTAAATTGTCGTCCAGGACTTTATGTGAGTGTAGAGGATAAACAGTGTAATGTTCAAACAAACTATTCCCTTCTGCTTTTGTTTGTCAACTCAACATCAAGCATAGCAAAGTCTGGTACAGTCACACTGCCTTTGTATACATCATTGTGCTCCAAAAGAAATGCCAATGTGTTTTTCACCTTTCCAATATCTATAGGCTTTTGCCAAATGTCTTCATCGTTAGTGGCAACAACATTTACTAAAAAAACAAAGAATCTCCAATATCATGCTTCACTTCTAGAGTGTTGACATTTTCTTCCAAATTGAGAGGCAAATACACAACTTATCCTCTCACACTTTGCACTAATGATCTTTTAGACAAATGTGTCATCTTTGGTTCAATCTAACAATAACTTGAAAAGGATGAACAGTTTGCAATGCAATCACTTCAAACATGTTAAGCTTTTGAAGCACAACAGGGATATCAGGCACTATGTCGTTCAATACACTTCTTGCAGGAATACTTGTTTGATTAAAAAACCCAAGTGCCTTCCTTGTGTCAAATCTATCTTCTACAAACAAAAACAAATAGAGGTCTTTCCAAACATCTTCTACACTCTGTTTAATGTTCTCCTCAATGTACACTACTTGCAGTTGGGACTTATAAAAAGTCTCTAAACAAGATAAGCAAATAATGTTAGGTCTTTCAGTAGAAGACAATTTAAACATTGCAATAATTTTTTTTACTGTTTCAAAAAGCTCTGAAAGCATAGGATCATCGTTTCCACTTACTGTAAATGTTTAATCTACGTACACATAGGGCCTCATTATAACTGTGCCGGTCTTGTAACAATAGTACCGGTAAGCCTACTTGACTGGCACAGTGCAACTCTGCAGGCGGGTGCCGTCCTGTCCGACAGGGTCAGACCTGCTGGGTGGGACGGCACCCACTCACAGAGTTCTCACGGGAGCAACGGCACCATTGTTACTGGTGTCCCCATTATAGGATTGGCGACTTATAAAATTACCAGTGCCTGACTTCCCGGCCACTGTACTTGGAATAGCCCAGTGGCACCGGGAAGTCAGGCACCAGTAATTAATTATGGGTCCAAAAGCTACCTGCTGGTTTTACCCACATGGCTACCGCAGGACCCATAAATTGGCCCATAATCTTTTAAATGTATTATATTTATCATTTGCAGTGTATGAACTAAACTTCCTACAGTTCAGTCAAAAGTGTTTCATTTAAATGTCCAAGAAACATATTTAGTGTTTTGCACACATATAGTTTAACTAGAAGGTATCTCATTTTAGTGAGATGTGCAGCCAGTATCTGTATATGATGAAAATGACTCTTACATCTAGTTGTATCAAGAAAAGATAGTGACCGAGAAGTCCTGATTTTTCACAGACTTCACAGTCATCTATTCGCTGTAGCAAGTAGCTTGGTTTAGTTTCTACTTTTTTGGAGCTTGTGCTGGAATTCATACATAGATCTGACGGACAACAGGGACATTTGCGTACACCGCAGGACAAAGGTATTCACCTGCTTAACTACCAGGAATCCGATGACCTACCCATCTCTCACCAATCAACTGAGGACACTGCTTGGCTACTGAGCCAATTCTCTTCATCCAAACACCAACCCAACCAAGGACAGACACCCACCAGCCTTGATAAAGACCTTGATGGTCGAAACATGTGTCAGCACCACTTGAAAACAATGTTAAACACAACCTGACACTTTTCTGTACTAAGAACAGTGAACTCAACAAAAAAAGTGATTTAACCAAATAAAAGCAAACAAGAACAAATTAAATTTGTGGACTCTACTTACCTACTCACCTGAGTGGGAAAAGAAGTTCTATGTATGAATTCCAGCAGAAGCACCAAAAGAGTAGAAACTAAAAACAAGCTACCAGGACAGACATATTATGCACCACGCTCACAGGCCTTTCAGTTTCTACCTACCGGCTGCCAGTGCATTTGAGATTTGTAATAAAAGGCGCAGCGCAGCAACCGACAGTTCCTAGTGCTCAACAAACCCAGGGCGTCATTTAGTGGTCACCAGAGGTTGCAACTGTGACCTCGGTGGTCTTCCTTGTGACCTATTTTGTCTCCCTTGCGACCTCTAAAAAAACATTGTTTTTTGTATTGCAAGCTCCTGGGCTGTGGCCAGCACCATGTGGCTCTATACTTCTGAAGTGGCTGGCTTTCTTGTTCAGGCCCCTTACAAAAAGCAGAAAAATAATAACAGGAGTGCCACAAGTCTAACACTTTCAGCACTGACCCTAAATAAGAAAGAATAGGAATACCAAATAGTGTGTCTTTCTGGAATTCTATACAATAATTGCTAGACTCATTAAAGGTTTATTTCAGGCACACTTCAGGGGGTGAGCCACTGATTCACTCTGTTCTTAAACGCCTAAACTCAGCCTTTCATCCTTCTGAGGTCGATAAATGAGTACCAACAAAGGTTGGGTGACATTGGTTGTATATTTGTTCTATATAAAGCGCTTAAACGTAAGTGCTATATAATAACACATCATTATCATTTGGTCATGGAGGTCTGCTTGCATTCACAGTAATTTGGTAATATGGGCCTATACACACTGATCTTAATGATACATATGGCGATCCATTCTTGTATGAAATGTACATCACATTATAGTGATGTGATATAACCATATTTTTCTTAGTGTACAATGCTATGTGATGCCACTTCCTGTTTTGACAATTGGTTGAAAGGTCGTGTTCCATCACTTCCCGCGATATCACTTTGGGGTGCGGTCAAACAACATCACTTCCTGTGATGTCATGAGGGGGGATCAAGGGTCGTGTGATGTCACTTCCACTACCCCTGGCATTTTGGTGTTCCTGAAAAAAACCTGTATTGACCACATTCTCTGTAGCATCTTGATCTGTTTTTGAAGATTATTATTTTTCTTTAAACTTGCAAAAATCTATTTAAACTTTACAAGAAAATGTATCATCAATATTGCAAAAAGAAATTGCACATCCATTCCTCACTTTGCTTTTAGGTTTCATTCTAGACTGACCTAAACTTTAAATTTCTGTATTAGCAGACCTTAGGAATTCTTCTTTTTTAGAAATCACACAGTTTTGGACTTCGTAGCTATGCCCACTCTCATCCATAGCAAGGGTCACATTCTTTCCTTGAATGTAACTCTCTTCATTAAAAAATCTTTATGTATGAGAAGTGGGTTTCCACTCTCCGCCAAACATGTCAAAAAAGTTGGCCCATGGAATTACATTAACTGTTTCTTTATTTCTATGGAAAGGTGTAGTCACCTTGAGTAATGTCTTAAGTTTATTCAGTACAAAAATGAACATTTTCCTTTTTTCATTTGTAAAAAAACGCTTCACAGCATATCTACATTTTTCGTTTCACACTTCTCCAAAGTTTTGTAAAAACTTGAGAGTGGTACATGTTCATGTAAATGAAAACTTTGTTAAAGGGTCGTTATGGTTAAGTTGTTCTACTAAAAACCTATGAAATTCAGTGAAAAAACGTTGTGATGTCATCTTTGATGTCCTGAGTGTTAGTCTTAGCATTGCACCGTGGTGGCGCGAGTTATGGTTGCTTAGCTTACCATAACTGGCAAAGTTCTGGGGTTTTCCGATTTTACTTGGAACCATAACGTTCCTTTAACAAAGTTTTTTCACTGAATTTCATAGGTTTTTAGTAGCGCAACTTAACCATAACGTCCCTTTAACAAAGTTTTTTCATTGAATTTCATAGGTTTTTATTAGTGCAACTTAACCATAATGTCCCCTTAACAAAGTTTTTTCATTGAATTTCACAGGTTTTTATTAGTGCAACTTAACAATAACGTCCCTTTAACAAAGTTTTTTCTTTGAATTTCATAGGTTTTTATTAGTGCAACTTAACCATAATGTTCTCTTAACAAAGTTTTTTCTTTGAATTTCATAGGTTTTTATTAGTGTAACTTAACCATGATGTCCCTTTAACAAAGTTTTTTCAGTGAATTTCATGGGTTTTTACCAGGGCATGCTATTTTCCTACAACTTAGTAAAATCATACTTACCCAATATTGCAATATGTGTGTCCCATTTACAAAGTGTCACCTTAAAACTCTGTCATTTCCCACCTTCTAGAATCATTTTTAACACTTCTGTACACTTTTTGAAACTAATTCAACTAGTTTTGCATCCGTAAACATCTACGAACATCTGACTTCATAGCGTATCTTCCAGACAGTGCCACATGACCATACGCTGGCGCGCGGCATGATGACATGTCCGAGAACCCATCCGCACTTCACGATAAGATCTCTGCTTTGCGGACAGTTCAGAACTGCATTTTTTACTGATCTAGGAACTTTCAACTTCAAAATTTCCCTTGCACAGCTCCAACACCTATTCCTACTCATTATCCATTAACAATCTAGTACACAGTACATACTTTTAGCAAAACTGCTATTTATCTTAAAATGGCATCAGCTAATGCCATCCCTCCTCCCCAAGAGCCACCACCTCTGCTGTAATCAAAGAGCATGAGAAACACTGCCCCCTAACTTAGAAATAACACACATGCAACATTTTCCCTTGTCCACCTACCCCTCCATATTAGTGTTTGGTTCCTGTTCCATTATTTCCCTCCCCACCTTTCGTTCTCAGCTCTCCTGCCAAAATAAAATACATCCAAAAGCAAAAAAAAAAGACATATTCCTTTAGGAACCACCTTTCACAGTTAAAAAATAGAAGTAAAAAAAACATGTATAGACTCCATCTACTTTATATTTTTCAGTAAAGTACATAGACTCAATAAGATTTTCCAACAGTTCCATTTGCATTTTGTGTTATGCTAATGGGAATATTGTGGCATTCATCCTCCGTTCCAGGGACTGGATTGGTGGATACTGGCCCAGCAGCCCAAGTTATCAGCCCAAGCAAAGCAAGGGTGGATAACAAAGTCTCTGGACCATTATCCCCCCATTCCAGCCCATGAAATGGGGGATGAAGGCCATTAGCACCCCAGGTTCCCAAAGCGGGAACCCGGGGTGCTAAGAAAGAGGATTTTTCTTCCTACACCGGGACGCTTGCGGCGTCTCGGTGTAGGAAGGAACATCCTTTTCCAAGATGTCCACCATAGAAAGGGAAGGCGAGGGTTCCATACAGGCCCCTCTTTGCTTTCCATTGCAGCCTGCAGAAGGCAAAAAGAAAACCCTATCACCATATTACCACAAGCACATTTTTCTTCCCTTTCAGATCTATCCTAATTTTGAATAACTTTACCACAAAGCCAGTCCCAGGTGGACATGGCCACTTGAATCCTATGGTCTGTCTCTTGTGGTCATGGCCAATAGCCAGATTGTCGGGATCATGACCTTATTCCATGACCCGGACAATCTGGCCACTGCCCATGGCCACAGGCTACCCCTCAGTCACTAAAGGTATACCGCTATTTTTTGTAGCTACATTATGACACTTGGCAAATAATAAAACACTGGCACATTTGCAAAACCATGCTTGTAGGTCCTTGCCAATGCTCCTTACGCAAGTTCGCTGGAAATCCACCCATGTTTTATTTTTTTCAAAAGTGTCAAATGTATGCAAATACAATCGTTATATAACCTAGCCCCCACTTGACAAAATTCATTCAGACTTTACGAAAACATCTATATCTAGATCTATAATCGTTTTTCAAACCTTTGTGTAAATTTGTCAAATGACGCCACATTTATAAGCCTTTACAATATTTTGGGACCCCCCCTCTAATTTTACTCCCTATTGACAGTATCCCACCAAACTTCGCAAAAACATGTATATCTAGATCTATTATCAGTTTGCCAAATGTAGTGTAGATTCATCAAATGGCACCTTATTTATAAAGCTTTACATTATTTTGGGACCCCCTTCTAATTTTGCCCCCTCTTCACAAAATCCCACCAAACTTCGTAAAAACATTCATATCTAAATATATGATCAATTTCCCAAATTAAGTGTAGATTTGTCAAATGGCACCTCATTTATAAGCCTTTACATTATTTTGGGACCACCCTCTAATTTTGCCCCCTCATGACAGAATCCCACCAATCTTTCCATACTCGCTCAGAATCAGGTCAGGAATATACATGCAAAATGTCAAGCTGTTCCATTAAGTGGCACCAAAGTTATAAGCCATCCAAGAACTGCATTTCACCAACCCTGTAATGCTGAGGTGTCCGCGAACTTTCACAGGACTGTTCACGAACATCCAAACTGTTCCCGGACTTTAGCGGACTTTCAGAGCAAAAAACACCTGTTTTTCTGCTTCTTGCAGCCATATCCCATCCCATCCTCATCACCCCTCACCTCCCCAGAGATTATTTCATAAGTTTGACAAGTGCAATGTTGTGTTTTTTAACATGTTTTTACCGCGATGTCCGCAGACAGCGGCGAAGTCCGCGAATCCAAGATGGCGGGCGTTTCCAAAAATCTGACGCACTTCACGCTCTTCACCATCCAATCAGCGAACACGTTGCATGTCTGCAGACATGACGTAAGCCGATTAGCTAATCAGGACACTGTCCGCGGACCGAACAGGGAAGTGTGTCCGCGGACCGAACATAGATATCACTATTTTTTTGTGACCTACATTTTGGTCATTTAAAAAAAAAACTACTGGACAGATTTTCACCAAATTTGCAAAATCACGCTTTCGGGACCAAGCCACTGCTCCAGGTCTAATTTTGGTGAAAATCGGTCCAGCGGTTTGGGCTGTAGGCGTGAGCAAAGGTTTTTCCTATTCAGTCTATGGGAAAAAAAGACATTATGGGACCCCCCCCTATAACTTTGCCCCCCCTGGACCAAACCTCACCAAACTTTGCAAAATACTTTTTTTGCAAAGTTTGGTGAGGATTCGTCCAGGAAGAGCTGAGTTATAAGCCGCCCAAAAAGTGCTCTTCCTATGGAAACAACAACTTAACCATAACTACACAGCCACTAGCGTGGCTGTGTAATTACATGGCCACGGTAGTGGCCATGTAGTTATGGTTAAGTTGCTGTTTCCATAGCAAGAGCACTTTTTGGGTGGCTTATAACTTCGCTCTTCCTGGACGGATCCTCACCAAACTTTGCAAAAAAAGTATTTGGGTCACTCTGAATTTTTTTGCAAAGTTTGGTGAGGATTCGTCCAGGGGGGGCAAAGTTATAGGGGGGGTCCCAAATCTTTTTTTTTTCCCATAGACTGAATGGGAAAAATGTTTTGCTTGCGCCTATAGCCCAAACCGCTGGACGGATTTCCACCAAATTTGGACCACGACCAGCGGCTTGGTCCCAAAAGCGTGCTTTTGCAAATTTGGTGAAATGACCAAAAAGTAGGTAAAAAAAAATTAGTGATATCTGTGTTCGGTTTGCGGACACACTTCCCTGTTCGCTGCACGGACAGTGTCCTGATTGGCCAATCGTCTTGCGTGATGTTCGCGGACATGCAACATGTTCGCTGATTGGACGGCGTGGAGCGTGAAGCGCGTCAGATTTTTCGGTAGCACCCGCCATCTTGGATTCGTGGGCGGACAGCGCGGTGAAAATTTGTTCAAAATGTGCATTTTGTAGAGTGTGTTGGTGTGTAGGAGTGTTTGGGGAGGGTGGGAGTGTATGAGATAGGATGAAAGTTGTGTTTTTTATGTGTTAGACGTTCTTTTTGTGTTCGATTTGTTTGTGGACATCACGGGTGTTCTGAAATGTTCTAAATAAACTGACTAAAGGGTGTTCTAAGGACTGAATATGTGTCTGTTTTGTTCGCAAGCAAAGTGAAACTGTTCTAAGAACACTCACGGTGTCCAGGGAGTGTTTGTAGGGGTTGTCCTGAGGACGCTGTCCGTATTGTTCTCTGTCAAGTTGAATGTGTTCTAAGATCACCCGTGGTGTCCTGAAATGTTCACAAATAAACAAAATGGGGGTGTTCTGAAGACATTTTTGAGAACACTCCCGGTGTCCTGAAATGTTCGAAGGGGGTGTCCTGAGGACGCTGTCCGTATTGTTCTCTGTCAAGTTGAATATGTTCTAAGAACACCCGCGGTGTCCTGAAATGTTCGCAAATAAACAAAATGGGGGTGTTCTGAAGACGCTTCTAAGAACACTCGCGGTGTCCGGGAGTGTTCGTAGGGGGTGTCCTGAGGACGCTGTCCGTATTGTTCTCTGTTCAGTTGAATGTGTCCTAAGAACACTCGCGGTGTCCTGAAATGTTCGCAAATAAACAAGATGGCGGTGTGCTGAAGACGCTTCTAAGAACACTCGCGGTGTCCGGGGAGTGTTCGTAGGTGGTGTCCTGAGGACGCTGTCCGTATTGTTCTCTGTCAAGTTGAATGTGTCCTAAGAATACTCGCGGTGTCCTGAAATGTTCGCAAATAAACAAAATGGGGGTGTTCTGAAGATGCTTCTAAGAACACTCGCGGTGTCCGGGGAGTGTTCGTAGGGGGTGTCCTGAGGACTCTGTCCGTATTGTTCTCTGTCAAGTTGAATGTGTCCTAAGAACACTCGCGGTGTCCTGAAATGTTCGCAAATAAACAAGATGGTGGTGTTCTGAAGACGCTTCTAAGAACACTCCCGGTGTCCTGGAATGTTCGTAGGGGGTGTCCTGAGGACGCTGTCCGTATTGTTCTCTGTCAAGTTGAATGTGTTCTAAGAACACCCGTGGTGTCCTGAAATGTTCGCAAATAAAGAAAATGGTGGTGTTCTGACGACGCTTCTAAGAACACTCGCAGTGTCCGGGGAGTGTTCGTAGGGGGTGTCCTGAGGACGCTGTCCGTATTGTTCTCTGTTAAGTTGAATGTGTCCTAAGAACACTCGCGGTGTCCTGAAATGTTCGCAAATAAACAAGATGGTGGTGTTCTGAAGACGCTTCTAAGAACACTCGCGGTGTCCGGGGAGTGTTCGTAGGGGATGTCCTGAGGACGCTGTCCGTATTGTTCTCTGTCAAGTTGAATGTGTCCTAAGAATACTCGCGGTGTCCTGAAATGTTCGCAAATAAACAAAATGGGGGTGTTCTGAAGACGCTTCTAAGAACACTCGCAGTGTCCGGGGAGTGTTCATAGGGGGTGTCCTGAGGACGCTGTCCGTATTGTTCTCTGTCAAGTTGAATGTGTCCTAAGAACACTCGCGGTGTCCTGAAATGTTCGCAAATAAACAAGATGGTGGTGTTCTGAAGACGCTTCTAAGAACACTTGCGGTGTCTAGGGAGTGTTCGTAGGGGGTGTCCTGAGGACGCTGTCCGTATTGTTCTCTGTCAAGTTGAATGTGTCCTAAGAACACTCGCGGTGTCCTGAAATGTTCGCAAATAAACAAGATGGCGGTGTTCTGAAGACGCTTCTAAGAACACTCGCGGTGTCCGGGGAGTGTTCGTAGGGGATGTCCTAAGGACGCTGTCCGTATTGTTCTCTGTCAAGTTGAATGTGTCCTAAGAATACTCGCAGTGTCCTGAAATGTTCGCAAATAAACAAAATGGGGGTGTTCTGAAGACGCTTCTAAGAACACTCGCGGTGTCCGGGGAGTGTTCGTAGGGGGTGTCCTGAGGACGCTGTCCGTATTGTTCTCTGTCAAGTTGAATGTGTCCTAAGAACACTCGCGGTGTCCTGAAATGTTCGCAAATAAACAAGATGGTGGTGTTCTGAAGACGCTTCTAAGAACCCTCCCGGTGTCCTGGAATGTTCGTAGGGGGTGTCCTGAGGACGCTGTCCGTATTGTTCTCTGTCAAGTTGAATGTGTTCTAAGAACACCCGTGGTGTCCTGAAATGTTCGCAAATAAACAAAATGGTGGTGTTCTGAAGACGCTTCTAAGAACACTCGCGGTGTCCGGGGAGTGTTCGTAGGGGGTGTCCTGAGGACGCTGTCCGTATTGTTCTCTGTTAAGTTGAATGTGTCCTAAGAACACTCGCGGTGTCCTGAAATGTTCGCAAATAAACAAGATGGCGGTGTTCTGAAGACGCTTCTAAGAACACTCACGCTGTCCGGGGAGTGTTCGTAGGGGGTGTCCTGAGGACGCTGTCCGTATTGTTCTCTGTTAAGTTGAATGTGTCCTAAGAACACTCGCGGTGTCCTGAAATGTTCGCAAATAAACAAAATGGGGGTGTTCTGAAGATGCTTCTAAGAACACTCGCGGTGTCCGGGGAGTGTTCGTAGGGGGTGTCCTGAGGACGCTGTCCGTATTGTTCTCTGTCAAGTTGAATGTGTCCTAAGAACACTCGCGGTGTCCTGAAATGTTCGCAAATAAACAAGATGGTGGTGTTCTGAAGACGCTTCTAAGAACACTCCCGGTGTCCTGGAATGTTCGTAGGGGGTGTTCTGAGGACGCTGTCCGTATTGTTCTCTGTCAAGTTGAATGTGTTCTAAGAACACCCGTGGTGTCCTGAAATGTTCGCAAATAAAAAAAATGGTGGTGTTCTGACGACGCTTCTAAGAACACTCGTGGTGTCCGGGGAGTGTTCGTAGGGGGTGTCCTGAGGACGCTGTCCGTATTGTTCTCTGTTAAGTTGAATGTGTCCTAAGAACACTCGCGGTGTCCTGAAATGTTCGCAAATAAACAAGATGGCGGTGTTCTGAAGACGCTTCTAAGAACACTCGCGGTGTCCGGGGAGTGTTCGTAGGGGGTGTCCTGAGGACGCTGTCCGTATTGTTCTCTGTCAAGTTGAATGTGTCCTAAGAATACTCGCGGTGTCCTGAAATGTTCGCAAATAAACAAAATGGGGGTGTTCTGAAGACGCTTCTAAGAACACTCGCGGTGTCCGGGGAGTGTTCATAGGGGGTGTCCTGAGGACGCTGTCCGTATTGTTCTCTGTCAAGTTGAATGTGTCCTAAGAACACTCGCGGTGTCCTGAAATGTTCGCAAATAAACAAGATGGTGGTGTTCTGAAGAAGCTTCTAAGAACACTCCCGGTGTCCTGGAATTTTCGTAGGGGGTGTCCTGAGGACGCTGTCCGTATTGTTCTCTGTCAAGTTGAATGTGTCCTAAGAACACTCGCGGTGTCCTGAAATGTTCGCAAATAAACAAGATGGTGGTGGTCTGAAGACGCTTCTAAGAACACTCGCGGTGTCCGGGGAGTGTTCGTAGGGGGTGTCCTGAGGACGCTGTCCGTATTGTTCTCTGTCAAGTTGAATGTGTTCTAAGAACACCCGCGGTGTCCTGAAATGTTGGCAAATAAACAAAATGGGGGTGTTCTGAAGACATTTTTGAGAACACTCCCGGTGTCCTGGAATGTTCGTAGGGGGTGTCCTTAGGACGCTGTCCGTATTGTTCATTGTTAAGTTGAAAGTGTTCTAATAACTATCGCGTTGTTCTGAAATGTTCGTAGGGAGTGTCCTGAAAACGGTGTCCGTATTGTTCGCTGGCAAGTTCAAAGTGTTCTAAGAACACTCACATTGTTCGCGGACATTAAAAGTTTCCCATAGATCATAGTTGAAATGTTTGACTCTATGGATGTGATATGCTGCGGTGGTTGTTGCCAGGGCATAGAGTCTTGGGTGCATGGCCATTTGGCCATGCACCCAAGATCTATGCCCTGGCAACAACCACCGCAGCATATCACATTCATATTTGCTTATAACTTTGGGTGAAAAACAAATGTATAAGGAACAAAGGTATTAGATACTATGGATGTGATATGCTGCTATGGTTGTCCTTATTATTGTATACTTACTGTTTGGTCTAGTAATGGGAGTCCATGTTTTTCTTCTTCATTTCTGTGATAAAAGAAAATAGCATGTTAGTATTAGTATTTTGTAATGACTTATTACATTGTATAAGCAATATACTTTTATTTTTTTTCGACCCTCATATTTAGTAGAGTACAAATCAGAGTACTGTGCAATTTGCTCAGTTTCTGTATTTGTTGCTAAAATCATTGGGTCTGTGGGAGAAAAAAAAAACCATGTTGGATTAAAAAAAAAACTTTTTCTGTTATGCTACAGTTTATTTGTTTGTTTGTTTTCAGTGTTCACTTGTTGTTTCTGGTTAATGCTTTATACTTTGCTTTGTTGTATTTTTTTTGGAGCAGTAACAGATTCTTCATTTGTTTTGATATTATAAAATTTTGGAGCAGTTAGATACCAATTGGCGTATTCTAACTGTCTATTTTTTTAATATATTTTAGTGGTTTTGATTTAAATATTTGGTTATTGTTAAATTTTGGGACAGTTAGATACCAATTGGCGTATTCTAACTGTGTATTTTTTGGCCTAATTTAGTGGTATTCATTTATCTGATTAGTTGTTGTAGAATCTTTGAGCTGTTAGATAGCTTTTGGAGTATTCTAACAGTTTATATTATTTTAACACAAATTTATAATTTTGGGACAGTTAGATACCAATTGGCGTATTCTAACTGTGTATTCTTTCGTCTAATTTAGTGGTATTCATTTATCTGATTAGTTGTTGTAGAATCTTTGAGCAGTTAGATAGCTTTTGAAGTATTCTAACAGTTTATATTTTTTTAACACAAATTTACTTAAAGGTTTAAATACAGTTTATTTATCAAATTTTGGTTTTAAGAACATTAAATAAGCGTTTGTAAGATTTGCTGGTAATCTCTGCTTTAGAGTAATGGTACTATCATTACATTCAAACCATCCACATTTCTTTTTTATATATGCAGTGTAGTGCCCTGAATTGGTTGTGGCTCCTGCGTGGTAGATTATACCTATTTTTGTGAAGGTTTTCTTACCAAGTCATATTTGACCATGTGTGAATCCAGTCAGCTTGCAGTTGTTTTTGGTACCATTTGCATTGTAACATAGAAGCATTAGTATTACGTATTTACTATGTGTTTGTATTACTAACGTGGAGCGATTATCTGAATTGCAGGTAGAGCATAATCTACCATGGTTTGCATTTTGTACAAGTTGCTGAAATGGAATGGATTCACAATTTGGTATTGATATATATATGATGCATTCATTGGGGATTTCTTCTTGTGTCACATTGTTGCAGAGAGTGCATGTATGTTTCCACATGTATGAAATCTGAAAGATTTCATTTATAGGTATGTTTTTGTTTTCCAGTACTTGTAGTAAGTACATTAGGAATTCTTGTGGATCTTCCTGTGAGTTTATAGTGAATTTCACCATTCCAGCACAGTAGTCCAATTGTCGTCTTATTCCAAAAAACACTATATGTGTTGTCAGGATTGTTTGCTGCATTTCTGTGAAGTACTAACATTTGTAAACACAATGGGTCTGTACTGTGTAAGTAAATGTTGTCAACAATTGGTGGTAATTGAAATAGAATATTCATTGCTACATTTGCATAGCAACTTACACCAACTATATTTGAGAATTTGAATGGTCCAGGTAGTTCTGTATCTAACTGCTTTTTTTGGAGTTTGTCTTCCTTCTTTAAAGAAGTACCTGGTTTACTTTCTCTAATTGATTCTTTTTTTTTTGTGGTACTTGATGAAGTATTAGTTTCTTTTACTCTCTTTGGAGGATTTGCAGTGACGTCCTGTTGCATTTCTGTTTGATTTAGTTTTCTTTTACAACATTTTAATTTTTGTGGAACAGAATATGTGTTTAGATGGGGAGTGTATAGTGAGCAAAGTCTATTATATTCTAAAATGCAAGGAATATCAGCGTTTACTTTACTTGCATCAAAGTTGATTAGAAATAGACCGTCAAGTGTACGTAAGCGTGATAGTGCTACATAGCTCATGCCTTCTTTAAAGACTGTGTTACCAATATCTTTCATTGCTTTGTCTAGGGTAAGACCTTGTGATTTATGAATCGTGACTGCGTATGCAAGAGTTAGAGAAAATTGTTCTCTGTGTACATACATATCTTTGAAGAGAAGGAATCTAGCTGTTGAGCGTCCTATCCGTTTTACTTCTGAAAGTTTGTCAAAGAGTATATTGACAAACTGAATTTCGTTGTCACGTGGGTATGTTTGAAAGCCAACAACTGTACCCAGTGCTCCATTAACTAGTCCTTGGTCCACATCAAGGTTACGTTTAAGCATTACTCTGCAATTTAAGGATAATTTTAACATCTTTTCTAAGCCTGCTGTGTTTGAGATTGATTTTTCTAAATTATTTAGTCTTGTTGTGGCTTGGTCACACATGGGTAGTGTCATACCATGTACATCTAGTTTGTCTGTGGCGCTAATTTCCATTATTGGTTGCATTTCTTTACTTAACATTATTTCATTGAATTTGAGACAGCTTGCAAGAGTTGGCATTAAGGCCATACAATTGACATTTTTGTGGGCTAATTGTTCCATAACATCTGTGGCACATGCATTATCGCCATAAAGTGCATTAATGTGCCGGGTTTTCAATTTGCTTCTGCTTCTTTAGAAAGTATACCAACTCTCAAACTTTTTAAAATGTTGGCATAAGTTAGATCTGCAGATTGGCGCATGTTTTCTGTTAATTCTCTGTATTGGAAATGTTGCCAAAGGTTGACATTTCCAATGCTGCCAACAGTTTTACGGCAGAGTTTGTGCCCTAATGTTTTAAAAATAGGTTCACCTTTTACTGGTGTTAATTGAAGCAGATCTCCAAAAACAATAATGTGTTTTCCTGCAAAGAGCTCTTCATAGTCTGTTTTGAGTACTTCTTGTAATCTGAGGTGAATCAAAGCTAACATCAGGTTGGAGACCATGCTCACTTCATCTATTAGTAGCATTTTCATTTGTTTCAATACTCTGCGTAATTCCATTGCAGCTTCTGCAGAAAGTTTGTAATAGTCTAATTTGTTCTGGTGTTCTACTGGTAATAGTAGTAATCGGTGTAATGTAACACCACCTATGTTGTAGGCAGCTAAACCTGTGGGGGCAGTGACAACAGCTGACAGTTTGTTGTTTGTCAATTGTTGAAGGAACTTACTAATTATTTTGATTAGGAATGTTTTGCCAGAACCAGCTTCACCACTGACATACAGTAGTATAGGTTTATAATTATGGCAGGAACATTCTTTATTTTCATGTTTTACACCATGTGCAATTTGTTTTGTTACTTCTTGAAAAATGCTACTTTGCTCATTGTTTAGTTTTGATTGTAGTATAGTTAAGTCTTCCTTATCTTCATACTGACACATGGTGTTTTCTACTTCTATCATAGCTAATTCTGCCTCATTTGTTATTAGTGGTTCTCCCAGTGGTTCTTGGCTTCCTGTTACAGAAGGTTGACTACTGTCAGGAGTATCCTTATCTAGTTGGGCTTGGAGTTCTTCTTCATGTTGCTGTTCATTGTGCAACATTGTTTTGTACTGTGTAAAGTTTACATCAGTTATAGTGCTTTCATTTGCTTTGAAAGCATCCTCATATGAGTCATAGTTATCTAGTAATTGTTCTTCTTTTCTCCATGGTTTGAAGAGTTGTAGCAGGGACATGTAATATACCTCTTTATGTTGAGGAGTCTTCAATGACAATTTGATATGATTAATTAAATTTGGTTTAGTGAGTTTAACTAAGCTGCCTTCACAGTCTGTCACTTTATATTTACCTTTTTTTTCATCAGGTTTCATATTATTTTTGTATGTGTAGTTTTGGGCTATTTGGTATAGACACATGTTTTCCAAAGTATTACTTCTGTTTGGGTAGTATGTGTCTAATAAATTGTTTTTTAAAATATCTTGGTTGTTGGGATCATGTTTGGCTATTGTTTCTATATCTTCATATGATTTTAGAACTCTTTTTCTAGATTTAGCTGGACCAAGACTTAGCCATACTATATTTTCAGATTTACCATACAATGAAATACCAGTTAAACGATCAGCTGCTTCATAAGATCCACATTCTCTATGGGTGAGCATTTTTATGCCCAAGCTGTATAATTTCTGAGATACTGTTTTATCTGATGCCAGGTCATTCCAGAAGTCTTGGAGCTCTGTCTTTTCTGCTTTAGTTAAGTATGCTGTGACATATCGTGCAACTGCAGTAGAATTGTCTGCAATGTACTGCACATCTATGTTTGCATTCCATAAGTGGGCAATGATTGCATTATAATCATTGATATATTTTTCTTCTTCTTTTCTTTTTATTTAATATGTATTTTTAGGTGACTTACCTTTAACACTATGTCTAACTGAAGACAGGAGGTTGTTTACTTTACCTGTATTTGTAACTGGTCTAGGGAAACCAAATCGTCATTTGGTGTAGTATTTGCCTTTGTTTTTGTATTTGCGACGACAATATTTCCCACATTTGTGTCTTTGCAATTGTAAAATTTGTGCACGAAGATCACTATTTGTGGCTTCTGATGGAATTTCACAAGTGACATATTTTTCAATAAACTGTAAAACAGTGGCATCACTGTCTTGACCAAATGTAGGAGCATCTTTAATCCATAAAAGCATGTGGATATGTGGTGCTCCTCTGGCTTGGTATTCTTTTCTCCAAAAGAAGTGTTGCACTTCTCCAAGGGGAGGAACAGTTTTATTACAAATAAAATGTAGCATAGCAATGAAGCGATGGTGAAAATATCTTGAAACATTAACAGGATCCAAAGAACAAAGTTCTCCAGGTGTTAGAATATCTATGTTTGTTTTGTTTTTATTTGATATGCGTAGGAAATCATGTAAATCTTCCCATGCATATTCTGCACAACTTAATGTAACAAACCAAGTGGGTGGGCCAAGGTTTCTGATCATACAACGTACATCTCCATGACGTCGAAACCAGTACTCTTTAGTACCACGCATATTTGCTGATAGATTTGTAATATTTGATTGTAAAACCTCATCCTTTTGTTGCACTTTCTCTAATAATTGTGTAGCTGTCATATTTTGAAAGTGTGCTCCTGATTTTAATATGTGTGCAACTCCGTAACATAAAGTTGCTAGTTCACTTTCAAAGAGTAGGTGGAATATGTATTCCACATTTTGTCTAAATCTGGGATCTTCAGAATACATCCGTAATGAGCGGTATTCTGAAGCTGATATTTGAATAGGTCTATCATCATACCTTCCTCCTTTGCCAGTAGGAAAGAGTAGAGGAAAAGCACGTGCTTCTATACTTTTTTCCCATATACTGATTGGCGATCCTTTTGTTTGACGCATTTGGTAAGTTTCCAGTACATCTTGTACGGTGTCATTACAGTGCAAAGGATGAATTATATAATGGTCTAAAGTATTTGATATTGTAGCAGGATCTAGTAGCTCAAATTGATCAGCTTCTTGTGTTTCTTGAATTATTTCAGTTGTATCTTTCAAGTTTTCTTCAATTTTAATTTCTTTGTAATATTCATTATTCTCTTTAAGATATTGGAAGGCTTGTCTAACTTTATATAAATCTACCAGCTGTTGTCATATTTTTTTGTCTTTTGTAGGTACTCCATTTACTAATATAATTAAAGATTGCTGCATTGGACATTGCACTCCTAGAGTATGCACATTTTCTTTTAGATTTAATGGTAAATAAACTACTTTTCCACGAATGCCTTTTACCAATTCAGAGGGAGGTAATTTTGCTGTTTTTGGTTGAAGGCGTATTATTGCTTGAAATGGGTGTACTGTTTGAATTATGATGCTCTCATATAAATTAAGTTGTTGTAGAGGTTTTGGTACTGGGTATAATTCCAAATTATTTGTGATAGAACGTGAAGGATTTTGGTTGTTGTCAAGTTTTGTAGTGCAATAACTGCAAAGTATTAAAGGCTCAGTTATTTCATATTTGTTTTCTGCTACAAGGTAGAGAGCTAATTCAAACCATTTAGAATCTTCATTGTCTTCTATTTTGTATGATAGGTCCACAGTTTTTGTGTTACTTTTATAAAAAATTCTACGGCAACATACACATACATGGTTTGGTACTTCAGCTGATGTACTTTTAAATTTTAGTATTTCTTTTTTGTATGTGTTTAGCAAAAGGTTGCCATGTGTAGAATTGTTGCTTAATTGTTTTAAAGCTATTTCATTCTGTAAATGGCTTTCACTTCCAAAATATTTTTTCTGGATATAATGAATTTCTTCAAGAAGGTCTTTTGCTGTACCAAATAGAAGGATGTTATTTAACTTTGCTAGTGCTAAAGCAGGACTTTTAGCATAGTACAGTTTATAGACTAGATTCCTTATAGTTGAATGATGTGTTGATATCCTTTTGATATCATGGAAAGTGGTTTTACAAGTAGGTCCTGTTATGCAGGCCAATGAATGTCCTTGTAGTCCTGTGTACTTGCGCACTGGACAGGTATCTATATTTTGCAGTAATTTCATTTTGATTTTGTCTTTGCTTTTTACATATTTATTGAGGAATTGGCGTAAAGATTTGAAACATTGTTTGGGAATGTTACACATTGACGTGCATGGCCATTTGTACACTAGACGTTCTGATTCAGTTGAATGGAGGGGTAATTCTAAGTTTTCAGGGCATATTTTTGTAAGAAGTACTTCTTGTTCCATTATGGTATTATTCACTTTTTCATAACCTCGACCACTGCTATGTATGGCAATTGTATTAGTTTGCTTTTGTTTGCACGCTTCTTCATTAAAATATGGTTCTGTGCTTGTAGTGTGATTCCATTCATCTCCGCTGATACTTAAGAAGTTCTTTCTGTTGATATTTTGCTTATTGAGAAGTCTTTTTTGTAATTTAGTTATTAGTTTTGTTAGTGGTTTCATTTTGTTTAACAGTAAAATAAATACATTTCTTTTGAGAAGAATTGCACTGTCCATCAATGCTTCTAAGATTAATTTCCTACGATAGGTTTTAAGCTTTGAACCTGATTTCTCTCCTGTTTTTATAAGATTTTGAAGGACTTTGTGATGGTATATTTTGGCTAAAATACTTTTCTTGGTATGCTTACTTTGCACTATATTAAAATTTGAAGAAGTAGTTTTATCTGTACTGATAGCTGATTTTCTGTTAATTGTTTTTTGGTTTGTTTTACATTTTGATAGAGGAAGCGAAGTTGTTGTACTTGAAACTTCTTGTGTTTCACTAAATGATTGTATTAGCTGTTTTGTTTCAACTTTTTTTTACAAATTCTGCTAGAGATGGATGCTTATGTTGGACACCTTTATTTTCATTTGCTCTACTTTTGCGTTGCTTTCTACGGACTTGACTTTTGGTAGGCATTCTTTAGGGTCTGTTGAAAAAAATAAGGAAGATATGGGTTGGGGTGTTCTGGAATGTATGTGTGCTGTGTGCATGAGTGTTTGAGTAAGATGATAAAGATGTATCTAATGGTGTGTGATTGTGCATTGGGAACTAAAACTAGTAGGGATAGGTATTCTTGAATTTATGTGTTACTAAACTGGGGTTCAGATGACAAAAAAAAGTAAGCTAGTGGTGTGGAAAAGTACAAATAGTAAATCTAATGTATACAATTAAAACAGTTGTTTGTTCTATAATATGAAAATTGTAGTGGTTCAGTTGGGTAATTTGTGTGTCCAAAAATAGAAATGTGTGGGCCATTCTGGCTGTAAATCGCTGTTTAAGACATGGAAATTTTTGGACAAAATGGTACAAAATCTCTATTTTTAGAAACCGAAATAGCTGGTATTAATGTTATAGTATATTTGATTAATAATACAAATATTATGGTGATATTTTACTTACTTTTTTTAAAAATTAACAGGTAACTTCTTAGTTTTTCTTACTTCTTCGAATTCAGCTGCTTCTTTTCAGGAAACTGGTCTTCACTGCAATTGTAAAAGCTTCAAATTAGTAACTTTGTTTGTATATAGCACTGTTTTTAATTTAGATATTGATTTTTTTAATTGAAATCCTCAGTGCCTTCTGCAAAAAAATTAAACTAATTTATTTACATAAGATACATTGCATCAGTTCAGTACATATGATATGTTCTTAATGAACAAATTGTATTGAATGACTAACTGTAGCAAAAAAAAAAATATCTTTACTATGTCTTGTGAAATTTATAATATATTAGTGAATACCACTATTTCTGTAAGTAAACTGGTGTAGGTAATAGCGCCTCAATGTCATGTCTAATTTAAAGTAATTAAGTAAATAAATAAATAAAAACAAAAAATATGAAATTGTATAAGTATTTTTATAAAGGTTTAAACATAGATTGTGTTTGCATGCAATTTTGTTTGAATATATGTAGTCTATATATTTCATTTAAAAAATGTTAGTTTAACATGATTTGAGTGTGTGTGTATAAAGAAAGTAAAAAGTATAAAGGTTTATAAGTGATAGTTGATTTTAGGAAATTGAAAAAAGTACAGTAAATTCATTTTACAGATTTTACAAGGTAAAAGTCTGTTTGAAAATGTGTTCATCTACTATACAGAATATATGCATACCTGAAGTTTGTGTTCATGCATATGGATATGCATGGAGCTGCAAGTAGAAATCTTGAAGACTTGTACAGTATTTCTGGTAGATGCTGCTTGCCAATGATATGACACTTGTACTCAGAGAGATTCAGAGTACATTTGCAGTGCTGATCTATGATGATGCAGTTAGATGTAGAGGTCTGTAGTGATACACGAAATTGCAACCTTGCCAATCAGGGCTTTAGATGACAGCATTAGCCGCTGAAAGCCAATAGTGTATTCAAAGTATGTGCTAAAAATGCTGACAGTAGTCTGTTGTAGCACTTCCATTATGCAGTAGTGAGCTACAAGGAATATGCAGGCCTAGTATGAAATAGGTCAAATTAAGCATTGTTGATAGACAGGCAGGGAGGGCCCCTAGCTATGTAGCTAATAGGTTTTTGGAGTGTTTGGAACATCATGGCACCTATATAGCGCTTAGATAGCCAGTCTTAAGCGCTATAAACACTAAGCTATGAGTGCATGCCTTTTAGAGCTTGCAGATGGGGTTAATACATCGCTGCTTCCCTTAGAATATTCAGCCTCACTAACGGTAGCCCTGGCTCCAAGCTAATCTTCCTTTTCTCTGGAAGGTACTGATAAGACATTCCTCAGCCAGCGCAGATGGGAACAAGGGAGGGGGTAGGAGCGAGCAGGGAGCATCTCAGAGAGAGCTGGGTTTTTTCCATGAGCCAGTTGCACAGGGAAAGTTCTGGAACTGTGCGTCATGGTGACTGACAGCAAGAGATTATAAAATATCCATGCACACATGGATCAGGGGGAGATCGCCTGTGGACTTGATTCGTGTACAGTCAGGTGCCCGGAATTGGCTCTCACGGTGTCCTCCAGCCTTGTTTTTCTATGAGAAACCCAGGTCTCCCAGGGCTGAGATTAAGGGACGTAAGACTGTGTTTCTCTATGTTTCTCTATATTTCTCTATGTTTCTCTATGTTTATCTAAGTTCCATGTTTCACTATATTTTGCATTGCTCTTTGTTTTATGCTTTGTAATATTCTCTAACTTGAATCCCAAATGTATATGAAATTCACTGCTTAGAATAAATATGCTAACACTTTGAGGGTGTCATTTGTCACTAGCATGAGATCACTGCTCAGCACAATAGAACCTGTATTTTGGGCTGAATTGGGTATTTTTGCTCTCAAAGGGCTGGCCCCGAGGAAGATTTTGCCCAATATCAAGACATTTGGTGGCAGCGGTGGGATTTGTGAAGAGCAGTGCCATGCTGACATGACAAATGGTGTGAGAGAACACAGTGTAGAGTGGGGAGCAGGCTGTCGCATTTCCTTGATGGTCTCACTGCAGCTCTGAGACTTCAAAAGGCAGCAATGTTGTGTCGGCTTGCCGTGGCCGATAGCTTGTGTGGTTAAGACTCCCTTCAGTAAATCAGTCGTGACTGACTTATTGCATGGGATTGGTGCCAGGGAGTACAAGGCAATAAACAAGCGGGAAATGGCTTTGTTTAAAGCACTCCGATGAATGGTTAAGAAAGATGTATGCTCAATTAGAAAAGAATTTTATCATGTGGTTTCCCAAGTTTAAAGTTGTAATTTGGAATGCATAGTGAGACGGAGCTCTCATCTCTATTCTGTCATGAGGGGAAGAAAAAAAAAATAATTGCAGGGATTTGACATGCAAATTGTGAATAGTGATTTAACCATTGACTCAGCCCCAGTGTGCTAGCGAGTGGGGGCTGTAATGTTCGGAGGCGAAGGTTCGCTTTTTTGATATATGCTTTTGAAGGGTTGGCATTCCTGAAGGGGAATGAGCCATGCTTAGGAGAATGAGTAACATCTGTGCTGAGAGCCTAAAGAGTTTTTTCTTTCTTTTGGCAACTGTAAAATTCCATGTGCTAATGGTGGCAAATTCTGTTTAAAGGAAACACACTAAAATGGTTATATTGCATTTTAGGCTGTGCCATGCTTATATTGGGTGAGAGACTCACTTAAAAGGAAAGTGAGTGAATGTTATTTGGATTTTCGATTTTTGTGTACTGATTTGAAATTGCAGAATCAGCTTGCAATGGTTGGGGGGAAAAACAATTTATATTTTTCTAAATTGCCCCTGGAGTATTTTTTGACTGTCCCCATGCTATGCCATGGATTTGTGCTGTTGCCTTATAAGTGATGTATGATTTGGAAATAGTGTCCTGTTGACTGTGATACATGGGGAAAAATGTTGTTGACACATTAAACAGCCCACAAGCAATAGAGTGTGGGTTGTTCTTGCAGAAAAAAAAACGTGCAGGGAGCTGCACTAAACATTGGCATTTTTATTTTTAAATGCACTGAACTGAGTGGTTATAGTTTGGCAATGGTACAACAGAATGAAACATCTGTGTGTGATAAGATAGCACAAAGATTTAATGGGTTGTGAGTTCTCTTGAAAGATCGCACATTACAAGAAAAAAAAAGACGCTTTGACATTTTGCAAAATTACATGGAGTAGAAAAATGACAAGAAAAGTGCCGCTTTTGAAAAACAAGAGTCTTGCTGTGTGTGCAGAGCTTGTGCCTTGAAGCTGTCTTGGGCGAGGTGCGTGAAGGCAAACAAAAGCAGAAACAGTACAAGAAAGAGTTAATCTGGATGAATTGTCTGAAACGAGTGAAGCCGCCACAGTATAAGAGTTATAGGCAAAAGAGATAAGCTGCGTGCTCATGGCGCTGCCAGGTGCACACGAAAGATAAACATGCCTGCATTCCTGAGGAAGGGGGAGCAAAAACAGAGAGCTGTTCAAAAAGTAAAGAATTTGCCCAGTAAACTGTGGTACGGAGCAAAGGCTTCATGCAGGATGGCAGACGGGCACATCACATCTAAACATTTACCTATGCATCTGTGAATGGGCCAAGAAAAGACAGCTGCCCATTCCAACAGACATTACTGTGCAAACCGCATTCCCATGTGATGTGATGTGAAGTGAAGTAAAGCGCTATTGCTGTGCAAGCTGCATTCCAATGCTCCATGTGATGTGAACTGAAGTAAAGCGCTGTGCACTGGAGAAGAAACCTCTAGGCGCTTTGAGAAGAGAAAATACACATCTGGCAAAGTGCAAGCTACATTGCCAGGGGATGGAGTAACTGACAAAGACATTATGGCATTCCAGATGGAAGCAAAACTGACAAAAAGTGCTTAGCCGTTTTGCAAGAGACAACATGCAGAGCGGGGCTTTGAAGTACAACATGAACACTGCACATTAGCCATGATCCAGAAGCCACACGGCTTAGTGCAAGAATGAATGATTTGTTGAAGCAACAAAAGAAACTGGCTTAGACTATCGCACTCAAAGGGGTGGTTCAAAAACAGCAAACGCCCTTTGAAAAAATGACAAGTGAAAAAACCAGAGGCTTGAAAAGACACTGCTAAGAAAAGAAAGATAAATAAACAAAGCTGCTTGTACAACTGTAAGCGGTATTGGACTGAAAGACTTTACCTTTGAAAAATGGAGTGATGCCAGCAGGGCAAACTGAATCAAGATCATGAGACACTGGAAGCAAGTTGGCGCCTGGCATTTGTGATCGCTTTGGTGAAAAAGAAAAGCATTGTGCGACCTGGGTACTTACTATATGGCTTTGTAAAAGCACAGATCAGTCTGAGGTACCATTGACCAGCTATGATTGCATTGCACAAATGAGTTTGTGATTAGGCAGTTACACCCCGTATGGTTGAGTGTAAATAAGCCCCCAGAAACATGCAGAAAGGTGATAAATAATTGCAGTAGCAATGACAAAGTGTGTAGTTACCTGATGAGACTTTTTGAAGATGGGGGTGGTATTAGGGGAAGGGGTGGATAACGCTGATATTGAATTTTTGATGACATCCTAACATTTCTGTTTGTATTTTGCCTAGGCAAAGCACAACAAGACATTTTACAATATCAGAAAGTGAATATGCAGTTTGTGGGTGACACTGATCAAAGAAGGGTCAGACGCATTCTCAGAGAAAGCGAGCCACTGCGACATGCTATTTCAACTTTAACGTGCCCTGCACCGCACTCAATGCTGTAACCTGCGAATAGTGTCCAACAGAGTAATAACTTTTGCTGAACTGGCACGATGCAGACTTGGCTAATTATCAAGTATTTGATGCTACACATTTAAATGACATGTTTTGCCCTTTCTTGTTTAAAGGACTATGGACAATGAATTGTGGACTGTAACATCAGGCACCACATACAGCTGTGTGACACAGCAATTGAATGCTAACACATTGAAAAATGGTTTTTAAATGCACTGTTGAGATGAATCTGAAAAAACCAAATGGTTTTACTCTTCCAACTGAATGGCTTTAACCAGAGATGTTTTGTTTTTTGAAAAAAAAAAATATTCTACATTGCACGTAGGCAGGAGAATGATTTATGAACTGTTGGGGCAGCAGAATTATGCAAGCAGGAGTGTAATTAATTTTGAGATAAGATGAGTGCGCACATCAAAGTCACCTGTGCGTAGGTTAAGATTCTTAATTGAAGTAATGCTGCCAAGTGTATGAGCTATAATTTGAAATGGTAATCTTTGAAACACTGGATACTTTTACAGCCAGCTTAAGGCAGGTAAATGAAACCATGACTGACTTGATGTTTGATTTTATGACACAGAGTGTGACACGGTTTTTTGTTAAACCAACCAGTTTCATGTTTTTGTGGGGACAGCTGTCTCCAGCACACTAATGCAAAGAGTCACCTTTTGATTGTAAACATTTGGAATAATTCTTTGGAAAAGCGCTACAAATGAGTATCCACATGGAATTGCTAGTGTACTGGCCTGGCACATTGTCAGGCATCTTTTGTCACTGAATGGATACCATTTGTTTAATTTGTCTAATGTGATGTTTTTCTGACCAAGAACTGCAGCGAGTGTTCTCGCCAAGATTTAATGAACTATAACTTGACTAAATGAATTTTTTCCATGGTGTGATGAAACAGCCACTGCCGGATAGTAGTATGGTGTTTGTGGCTAAAGTTAATATTGTATATGGTAGATATCCCACTTGAAGAAGGGTATTCTCCAAGTCACAGAAGGTAGACACTGTGAACCTGTTAGATTTTCCAGTGGTAAGACAACATGTAAATTGTAGACTGGTAATGCACACCTTCATTATTACAGTGCTACACTTAGACATAGATTTATCATGAGGCAATGTTTCCTTAGTACTACCAAGCTGCTACAAATGGAGTCCATTTCTATGGCCCATCACTAGAG
Organism: Ambystoma mexicanum; assembly: GCF_040938575.1. Taxonomy (NCBI): domain Eukaryota; kingdom Metazoa; phylum Chordata; class Amphibia; order Caudata; family Ambystomatidae; genus Ambystoma; species Ambystoma mexicanum. Next base: position 345,595,387 of record NC_090931.1, read on the forward strand.
TGCGCGTAGCTAGGGAGCTAGATTCATTAATTGCAGGAGCTTTATATGCTTGTGACATAGAAACTGTGCACAATAAGCTAGGCACTATGGGTTCTGATGCCAGCTCTGCTATAGAACTTCTGGCCTAGTGGGGCCCATTGATATGCCCAGCACTGCTACAAGTATTGACAGCCAATTGAAGATGACAGAATTTTAGACATGAAGACATTTTTGTCTGCCATAGGGCAGGTCAACAAGACTGCTAAATACACACAATGCATTGTATGGCAAACATTGTTAAATCAGCAGGTGTTGGCTTTTTACTGGGTGGGGGCGACCATCCTCCACACACTGGCACGCAGAGCTACAGTTACCAGCATACATATGGATTGAATTGCTTGCTTTTGATTGCATGAATAACACATGCCATGCTTTGATGTAAATTAGTAGAATTGTTTTTATTTAGACAACCTGGTGCCCATGGGTTCACCTTGTTCACGAAATTAGATGGTTTCTGGTTGGGTTCCACCTACCTGGGGGAAGTGTCTAGTCACACAGCCCATAGTCACGCTTGAATGCCCTGGGATCAGGGGGAGGGTAGGCCCTTAGGGTGAAAGGCTGCCAGGTTTTAGAATTGGTAACCATACATAAATGCAATAGTGCATTGTAGATTAGACTACACTGGATTGCCTTGACATTTTAACTGCATGCTGCTTTTTAACTGACAATCAGTTATACAAAATTGATTTAGGTATTTTTGTGTAGGCCATGTTTTGGCTAGAGTAAATGTCCATGTTCACTTGGTGTAGGTATTTTTTGTGTAGGCCAGGTTTTGGCAAGGGTATATGTCACTGTTCACTTTGTGTACATTTTTGTTTAGGTAGTGTTTTACCTTGCATGCCACGCTAACTAACCGCTAGAAGATAGTTTGCTTAAACCTCTTGCAAAGCCCCAAGGTCTTTATCACTGCACTAAATACTATATTGATAGGTATTAGTCAGCATTTTGTCGCACACACGTTGAATAGGGGTGGAATGTAGTGATACACGAAATTGCAACCTTGCCAATCAGGGCTTTAGATGACAGCATTAGCCGCTGAAAGCCAATAGTGTATTCAAAGTATGTGCTAAAAATGCTGACAGTAGTCTGTTGTAGCACTTCCATTATGCAGTAGTGAGCTACAAGGAATATGCAGGCCTAGTATGAAATAGGTCAAATTAAGCATTGTTGATAGACAGGCAGGGAGGGCCCCTAGCTATGTAGCTAATAGGTTTTTGGAGTGTTTGGAACATCATGGCACCAATATAGCGCTTAGATAGCCAGTCTTAAGCGCTATAAACACTAAGCTATGAGTGCATGCCTTTTAGAGCTTGCAGATGGGGTTAATACATCGCTGCTTCCCTTAGAATATTCAGCCTCACTAACGGTAGCCCTGGCTCCAAGCTAATCTTCCTTTTCTCTGGGAAGGTACTGATAAGACATTCCTCAGCCAGCGCAGATGGGAACAAGGGAGGGGGTAGGAGCGAGCAGGGAGCATCTCAGAGAGAGCTGGGTTTTTTCCATGAGCCAGTTGCACAGGGAAAGTTCTGGAACTGTGCGTCATGGTGACTGACAGCAAGAGATTATAAAATATCCATGCACACATGGATCAGGGGGAGATCGCCTGTGGACTTGATTCGTGTACAGTCAGGTGCCCGGAATTGGCTCTCACGGTGTCCTCCAGCCTTGTTTTTCTATGAGAAACCCAGGTCTCCCAGGGCTGAGATTAAGGGACGTAAGACTGTGTTTCTCTATGTTTCTCTATATTTCTCTATGTTTATCTAAGTTCCATGTTTCACTATATTTTGCATTGCTCTTTGTTTTATGCTTTGTAATATTCTCTAACTTGAATCCCAAATGTATATGAAATTCACTGCTTAGAATAAATATGCTAACACTTTGAGGGTGTCATTTGTCACTAGCATGAGATCACTGCTCAGCACAATAGAACCTGTATTTTGGGCTGAATTGGGTATTTTTGCTCTCAAAGGGCTGGCCCCGAGGAAGATTTTGCCCAATATCAAGACAAGGTCTTGAATGTGATTGGTGCATGGTCATGTGATTTTTGAGGTACATCCAATGAGGGAATGGCAGAGAGAGTGTAGTGGAAATGGTAGAAGGGCTATTCATGTTACGATATGTCCGCGGACATGGCGGTAGTTCGCGGACATCGGGAGTTACATCCGGGGATTTTTGGGTTCAGAAGTCATGCAAATGAGAATAAGCACTGAAAGGGATTGGTCAGGAAAGTTTGGTGGCTGTGTTGTGCCAGGAGAGATTTTCTCAGATACTCTTTTTGCTGAGAGAACAAAAGATAGCTATGGCTGTGTGTTTCAGAAAACAGATTGTTTGGATTTTAGGAGATTTGTGGATACATTGGTTGAAGGTGCATGCAGAAAGCTATGGAGTAGCTGTAGATCTTGGATTCCCACATGTGGAAGTACACTGGCATGGAGTACGTGGAATGAAGTGGTTGGACTTGCTACCTCTCTGTGCTACTTTGGAGACAGAGCAACATCCAGACATAATTGTAATTCATTGTGGAGGGAACAGTTTAGGACATGTGACTGGAATTCTTTTGCAATTTGCTATGAAAGAAGGACTTAGGAAGGTTATGGACATGTTTCCTAATTCTCAAGTGATATTTTCACGGATTGCGCAGAGACAAATGTGGCTTTGTTCTTCTTCATTTGGTCCACAAATGGAAAAAGCAAGGCGCAATGTTAATAAGGCTGTTTGTGCCTTTCTAAGAGATTTTGGCATGTCTTCTTTTCACTATGAAAATATTATGTTTTGTAGTACATACATTTTTCGCAGAGATGGAGTCCATCTTACTTATGCTGGCAATCAGATTTTTCTGAGAAATGTACAAAATGCATTGCGACCTTTTTTGGAATTACAACAACGATTTTGAAGTAGATGTTAAGCATTTACAATTTTTGACTTACAAACACCACCCAAAGGCTCTTTTTAGAGCCACCACTTCTTTCCAGAGAAAATTACAATGTTTGTGATGGAGTAGCAACCCAATTTTTTTAATGTTCGCGAACTGTCCGCGGACTTCTAAAAAATACAAAGAGCCCTGCTTCATTTATTTTCACTTCTATTTTTTAACTGGGAAAGGCGGCTCTGAAAAGAGCCTTATTTTTTTTTGATTTTTGTAATTTTGTATTTTTTTTGGTTTTTCAGACACGACACACTAGGAGAGGAGGGTAAAGGAGGGTAAAGGGGGGGACACCAACCACAGGGATAAGAAAGGGCGAGCTGAGAGAGGAAGATGTAGAGTGGGTTTTATTTGGGTAGTGAGCAGGTCTTCTCGTGCTCTGAGACGATAGTCTCAAAAGCACTCCGAAGCCGCTCCCCCCTGCAGAGTACTGTGTCACAGTACATACATACAACTGTGACCCTCGAAAGGTAAGGATCATCAGCATTCTGTATGGCCTGTGAGGCAGCTTGAGAAAGACTCTGTCCCACAGAGGTGGTCCTTGTGGTGACAGGATCAGAAACAGAGGATGAAGTAGAGGAAATCAACCTGCTACGTTCTTCGCAAGGTACAACCCTGCGAATAGCCCCAGAGTGAAATGACCTCAGGTGTCGCTTCATAGTAGTGGTCCCAAAGCTGTACTTACCGTGCTTCCCGCGACTGAGTATCATTTTACACTCATTGCAGGTAACACGGTTCGCACGAGCCTTAGGACCATTCCCATGAATGGTAAATAACCGCCACACCCAAGACTCACGCCTAGTGCGGGTAGTAGGGATTTCCTCTACCTCATTCTCAACATCCTCTTCTTCCTCCTCTGCATCCTCACGCCTGTTCCCCTCTTCAGGCCCTTGGGGAGGTGGTGGTGGTGGAGGGGGTGGGGGTGGTGCTGAAGCAGGTGCAGCACCAAGTGGCAGTTCAGCAGCCAAGGATGCCATCTCGATGATGGTGTAGTCTGCAGGTGGCATCAAAAATCACTGTGTTCTGAAGAATAGCCAGAAACACAATGGGAATAAGCTCTTGGGCGTGGTCTTTTATAGGGGTGCTTGTGCGCGGTCCGCGGACATGCGCACTGTCCGCGGACAGATCGAACACAAAAAAAGGATCGGAAAGTTTCAAAAGGTATATAGAAACTCAAGATTGCTATGTGGGACTTGTGCCATGGTGAGATTTTATTGAAAAATATTATGGATTAACTGAAAATGTACTTTTAAATTGTTCGGGGACACGAACAGTGTCCGCATTTCAGGACACACGATGAGCGTGGGCGCGGTCATATGATCCGTTTGCGAACTAGTCCGCGAAGGAAGCGCCTGTCCGCAGGACATCAAGTGCACGGAGATTGGTTAGCGCATGCGCATTGATGTCCTACGGACAATGTTCGGGTTCTGAAGTAATTAAAAGTGCGTCACACGTGAAACGAACATTTCAGGACACCGCGTGTGTTCTTAGAACAGTTTAAACTTGGTAGCGAACAGTAAGGACAGATATAGTGTTCTTCAGGACACGTGTAATTTAGTTTATGTACAAACATTTCAGGACACCAATTGTGTTCTTAGAACAGTTTCAATTGGGTAGCGAACACTACGAACAGGTATAGTGTTCTTCAGGACACCTCCATTTTCGTTTACGTACGAACATTTCAGGACACCAATAGCGTTCTTAGAACAGTTTGAACTTGCTAGCGAACAGTACCGGACAGGTATAGTGTTCTTTAGGACACTTTAATTTTTGTTTGTTTACGAACAATTCAGGACACCGCATGTGTTCTTAGTACAGTTTCATGTTGCTAGCGAACACTACGAACAGTTGTACCGTTGTTCAGGACACATCATTTTCGTTCCTTTACGAACATTTCAGGACACCAATTGTGTTTTAGGACAGTTTTAAGTTGATAGCGAACATTACAGACAGATATAGTGTTCTTTAGAACACTTTAATTTTTGTTTCTTTACGAACATTTCAGAACACTTGCACTGTCTGCGGACACTTTTATTGTTTTTTTTAAAAAAACGGAAACTATTCACAATACAATATAAAAATTAAACTTTATTTAACATATATTAATAATTTATGACAGAGAAGGTGAGGCAGAAACAGAAACAAAAACAGGAGAATGTGGGGTTTCAACATGATTGGTATTAGGTGAAGAAGGGATGGAAATCTCATCAAAACATTTTGGATTATGGAGAGAGTTTGGGGATAATTGACTGGGATATGGTGAGGAGGGACAAGTACATGTGGGGCAATGGTACGAGGTTTTTGGTTTGAAATGATTTTCTACAAAAGTTTTTAAATTATTAAAATTAGCCAACAATACATCCATTTTTTCTTCTATATTGTGAAGACTGTCATCCATAACAGGGTTTTCTGAAGTTTTTTCTATTCTGGTATGCTCTGTACAAAAAAATAATATATATGTTAAATGTATCTAAAAAAAAAATTAATAAATGGTTTATATTATAAAGTGTTTACCATTAGTTTCACTATCTTGTGACATTTCTTCATGTGGGAAATTGTCCTCTAGCCATTCCAGAGTACTAGACATTTCTGTGAGAGAAAAAAAAAAAGATAATATATTTTTTTAATCTAATACAGAAAGTTTATCAATATATGAGTAAAATGAAGTATACTTACTATTTCTGGTAAAATAAGTCCTATGTATTCAGTGGGTCTGGTCTTGTTCTCAGTTCTGTTGTGTCTGTGAGGTAATTATGTTGGAAGCCAATTTATCTTCTTGTGGTATATTCCATTTTAGAACATATTGTATTTAAATGAATGGTTAGTGTGTTACATATATGGGTTACATTTCTTATGTATTACTATATATAATGTGTTTTTGTGCTGCTTTTTGAATTTGTTAAATGTTCCTATATTATGATATAACAATCAAACATACCCCACCACCCCCCCTCCAAAGTTTTTAGGTAGTGGTACTGTTCTCCGAACATGTCCGCGAACATTAAATAAGTTCGCGGACATCAAGTTCATAAGAAGAGATCTAGTCAGTTCCATATGACATGTATATAAAGTCAAAGTCATTATTGTTAAGTTGTGCTACTAAAAAACTATGAAATTCAGTGAAAAAACTTTGTTAAAGGGACGTTATGGTTAAGTTGCGCTACTAAAAACCTATGAAATTCAGTGAAAAAACTTTGTTAAAGGGACGTTATGGTTCCAAGTAAAACCGAAAAACCCTTGAAATTCGCCAGTTATGGTAAGCTAAGCAACCATAACTCCCGCCACCACTGTGCACTGCTAAGACTAACACCCAGGACATCAAAGATGACATCACAAATGTCATTGATGACATCACTGATGACATCACATGTGTATGTACTTCTCATGAAATATGTGTAGAAGGGATTCTTATTATGTTGCGAAAAAAGTGTCAAGAATCATTGCAAGAAATATACCCTAATAAGTGCATTGAACGATGCATTGATATAAATAGCATCCTATTATGGGGTTCTATCTAGTATACTAAGCTACTCATACAGAAACATAACATTGTGTGCAGCGTACAAGATGAAGGCATGATATTCGTAATGTTTGTTTGTTTTGTTTGTTTAGTTATTTGTATAGCGCTCCTGACCCAGAGGTATATGGGCGCTTAAGCATCAGGTTACAGGCATAGGTAGGAACATTTGTACAATTGTGCAGCATAAGTATAGTTACAAAATCAGTTATGAGAGCAGTTATAGTAGAATTAGTGACATGCATACATACAGTGCTAGTTAATTGTTAAGTAACCAGGTGATGATCTTAGTTCTGAAAGGTTAAAATGTAGGGGTAGATTTGATGTCCAGTGGAATAGTGTTCCATAATTGTGAGGCTAGAACTGGGAAACTGGAGCCACCGGCTCTTTTGAGGGAGTATTTGGGCACTGTCAGTTGTAGTGTATTAGAGGATCTGGTGGTTCTAATATTCTGTCTTAAGATGAATTTATCGGTTAGATAAGGTGGGGCCAGGTGGTTAAGAGCTTTGTAGGTGAGGCAGATAGTTTTTAGGTCTATTTTTTGTTGGATGGAAAGCCATTTGCATGTGATTCTTGTGGCTGAGATATGTTCTCTTCTGGCAATATTAAGGGCGGCACGGAGTGCGTTGTTTTGTAGGACTTGCAGTTTGTTGACAACCGTTTTATTGGCACCTACATACAGGCTGTTGCAATAATCCAGTTTGGATTGTATAAGTGCTCTGGCTAGAGTAAGGCAATTGTTGGGGGATATCAGAGGTCTGCAGGCTCTAATTAGTTTCCCAGTGTAAGCAGTGGCTGAGGCAGTCATATTAATTTGTTTGGCGAGGTTGGTGTTAGTGTCGAGATAGAAACCAAGAGTTTTTACACTTTTGGCAGTGGGAATAGTGTTGCCGTCGATGATGAAGCTAGAGTAGCTCGGGCTGAGATTCCGGATAGTGTTGGGTGAGCCGACAAGGAGCAGTTCAGTCTTGTCATCGTTCAGGCAGAGGCCATGTGTGGCCATCCATGCCTGAACGATGGAGAAGACTTCGCCGATCCTGTTGGCGTCCGCGTTGTAGTTGCCTGATAAAGTGAGGAGTATCTGGGTGTCATCTGCGTAGTTGGTGTAGGTGACACCCAGATGGTCCAGTTTATAGAATAGGGGCTTTGTAAATATATTATACAAAGTGGGTGAAACACACGATCCTTGTGGGACACCGCAGGTAATGGGAATAGGGTCGGCTGCTGCTATGGGTGAGAAGACTCGCATGGTCCTATTGTCCAGGAAGGATTGGATCCATGTGACCGCTGAGTGGGAGAAGTGTGCTGCCGATGATAAGTGGTTGCACAGAATTTTGTGGTCAACCAGGTCAAAGGCAGCGGAGAGGTCGAGGAGAAGCAGGATGGCAGCCCTCCCTTTATCTTTAATTTCGTCTATCTGGCTCTTGAGATCAACAAGGGCTGTTTCCGTCCCATGTTGGGGACGAAAGCCAGATTGGCGAGTACCTAGTAATAGGTTAGTTTCAAGGTAATCCTGAATTTGTAGATAGGCCACTCTGTCAAGAATCTTTAGTAAAAATGGGACAGTGGTAATGGGTCTATAATTTGTGGGTATGTCTGGGTCGAGGGTCTGTTTTTTTAGCAAGGGTAGGACCCAGGATTGTTTCAGATTACTTGGGACCATGTTGTTGGAAAACGACAAATTTATTAATTTGGTGATGAAAGGGGAAAGATCCCTGGCAGCATCCTTGATAATCTGTGCGGGGCAACTGTCCCCCTTGCAGTTCGAGGGTTTCAAGGATGCTATAATTTTTTGTACTTCAGGTGTGGTGACCTTTTTGAAGGTGAAGCCTGAGCTAGTGGCGGTGGGTGGGGGATGGGTGGGTCTGGAGGTGGGGTCATGAGTGAGCTGTTGCCGTTTGTTTCCAATTTTAGTTTGGAGCCCTGAGATTTTGTTGGCCAGGGCGTTCTGGATCCCTGTGCACCACGGTTTATCCTTTGTGCAGGTATCTTCGGGAGGAGTGGGGTTTTCTAATTCCTTTAAGATGTTAAAGAGCTCTTTTGTGCTTGAGCCTGCCTGTGAAATCCTGGAATTAAGAGATTCTTTCTTGGCACGTGTGATCTCATTTTTGTAGTGGGTGGAGATGTTGGTGAGGTTAGTTCTATTGTCTACTGAAGGCACCGAATTCCATAGTAATTCGAGTTTGCTTTTTTGTAGTCGGAGAAGTTTGAGCTCTGGGGTGTACCATGTATTCAGGTGCGCTTTGGGTTTCCCTTTACGCATTTTCAGTGGGGCAATGGTGTCGATAGCTTTAGCCATGGAGTCATTATAGGCGTTGACCATCGAGTTTAAGTCAGTTGTGGTTGGTAGGGCGTTCAGAATGGGGGTCACCAGAGGCATTAAGGCTTCAGTTGTGATGTTGCCCTTTTTCCTGGTTAGGCAGGCCGGAGCGATGATAGGCTTTTTGTGCACTAGGTTATTGATATTAATGTCAAGGGGGAGGAAGTGGTGATCCGTCCAGATGAGCTGTACAGGGTCCTTTAGGGTGATGTTGCAATTGAGGGCGGTAACCCAGTCAAGGATTCTGCCTTTCGAGTGGGTGGGTTTGGAGCAGAGTTGAAGGAGGCCATGCTCCTCTAATGCCGTGGCCAGGGCAATGGCAGGGGTGTCAAGAGGGTCATTAAACCCGAGATTGAAGTCTCCCAGTATAATCATTTGTGCTGTAGGTTTGGAGCTTTCGGCTACTAGGGAGGTGATATCTTCCTCAAAGGAGCCAGGTGGACCGGGGGGTCTGTAGATTAGGTGCATAGTGATAGTACTCTTCGGGGAGGTTTGTAGTTTAACTGTGAGGTGTTCACATGATTTGAGTAGAGGAGAGGAGCCTGATAGTCTGATATCGAGTGAGGACTTAAAGATGAGGGCTACACCACCTCCTCGAGCGTTAGGTCTGTCTACTCTGAGGATAGTATAGTTGTCAGGGATGGCTAGGGTAAGGGATGGTCCCGCAGCCTCATGTAACCAAGTTTCTGTCATAGCAAGGAAGTCTAGGTTGTTGGTCAGAATGATGTCGGCGACTTCTGTGGAATGGGCGACTAGTGATCTAACATTTAGAAGAGCTCCTTTTAGTGTATGGAGGGTAGAGTTAATGGGGGTTATAGTGTACTTGTTAGTTTTGTTGGGTAGTTTAGCTGGGCGTTTGCTAGTTATGTGGTGGATTCTGGCACCAAGTCTATTGTTGCGCTCGGTAGGGATAAGGGTGGTTGTTTTAGAGACAGTAAGGTCGGTCATCGTGGAGGGGCTGTGATGATGGGTAGGGCAGGGTGCTCTAGTGTCGGTAGGGTTCTGCTTGGATCTATCTGCACTCTTATTGTCTAGGACATCGTAATGCTGTGCGTGGTCATGGGTAGGATGGGCAGGTTGTGAGACCGGGAGGAAGGCTGGAGTAGTGGGCAGGAATGGTGTAGGGCAGACGATAGGGTAATGTCTTGGGCAGGCGGGTCTAGCTAGTCCATTTTTATAGGTTATGTAGCTGTTACCGTTGCAAAGTATATTGCTTTGCATGACACAGAAGGGGAACATGATCGCGATAAGGCAAAGTAGCATAATGTGTGTGCTAGGGGCGATGCGCCGTGCAGAGGATTGGCGGATGAATGACATTGGTGCGACCATAAGGCACGACACAATAGTGTGGTCTAAATACGACCATAAGGCACAATATAATAGCGTGGTCACTATGCGACCATAAGGCACAGCACAATAGCGTGGTCACTGTGCGACCATAAGGCACAACACAGTAGTGTGGTCTAACTGCGACCATAGGGCACAACACAGTAGTGTGGTCACTAAACGACCATAAGGCACAACATAATGGCGTGGTCACTATGCGACCATAAGGCACAACACAGTAGTGTGGTCTAAATGCGACCATAGGGCACAGCGCAATGGCGTGGTCACTATGCGACCATAAGGCACAACACAGTAGTGTGGTCTAGATGCGACCATAGGGCACAACACAATAATGTGGTCTAGATGCGACCATAGGGCACAACACAGTAATGTAGTCTAGATGCGACCATAAGGCACAACACAGTAATGTGGTCTAATACGACCATAGGCACAACACAATAGCGTGGTCTAAATGCGACCATGAGGCACAACACAGTAGTGTGGTCTAGATGCGACCATAAGGCACAACACAGTAATGTGGTCTAATACAACCATAGGCACAACACAATAGCGTGGTCTAAATGCGACCATAAGGCACAGCACAGTAGTGTGGTCTAACTGCGACCATAGGGCACAACACAGTAGTGTGGTCACTATGCGACCATAAGGCACAACATGATAGCGTGGTCCCTATGCGACCATAAGGCACAGCACAATAGCGTGGTCACTGTGCGACCATAAGGTACAACACAGTAGTGTGGTCTAAATGCGACCATAGGGCACAACACAATAGCGTGGTCACTATGCGACCATAGGGCACAGCACAATAGCGTGGTCACTATACGACCATAAGGCACAACACAGTAGTGTGGTCTAGATGCGACCATAGGGCACAGCACAGTAATGTGGTCTAATACGCCCATAGGCACAACACAATAGCGTGGTCACTATGCGACCATAAGGCACAACACAGTAGTGTGGTCTAAATGCGGTCATAGGGTATGTGACCAGTACTAGAGACCATAGACCCATCTAAGGCTAAGAGTCCATGCATGCAGTAATGTCCCGGTACTTGCATGTACTTACAATGCGTTCTCCTTATGCGAGAGGGTTCTGGTAGTGGGTAAGTTGCACGTTGAGCAGAGGGGTGGCCACTCCGCACTCCCATGCGCCTAACAGGCGCAGAACAGGCCTTTGTAGGCCTTAGTACTGGCCGGCGATTCCGCCTGCCGGCGGTTCCTTCGATTCAAATCGAGGTGCAGCCTCGATATCGTGCCGCGATGCGCCCGGCATGGGCGAGTCAGGCACCTCGTGTGGACAGGGTCAGGCAGGCCCTGCTCTGTAGCACGCTCCATGCCTGGGTCCTGATGTGGATCCTCTGCTGGGCTGGGGGGCTGGGGGGGCTCCTGCCCTCACCCCTCTAGGTGGATGCAAGAAGTGGGGGACCTGGGGCGCAGAACAGGCCTTTGTAGGCCTTAGTACTGGCCGGCGATTCCGCCTGCCGGCGGTTCCTTCGATTCAAATCGAGGTGCAGCCTCGATATCGTGCCGCGATGCGCCCGGCATGGGCGAGTCAGGCACCTCGTGTGGACAGGGTCAGGCAGGCCCTGCTCTGTAGCACGCTCCGTGCCTGGGTCCTGATGTGGATCCTCTGCTGGGCTGGGGGGCTGGGGGGGCTCCTGCCCTCACCCCTCTAGGTGGATGCAAGAAGTGGGGGACCTGGGGCGCAGAACAGGCCTTTGTAGGCCTTAGTACTGGCCGGCGATTCCGCCTGCCGGCGGTTCCTTCGATTCAAATCGAGGTGCAGCCTCGATATCGTGCCGCGATGCGCCCGGCATGGGCGAGTCAGGCACCTCGTGTGGACAGGGTCAGGCAGGCCCTGCTCTGTAGCACGCTCCGTGCCTGGGTCCTGATGTGGGTCCTCTGCTGGGCTGGGGGGCTGGGGGGCCTCTGCCCTCACCCCTCTAGGTGGATGCAAGAAGTGGGGGACTTAATATGTTGAATAATGAAATGATAATTGTTTTCTTAATAGATTTTTGTGTACTGTGAAATATGTAATAAGTAGCTAATAAAACCCATGTATTACATAATTGCATTACTATAGACAAAACACAAAGACACAAGAACAGATACCAATATGGGTATATACAGGGAAAGTGAAGTTAGCAAAAAAGCACAAGTAGTAGCAGAAACAATTCATAACTTAACTGATTAGTTTCATGCAAATAAATGATTGCTCTGTTTCAAAGCTGCTATTTAGCCTATGTATATGTATCACTTGATGTGATTGGACCCTAAGGAAAGTAGTGTGAGTACAATGTATACAAATATGACCATATACAGGGAAAGTACAGACATAAAAAAAAACAACAGAACTATCAGAAAGTGCTCATAAGTCTAGTGATTATCTTTATGCACAAAAAGGATTGCTGTCTTTCAAACTTGTGTTTTCCCATATGCATATGTTTCATATTATGTGACTGTACTCTAAGGGAATTACTGTAAGAACCTACTAGAAGGATATGTCTACAAATAAAATAAAATTCTTAGTTTCTGACTGTTACTGAAGAAAACCATGTGGCCTAGATATGTCAGCAAAAGAAAAAATAGTGAGCCAGACATGTGATGTCATCAGTGATGTCATCAATGACATTTGTGATGTCATCTTTGATGTCCTGGGTGTTAGTCTTAGCAGTGCACGGTGGTGGCGCGAGTTATGGTTGCTTAGCTTACCATAACTGGCGAATTTCAAGGGTTTTTCGGTTTTACTTGGAACCATAACGTCCCTTTAACAAAGTTTTTTCACTGAATTTCATAGGTTTTTAGTAGCGTAACTTAACCATAACGTCCCTTTAACAAAGTTTTTTTCACTGAATTTCATAGGTTTTTAGTAGCGCAACTTAACCATCACGTCCTTTTAACAAAGTTTTTTCACTGAATTTCATAGGTTTTTAGTAGCAAAGTTATAAGCCATCCAAGAACTGCATTTCACCAACCCTGTAATGCTGAGGTGTCCGCAAACTTTCACAGGACTGTTCGCGAACATCCGAACTGTTTCCGGACTTTAGCGGACTTTTGGAGCAAAAAACACCTGTTTTTCTGCTTCTTGCAGCCATATCCCATCCCATCCTCATCACCCCTCACCTCCCCAGAGTTTATTTCATAAGTTTGACAACTGCAATGTTGTGTTTTTTAACATGTTTTTACCGCGATGTCCGCAGACAGCGGCGAAGTCTGCGAATCCAAGATGGCGGGCGTTTCCAAAAATCTGACGCACTTCATGCTCTTCACCATCCAATCAGCGAACACGTTGCATGTCTGCGTGACGTAAGCCGATTAGCTAATCAGGACACTGTCCGCGGACCGAACAGGGAAGTGTGTCTGCAGACCGAACATAGATATCACTAATTTTTTGTGACCTACTTTTTGGTCATTTAAAAAAAAAAAACTACTGGACAGATTTTCATCAAATTTGCAAAATCACGCTTTCAGGACCAAGCCACTGCTCCAGGTCCAATTTTGGTGAAAATCTGTCCAGCGGTTTGGGCTGTAGGCGTGAGCAAAGGTTTTTCCCATTCAGTCTATGGGAAAAAAAGACATTTTGGGACCCCCCCCTATAACTTTGCCCCCCCTGGACCAAACCTCACCAATCTTTGCAAAATACTTTTTTTGCAAAGTTTGGTGAGGATTCGTCCAGGAAGAGCTGAGTTATAAGCCGCCCAAAAAAGTGCTCTTCCTATGGAAACAGCGCCTTAACCATAACTACACAGCCACTAGCGTGGCTGTGTAATATATATATATATATATTACATGGCCACGGTGGTGGCCATGTAGTTATGGTTAAGTTGCTGTTTCCATAGGAAGAGCACTTTTTGGGTGGCTTATAACTTTGCTTCCCCTGGACGAATCCTCACCAAACTTTGCAAAAAAATTATATGGCCCACTCTTTTTTTTGTTTGCAAAGCTTGGTGAGGTTTGGTCCAGGGGGGGCAAAGTTATAGGGGGGGTCCCAAAACATTTTTTTTTCCCTTAGATATAATGGGAAAAAACTTTGCTCACGCCTACAGCCCAAACTGCTGGACGGATTTACACCAAATTTGCAGCAGGAGCGGCGGCTTGGTCCCAAAAGTGTGCTTTTTTTTATTTGGTGTAAATCCGTCCAGTAGTTTATTTAAAAAAGACAAAAACGTAAGTGAAAAAAATTAGTGATATCGGTGTCCGCTTCGCAGACACACTTCCCAGTTCGCTCCGCGGACAGGACAGGGATTGGTCAAACGACTTGCGTGATGTCCGCGGACATCTGACGTCCTCTCCCATTGGCTGCAGTAAAGCGTGCAGTGCGTCTTATTTTCAGAGACGCCCGCCATCTTAGTTTATTGTTCGTATAGTGGCATCTGTGGCAAGCTCTGCGTTGACTTCAGACTTCACAAGTGATTATCACAGCGAAAATTCTGATGCGATAAGATCAGAGGACACCGGGGCCTCCAATGGGGCTGTGTGAGGTTCATGTGGATTACACTTCCTGAACATCCCAGGCAGGAGACACGCCATCGGTACACAGTGGCCTGCGGAGGACCGAGGAGCCGATATCCCGTTCCCCCGACCCACGCTCATTACCCGTGTCTCCCTCCTGTACCCACCACCCCCCGCTCATTACCCGTGTCTCCCTCCTGTACCCTCCCACCCCCCGCTCATGCCTGTGTCTCTCTCTTGTTTCCCCCCACCCCCCGCTCATGCCCTGTGTTTCCCCTGTTCCCCCCACCGCACGCTGATGCCCTGTGTCTCCCTTGTGTTCCCCTCCACCCCCCGCTCATGCCCCGTGTCTCTCTCCTGTTACCCCCCACCCCCTTCTCATGCCCTGTGTCTCCCTCGTGTTGCCCCCACCTCCCCGCTCATGCCCCGTATCTCCCTGCTTTTTCCCCCCACCCCCCGGTCATGCCCCTTGTCTCCCTGCTGTAGGCCCACATCCCCCGCTCATGCCCCGTGTCTCCCTCGAGTTCCCCCCACCCCCCGCTCATGCCCCGTGTCTCCCTGCTGTTGCCCGCCACCCCTCACTCATGCCCTGTGTCTCCCTGCTGTAGCCGCTCCACCCCCCGCTCATGCCCAGTGTCTCTCTCCTTTTACCCCCCACACCCCGCTCATGCCCCGTGTCTCCCTCGTGTTCCCCCCACCCCCGCTCATGCCCTGTGTCTCCCTGCTGTTGCCCCCCACCCCCCACTCATGGCCCGTGTCTCCCTCCTGTTGCCCGCCACACCCGCTCATGCCCCGTGTCTCCCTCCTGTTACCCCCAGCCCCCGCTCATGCCCCGTGTCTCCCTACAGTTGCCCCTGACCCCCCACTCATGCCCCGTGTCTTCCTGCTGTTGTCCCCCACCCCCCGCTCAAGCCCCGTGTTTCTCTCCTGTTACCCCCATCCCCCGCTCATGCCCCATGTCTCCCTTGTATTTCCCCCACCCCCCGCTCATGCCCCGTGTCTCCCTGCTGTTGCCCCCCCACCCCCGCTCATGCCCCATGTCTCCCTGCTGTTGCCCCCCACCCCCTGTTCATGCCCTGTGTTTCTCTCCTGTTGCCCACCACCCCCGCTCATGCCCCGTGTCTCCCTGCTGTTGCCCCGACCCCCTGCTCATGCCCCGTGTCTCTCTCCTGTTACCCCCCACCCCCCGCTCATGCCCCGTGTCTCCCTCGTGTTCCCGCCAAACCCCGCTTATGCCCCCTGTCTCCCTGCTGTTGCCCCCTACCCTACGCTCATGCCCGTGTCTCCCTGCTGTTTCGCCCCATCCCCCGCTCAAGCCCTGTGTCTCTCTCCTGTTACCCCCACCCCCGCTCATGCCCCATGTCTCCCTCGTATTCCCCCCACCCCCCGCTCATGCCCCGTGTCTCCCTGCTGTTGCCCCCCACGCCCTGTTCATGCCCCGTGTTTCTCTCCTGTTGCCCCCCACCCCCGGCTCATGCCCCGTGTCTCCCTGCTGTTGCCCCGACCCCCTGCTCATGCACCGTGTCTCTCTCCTGTTACACCCACCCCCCGCTCATGCCCCGTGTCTCCCTCGTGTTCCCCCCAACCCCCGCTTATGCCCCGTGTCTCCCTGCTGTTGCCCCCATCCCCCTCTCATGCCCTTTGTGTCTCTCCTGTTACCCCCACCCATGCCCTGTGTCTCTCTCCTGTTGCCCCCCACCCCTGGACATTCCCCATGTCTCCCTTCTGTTGCCCCAACCCCCGCTCATGCCCCGTGTCTCTCTCCTGTTACCCCTCACCCCCTGATCATGCCCTGTGTCTCTCTCCTGTTACCCCCCACCCCCTGCTCATGCCCCATGTCTCTCTCCTGTTGCCCCCCCTGCTCATGCCCCGTGTCTCCCTGCTGTTGCCCCTCACCCCCCGCTCATGCCCCGTGTCTCCCTGCTGTTGCCCCCCATCCCCGCTCATGCCCCGTGTCTCTCCCCTGTTACCCCAACCCCCTTCTCATGCCCCGTGTCTCTCTCCTGTTGCCCCCCACCCCCCGCTCATGCCCCATGTCTCTCTCCTATTACCCCCCCACCCCCGCACATGCCCCGTGTCTCTCTCCTGTTGCCCCCCACCCCCTCTCATGCCCCGTGTCTCTCTCCTGTTACCCCCGCTCATGCCCCCTGTCTCCCTGCTGTTGCCCCACACCCCCTGCTCATGCCCGTGTCTCCCTGCTGTTGCCTCCCACCCCCCGCTCATGCACTGTGCCTCTCTCCTGTTACCCCCCACCCCCTCTCATGCCCTGTGTCTCCCTCCTGTTCCCCCACCCCCCGCTCATGCCCTGTGTCTCCCTGCTGTTGCCCCCCACCCAGATGGACCAGCGCCGAGACCAAAGCCTGGGAGGAGGGGAACAACCGGGGAGGCGAAGACGTGAGCGCAACACTGGAGTCCTGGAAGACCCTCCTGAAGGACATGATCTACCTGACGGATTTTAAGCCCCCTTGAGTGCATCCTCAGTCACGAACTGTCGCCCTGATGCAAACTTAATAGTCACATCCACAACAACCCTAACCCTGGGACTTTAGGAGACAACCGGATGGTGCCTGGAGCGAGGCCCGAAGCGGGGCCGGCAGGTACCCACGCAGTGGAGGGAGGCGGGACGGTCAAAGTTATGGTTTATTGTTTGTTTCTGGTTTCTTCTCTTTCTTTCCTCCCTTTTTTCCCTTTTCTCTTTTTTTTTTTTTTTTTTTTTTTCTTTCTTCCTTTCTTTTGTTGCTGTTATGTAATGTTTATTGGGCGAACTCGCGACAAGCCGGATGTTGTTGTGCATCCATGTTTAACTGCTCTTTGTCAATATAAATGCCAATAAAAACATTTAAAAATAAATCATGCCCTGTGTATCCCTGCTGTTGCCCCCCAACCACCGCTCATGCCCCATGTCTCTCTCCTGTTACCCCCCACCCCCCGGTCATGCCCCTTGCCTCCCTGCTGTTGCCCCCTACCCCCCGCTCATGCCCCGTGTCTCTCTCCTGTTATCCCCCACCCCCGGTCATGCCCCGTGTCTCCCTGCTGTTGCCCCCCACCCCCCGCTCATGCCCGTGTCTCCCTGCTGTTACCTCCCACCCCCCGCTCATGCACCGTGCCTCTCTCCTGTTACCCCCCAACCCCCTCTCATGCCCTGTGTCTCCCTCCTGTTCCCCCCACCCCCGCTCATGCCCCGTGTCTCTCTCCTATTACCCCCCACCCCCTGGTCATGCCCTGTGTCTCCATGCTGTTGCTCCCCACCCTCCGCTCATGCCCCATGTCTCTCTCCTGTTACCCCCCACCCCCCTATCATGCCCCGTGTCTCTCTCCTGTTGCCCCACACCCCCCGGTCATGCCCCGTGTCTCCCTGCTGTCGCACCCCATCCCCCGCTCATGCCCTGTGTCTCTCTCTTGTTGTCCCCCACCCCCCGGTCATGCCCCGTGTCTCCCTGCTGTTTCCCCCACCCCCGCTCATGCCCTGTGTCTCTCTCCTGTTCCCCCCACCCCCCGGTCCTGCCCCGTGTCTCCCTGCTGTTGCCCCCCACCCCCTGCTCATGCCCCGTGTCTCCCTGCTGTTGCCCCCACACCCTGCTCTTGCCCCGTGTCTCTCTACTGTTGCCCACACCCCCTACTCATGCCCCGTGTCTCTCTCCTGTTACCCCCAACCCCCGCTCATGCCCTGTGTCTCTCTCCTGTTACCCCCAACCCCCGCTCATGCCTCGTGTCTCTCTCCTGTTACTCCCCACCCCCCGCTCATGCCCTGTGTCTCTCTCCTGTTACCCCCCAACCCCCGCTCATGCCCCGTGTCTCTCTCCTGTTACTCCCCACCCCCCGCTCATGCCCTGTGTCTCTCCCCTGTTGCCCCCCACCCCCTGCTCATGCCCTGTGTCTCTCTCATGTTACCCCCCACCCCCGCTCATGCCCGTGTCTCTCTCCTGTTGTCCCCACCCCCAGCCTATGCCCCGTGTCTCTCTCCTGTTACGCCCCACACCCCTCTCATGCCCCGTGTCTGCCTGCTGTTGCCCCCCACCCTCCGCTCATGCCCCATGTCTCCCTGCTGTTGCCCCCCACCCCCAGCTCATGCCCCGTGTCTCTCTCCTGTTACCCCACACCCCACTCTCATGCCCCGTGTCTCTCTCCTGTTACCCCCACCCCCTCTCTTGCCCCATGTCTCTCTCCTGTCACCCCCCACCCCCCTCTCATGCCCGTGTCTCTCCCCTGTTGCACCCCACCCCCCGGTCATGCCCCGTGTCTCCCTGCTGTTGCCCCCCACCCCCGCTCATGCCCGTGTCTCTCCCCTGTTACCCCCAAGCTCCGCTCATGCCCCGTGTCTCCCTGCTCTTGTCCCTCATCCCCCGCTCTGCCCCGTGTCTCCCTGCTGTTGCCCCCCACCCCCCGCTCATGCCCCATGTCTCTCTCCTGTTACCCCCAGCCCCTCTCATGCCCTGTGTCTCTGTCGTGTTCCCCGACGCCCCCAGTCATGCCCCGTGTCTCCCTGCTGTTGCCCCCCACCCCCCTCTCAATCCCTGTCTCTCTCTCCTGTTACCCCCCACCCCCCTCTCATGCCACGTGTCCCTCTCCTGTTACCTCCCACCCCCCCGGTCATGCCCCGTGTCTCCCTGCTGTTGCCTCCCATCCCTGCTCATGCCCCTTGTCTCTCTCCTGTTACCCCCCACCCCTCCGGTCATGCCCTGTGTCTCCCTGCTGTTGCAACCACCCCACGCTCATGCCCCGTTTCTCCCTCCTGTTACCCCCAACTTCTCTCATGCCCCATGTCTCTTTCCTGTTGCCCCCCACCCCCGGTCATGCACCGTGTCTCCCTGCTGTTGCCCCCCAACCCGCTCATGGCCAGTGTCTCTCTCCTGTTACCCCCCACCCCCGGTCATGCCCCGGGTCCCCCGGCTGTTGCCTGGCTCATGCCCTGTGTCTCTCTCCTGTTCCCCCCACCCCCCGCTCATGCCTCGGGTCTCCCCTGTTCCCCCCACCCCTGCTCATGCCTCGTGTCTCCCCTGTTCCCCCCACCTCCCGCTCATGCCCCGTGTCTCCCTGCTGTTGCCCCCACCCCCCGCTCATGCCCTGTGTCTCTCTCCTGTTACCCCCCAACCCCCTCTCATGCCCCGTGTCTCCCTCCTGTTGCCCCCCACCCCCCGCTCATGCCCCGTGTCTCTCTCCTGTTACCCCCACCCACTGTCATACCCCGTTTCTCCCTGCTGTTGCCCCCCAACCCCGCTCATGCCCTGTGTCTCCCTGCTGTAACCCCCCACCCCCCGCTCATGCTCTGTGTATCTCTCCTATTGCCCCCCACCCCCCGGTCATGCCCCATGTCTCCCTGCTGTTGCCCCCACCCCCGCTCATGCCCCGTGTCTCCCTGCTCTTGCCCTCACCCCCGCTCATGCCCCGTTTCTCCTTGCTGTTGCCCCCCACCCCCCGCTCTTGCCCCGTGTCTCTCTCCTGTTACGCCCCACACCCCTCTCATGCCCCGTGTCTGCCTGCTGTTGCCCCCCACCCTCCGCTCATGCCCCGTGTCTCCCTGCTGTTGCCCCCCAGCTCATGCCCCGTGTCTCTCTCCTGTTACCCCACACCCCACTCTCATGCCCCGTGTCTCTCTCCTGTTACCCCCACCCCCTCTCTTGCCCCATGTCTCTCTCCTGTTACCCCCCACCCCCCTCTCATGCCCCGTGTCTCTCCCCTGTTGCACCCCACCCCCCGGTCATGCCCCGTGTCTCCCTGCTGTTGCCCCCCACCCCCGCTCATGCCCGTGTCTCTCCCCTGTTACCCCCCAAGCTCCGCTCATGCCCCGTGTCTCCCTGCTCTTGTCCCCCATCCCCCGCTCTGCCCCGTGTCTCCCTGCTGTTGCTCCCCACCCCCCGCTCATGCCCCATGTCTCTCTCCTGTTACCCCCAGCCCCCTCTCATGCCCTGTGTCTCTGTCGTGTTCCCCGACGCCCCCAGTCATGCCCCGTGTCTCCCTGCTGTTGCCCCCCACCCCCCTCTCAATCCCTGTCTCTCTCTCCTGTTACCCCCCACCCCCCTCTCATGCCACGTGTCCCTCTCCTGTTACCTCCCACCCCCCCGGTCATGCCCCGTGTCTCCCTGCTGTTGCCTCCCATCCCTGCTCATGCCCCTTGTCTCTCTCCTGTTACCCCCCACCCCTCCGGTCATGCCCTGTGTCTCCCTGCTGTTGCAACCACCCCACGCTCATGCCCCGTTTCTCCCTCCTGTTACCCCCAACTTCTCTCATGCCCCATGTCTCTTTCCTGTTGCCCCCCACCCCTGGTCATGCACCGTGTCTCCCTGCTGTTGCCCCCCAACCCGCTCATGCCCAGTGTCTCTCTCCTGTTACCCCCCACCCCCGGTTATGCCCCGGGTCTCCCGGCTGTTGCCCCGCTCATGCCCTGTGTCTCTCTCCTGTTCCCCCCACCCCCCGCTCATGCCTCGGGTCTCCCCTGTTCCCCCCACCCCTGCTCATGCCTCGTGTCTCCCCTGTTCCCCCCACCTCCCGCTCATGCCCCGTGTCTCCCTGCTGTTGCCCCCACCCCCCGCTCATGCCCTGTGTCTCTCTCCTGTTACCCCCAACCCCCTCTCATGCCCCGTGTCTCCCTCCTGTTGCCCCCCGCTCATGCCCCGTGTCTCTCTCCTGTTACCCCCACCCACTGTCATACCCCGTTTCTCCCTGCTGTTGCCCCCCACCCCCGCTCATGCCCTGTGTCTCTCTCCTGTTCCCCCCACCCCCCGCTCATGCATCGGGTCTCCCCTGTTCCCCCCACCCCTGCTCATGCCTCGTGTCTCCCCTGTTCCCCCCACCTCCCGCTCATGCCCCGTGTCTCCCTGCTGTTGCCCCCACCCCCCGCTCATGCCCTGTGTCTCTCTCCTGTTACCCCCAACCCCCTCTCATGCCCCGTGTCTCCCTCCTGTTGCCCCCCACCCCCCGCTCATGCCCCGTGTCTCTCTCCTGTTACCCCCACCCACTGTCATACCCCGTTTCTCCCTGCTGTTGCCCCCCACCCCCGCTCATGCCCTGTGTCTCCCTGCTGTTGCCCCCCACCCCCCGCTCATGCTCTGTGTCTCTCTCCTATTGCCCCCCGGTCATGCCCCATGTCTCCCTGCTGTTGCCCCCACCCCCGCTCATGCCCCGTGTCTCCCTGCTCTTGCCCTTACCCCTGCTCATGCCCCATTTCTCCCTGCTGTTGCCCCCCACCCCCCGCTCATGCCCCGTGTCTCCCTGCTGTTGCCCCCCAGCCCCCGCTCATGCCCTGTGTCTCTCTCCTGTTACCCCCCAACCCCTCTCATGCCGTGTCTCTCTCCTGTTGCCCCCCACCCCCCCGGTCATGCCCCTTGTGTCAATGCTGTTGCCCCCCACGCCCCGCTCATGCCCCATGTCTCTCTCCTTTTACCCCCCGCTCATGCCCCCTGTATCCCTGCTGTTGCCCCCCACCCCCTGCTCATGCCGTGTCTCCCTGCTGTTGCCCCCCACCCCCCGCTCATGCACCATGCTTCTCTCCTGTTACCCCCCTCTCATGCCCTATGTCTCCCTTCTGTTCCCCCCACCCCCCGCTCATGCCCTGTGTCTACCCGCTGTTGCCCCCCACCCCCTGTCATGCCCTGTGTCTCCCTGCTGTTGCCCCCCAACCACCGCTCATGCCCCGTGTCTCTCTCCTGTTGCCCCCCTCTCATGCCCTGTGTCTCCCTCCTGTTCCCCCCACCCCCGGTCATGCCCCGTGTCTCCCTGCTGTTGCCCCCCAAACCCCGCTCATGCCCCGTGTCTCTCTCCTGTTACCCCCCACCCCCTGGTCATGCCCTGTGTCTCCCTGCTGTTGCTCCCCACCCTCCGCTCATGCCACATGTCTCTCTCCTGTTACCCCCACCCACTGTCATACCCCGTTTCTCCCTGCTGTTGCCCCCCACCCCCGCTCATGCCCTGTGTCTCTCTCCTGTTCCCCCCACCCCCGCTCATGCCTCGGGTCTCCCCTGTTCCCCCCACCCCTGCTCATGCCTCGTGTCTCCCCTGTTCCCCCCACCTCCCGCTCATGCCCCGTGTCTCCCTGCTGTTGCCCCCACCCCCCGCTCATGCCCTGTGTCTCTCTCCTGTTACCCCCAACCCCCTCTCATGCCCCGTGTCTCCCTCCTGTTGCCCCTCACCCCCCGCTCATGCCCCGTGTCTCTCTCCTGTTACCCCCACCCACTGTCATACCCCGTTTCTCCCTGCTGTTGCCCCCCACCCCCGCTCATGCCCTGTGTCTCCCTGCTGTTGCCCCCCACCCCCCGCTCATGCTCTGTGTCTCTCTCCTATTGCCCCCCGGTCATGCCCCATGTCTCCCTGCTGTTGCCCCCACCCCCGCTCATGCCCCCTGTCTCCCTGCTCTTGCCCTTACCCCCGCTCATGCCCCATTTCTCCCTGCTGTTGCCCCCCACCCCCCGCTCATGCCCCGTGTCTCCCTGCTGTTGCCCCCCAGCCCCCGCTCATGCCCTGTGTCTCTCTCCTGTTACCCCCCAACCCCTCTCATGCCGTGTCTCTCTCCTGTTGCCCCCCATCCCCCCGGTCATGCCCGTTGTGTCCCTGCTGTTGCCCCCCACGCCCTGCTCATGCCCCATGTCTCTCTCCTGTTACCCCCCGCTCATGCCCCCTGTATCCCTGTTGTTGCCCCCCACCCCCTGCTCATGCCGTGTCTCCCTGCTGTTGCCCCCCACCCCCCGCTCATGCACCATGCCTCTCTCCTGTTACCCCCCTCTCATGCCCTGTGTCTCCCTCCTGTTCCCCCCACCCCCCGCTCATGCCCTGTGTCTCCCCGCTGTTGCCCCCCACCCCCTGTCATGCCCTGTGTCTCCCTGCTGTTGCCCCCCAACCACCGCTCATGCCCCGTGTCTCTCTCCTGTTGCCCCCCACCCCCCGGTCATGCCCATTGCCTCCCTGCTGTTGCCCCCCATCCCCCGCTCATGCCCCATGTCTCTCTCCTGTTATCCCCACCCCCGGTCATGCCCCGTGTCTCCCTGCTGTTGCCCCCCACCCACCGCTCATGCCCGTGTCTCCCTGCTGTTGCCTCCCACCCCCCGCTCATGCACTGTGCCTCTCTCCTGTTGCCCCCCACCCCCCTCTCATGCCCTGTGTCTCCCTCCTGTTCCCCCCACCCCCGGTCATGCCCCGTGTCTCCCTGCTGTTGCCCCCCAAACCCCGCTCATGCCCCGTGTCTCTCTCCTGTTACCCCCCGCCCCCTGGTCATGCCCTGTGTCTCCCTGCTGTTCCTCCCCACCCTCCGCTCATGCCACATGTCTCTCTCCTGTTACCCCCCACCCCCCTATCATGCCCCGTGTCTCTCTCCTGTTGCCCCCCACCCCCCGGTCATGCCCCGTGTCTCCCTGCTGTCACCCCCCACCCCCCACTCATGCCCTGTGTCTCTCTCTTGTTGTCCCCCACCCCCCCGGTCATGCCCCGTGTCTCCCTGCTGTTTCCCCCCACCCCCGCTCATGCCCCGTGCCTCTCTCCTGTTCCCCCCACCCCCGGTCATGCCCCGTGTCTCCCTGCTGTTGCCCCCCACCCCCCGCTCTTGCCCCGTGTCTCCCTGCTGTTGCTCCCACACCCTGCTCATGCCCCGTGTCTCTCTACTGTTGCCCCCACCCCCTGCTCATGCCCCGTGTCTCTCTCGTGTTACCCCCAACCCCCACTCATGCCCCGTGTCTCTCTCCTGTTACCCCCCAACCCCCGCTCATGCCCCGTGTCTCTCTCCTCTTACTCCCCACCCCCCGCTCATGCCCTGTGTCTCTCTCCTGATGCCCCCCACTCCCTGCTCACGCCCTGTGTCTCTCTCCTGTTACCCCCCACCCCGCTCATGCCCTGTGTCTCTTTCCTGTTGCCCCCACCCCCAGCCTATGCCCCGTGTCTCTCTCCTGT
This sequence comes from Ambystoma mexicanum, assembly GCF_040938575.1. Taxonomy (NCBI): domain Eukaryota; kingdom Metazoa; phylum Chordata; class Amphibia; order Caudata; family Ambystomatidae; genus Ambystoma; species Ambystoma mexicanum. The sequence goes on from NC_090931.1 coordinate 345,619,857, forward strand.
TACGCCCCACACCCCTCTCATGCCCCGTGTCTCCCTGCTGTTGCCCCCCACCCTCCGCTCATGCCCCGTGTCTCCCTGCTGTTGCCCCCCACCCCCCGCTCATGCCCCGTGTCTCTCTCCTGTTACCCCACACCCCACTCTCATGCACCGTGTCTCTCTCCTGTTACCCCCACCCCCTCTCTTGCCCCATGTCTCTCTCCTGTTACCCCCATCCCCCTCTCATGCCCCGTGTCTCTCCCCTGTTGCCCCCCACCCCCCGGTCATGCTCCGTGTCTCCCTGCTGTTGCCCCCCAACCCCCGCTCATGCCCGTGTCTCTCCCCTGTTACCCACCAAGCCCCGCTCATGCCCCGTGTCTCCCTGTTCTTGCCCCCCATCCCCCGCTCTGCCCCATGTCTCCCTGCTGTTGCCCCCCGCCCCCCGCTCATGCCCCATGTCTCTCTCCTGTTACCCCCAGCCCCCTCGCATGCCCTGTGTCTCCCTCGTGTTCCCCGACGCCCCCACTCATGCCCCGTGTCTCCCTGCTGTTGCCCCCCACCCCCCTCTCAATCCCCGTGTCCCTCTCCTGTTACCCCCCAACACCCCGGACAATCCCCGTGTCTCCCTGCTGTTGCCTCCCATCCCTGCTCATGTCCCTTGTCTCTCTCCTGTAACCCCCCACCCCTCCGGTCATGCCCTGTGTCTCCCTGCTGTTGCCCCCACCCCACGCTCATGCCCCGTTTCTCCCTCCTGTTACCCCCCACCCCCCTCTCATGCCCCATGTCTCTTTCCTGTTGCCCCCCACCCCCCGGTCATGCCCCTTGTCTCCCTGCTGTTGCCCACCAACCCGCTCATGCCCAGTGTCTCTCTCCTGTTACCCCCCACCCCCGGTCATGCCCCGGGTCTCCCGGCTGTTGCCCGGCTCATGCCCTGTGTCTCTCTCCTGTTCCCCCACCGCCCGCTCATGCCTCGGGTCTCCCCTGTTCCCCCCCACCCCTGCTCATGCCTCGTGCCTCCCCTGTTCCCCCCACCTCCCGCTCATGCCCCGTGTCTCCCTGCTGTTGCCCCCACCCCCAGCTCATGCCCTGTGTCTCTCCTGTTACCCCCCACCCCCCTCTCATGCCCCGTGTCCCTCTCCTGTTACCCCCCAACACCCCGGACAATCCCCGTGTCTCCCTGCTGTTGCCTCCCATCCCTGCTGATGTCCCTTGTCTCTCTCCTGTAACCCCCCACCCCTCCGTCATGCCCTGTGTCTCCCTGCTGTTGCCCCCACCCCACGCTCCTGTCCCGTTTCTCCCTCCTGTTACCCCCCACCCCCCTCTCATGCCCCATGTCTCTTTCCTGTTGCCCCCCACCCCCCGGTCATGCCCCTTGTCTCCCTGCTGTTGCCCCCCAACCCGCTCATGCCCAGTGTCTCTCTCCTGTTACCCCCCACCCCCGGTCATGCCCCGGGTCTCCCGGTTGTTGCCCGGCTCATGCCCTGTGTCTCTCTCCTGTTCCCCCACCCCCCGCTCATGCCTCGGGTCTCCCCTGTTCCCCCCCACCCCTGCTCATGCCTCGTGTCTCCCCTGTTCCCCCCACCTCCCGCTCATGCCCCGTGTCTCCCTGCTGTTGCCCCCACCCCCAGCTCATGCCCTGTGTCTCTCTCCTGTTACCCCCCAACCCCCTCTCATGCCCCGTGTCTCCCTCCTGTTGCCCCCACCCCCCGCTCATGCCCCGTGTCTCTCTCCTGTTACCCCCACCCACGGTCATGCCCCGTTTCTCCCTGCTGTTGCCCCCCCAACCCCGCTCATGCCCTGTGTCTCTCTCCTATTGCCCCCCACCCCCCGGTCATGCCCCATGTCTCCCTGCTGTTGCCCCCACCCCCCGCTCATGCCCCGTGTCTCCCTGCTCTTGCCCCCACCCCCGCTCATGCCCCATTTCTCCCTGCTGTTGCCCCCCGCTCATGCCCCGTGTCTCCCTGCTGTTGCCCCCCACACCCCGCTAATGCCCTGTGTCTCTCTCCTGTTACCCCCCAACCCCTCTCATGCCCCGTGTCTCTCTCCTGTTGCCCCACAGCCCCCGGTCATGCCCCGTGTCTCCCTGCTGTTGCACCCCAACCCCCGCTCATGCCCTGTGTCTCTCTCCTGTTACCCCCCAACCCCTCTCATGCCGTGTCTCTCTCCTGTTGCCCCCCACCCCCCCGGTCATGCCCCTTGTGTCAATGCTGTTGCCCCCCACGCCCCGCTCATGCCCCATGTCTCTCTCCTTTTACCCCCCGCTCATGCCCCCTGTATCCCTGCTGTTGCCCCCCACCCCCTGCTCATGCCGTGTCTCCCTGCTGTTGCCCCCCACCCCCCGCTCATGCACCATGCCTCTCTCCTGTTACCCCCCTCTCATGCCCTGTGTCTCCCTTCTGTTCCCCCCACCCCCCGCTCATGCCCTGTGTCTCCCCGCTGTTGCCCCCCACCCCCTGTCATGCCCTGTGTCTCCCTGCTGTTGCCCCCCAACCACCGCTCATGCCCCGTGTCTCTCTCCTGTTGCCCCCCACCCCCCGGTCATGCCCATTGCCTCCCTGCTGTTGCCCCCCACCCCCGCTCATGCCCCATGTCTCTCTCCTGTTATCCCCACCCCCGGTCATGCCCCGTGTCTCCCTGCTGTTGCCCCCCACCCACCGCTCATGCCCGTGTCTCCCTGCTGTTGCCTCCCACCCCCCGCTCATGCACTGTGCCTCTCTCCTGTTGCCCCCCACCCCCCTCTCATGCCCTGTGTCTCCCTCCTGTTCCCCCCACCCCCGGTCATGCCCCGTGTCTCCCTGCTGTTGCCCCCCAAACCCCGCTCATGCCCCGTGTCTCTCTCCTGTTACCCCCCACCCCCTGGTCATGCCCTGTGTCTCCCTGCTGTTGCTCCCCACCCTCCGCTCATGCCACATGTCTCTCTCCTGTTACCCCCACCCACTGTCATACCCCGTTTCTCCCTGCTGTTGCCCCCCACCTCCGCTCATGCCCTGTGTCTCTCTCCTGTTCCCCCCACCCCCGCTCATGCCTCGGGTCTCCCCTGTTCCCCCCACCCCTGCTCATGCCTCGTGTCTCCCCTGTTCCCCCCACCTCCCGCTCATGCCCCGTGTCTCCCTGCTGTTGCCCCCACCCCCCGCTCATGCCCTGTGTCTCTCTCCTGTTACCCCCAACCCCCTCTCATGCCCCGTGTCTCCCTCCTGTTGCCCCCCACCCCCCGCTCATGCCCCGTGTCTCTCTCCTGTTACCCCCACCCACTGTCATACCCCGTTTCTCCCTGCTGTTGCCCCCCACCCCCGCTCATGCCCTGTGTCTCCCTGCTGTTGCCCCCCACCCCCCGCTCATGCTCTGTGTCTCTCTCCTATTGCCCCCCGGTCATGCCCCATGTCTCCCTGCTGTTGCCCCCACCCCCGCTCATGCCCCGTGTCTCCCTGCTCTTGCCCTTACCCCCGCTCATGCCCCATTTCTCCCTGCTGTTGCCCCCCACCCCCCGCTCATGCCCCGTGTCTCCCTGCTGTTGCCCCCCAGCCCCCGCTCATGCCCTGTGTCTCTCTCCTGTTACCCCCCAACCCCTCTCATGCCGTGTCTCTCTCCTGTTGCCCCCCACCCCCCCGGTCATGCCCCTTGTGTCCCTGCTGTTGCCCCCCACGCCCCGCTCATGCCCCATGTCTCTCTCCTGTTACCCCCCGCTCATGCCTCCTGTATCCCTGCTGTTGCCCCCCACCCCCTGCTCATGCCGTGTCTCCCTGCTGTTGCCCCCCACCCCCCGCTCATGCACCATGCCTCTCTCCTGTTACCCCGCTCTCATGCCCTGTGTCTCCCCGCTGTTGCCCCCCACCCCCTGTCATGCCCTGTGTCTCCCTGCTGTTGCCCCCCAACCACCGCTCATGCCCCGTGTCTCTCTCCTGTTGCCCCCCACCCCCCGGTCATGCCCATTGCCTCCCTGCTGTTGCCCCCCACCCCCCGCTCATCCCCCATGTCTCTCTCCTGTTATCCCCACCCCCGGTCATGCCCCGTGTCTCCCTGCTGTTGCCCCCCACCCACCGCTCATGCCCGTGTCTCCCTGCTGTTGCCTCCCACCCCCCGCTCATGCACTGTGCCTCTCTCCTGTTGCCCCCCACCCCCCTCTCATGCCCTGTGTCTCCCTCCTGTTCCCCCCACCCCCGGTCATGCCCCGTGTCTCCCTGCTGTTGCCCCCCAAACCCCGCTCATGCCCCGTGTCTCTCTCCTGTTACCCCCCGCCCCCTGGTCATGCCCCGTGTCTCCCTGCTGTTGCCCCCCAAACCCCGCTCATGCCCCGTGTCTCTCTCCTGTTACCCCCCGCCCCCTGGTCATGCCCTGTGTCTCCCTGCTGTTGCTCCCCACCCTCCGCTCATGCCACATGTCTCTCTCCTGTTACCCCCCACCCCCCTATCATGCCCCGTGTCTCTCTCCTGTTGCCCCCCACCCCCCGGTCATGCCCCGTGTCTCCCTGCTGTCACCCCCCACCCCCCGCTCATGCCCTGTGTCTCTCTCTTGTTGTCCCCCACCCCCCCGGTCATGCCCCGTGTCTCCCTGCTGTTTCCCCCCACCCCCGCTCATGCCCCGTGCCTCTCTCCTGTTCCCCCCACCCCCGGTCATGCCCCGTGTCTCCCTGCTGTTGCCCCCCACCCCCCGCTCTTGCCCCGTGTCTCCCTGCTGTTGCTCCCACACCCTGCTCATGCCCCGTGTCTCTCTACTGTTGCCCCCACCCCCTGCTCATGCCCCGTGTCTCTCTCGTGTTACCCCCAACCCCCACTCATGCCCCGTGTCTCTCTCCTGTTACCCCCCAACCCCCGCTCATGCCCCGTGTCTCTCTCCTCTTACTCCCCACCCCCCGCTCATGCCCTGTGTCTCTCTCCTGATGCCCCCCACTCCCTGCTCACGCCCTGTGTCTCTCTCCTGTTACCCCCCACCCCGCTCATGCCCCGTGTCTCTTTCCTGTTGCCCCCACCCCCAGCCTATGCCCCGTGTCTCTCTCCTGTTACGCCCCACACCCCTCTCATGCCCCGTGTCTCCCTGCTGTTGCCCCCACCCTCCGCTCATGCCCCGTGTCTCCCTGCTGTTGCCCCCCACCCCCCGCTCATGCCCCGTGTCTCTCTCCTGTTACCCCACACCCCACTCTCATGCCCCGTGTCTCTCTCCTGTTACCCCCACCCCCTCTCTTGCCCCATGTCTCTCTCCTGTTACCCCCATCCCCCTCTCATGCCCCGTGTCTCTCCCCTGTTGCCCCCCACCCCCGGTCATGCTCCGTGTCTCCCTGCTGTTGCCCCCCAACCCCCGCTCATGCCCGTGTCTCTCCCCTGTTACCCACCAAGCCCCGCTCATGCCCCGTGTCTCCCTGTTCTTGCCCCCCATCCCCCGCTCTGCCCCATGTCTCCCTGCTGTTGCCCCCCGCCCCCCGCTCATGCCCCATGTCTCTCTCCTGTTACCCCCAGCCCCCTCGCATGCCCTGTGTCTCCCTCGTGTTCCCCGACGCCCCCACTCATGCCCCGTGTCTCCCTGCTGTTGCCCCCCACCCCCCTCTCAATCCCTGTGTCCCTCTCCTGTTACCCCCCAACACCCCGGACAATCCCCGTGTCTCCCTGCTGTTGCCTCCCATCCCTGCTCATGTCCCTTGTCTCTCTCCTGTAACCCCCCACCCCTCCGGTCATGCCCTGTGTCTCCCTGCTGTTGCCCCCACCCCACGCTCATGCCCCGTTTCTCCCTCCTGTTACCCCCCACCCCCCTCTCATGCCCCATGTCTCTTTCCTGTTGCCCCCCACCCCCCGGTCATGCCCCTTGTCTCCCTGCTGTTGCCCCCCAACCCGCTCATGCCCAGTGTCTCTCTCCTGTTACCCCCCACCCCCGGTCATGCCCCGGGTCTCCCGGCTGTTGCCCGGCTCATGCCCTGTGTCTCTCTCCTGTTCCCCCACCGCCCGCTCATGCCTCGGGTCTCCCCTGTTCCCCCCCACCCCTGCTCATGCCTCGTGCCTCCCCTGTTCCCCCCACCTCCCGCTCATGCCCCGTGTCTCCCTGCTGTTGCCCCCACCCCCAGCTCATGCCCTGTGTCTCTCTCCTGTTACCCCCCACCCCCCTCTCATGCCCCGTGTCCCTCTCCTGTTACCCCCCAACACCCCGGACAATCCCCGTGTCTCCCTGCTGTTGCCTCCCATCCCTGCTGATGTCCCTTGTCTCTCTGCTGTAACCCCCCACCCCTCCGGTCATGCCCTGTGTCTCCCTGCTGTTGCCCCCACCCCACGCTCCTGTCCCGTTTCTCCCTCCTGTTACCCCCCACCCCCCTCTCATGCCCCATGTCTCTTTCCTGTTGCCCCCCACCCCCCGGTCATGCCCCTTGTCTCCCTGCTGTTGCCCCCAACCCGCTCATGCCCAGTGTCTCTCTCCTGTTACCCCCCACCCCCGGTCATGCCCCGGGTCTCCCGGTTGTTGCCCGGCTCATGCCCTGTGTCTCTCTCCTGTTCCCCCACCCCCCGCTCATGCCTCGGGTCTCCCCTGTTCCCCCCCACCCCTGCTCATGCCTCGTGTCTCCCCTGTTCCCCCCACCTCCCGCTCATGCCCTGTGTCTCCCTGCTGTTGCCCCCACCCCCAGCTCATGCCCTGTGTCTCTCTCCTGTTACCCCCCAACCCCCTCTCATGCCCCGTGTCTCCCTCCTGTTGCCCCCACCCCCCGCTCATGCCCCGTGTCTCTCTCCTGTTACCCCCACCCACGGTCATGCCCCGTTTCTCCCTGCTGTTGCCCCCCCAACCCCGCTCATGCCCTGTGTCTCTCTCCTATTGCCCCCCACCCCCCGGTCATGCCCCATGTCTCCCTGCTGTTGCCCCCACCCCCCGCTCATGCCCCGTGTCTCCCTGCTCTTGCCCCCACCCCCGCTCATGCCCCATTTCTCCCTGCTGTTGCCCCCCGCTCATGCCTCGTGTCTCCCCTGTTCCCCCCACCTCCCGCTCATGCCCTGTGTCTCCCTGCTGTTGCCCCCACCCCCAGCTCATGCCCTGTGTCTCTCTCCTGTTACCCCCCAACCCCCTCTCATGCCCCGTGTCTCCCTCCTGTTGCCCCCACCCCCCGCTCATGCCCCGTGTCTCTCTCCTGTTACCCCCACCCACGGTCATGCCCCGTTTCTCCCTGCTGTTGCCCCCCACACCCCGCTAATGCCCTGTGTCTCTCTCCTGTTACCCCCCAACCCCTCTCATGCCCCGTGTCTCTCTCCTGTTGCCCCACAGCCCCCGGTCATGCCCCGTGTCTCCCTGCTGTTGCACCCCAACCCCCGCTCATGCCATGTGTCTCTCTCCTGTTGCCCCCCACCCCCGGTCATGCCCTGTGTCTCCCTGCTGTTGCCCCCCAACCCCCGCTCATGCCCCGTGTCTCTCTCCTATGACCCGTGTCTCTCTCCTGTTACACCCCACACCCCTCTCATGAACCGTGTCTCCCTGCTGTTGTCCCCCACCCCCGGTCATGCCCTGTGTCTCCCTGCTGTTGCCCCCCACCCTCCGCTCATGCCCCATGTCTCTCTCCTGTTACCCCCCACCCCCCTATCATGCCCCGTGTCTCTCTCCTGTTGCCCCACACCCCCCGGTCATGCCCTGTGTCTCCCTGCTGTAGCCCCCCACCCCCCGCTCATGCCCTGTGTCTCTCTCTTGTTGTCCCCCACATCCCCGGTCTTGCCCCGTGTCTCCCTGCTGTTACCCCCCAACCCCCTCTCATGCCCCGTGTCTCTCTCCTGTTGCCCCACAGCCCCCGGTCATGCCCCGTGTCTCCCTGCTGTTGCACCCCAACCCCCGCTCATGCCCTGTGTCTCTCTCCTGTTGCCCCCCACCCCCGGTCATGCCCTGTGTCTCCCTGCTGTTGCCCCCCAACCCCCGCTCATGCCCCGTGTCTCTCTCCTGTTACCCCCACCCCCTGGTCATGCCCCATTTCTCCCTGCTGTTGCCCCCAGCTCATGGCCCCGTGTCTCCCTGCTGTTGCCCCCCACCCCCGCTCATGCCCTGTGTCTCTCTCCTGTTACCCCCCAACCCCTCTCATGCCCCGTGTCCTCCTCTCCTGTTGCCCCACAGCCCCC